>NW_003852401.1:28874489-29000449 GCF_000181295.1 Otolemur garnettii
TGAGCCCAGGAGTTGGAGGTTGCTGTGAGCGTGATGCCATGGCACTCTACCCAGGGGGATAGCTTGAGGCTCCATCTCAAAAAAAAAAAGAATCCCTTGCAGGGTCAGTGCCCAAAGGCAAACTCTTCAAGTTTTTTTTATTTTTTAATTTTTTTACAACTTATTTTATATGTCCTTTCTATATTACAAAAGTTGCACTAATTCATTGAAGACCTTTTGAGAAATAGTTACACCAAAGAAGAAAATAAAATATTACCATGAACCCTGACTCCCACTAAGAAAGAACTCTGCTCACATGTTAGCTTCTATAAGGCAAATGTCTGATTTCTGCCCAGGATGCAGTGACCTGGTGAAAGCATGCAGAACTGAATTAACCATTCATCTGAGAATATGCTGACCAGGCAAGTGGGGGCAAAACTGGCGAATGTCCCAGCATGGGGCAGAGTATGCATGTGGCAAAGGTACTCCTTATTATAGGAGAGATGTTGCATTTCATGTACCTATCCCCAAAAGTTCCTACATACAGATGGCATAGCTCTGCCTTTGGCTTATGTGATATCCTAAATGTGTTTGGATTCTGTCCTTGCATCACAGAACTGGGGACATGTATCCTTCTAATACAGGAGACTAAAAATAGATTATGACAATCCAGGAGATAATTATAAGCAACCCAACAGATTAGAAAACAACTTCAGGAATAAATGACTTGTGACAAAACTCGTGTTAAAAATCATCCCGGAAATTTGTGAATAATACATATTGGTCCTTTGCTCAGAGATTCTGAATATGTAGGTGAAGGTGAGTCTCCAGATTCTCAACTTTTATTTTTATTTATTGATTTATTTATTTAGAGACAGAGTCTCATTCTATCGCCCTCGGTAGAATGCCGAGGCGTCACAGCTCACAGCAACCTCCAGCTCTTGAGCTTAGGTGATTCTCTTGCCTCAGCCTCCCAAGTAGATGGGACTACAGGTGACCGTCACAATGCATGGCTATTTTTTGTTGCAGTTTGGACAGGGTCGGATTTGAACCTGCTACCCTCGGTATATGGGGCCAGCGCCGAACCCACTGAGCCACAGGTGCCACCCAGATTCTTAACTTTTGAATAACAACCAGAAAGAATTTCATGAACTGCTCTCTGAGCGGCGCTGCTAACATTTCTTCCTCTTCGGAGTTTCTCAGAGTTGGCCTCCTTATGTCCACTTGCACCATGCCAGACCCCCTGCTGCTGCCTCATGAGGTCCTCCTTATCTTCCTCCCACTCTGACTATAGTTTTCTGCAGGCCTCTGTGTTGGCCCCCCCCCCCCATCACAGTGCCACAGGAAAGACCTTCTTCACCCAGGGTTATCACCTCGGTGTGACTGACATTTGGGTACTGTGATGACAATGACTTTGTTGCAGGTGTCTGTTCTGCACCTTGTTGAATGTTTAGCAACATCTCTGGCCTAAAGCCACTAGATACCAGTCACATCCCCTCCCCTAGTTGTAACAACCATAATTTTCTCTGGTCATTTCCAAATGTCCCTTGGGGGAAAATTTTTCCCTAGCTAAAAACCACGGTTCTTAAACTTTAGGTAAGAAAGGGCTACCCCGTTGTCTAATGTTTAAACCATGGCATTCAAATATCTGTGTGCTCTGCCTGCAAACTATAATGCCCTGGCATGTCTACTATTAAACTTCTCAATGATCCTACTTTTCACCAAATTAGGTCATTCCTCCAACTAACCACCAGCATTCCTGCCTCTGTCCACTTGCTGGTGCTTTGCTTGGGCCTTGAATATCCTTCTTCTCTTGCTTGCTTTCCAAGGAAATCCTTAGCTAGTCTTCAAAGCTTAGATCAAAACCCATTTTCTCCAACGTCTTCTCGATTGTTCTAATTATCTCAACTCCTTTGTGTACTACATGCATACTTTTACTTCTGCCTTGAGCTTATTAATTTAAACTTGTTTTGGAACCAGCTTTCCCCCCACTGCTTTCCCCTTTGATGACAAGCACATGACCCTTATTTCTGCCCAAGTCTTTGGCACTTAGCATAGGAACAGCAGAAGTTGCCCTTAATAATATCTGGCATTTAAAGCATAACACAGAGCGCAGACTTTCAAAAATCCATATGTTGTAACTGACTCATCAAGAATAAAAAGATTTAAAGTGTACACTATAGACTTAACAGCATTACACTTATAGCCAGGATATTAACCACCAACGCTTTAGATAATTGTGTTTGCATTGTGCATTAAGTCCTTAGGTAGAGTTAAGCTAAACTCAGAAAGAACAAGTGACTATTTATAAGCATCCCAAATTAAACAAGTTATCTTTGAAAGGCACTGATTCAGTAGGTACCGGCATGATCATCTCTGGTGGAATTGTTACACAGGGAATTCCCGAGGAGTTCTAGGTTTTAGGAATTACTCTATTATTGTGTTAGTGGTTGCAGTATTTAAAGCTATTCACTTAGCTCCATTTTCCCCTTATTCCTTGCGCCCTTACTTCATGTTGGTGTTATATGGCAAACGCCTACAGTTGATCTTCACCTTCCAATTTTAATCCCAGATGTACAGCATTTATTCCTATCCCTTTGCCATGGAATAGGAGAAAGACATGGGGTCAAGGGTTTGAGGGTGAAGTGAAGACTGCTGAGGAGGAAATACTGGCAGTCATGGAAGTCTTTCCACAGTGTCTCTGTTTATGAGGAGTCAACATTTATAACTGATAATTGGGAGAAAATGAAACCAAACAAAGGTTGAGTTGGAAGCAGGGTGTCTTTTACATTGAAATCCATTCTGCCTAGAGTTGATCAACATTAACTGCCTAACCCCTACATCATTAGGCTTTCTTTAAACAGGTCCCCTGTGCCTAGCGGATTGAGCTATTGCTTAGAAAGAGAGTTGAGGATTTGAGTTCCTGCAATTCAGTTTAGGTTGTTCCAGGTCTGATTAAATCCAAAGCATGTCACGTCTACATCAGTATCCTTCCTAATTTCAATGCGATGTTACAAAAGGAAAAGGAAGATTATTTACCTAAAGTCTGGAAATACCTTTGAAGCTAATTGTTTACTGCTAAATTATTCCTGACCATATCATTCCTCAGCTCAATTGCTAATAAAATTAGTCAGAAATCATGTACAAACTATAAATATAAAAATACTTTCTTCTCCTTTATACAGAGCTTGTTGGAAAATACATGTGATGAAAACACAGTAGCAAACTTTTATGCTATGATATGTATGCTTTATTTTTATGAATTATTACAAGTGAGAGTTTCTCTGGATATCTGGAATGATGAGAATAGAATTCTGGCAGGCAACTATACGTTCCTTATTCTGGTAGTTACAATTCTTCTCATTTGTGTTATAGTCGATGGAATGAGGCAGCCCATACAAATCTATTTTCTCAATATCTAGGTATTTGTGGGCTTTAACATCTGTTTTTTACGTATTATCCCATTTCCTCTTTACCTCCAAGGAATGTTTGTTCCTTTATGCCCTTATACAGAAACACACATTCTCATAAGCATGAAGGCTTTAATTTGGGTAGAAGCAGAGATATTACAAGCACCTATAAAGCCACTGTGTATCTTTCCCATAACCATCATATGATGAAAAATAATGTCAACAATTGGGCAACTGCAGTATGACAAGTGTGAATGCCCTAATTGGTCAATTGGACCAGAATGATGAGTTGTTGTTTTTATTTTAAACCAATGTCACTTCTAATCTATTACCACAGTAATGAACAGCCAAGCAGCCTATTTCCCACGGATATCTTCAAAGCTCTCCAGATTGCCATTTGAACCATTCTTTAATTGCATCTGGCACAGATTGTAGCATGCTCCATAGAACCAAGAAGGCGTATTAACTAGATTTGGCTAACCCTAAGACACTATAATGATGAGGCTTTATGTGATTAACGGAGGTTTAGCTTCAGTCTTTACTATGACCCATCAGAACCACCTAGCACATGAGTGCATGAAAATCTAAGTTTTTTTGGGCAATATGTTCATGTTTAACATTTCTTATTGGGTTAACAAGAGGAATATGTTTTGCTCTTGTTTTTATTTGGGGTGTGTGTGTATACATGTCTGGAAATGTGTATTTCGTCCAATCTTCTATGTCGACTTTTCTGGATAATTAAGATAACACAGGGAATTATCAGATAGTATATATTTTCTAAGATTTTTCTCAGAAAATTTTTATCTCTTTTTCATTGGGAGGATTTTGTGCTTTAATTTATTTTGGCATCGACAGGTATCTGTTTTGCCTTCAACTTTTGCTTACTGTCTGATCTACAGTTTTAGTGTATACTATATACCATTTTTAAAAATTTCAGTGGGAATTAGAAGGATGGCTGTATCATACTGTCTTTCTGAGCCAATCACTGTTTCCTTGTGGCTACTTGGGCTCAGCAGAGACACTAAGTTGAAACCTGGACCTAGGATGAGAAGCAGAAGGAGATGTGGTTCCCCTCAGCCTGACCTCTGCCAACATTAAGATGTGATCGTGTCCACTTTGGAATTAGAAGGGGAGTGATAAGATAGCACACAGAAGATTGAACATATGCTTTTATCCTGATTCCTCTCAAATTTTCACCTAAAAGTATAGTAAAAACCAACAACAAAAGGCATAATCCACAAAGACAAGAGCATGGAGGAGGCAGGAATACATGAAAATATCAACCAAATTTTCAGAAAGTTCAAGGGGAATTGATGGGTGGGAATGAATATAGCCAGGAGAAGAATGCTCAGAGCTCAGGGACCAGAATGGGTGGGCACAGGCCAACAAGAAACAAGCTGGCTCTTGCTGCTAAGCCTCAGGCAGGCCTAGGAGTAGAGGCAGCAAGTGTATTTTAAGGCTGGAGAAAAGGGTAGGGTTGTAAGGTCAAGTGTGTGTGAGGCAGTTGGTTAAAAGTCTTTAAAAGAAGCAGTCAAATTTCCTCCCTTCTTACTATACATAGGCAGGAAACTGTCTTTCTCCCACCCAGAGGGAAGACCAGAAATTCATTACTGGAGAAGCTGAAACTGACCCTGGGTAGAGAGGTCCAGCTAAAGAAAACATGGGGCACCAGAGTCTAAAGAAAGAGATGGAGGAAAAGTCTGCAAACTGACGATGAGGTCCCCCAGGTTCCTTGCTTCTCTCAACTGCTAGACCAGGGTCTGGTTGGCTGAATATCCCTCTTAAAACCCCTGCCCACCTCTACCCACCCCCTGCACCTCTTCACACACGCCTTCAGGCAAGACATTGGAGAACATTCCATGGAAATATTTAAGAGCACCTAATAGAGAACAGTGACCTTGACTTTTGGGACTCTCTTAGACAAAATACTGGTATCCATGGAGAAGACCACCTGTTATGATAATAAATCTCATTTGAGGACAAAGAGGTTCCAATTTGCATTTTAGTACTTTCTTTTTTAGTAATAGTCAAGAGTCACCAGGACTTGAGAAAAGCCTTTGTTATGAAAGACAGAAGCCGTCAAGATCAACAATAAAAGACACAGTACAGAAGAAGTTCTCAGTAGCCTCAGAGAACTAAAAAAGACCCAGGCATGAAAGAAGAGAGAACATTGCAAAGGGCATTTCAGAAACAAGAGGGGGGTGTTAAGGTGATAGAAAGTTAAGAGACAGACAGGCAAAACAAACAAACAAACAAAATCACCAAAGAGAACACTGGAAGATAATGATGAAGCTATCTCTTGGAAAACAGAACCAAGAGGAAATAGGAGAAAACTATATAAGAAAATTAGAGAATCAGTAGTAAAGGTTTTCAGAAAAAAAGAATGGAGAATACCAAGAGGGAAATTATCAAAAATAATGTAAGAAAAGTTTTCAGAATTGTAGAACATAAATTTTTAAAGTGAAGGCACCACAGTGTTCAATGCAATAGATAAAGATATAACTTCATCAAAGCATAAAATTGTAGTTTTTTTTTTTTTTTTTTTGTAGATTTTCTAAAGATGGAGACAAAGGAAGATTCTATAGGCATCCAGATAGGGGAAAATAGATGTACATAAGATCAAGAGCAGCGGTTCTCAGCCTGTGGGTTGTGACCCACAGGAACTGTTTTAAAACGTTGTGGCATGAGGAAGGTTGAGAACCATTGATCAAGAGTCAGTGAAATCTAGAAAGCAAAGATATCTTGAAATTATGAGGGAAACATTTTAAATCAGGAATAAGAATATAATAAATAAATTTTAGGACCCAAAGTACCACAACACTTAACCTCATATGTACCTTTCCATAAAAAGCTACTGGGAAAATATGTTCCATCAACACAAGAAAACATGGTATCTCAGGAGTAGGGAACCACGCACAGGGCAGAGGCAGAGGGAATTTACACAAGGATGGAAAACGCAAGTGTCAGATGATAAGATAGCTCAACAGCAGAGCTGGGGACAGCCATTCCAGGCTGATGCAGAAGAAGTGAAGGGAAAACTGGATCCAGACACATTTTACAGAGCTGCGGAGGGTCTAGGAAAACCAGGGTAGAGACAGAAAGAAAACCATGCATATGAAAACAACAATAACAAACACACCAATAATCTCAAAGATCACTGGGCTCAGCAGTGAACAAAATGTGCATAGTGATAAAAAATAAAAACAGTGACTGTGGGTTGAAAAAACTTTGCTAACTCTATATTGAGAGTAAGGGGAAGGAGAAAATGTGTGTTGGGGATGGAAATACAATAGCTAAATCCTGTGCTTCACAGTAAATATATCTACTATGAAAATAATTTCCAGTAGGATGATAAGCATGCTGTTTACAGAGTTCAGCACCAGGAAAAGATGCTAAAAGGGTTGAAAGTGCATCAGAAGCAGGACTGCGGGCCAGGAGGGCTGGGGAAGGCACAATGCTTTTGGTATGAACGCCTATAGTACTCATTGGCTTTTATGCTATACAATAAAACTATGTAAGAGGAATTAAATTAACAACAATAACAAAATCTGAGTATGAAGCTGGACGGTTAGCTATCTTTCCACCTCCTCCTAGGTTGTTCTATAAAATGAACATGTATTATCTACCATAAGCCACTGCGTTCGGAGGTTTCTTATGCACCATCACACTTAATACTAATGGCAACATTATGAAGGGGGATGATTTGCCCCACAGTCCAGATAAGAGAACTCAGGCTCAGAGATTGGCAATCTTGCTCAAGGCCACAGGACCAGCAAAGCCAGACCTGACCTTAAGCCTTTCTCACCCTAAGTCTTATGTTCTTACTATATTCCAAAGTTCCATTTCATTATATAAGAATGTCTGCTTTCAAAACATGGACTATCATATTCCTCCTAGTACTCCTATAGATCCATAGCAAGACGGGCGACTAGATGGTAACTTTAATCCTGTCTGTGTGTGAAGGGGGATTTACAAGGAAAAAGAAGAAGAAAATGGAAGGCAAGATCTGAGAAGATTTTTTTTTTATTCTAAGAATGAATTACTCACACGATTTCAACATCCTATATCTTAAAGTTTTGGAAGACTATATATAAAAATTAATTATTCATGAAGTTACAGAATTTGCTTTTTTTAGCCACAAAGGTGTTTTACACTACTAAAAGTGGAATAACTTAACAATATTTAATGTCTTTCAGAGAAAGAAGGTTTTTCTTATAGTCAGAAGATGAAACGAGGCATCTATAAATCAGGAGAAATTCCTAGAAATAGGGTAATGGTCCAAGATCAGCACTTCACTGCCTTTAAACTTATGGGGTCAGACCCTGCATTTTGATTTCTGGCATTTGATTATTTCTTGGGGAATAATTTTAGCTAACTATTGCTAAGTCTATGCCACTTATTATTATTTTTTAAATTTTCTTAAAAAAATTTCTCTGGTACAACTCAATTCAATTTTGGTTATTTCAATCTTTTAAGATTTTGGAATGAAAAAAATACACAAATTAATATATTATTCCTTTTCTTTTAGAATCAATGTTCATAATTGTATGTTTGATTCCCCCCTTCCCCAAATCAACAAATTAGTTGGTCTGGAAGGATTTATGGGAATTTATCATATTGATGGGTGGTTATGACCAGATCTAACGGAATCTATATTTCTGCATATGAGTTATGGGTTTTTAATTAAAAAGTCTATTCTAATTTTCAGTCAATAATGGAATATAACTGGTTAAAATCAATAATTGTTTTTCCAAGCACCTCCTCCCCAAATCCCACATGTGACAGATAGAATAGAATAGAAAATCACTTTGAACAATAACAAAATAAGAATACTACAGGTTTCCTGTTCTGATTGTTTTTTACCCTCACGTGTCCAGAAAAGTCACTTAATTTCGACATGACCAAATATGCCCACAAATAAAATTGAGAAAACACCTTCCATTCTAACTTTATCAGGTTAATATGCTGCAACATGAGACAGTATTTTAAACAAGCATAAAGCATATATCTTTCTATAACATATTCTGAAAAAGAGGCAACATCAATGACCTATTTCCACAAAGGAAAGTCTTCTGCACTGGATTGCTGTTCTAATAACTAGAGGCAGAGATACTGCCTAAGATGATAATAACACCTTTGCTAACAAAACCATTCCACACAGGTCCTCCAAAATTGGAAGGGCTGTATAACCATGCTAGGGAGGCCTGCTTGGTGAAATCACATAGACCATGCCAGGGGCGTGGCTTGGAGAACTGGCTTTGTCACAGGAACCTTGGGCAACTCATTTAAAAACTCTTAGCCCAAGTTTTTTCATCCACGGAAAAGAAACCCTATATGCTACAAAGGGTTTTCATTAGGTTCAAATGAAAAAAGAATATAAGTTGTTAGCATATAAGAAGCTCTTTTATAAATGATAAAGAACTATAGAAATATAAGTTCATATAGTGATATTATCACTACTAGAAATAATACTATAACATAAATACCAAATGTCCCATAATGACTACCAAGGATTTATACTATACTACATATAGTATATTTTTAGCAGCATCCTAATAACTTTGGGATTGAAAGTATATCCTCTTGAACTGAAAGGTAAAACTGTCATTTATGGAGCCAAAGTCACATTACCACGGAAGCAAAGCACCCTCCTCCCCAAATCCCACACGTGGCCAGATTAAAGTGCTAATGGTAATTAAAGATTGACACAGAATGAATAAGATTAATATTAGAAAAGGATTACATCAAAAAAGATTTACATCAAAAGATTCTTTCTTTCTTTTTTTTCCCATAGAAGGCCTGGGACACAAAAGGAGTCTTATGCAAAACATTCTAAGCCTCTCAGTTATTTTAGAGGAAGCTGAAAAATATGACGAGGTAAGCACAAATTTATTCTACTGGAAAATACCAAAAGTTTTAATATGCTTAAGGTTTTACTTCACATACAGGAAATGTTGCTATATTGGAGGACAAATTGGGCAATGGATGTCTAGGAACTGAAAAAGTATCTGGAGTATCTCTAGAGGAAAGCGCACCCAACAGAATGAAAAGATGCCCATACACCATCCCAATAAGCTTCAACCCAACGAATGCTCCCATCGAGGTACAAAGATACCAGTCTGCTCTATAGTGTTAAGTACAAATGCAGTGGCTATGTGACTACGAAATGAACATTTTCAGCAGGGTTGCCCAGTGACACTGTCAGCTAGGAGCAATGTTGAGCTTAGGACCCAGCAGAGGTTTTCTCTGGACCATGGGGTCAGTGGAACATTATGTGGGCTTCCTGGGACTATCCTACTCTGGTTTGATACATTCATCATTTATATCTCATGGAACATCTCTTTAAAAATCAAAATCCATGCATCTGGTAGATACAAATGCCGGGATACTGTCTTCACTTTTCATCCATTCATCTGTTTAGCAATCATTCGGTGAGCACCTATCATTTGTCAGGTAGGGAAATACTGTACTGAATAAGAGACTGAACATAAGGATAAAAGACAAGGTTGTGTGCACTTGAGAATTCTGTAATAAATAGAAAAATGAATCAGTGGGCTCTCTAGGGCTCAGATCTGCACCTGTTTGGGCTGGTCATACAAATTACCATAATGTTACCATACAGCACTTGACAGATTGCTATACATGTGTAAATGTTAATAGTATTGCAACAATACTACTTCTTACAATAAACTTTTTTTTGACAGAGTTTTACTCTGTCACCCTAAGTGAAGTGCCATGGCATCATAGCTCACAGCAACCTCAAACTCTTAGGCTTACACAATTTTCTTGCCTCAACCTCCTGAGTAGCTGGGACTACAGGTGCCTACCACAATACCTGGCTAGTTTTTTAAAAATATATATATATATTTAGTAGAGATGGGGTCTTGCTCAAGCTGGTCTCAAACTCTTGAGCTCAGGTGATCCACCCATTTTGCCTTCCAGAGTGCTCCAACTACAGGCATGAGCCACTGCATGCAGCCACAGTAGAGCTTCTTGAGGATCTGTCTTCAAGAAGCTTACATTTTAGTGCTTCACTGATTCTAACAGGGCCCACCTTGGTGAAAGGCCCTGCTAGTAAGTTTGCAAATACAAAATGAGAAAAGAAGCACAAGTTTTGCAGTCAGGCAGTGTGGGTTTCTGTGCAAACTGTCCCAGGTGCTAGCACCATGATGTAGGACGGTCCCTTATCTTTTAAGAGCCTTTATTTCTTTATCAGCTCAGGGAAGATAAATAACAATACCTATCTCTCAATGGAGCATCAAATGAGATGTTTTCCATGAAGACACTTTGCAATGTTCCAGCCTCTATTTAAATGTTAGTAGGATGACAACAATTCTATATATTGTTTCCAACAGAGCCCAAAGCTGAATTTTCTGTTCTTCTTACACAATTCTCAAAGCACACAACTTTTGTATTTTATTCTTTTGCTTAACGCTTATTAGCTTTCCACCAACTTTTAAAAAAAAATCCTTAATATTTTCTCCAATCAGATAGGACCCCCTGGACCACTCTGAATAGGCGCATTTATTAGCACAATCGCTTATACTTCATTATGTACTGAAATTTCGATGGACGTGATAATTGCCCAGGCGATTTGAAATAAAACTACATAATTAATATCTGGATGAAATCTCTAATTTTTCCTTTCCTTCACATCTGATATTTTAATTAGAAATAGCTAATACAATGAACCAATCAATTACAGATGACTTGTGATAACTCCCATGTCCTATGATAAAACAAATGGATTGTAGAAAAGTCCCCATACTTATGAGCAAAGAGAATTCCATTTAAAATTACCTACTTCATTTTATATAGAAACACCATTTTCAATGAATTTGTCATACCACAAACTATTTTGGGAGCAGTTGCATTGAGGAAATATTTTATAGGTAGGGAAAGACTTCAGGAAGTTATATGATCTTTATAACTTACAAAAAAGAGACAGACTACAGATTAGCTCTTACAACAACCCAGAAACTACAGAATTAATCGCAGAAGGGACATACCTGGAAGAGATGGCAAAAGTTTTAGATAACTCTAAATACGGAGCTAGGAAGAATAATTAACGAAAGTGACTTTAAAGAAATCTCATGACACAGGGAAAATGTCCCCTCTTATAAAATGCGTTACTGGTTAAATGGGCCAGACAACAGGTGGCTTACAGGATGTAAAAAGGAACTAAAAATACAGAGGGTGCCAAAAAATGTACACATATTTTAAGAAAGGAAAAAACTATTAAAATTATAATATTCAATATATACCAATAACGAAAAATAAACACAAGTCACGTCTGACTTTTGAAACTACCATAGGTGCTCAGAGTGGTCCTTCAGTGTCCAGACACTTCTGACTGCAGCAAATTACTGCTTGGGCAAAAGCAACCCATAGATAACATCTCTTAAAATGTGTATTCATTTTTGGCACCCCTGGAATGTAATCCAGGGTCACAAGAAAGATCACTAGGGATTAAGAATACTTTTAGAGAGAAACATGAAATGAAGGCCAATCCCTAGAAAAAGAAATAGAAACCAGAAGAGTAACAATTTTTATATATATATATGTGCAGGCTATTGTTAATATTTTTGCTATCAACTCTGTCTACATTGGGGTTAAATAATTTTGGAGATGGTCACTTCTGTCTGCCTGTGATTCCTTTCTAGAGTAGGTTATATGGTATAGCCCTAGTGTGAAATGGTACTTTAATCTTACAAATTTAAAGTTATAACTGAAAGGCTAAAATTCACTGGGTGCGGTGTCTCATGTCTTATATCCTAGTACACTGGGAGGCTGAGGCAGGTGAATTGCTTAGAGCTCATGAGTTTGAGAGCCCCATCTCTATTAAAAATAGCAAAATTAGCCAGGCATCTTGGTGATAGGTGCCTGTTGTCCCAGCTACTTGGGAGGCTGAGACAATACGCTCCTTTGAGCCCAAGAAACTGAGGTTGCTGAGAGCTATGATGATACTATGGCACTCTACCCAGGGCAACAGAGTAAGACTCTGTCTTAAAAGAGAGAGAGAGAGAGCACGAGAGAGAGCGACACTAAAATTCCAGATAAGGTTCTGGTTCAATTTTCTACTTCATCTTCGCATATTGATTACATCAAGCAGATAAGCACCACATCATCAATTTCCTTTATGAGATACAGTCACAGAAGATAAAGAACCAGATGCTGGAAGACAAAGGGATTCAAAAGTGAATGTGCATGAATTATCATGCAAAGAAATGTGCAAATCAGTTTGTGAACAAAAAGAGACAATGAATACTTTCAGCAACAAAACAAACAAACGAACGAAACAGAGCTGTTTAATCACAACTGATGCTCATTGTGCAGTTAAGACATTTTAGAATTTATTAATAAAAGCCTAACGTGTTCATTGTATATCACTCTTGAATTCAATTAGGCAGATTTTAATTAAAAGATTACTACTAACAAATAACAATGATGAGATTTGTAGGGACTAATGCTTCAACCAGGAGATTTATGCCTTATTAAAATGAATTCCTCTAGTTTATGGCAGTTTTCTACGTGTTAGAACAGTGTAAGGCATTGTCTAATATCACAGAGCATTTGGGAGCTAAGCAGACCTTATGACCATTTTTTTTAACTGACACATAACAGTAGTACACATTTATGGAGTGCATGTGGTATTTTGATGCACATACTCAAGTGTAATCATCAAATCAAAGTAGTTGGGAGATCTGTCACCTCAAACTATTTCTTTATGTTGGGAACATTTCAAATCTCTTCTAGCTATTTTGAAATATACAACAAATTCTTGTTACTGTATTCACATACTCTGCTACTGAGTGCTAGAATTTATTTCTTCTAATCATATTTTTATGCCCATAAACCAACTCGGTTTTAGCTACCTCTCCCTCTCCCATTCCCAGCCTTTGGGAACTACTATTTTACTCACTCATGACATCAACTTTTTATTATTTAGCTATAAAAAAATAAGAAATCTGGTCGTTTGTAGCAACATGGATGTTGTGTCAAGTTAAATAAGCCAGGGACAGAAAGATAGATATTGTCTATTCTCATTCATATGATTTTTTTATTTTTTGAGACAGTCCCTGGGTAGAGTGCTGTGGCATCATAGCTCACAGCAACCTCAGACTCTGGGGCTTGAGCAATTCTCTTGCCTTAGCCTCCTAAGTAGCTGGGACTACAGACTTGGGCCCCTATGCCTGACTAGTTTTTCTGTTTTGAATATGGACAGGTCTCGCTCTTGCTCAGGTTCGTCTCGAACTCTTGTGCTCTAGCAATCCTCCTCCTCAGCCTCTCAGAGTGCTAGGATTATAGGCATGAGTCACCATGCCTGGCCTGATCAATCTTTTGGATGAATGAAAAAACTGAGGTGTATAAGGGATAGTGAGGGGCAGGGGTGTGCTTAGAGCCTGGCTTCCCAATAATTCCATTTGGAGATCTCTGGTTGTAAGAGCCCTGCAAATTATAGCTATGTTTTAAAGAAAAAATTACTCTGTCAGGGGCAAATTCCTAGAAAAATGATAAATTCTATAGGAGATGTTTCCAGGTGGGAGAAGAAACTGCTTCTAGTGGAGGGGAGAAGCAGAGAATGCCAATGGCCTGAAAGATTAAAGAAACAATGACCTCACGATTATGCGGATAATGTAGAAGAAAAGTCTTTTTATTGCCGTGCACGAGGTCATTAGGTCATCGGCCAGTAAGGCATTTAGAGTGAAGTGCAAGGAGAGTCAGACTGGTCACTTAGAGCACGATTCAAGTTGTCAAATATCCAATGTACTCGATACTAACATGAAACCAATATACAAACCATTACATGCTCATGTGAACAATAAAACAGGGGAAAGGGGGGGAGATTGGCAGAAGGAGGGAGGGCATTGGGCAGGATCTCACCTAATGGACACCATGAGAGGGTATACAGCACGGCCCCTGGGTAAGGGGTTCTTTTACAACTGGAATTTTACCTTGCAAGTGAGAACAATGTAATCTAAAAGTGCCCATCGACCCAAGAATGGATCAATAAACTGTGGTATATGTATAACAGGCAATATTATGCAGTCTTAAAAAAAGATGGAGACTTTAGCTCTTTTTTGTTTACTTGGATAGAGCTAAAACATATTCTTCTTAGTAGAGTATCTCAAGAATGAAAGAAAAAGTATCCAGTGTACCCAGGACTATTATGAAACCAATATATAATCACCCACACTTTCATACGAAAGATAAAATACAACTATAGCCCATAATGAAGGAGGGAAGAGAAGGGTGAGGGGAGGGGAGGGAGGAGGCAAGACGGAGGGAGGGTAATTGGAGGGACCTCACCTATGGTGCATGTTTCAAGGGTACATGTCAAATCTATTAAGAGTATAAATGTCTTAACACAATAATTAAGTGAGGTGAAGGCTAAGGTAACCACTTTGATGTAAGCATTCCAAAATATATATAAAATCAGCACATTGTACCCCATAAATGCATTAATGTATACAGTTATGATTTGATCAAAAAAATTGTTCACAGAAAAAAGTAAAATTAGATAGTTAAAAAAATAAAAAATAAAAATTTGTACCCTCATATTAATTTGAAATTTAAAAAAGGTCTCAGGTGTCTAGGTAGTTGTCATTAAACAATCGGTAATTAACAGCTTTGGACAATATAAAGCATTACCTCCAATTTCTGGAGCTTGCCTAGCTCTGGGGAACCCCTTGCTTGAGATCCGGGACACAAGCTCCACAGTGAGCGACTCATTAGAGAAATCTTTATGTTACATTTCAGTACCTAATTTTTCACTAAGCTGCTTACTATCAGGTTAAAAGGAAACGTTTGTAAAAAATGAACTTGGTTTTCCTCTACTTCAACCAATTTGAATGCAGCCTGTAGATAGCAGAAGCTGCTGATAAAACTTGGACTAAGTTTGTGAATTTAAACTGTTACTGGAAGTGAAAAATGGTTTGAATGGCAATCTTTTTGGGAAACCTTTGTCTAGCTGGCAAGTGTGTTACAAATATGAAGCTTGGACAGCAGAAATAACGTGCTATATTCAATGGAAATCACCAGTGAAAGGGACCAAAGCCAAGGCCAGCATCCGCATGAAGTGTTCAGAGAATCTGAAATTATGTTGCTAGAGAGAGAAAGAAGCAAGACATGAAAGGCTGGGAGGTATCTCTGAAACTGAAGTGGAGACGTAATCGGGCAACCCAAAATTTAAAAAGGGAAAGAGAGATTTGAACTTTAGAGAGTAATACGGTTACAAACGACCATCCCTGATTGCAATCCTGTTACCACATTTTGTTGTAGTTTTAAATGATGTCTTGTCATCCCTAGAGATAATCTTACAGCTACTATTTATTTTATCAAAACAGGATCTCCCTGGCCAATCTGATCATATCCTTCAGCTACTCTGTAGGGCCTAAGAGTTTATCCAAACTTCTCACGGCATCCTGAACGCTTCTTTTCTGCCTCTTTGCTTTTTCCCTTCTCTGTCCTTCCTTGACACCCCATACTTGTGCCAAAGAACCACTTGTCAGTCTCTGAATTGCACATATTGTTGTATTTATATTTTCGTGTGTGTGTACTGTTTTCTCTGCCTAAACTTTTTCTCCCTTCCTTTGGTCCCTTATTAATTTACTATCTCCCAAAACTCAAGTGAATCATCATCTCATCTATGAAGCTTTTCCTAGCCTACACCTCAGGAAGAATGGATCACTCTTCTGTGTCCTAGTCCACCACAGATGCTTAGATCAAAGTGACAATCCTATCTTGTGGCACCTGCTTATGTGTGTGGTGGCCTCTACTAGACTTGAACTTGGGGTGAGGGACCACTCTGCTTTATCACTGTGAATGCAGTTGTTAGCTTGTATAGAGAAGCCACTTAATATTTGAAGAGTGAAATGAATGAATGGGTCAATCAACCAATAAATGTATACTTTGAGTCTGGTCTTAAATTATACTACTGCAGCATTATCGTTGCTTTAAAGTATCTGTAAAAAAATATAAGAACAAGCACCATAAAAACGCTCATTATCTTTTTCTTGCTTGGACAGAGGAAACATTTCTGAGAGTCTCAGGGTTGGAAAGGCCCTTAAAAATAAACCTATTGAAAAAGAAAAACAAGCTCTAAGCATGGGAATCATAACTTTGATGACGTACATACAGTCCAACTTACCAGAGGTCAAGAAATAAATCTCTAGAAAATCAAGTGAATAAGGTATAAACAAAGGTCATGTTATGAACATTTATTACAGAAATCAAGGAAGTTAAAAACAAAAAGAAATAGTAAAGAAATTTGAAATTCAAGGCACAAGCAAGGAATAACAGAAGAAAACAAAGAGACTGGAACATTATAGAAAGAGATTTTTAAAGGACAATCAAACAACTAAATGCTTTACCTCAAAAGGCATATACTGTAAGTTATGACGTAAAACTGGGATGTATTTACAAATATCTTAATAAGAATGTCTAGTCTTTTCTTGCTATAAGAAGTTGATTCATTGATTTGCATCAATCTTTCTGAACATGCTCTCCTTTGTCCTGGCCAAAGTTACTATATAATGTGACTGCAGGGCAGGACTTTGGATTCTGCCCTACACCCTGGGGGAAGGTCCAGTCTTTGGTTTCAGGCTCCTAAGAAGAGCTCCTCACCGAGGCAGGCAGTCACAACATTTTATCAGGGCAATATTTTCCTTCCGGGCCAAAGACACGTGAAGGACAAAATGTCTTCAAGGTTCATAAAGAGCTTTCAAAACTCCTTTCTGTGATATGCCCAGTGGGATGTAGAGGGCAACATTTTCTCTCTATTTGTTCTCAAATCCCTGGTTGATTCACTTTAACACTATCCTTGGCTACAGTGTCGGTCACACGCTGCCTTTTTTCAGGAGAAACATGGTAGCCTGAAACGATAGTGGAACGAAAAAAAAAAAAAGAAAAAAAGGGTGGGGACATAAAAGGTAGAGAGGAATTAGGTAAAAATAAACATAGTAATGACCTACATAATTGTTATTGGGTGTGGTGATGACTATCAATTAGAGCAAAAGGGTAAGATTAAAAAAAAAGGGTATATCCAAGATTGTTGAGTTCCTAAGGCAAAGTAGATTAATGATCCTTTAAACATCTCCAAATAATACAGGCTCAGTCCTTGGACAGAAAACCCCCTTCAAGGCAGCTTTAAACACTGCCGGCACAAAGGCAGCACATCTAAAGGCACATTTCTAATAAGGTGGTTTACTTTTAACAGGGCAGGTATAATGAAGCTTTTGTTAGCATCATGATATACTTTGTGTTGGTGGTAAAATATGATATGAACCTTGAAATGTACCATGGGAAAAACATACTCAGGTGTTTTGTAGCCAGAAATAAACTCAATAAGTACATGTAAAAATAAACGGCAAATAAAATTTAAGCATTCAAAAATCAAGACTCTAAGTTGTTTGCAAAGAAAGAGAAACAGCAGAATGGGAATTGATATGAATGATCATTAGACTTTGAAAATTGAAAGGACTTGAAGCGTTGAAGTTATGATGTTACCTAATGGCACCAAAGAATAGAAAGGCAGGTCTGGTTTGTTTCCAAGTAATTAATGATTGATGAGTGACCCCAGAGGATGACTAATGATATGCGAGAGCATGACAGCACATATGTGAGTGTGCTTTGTAAAGAGCACCCAGCTGATGAGGCTCATTGTCATCATGAGGCTTATATTACATGTCACATATTGTGCTTGTTGCTACAATTAGGATGAAATGACATGGGCAGACACCTGTAGCTACACAAGACATGCTTTATGCACTGCCATTCTTGTTCTTTGGTGGTTGGGGGTGGATCACAGAGAATGTGAGGGTCAACACTAAATGTCTAGTCAATAACACACAGCAATTTTAATGTATTGTAATTCTCCTTTTTCAGATCAGCTTCTCTCCAACATGTCTGGCTGATCATGAGCCAAATTTATCCCGCCTGCAAGGAAATGACATCTAGTAAAGGCAGGCTCTGAGAAGCCCAACATGCAAATAGTATAATCTTGCAAGATCAGTCGCGGCTCCAGCCCAAGTTGGGCCATGTGCCTTTATTTATTCACGCTTCATTCTCAGCAAAGCCTTGGTTATGCTTGACCTTGTTGTACTCGAGACAAGATGACTCATTTCCTTTTTGCCTGACATAGTGCATATTCATTAGACGCTGATGAATGAATGGGAACTGATCGAGATTTATTTTATGACTCTGAAAGCAACTTATTTTCATCTGGAGGATAAGAGAGCAACACAGACTTTAGAGTTTGCACAAGAGACAAAAGTTTTTTGCATTTGTATGTAACAAGTTAGTGTCAGTTCAGTTTGCCTTCAAATCTTTCACCTCCTATTTGAATAAGAATCGTATCAACTGCTTTTCTCCCCTTCTTGCAGGGAAGCTCCTGTGAGCAAAACACAGGCCATTCATTCATGGATTCAGTTCTTAAGGACATATTCTGTGTCAGGTATCAGACTTGGGGCTGGGGATTTCTGATGAATAAATCACAGTTCCTGGTGCCTGCCAGATACATCCTTGGTAAATGAATGAATGAAATAATGTATGAATGCATAACCTGTGACTTACACATAGTAATATTTTGGGGGAAAGAGAAAGTGGTTGGGCTTGAATCTCATGAGAACAAGTCATGGAATCTATTGAAAGAGCGCACAGACTGTGTTATAAATAGCAGAACAGATGTAACCTTGCACCTGCCTCCAGTTCACAGTCTGGTGCAGAGGTTGCCACAAGTCCATAAAGTTCCCTTACACAAGGCATCAGGTGTTTTTCTATAAATGTAAAAGAGGAGATGAAGCGGATGGGGGATGTCAAGATGTTATCCACTGAGTTGGCAGGGAAAAATTACAGCCGGAACTCTTTCCCAGGAAGGAATTTGGAAACCAAATCCATCCAGAACAAAGGAAAGATGACCCCGTGTTGGTTTGTACCTCACTGTCCTTTCCTGTGTTGAAACGTTAACATTTTCAGATATAATGGGTCTTTTTTTCCAGTTCACTCAGCACAGACAATGTGCTGGAGGCCTGGATAAAGTTGGCCCATCAGCAGGGCTTTGCACTTAAAACAAAGATCTGCGCTTTCCTGACTGTTTAAACGAGAGCTGGGACATTAATACACAGAGAAATGACTGACACATTTGGTTGTGGGGATTAGCGCCATTGTATGGAAATGCCAGGCTGGCACCCCTGCTCTAACATTCTAGACCTCTTGAAGTGTGAACAGAGCTTCCATCCACCTCCCTACAAAGAAAATTTCCCTTAAAGTAGTAGTCCCTTAAAAGTATTTTTTGGCATGTAATTAACAAAAAAGAATCCGGTAGAAAGAAAGAAATTACAATCAGGAACTGACATATGTTTTTTCTTCACAAGGGACTAAAAGATAAGAAATTTAGTTTTTTCTAAACTTTATCATAAAGGAAATAGAAGAGGCAAACACTGAATATGAAACACTAAAGAGAGTGATTCCAGTTAAACATTATCTATGGAATATCATTTAATTTTATTAGCTAGAGCCAATGGACAAGAAGGCAGGGCTTTGGTTTATGTAGTTTGGGTTGCATTGCTTGCATATAGCAGGGTTCCTTATATGTCAGAAATGCACAAGGAATGACTTCACTTAAATGTTCAGATCACAACCCATTGTATGTATTCAAGGACACAAAGGTGAGAATGTTGTTTTCTCTGAAATGTGTAGTTGTATACAGGATTGGAAGTTGTCAGGTATTTTCTTTTCTGATTATTATTTTTTTGAAATTAATGAATCAAAATTAAAAGATATCTCACTTTTCTGGCAAGCCTAATTATCCAAAAAGCAGCCCCAAACCATAATGGTATTTGTTCATAGAATACTTGCCTGATAAGGAAGGACAAAGAATGTCTTCTGAAAAGCTGCTTAATTCTAATCCAAGAAGCTCAACTCAGGTGCTTATTCTGGGTCCACGTTCTCTAATTCTCTATCTACCCAAACAAGTAATATTAATGTGGTTCTCAAGAGCTGAGCAGATTAGACACAACTTGGGGAAGAGGGTGAGGGAGAAGAGATGAGAAGGAGGGACCTCAGAGGTGGATAAGAAGTAGGAAGTGATGTCAGGAAGCAGAGCATCCTGGGATCAATGCACATTCATGAGCTTGGAATGGCCTCACGTTCAGCTCCTTGACGGCCACAAAATGACACAGTCCTCAAGGAAGGTTTGAATAGTGTTTGAGATGCTCAGTTTAAGGCTGGGTGGAGGGAGGGTAATCGGTGGGACACACCTACAGGGCATCTTACAAGGGTACATGGGAAATTTACTAGGTGTAGAATGTAAATGTCTTAACATAATAACTGAGAAAATGCTGTGAAGGCTACGTTAACCAGTTTGATGAAAACATTTCAAATTGTATATAAAACCAGCACATTGTACCCCGTGATTGCATTAATATACACAGCTATGATTTAATTAAAAAAAAAAGAAGACAGTAATCCTTTAGAATATTTTCCCCCAAGGTGTTGAAATGAAGTTTTGCTCATTTAACTACATTTTCAAGGAGGATTTAAAGGAGACTCTTTTCATTGAACAGTGAATGGTTTCTTTTTTGTTTTTCTTTTCTTTTTTGTTTTTCTGAGACAGTCTCAGTCTGTTGCTCTTGGTCACAGCTCATAGCAAATTCAAACTTCCAGGCTTAAGAGAGTCTCTTGCCTCAACCTCCCAAGTAGCTGGTACTACAGGCGCCCACCACAACACCTGGCTACATTTTTGTTGTAGTTTGTCATTGTTGTTCAGCTGGCCCAGGGCTGGATTTGAATCCACCAGCCCTGGTATATGTGGCCACGGCGCCCTAGCTTCTGAGCCACCAGCGCTGAGCCAAATGGTTCTTTTTGATATGAACAAAAGCTTTAGGGAGCTTTTCTAAAAAAAGTGTTTATATTCTAGCACTTAAATTTTCCTTATGGCTGAGGAAGCTTTCCTTATTATGATCCTTTTATCTCATAGAGTCTGCTTTATTTGTGATGCTGTTTAATGAAGTAGGTAAGTAAAAACTCAACTGTTTTGGTAGGTTTCAAGTTATCCTAGGGGGATGCCAGTAATCCTGAAGAGAGACCTCCAGTGCATCAGTAACAGTTAGATGTGACTCATCATCAATCAGCAATTGATAACCGTCAATCAGCGATTATCCACTTTGTTCCACTTGAATTTCTAAGTCTACAAATGTAACGTGTCATATTCGAGAGCAGTATGTCCCAAATCTATGCTTTTTATAATATTATTCATGTAAGATGGTGCTTAAAAGCTTTCTGGAGCTAAGGATATTTGAGATTGCAACACATAGTAATCTTCTTCTGGAAATACCCAATACACATTAACATATTAAAGACCACAAGTGCAGCAATAAAGAGAGCTGATTAATTTTGTTTAAACATTCCCTAAACTAATTTAATTAAAAGTTTCTCTACCCTTTGTTTATAGACCAGCAGCAACTGTTAACATCTTGCAGAAGATACCAAAGTGCCCTTGTTAGAATTTTCACAAATCAACTGAGGGTAATAGCCTCTGTTTAGTTGTAATTTTACTATTCTGGTATTTTTTCTGAATAAAGTATGTTTAATTCCTCTGAAGAGTAACATACTATTGTATAGGATTTAAATCATAAATAGAAATAACAACATTTTAGAAATACCTAGAAATTAGAAATGTGGTGAATAACCTTTGGCCATCTCTATTGCTAGTTAAGTATGTTCAAGAGAAGATCAGTACAAACACATAATCAGATTCCATGTCTAGTACCTGGAGGAAGTGATGAAGAAATGATAAGGAATTTATTTCTTGGGAATTCTTTTTTTTTTTTAAACACAGAGCCTCAAGCTGTCCCCCTGGGTAGAGTGCTGTGGCATCACAGCTCACAGCAACCTCCAACTCCTGGGCTCAAGCGAGTTTCCGGCCTCAGCCTCCTCCCAAGTAGCTGGGACCACAGGTGTCTACCACAATGTCCAGCTATTTTTTAGTTGCAGCCGTCATTGTTTGGCAGGCCCAGGCTGGATCAGAACCCACCACCTTAGGTGTATGTGGCTGGCTTCCCACTTCTCTGTTGTCAAAGAATAACTGCTAATAACAAGACAAAATAAAATTTTGACATGGTTCTTTTTGACAACTTAATCCTTTTTTTTTTTTTTTGCTGAATTTTTATTTCTGTAATATTTAGGGGAAAATTTTGTGAAGTATCAAGGGTTCCAGGTATTAGTATCCAGGGATTTTAGATTTTACATCTATTATAGGAAAGAAATGGAGAAGTATGACAGGATAAAATCCTAAAATTAGGATAACAGAAAGGTTTAATTTTCTATAATAAGCCTATGAGAAGAGCCAGCTGGAAGAGCCTTCACTCTGCCTGGGCTCTGAGAGTGAGGGCTGAAATCAAAAGTGGGGACTGCTGGTGACCTCTTGCAGGTTAAATTAGGGCCATCCCTTTCTTAAACTTCAGGGAAGTAAATGCCAGGAGGGTTTGGGGGAGTTCCTGGAAGTTTGGGGAAGACGCCTCCTGGCCTGGAGAGTAATATTTAGGTATGGATTTAAAATCTCATCAGATATAGTGGACAATAGTGATCTTTTAGAAAAGAAGTTCAGATTTAGACCAGGAAAGGTAGGGAAACCGAGAAAAATAAGAAGTTAAATTAGAGCAGGATGAACTCAAGCTATGAGCACTGTATACATTTATTATTTACTCTGGAGATTTATATTACCATAATTTATAGCATAGTTTATTGAAAACAGTATAATTTTACTTTAAAAATACAGTTTATCCTTGTTACTCACGGATTCTGTATGTTTAAACTTGTCTACTTGCTAAAATGTATTTGTGATCCCAAAATCAATATTGGCAGGGTTTTCACTATCATTTGTAAATACTTGCAGAGTGGCAAACAATTAAAGTCACCTCCCCACCCCCCAACCCAGGATATGTTTCCAGCTGAGATGGAACAAGGTGACATTCCACCTTCTCATTTCAGTTGCACACTATAAACTTTTCACATTCTATTTATTGTCATAGTTTTCATTGGTGATTTTGCTTTAAAACGGCCCCTAACCATAGTGCTGAAGTGCTGTCCAGTGTTTCTGTGTGCAAAGAGGCTGTGATAGGTGCCTTAGGGAGGAAATACATGTTAGATTAGCTTTGTTCAGGCATGAATTATAGTGCTATTGTCCCTGAGCTCAATGTTAAGGAACCAGCAGGACTTATTAGACATGGTGAATAGAAATACAAAGAAATCAATGTTATGTATCGATTTCTAGCTGATGAAAACATTGTGAGCAGAGGCTCCCAGGAACTTAATTCTATATTTCCTCTAGGAGCAATGGTTCTGTATTTGTTAATACCATTTTCATATTTTAGAGAATACAATTACTACAAATAATGAGAATCAAACATTGAATTAAATAATACTGTATTATTTAAAGAGTGAAGTAGAGAGTTTCACTTCAGGCAATGGCTGACTCATTGGTTTCAGATCTATGTTCCCACCAAAAGCTACCATATGAGGTGGACAAAATGTACATAATGTTTTTGAAGTACTGGGAGCTATAAAGGCAGCAAGGACCTGTGGGACCAAAATTCAGGAATAAGGGGAGCTCATAGAGGTCAGCAAAACAATACTGAAGGAAACTAAAAAAAAAAAAAAAAAAAAAAGGAACCTAAATGGAGAGATACACCATATATATGGATCAGACAATTGAATCTCGTAAAAGTGTCTGTCAGGTCTTGTCAATTGTTCTAGATTCATTGCAATTTTAATTTAAATTCCAGGGATCCAGATGGCTGAGGCAAGCTTGAAGAAGACGACCAAATTTTGAGTATTCACACTAGCACATGTGAACACTTAATATAAAGCTTTAGCAATTAAGACAATGTGGTGCTGACACAAGAATAGATCAACAGACCAGTGGAGTAGAATACAGAGTCCAGAAACACAGCCACATGTATTTTGACACTTGATATATAACTAAAGTGACACTTTAGAGCAGGAACAAATGGTGCTGTGTTCATTGACTATCCATATAGAAAAAAAAAAAAAGGAAAGAAAACCACTCCATCTTATATCATCAAACAGTAAATGTGAGTAGATTGTAGATATAAATGGGACATGTGAAATGAAGCTCTTAGAAGGTAATAAAATATGTCTTTGGAGTAGGCAAAGATTTCTTAGACAAGACTCAATAGTATGGAACATAAACAAAACATATAGATTCATTGTATAGTATATTAAAAATGTGAACTTCCATTCATCAAAAGCTCCCTCATAAGAATTAAGATACAAGTTACCTAGCTGATAGCACAGTTTCCAGATGGGATATAGAAACTTCTCTAACTTTGAAGAGCGTGCTGAGGGCAGGGAAGAAGAGTTTGTCTGCTGGTTTCCGTTAAGCTCCTATAGCTCACCATCAAAGTCCTGCACATAGGGAATTAGCCCTTAGCCCTTAGCCTTTACCTTTCCAGCTGGTCAGTTGGCCTTTCTGGGAAATCTCTAAGGAACCTTGAGGGAGTTGGTGGGAAGGGCCAGGCCCTCCATAATGTGGTAGAATTGGGCTTGGAAACCAGAACTTCTATAGCTCTAGGCATGATGGGTATGAAGAATCACTTAATTGAGGGGGTGAGGGGGATGTATAAATTTGATTCAATATACAGTCTAATGGGAAAGTTGGCAAATAACTAGAAGAGGTTTTTTAAGATGTTCAGATGTCCAATAAACATATATAAAAGTTTGCTAACTCAGTTTTCATAGAGATTTTACAGAATATAATTACTACTAAATAAATGAGAAGTATTGAATTAAATTCAAATAAACTCTCATTTATCATCAGGAAAATGAGAATTAAAACCACAACGAAATACCAGTATATCCCCATTCTAATGGCTAAAAGTGAAATAACTGACAATATAAAGTGTTGGTGGGGATGGGAGACTGAATCTCTTAAATGCTGACTGAGATTTAAATGTGTAAATTGAGACTGAATCTCTTGAATGCTGACTGAGATTTAAATGTGTAAATTGCTACAACTTGGAGTATAATTGGATGTGACTACTTGGAATTTCCTACTAATGATGATTATATACATGTTGCGGTGCAGCAATTCCACTCCGAAGCAAAAACAGAAATACATATACAGGTTCACAAAAATAATGTACATAGATGCTAATAGTAGCAATATTCATAACGGGTCCAAAGTGTATGCACATTTTTTATCAGTACTAGAGCAGTAAACCGAGGCATGCTCACACAATGGGACACTACAGAGCAGTGAGGAAGAAGCTACTGCTGCTGCATGCACCAACATGGGTGGTTCTCACCAACCTCATATTAGGTGAGATAAATCAGATGCAAAAATGTAGAGTGCATCATTCCATTTTTTTTATAGTTTGAAAACAAGTAAAATTAATTATAGTGTTAGACATCAGGAGATGATTGTCGCTGGGAAGCAGCGTATGGACAGTGACTAGGAAAGCACAAGAGTGGGGTATTTAAAATGCTGTCTGGACCTGATTGGTCGTTAAACAAGTGTGTGCACTTGTGTTAATTTATTGAGCACTACACTTATGATTTATAGACTTTTCTATGTGTATATTTTAAGTCTATTAAAAATTTAAAAAGAGAACTAAAAATAGACCTGCCATTTGATCCTTTAATTCCTCTACTAGGTATATATCCAGAAGACCAAAAATCACACTCCAACAAAGATATTTGTACCAGAATGTTTATTGCAGCCCAATTCATAATGGCTCGGTCATGGAAGAAGCCCAAGTGCCCAGTGACCCACAAATGGATTAATAAATTGTGGTATATGTACACCATGGAATACTATGCAGCCCTAAAAGATGGAGACTTTACTTCCTTCATGTTTACATGGATGGAGCTAGAAAATATTCTTCTTAGCAAAGTATCCCAAGAATGGAAGAAAAAGTATCCAAGGTACTCAGCCCTACTATGAAACTAATTTATAGCTTTCATAGGAAAGCTATAACCCAAGTATAGCCCAAGAATATGGGGAAAGGGGAGAGGGAGAGGAGGGGAGAGGGGTGGAGAGGTGAATGGAGGGAGGGTGATTGGTGGGAAAACGCCTATGGTTTATCTTACAAGGGTACATGTGAATCTTTCTAAATGTAGAATATAAATTTCTTAACATAATAACTAAGAAAATGACATGAAAGCTATGGTAACCAGTTTGATGAAAATATTTCAAATTGTATATAAAAACAGCACACTGTACCCCATGACAGTATTAATGTTCACAGCTATGATTTAATAAAAATAAATAAAATAAAAACACACACACAAAAAAATTTTTTTTAAAAAATAAAAAGAATAGGGCAGCACCTGTGGCTCAAAAAGGTAGGGCGCCGGCCCCATATGTGGGAGGTGGTGAGTTCAAACTCAGCCCCAGCCAAAAATAAATAAATAAATAAAAAGAATAAAACATAAATACATAAGATAAATAGAAATATCTGCTATAGAAGCTGAATTTTTGCATTACAGCAACATTCCCCTAACAAGCCTTAAGGTATCGCATCACGTCTTGCCCTCAATTTGCTTCCCTAAGATTAATGCAAACCCCCTTCATGCCACTGTCCCCTGTCTCCTTCTGACAGTGGCTGGACCTCACTGGTTGGAATGGGGATGGCTTCTGCCTTAGGCTAAGTGTGGGGTGAGAATGATTGCAGTGGTGTTCCTTCACGACCGTCTCCACCAGTGACTGAAGTTGAGGCCAGGTTTGTGGCCAGTAGAAGCAGGAAAAGTCACAGAAGGAAAAGAAGGGGGTATATAAATATTTCAAAGGATTAACGTTATCTTCTCTGAGAATCAATATATTGATTTTCAGTGTTCCAGATACTTTGTAATTCTCCCTTTGTGTTTCTTATTTCCCCTAAAGATATGAAGTTAAGAATATTTTCTAGAGGTTAGCCAATGTCTTGGAGTTAAAATTGCAAAACGAAATAAACTTTCCACGAATCAAATAGTATATTGGGGGAAAAAATTATTTAAACACTTGATGTAAAAAGCGCTCTCCTAAGATGTTCTGAACGGCTGCCTCTTAGGCTTGAAGAAGAGAGGTAAGCTTAACCGGTACAGTGGTTCTCAACCTTCCTAATGCCACGATGTATTTTCATTGTTACGAAGGGGTCACAACCTACAGGTTGAGGACTGCTGATTAGGACAAAGTGGGGTTTCTTAGCTTCTCAGATAGGGTGGAATAGGTCAGAAGAGTGACAGAGAGTAGAAGGGCTCCGTGAATAAATGTAAAAACATGTTTACGTAGCTCGTCTTAAAATCAATACAGGTATTTAGAAGACACTGCTAGTGAAAGGAGCAGCCTGTGGGAAGCCAAAACAAAAGTGGATGTTGCTCCCTAACACATGTATGAGGAAACAGACCGAGAGAAAGCCTGGAAAAAACAACGAACGACGGGTGGGAGAAGCAAACTAAAATATATTAGAAACCCACCCTGAGGCAGGCACAGTGCAAGGTGTTTTAAATTTGTCTCTCGCTCTCTCATTTATAATGTTATTGAGGTACAACTGATCACACAATTTGGACATTATACATGAATGTCTAATTTGGTGAGTCTTCACATGTGTATATAAGCATGAAATCATCACTATGATTATGATAATGCATATTTATGTTATTCTCTAAAGTTTTTTCTTCTCCGTTGCGATGCAGCCTTTCCAAGGAAACCACCTGGATACATCTACGAGAGGGATGATGACAAAATGAAATCTAATAGGCAATCTGCGAATATAGAATAAGGCTCATATGTATTTTCTCTAACGGTGAAATTGCCACACTCAATTCTACCCCAAATGGTAGAAAGAGCACTTTTTTCTTTTTCCAAATGATGAATCGTCTTCTGTAATATTTAACTGTGTTTTCCAGAGCTCTTTCCCTTCCTTGCACAGAAGTATCTCAACGGCCTTCTCTGGCTTACCTAGAAATGACTTACTGCCTTCTCACAGTCTCTAGGGGTCAACAATCAACACTCTAATCAGTGCGGCAGGTAGGGACCTCTTTTTCATTGCATTGGCCAGGGTTGTTGTTCCCCTCTGTTTCATACTTTTCACATTACCACCTCAACCGTGAGTGGTTTAGATATAGAGATTAAGCAGGATAAAGGTCATTAAGTTCTCACTTGTGTTTACAATGTCCAAGTTCAAAGCCAGTACAGGGAAAATAGCAGTTGCTAAACTTTTCAAGACTTTCAATGGGTAGAAAAGACAAAAATAATCTACAATGATTTGAATGAATAAGTAGCTTAGTGTTACCGAGTACTAACTGTTCTTGAGGAGCACTGCCCAGTAGTGCCAACATACAGGGAGCAGGCTGTACTGGACTGATGGGTGGAATTGAGTTCTTTTAGCCCTTGAAGTAAAATTTTAAGTCTCTATGATTATCTGAGTGACTTATTGTCTCTCTCTGTAAATTATCCCAGGAGTGAACATTGACTCATCCATCAGCGTCTCAAAAACCTAAGAATTGTCAAGCATATAGGTTCTTGCTTTCCTCTGTGTCATGGCCAGAGACCACACTGAGACCTGAGGGCACCAAGATGTCCTATCAGTTCTGGGAAAATAAGGTCAAAAAATACAGAAATGAGGCTCTTGCCATGTTCTCTGGGCAACATAACTTAGAGCACAGCTTTCAGTGATGGCTGATAAACACCATGCTATGGTTTGAATGTATGTGAACCTTCGAAGTTCATATGTTGAAACCTAACCCTCAAAGCAATAGTCTTAAGGGGCAGGTCTTATAGGTGACGAGGCCATGAGGCTCGTCCACTTTTCCTTTCATGTGAGGTGGTGGCAGCAAGGTGCCACCTTGCAAGCAGAGATCCCTCAGTATGCACTTTAGTCTTTGGCATCATGACCATGAACTTCTCAACCTCCAGAACTATGGGAAATAAGTGGTTTGTAAATTACCCAGTCTAAGGGACTTTGTTCTATATATAGCAGTAGGAGCAGGCAAAGACAACATACTCTGTACCCAGTGATTATTGGAGGCATAAGGAGAAATACATTGATATGTCAAAAGGAATTCCCTATAGCTGTTGTCCCCAGTCCTGGAACCATGGACCGTTCCTGGTCCGTGGCCTGTTAGGAATCAGGCTGCAGAGTAACACTGTCTGAATTCCACCTTCTGTCTCTCTTCCCCCACCCACCTCCCATTCAAGGAAAATTTATCTTCTATGAAATTGTTCCCTGGTGCTAAAAAGGTCAGGGACCACTGCCCTTTAGTGATGGGTAGATGCTGAAGCAGAATGGAAATGTGTAGTGTGATGACATAAGGGCTTGGGTTAAGAGCAGTTACCATTAAATCATGACGATGCTCTTAAAAGTCTATCATGATGATTTAAAATATTTCGTTGTAACATTCAAAACATTTAGACTCTCAGGAAAGGAAGTGTCATTAGAATATATTACTTTAATGATTTCTGGTCTTGCAGGAAATGGTCTATTTACAACAACATTATTTCAAGATTCATGGGCTTGCTTTTGCTTTGAAATCTTGGTGGCACTGTGCTGAGACTGATCACCCATCCAGTCATGCATCTCACTGGGTATCACTTGTTGTTCTGTGGGGGTTGATATGGATAAGCCTGTGATTCTTCCATCTTGCATAGATTTCCTTCCTTCTCTCATCCCCCAGAGCAAAATGGAAACAAGTTATTTTTAAAACCAAAGGCTGTGAAACCATTAATCTGGAGCTAAGAGAGGGGAGCCCTGGGTGGTGCATCTTACAGACACAAAATACAGCCATCGGCGGTGATGCTCCCAGCACCAATGGAGGAAGAGAAAATGAAATATTTCAATAGACAAGTCAGATTTAGGACGGAAGATTATTCATTTTGGGGTTTTGAGTTAAAAAATTAAATTTCTTAGTTTCCTGTATAAAGATAATGGGGACAAATAGGTAATGCCAAGATAGCGATGTCACAGGAAGATAATGTGCACGCAAAGCAGGTATGGACTGGTTTTTCTAAACACAGCATGTTCTATGTGTATTAGAGATTCAATATGCAATCCATTCATTTACTATATTCCTTTCCATTTATTTGGTACTGATAAAATATGAGCTCACAGTATCTTTCTTGGGTGGTAACAATAATCCAAGGGAGGTGTCTGTACCTCTCTCCCCATCTTTCAGCCTTTCAAGTTCATGCTAGCCCCTATCCTGCTAAAAGAATAGTTTTCCTGAAGCACCAGGTTAATCACTCTCAGTGAAAAATCCTTTAATGGTTGTTCATTTGCTAAGAAACAAAGTCTAAACTACCTAGCGTGAAAATCAAAGCACTCTGTCATCTGCCTAGAATCTCCTTGTCCAGCTTGAGTTTTCATTTCTCATCTTCAGGCACTGATGCTGCAGTCAAACTGAGCCCTGTTCTAGAAATGTGCCTTGCCTCAACAAGAGATTGTGCCAATGGGAATGGGAATATTCTGTCCCAGTCTAACAGGGCCTTCCTCCCGATCCCGACCCCTACTGTGTGTCTGTTACCTTCTGAAAGGTTAATTAAATATAGTATTGTTATCAGTTACCTTCACAGAATTAATCTTGTATCTGCTATACTTTCTTGATATTTTGTTCACTCCCTTATGGTATTTTATCTTATCTATTATTTATGTCAGTCCATGATTGATATTTATTTGGGAAGGTCTAACTTGGTGTCTTTCCATCAACCAACACAGGTAATCTTGTGGCAATGGGGTCAAAAGCATTAAAAAAGCCCCTCCTTGGGTTTTACTAACCTGGCCTTCAAGAATATAGTCAGCTTTCTCTTAGATCCAGGGGGAGCCAAGGTCTAAAAACTTAACAGGTAAAGACAATTACTGTAGATAACTACCCCACATTTTCAGCATTTTGTGATTACCTCAAAAGGGTAAAGACCGTATGCCTTTTTTATTACTTTATTCCCAGTACTTGATATGTAACAGGAATTCAATAAAGTGGTTTTGGAAAAAAATGCCTTTCTTTTGCATTTGAATGCAGCTTCCAGAAGGCAGCAACTGTGCCCTGTTTATATCTGTCCTCTCCGTGCCTATGGGCCTCGCAGCCAGGAGGTGCTTGATAAACTTGGGGTTCATCACTTAGTGGGTAGGTCAGAGCCTTGAGAAGTCTACTAGGTTTCTGAGGTCATAATAAAATAGAAATAGTGGAAGCAGTGATATGTCATAATAAAATAGAAACAGAAGAAATTGTGGAAAATAATAGAGCATTTTAAAAATATCAACAACTTTCACATTTTTAAGTCTCGTCTCCCAAACTTCTGGCTAGAACTCTTTCCCCTAGTGCTAAAATAATTGCTTCTGGTCAGTCTGTATTTTCCCAAAACTACAAATTCAATATTATCAAAGAGCGATGGAATGTAACATCAAAAATCCTTTTGAATATTAAAACACACGCAATTCAGCAAAAGAATAATGAGTAATAATCTTCTACATTATTTCGTAAATAAAGGGAAAGAGTAAAACTCACACATACAAAAGATATGTCTACACCAGAAAAAGATAATACTTTAAACTGAATACATACGAGCAGCTTACTATATTATCTTTATTTCTTATTGCATCCTAAATTGATACAAATTTTGTCAGAGACTAACGTTAGGCTTTTATTTTTAGCCTCGTCACATACAAGTTGCATACTCTTAATTAAAGGTGCTACTAACTATGTCCAGGGAAGTGTTGCCAAGCAATTATAGGTCATTTTTCTTTTGGTATCTGTATATCTCTCTTTTTAAAAAAAACCTTCTAGGTATAAAGTGCCTTTTATTAATGCCTCTGAGGATGTTGCCTCCCCCCTTGGTTTCCTGTAAACAAGTAGATTCATTTCTCTTACAGATTTGTCCTCTTCATTCATTGCCTACTTTACTCTTCATCAAACAGATGACTGTGCTTCTCTACACAGGTTGTTCTGTTCTCCACCTTGGAGTTTCACCACGCTTCTCATTTTTACTTCTGCTTTTCACAGTGCATCTAAATAAAAATTTATAACCTGCTTCTTTGTTCTGTACAGCCTTTAGATTAAAGGGTAACAGGATGTGAAAACAGACAACTTTCTGCCTCAGCTTTGCTGAGGCCCCAAAGCTGAGCTGTAACTACAGTATTTGCTGACTCCCTCCACATTGTATAGAAAAATGCTAGCTCATCCATGTGGGCCTCACAAAGAGGAAAGCTCCAGATTGGTGAGGTCAGCATTAGCCAGGCCTCCCACTAGCACAACCCGGAACAATCTAGGAGACGGGATGTTTGGAGAGAAGGCGTTGAGGGGCTATGACATTTCTCCACTGGGGAGAGGAGGTTGCTTCTCCCTTAACAATGTTTTAGGCCCAAGTGGGTTCCTAAGATGCCCATTTAGAGAGTTTGCTATGTGTCTCTCAGAGGGAAGTTTGTAGAGTGACTGCACTTCTAACACTAGCAGAGCAAACATCCCGCTTCTGCCCTGCTTGAGCCTTCTCACCTGTCCTCTCGCTCTCATTCTCTGTCTCTTTCTCTCCCTCTGACACTCTGGTGCCCAGACTACAGTGCCATGGAGTCAGCCTAGGTCACAGCAACTTCAAACACCTGGGTTCAAGTGATCCTTCTGCCTCAGCTTTCTGAGGAGTTGGTACTACAGGCACCTGCCATAATGCCCAGCTAGTTTTTCTTTTTAAAATTTTTTAATTTTCCAGTAGAGATGAGTCTGACTCTTGCTCATGGTTGCCTGAAACTCCTAAGCTCCAGCAGTCCACCCACTTTGGCCTCCCAGAGTTATAGGATTATAGGCTTGAGCCACCATGCTTAGCCTTCTCTGGTTCTTTTCTCTTGCCCACTCTGATAAAGCAAGCTGCCATGTACTGAGTTGCCATATAGAGAAGCCCATGTGGCAGGGAACTGAGAGTGGCCCCTTCTCTATAGTCATCAAAGAACAGAATCTTGCCATTAGCCACCTGAGTGAGTTTAGAAAAGGATCCTTTTCCAATAGAGCTTTAACAAGAGTTGATAGCCCCCCCTCTAACACTTGACTGCAGTCTTCTGAGAGACACTGAGCCAGAGGATCCAGCTAAGTCAGAAATAGATTCCTGAACCACAGAATCTGCGAGATCATTAATGTTCTAAATAACCAAGTCTTGTGGAACTTGTTATACATCCATAGGTAGCAACTACATCTGGGAACCAACTCTGGACCCCATGAATGGGAGTTGGTCTGAGGATGTCTTAAAAGGGATCTCCTGACAGAAGAACACGTGGAGTGGCAGGTAAAAGCACCCAAGAGAAAGATGGCCACTGAAGGACACAGTTACAAAGGAGGAGAGACACTGCCCACATCAAGGGACTTGGGGTAGGTCCTGGGGAGTAGGGGGAGAGAGTGGCCTTCCAGGGTCTTGTGTGAAGGAAATTCATGGTAGGAGGCTCTAAAGGGAAACAGCAAAAGGGTCCCATGAATGAAAACAATGTGTATTGTTCATGCATTACACCCACAGTATTAATGCCTAATTACAAAAGCACCAGCCATGCAATTCCCTGGACCCTTGGGCTGGACCTTAAAGAGCTTGGACACAGCAGCTCAAGGGCCAGGGGACAAAACAAGGTGGGAAGGCAGGAATAACTCACCATGCCTGGGCTGAGTGTGGGGGTGGGACGGGATGGGCCTTCTGAATGACTCTGTCATGTTAACATTTGACTAGATAAGACAGGAATTATTTGATTATTTTCTCAAAGTAGACCTTTAGTTACTTAAAAAGTGACCACAGGCCTTTTTATTATCTTAAAATGACTGGAGAAGACATGGATTCCACCTCACACTTTGTCCACAGGGGGACTTGCAGAAGCAAGTCTGGACTAGAAACATCTTTGTTGTATGCATCTATAGGGGTATCTCGTACACTGGAGGATGTTTAACAGCAACCCTGGCTTCCACCTACTAGATACTACGAGCATTCCCTCCTAGTTCTTACAATCCAAAAATCTCTAGAAATTGCCAAATCTTCCCTGGGGTGGAGTATGGGATTGCTCTTTGTTGAGAACTACTGGTTCAAAGAAAAATAGTATAAAACAAAGTTATTTCTGTTCTTAAATTTTACTAAGTCAAGGCAAATCAATAAGATGGTTATAGGAATCAAATGGAGAACTTTGAGAACTACTCTCTGGCCCTCCAGGGTCTTGTGTGAAGGAAATTCATGGAAAATGGATTTGACACCTGGCAAGAATAACTCATCAGAGATACATATCTGTGCACAAGGGAACAACAGTTTTCTGACTCATGATCCTTAGGTAGCTGAGCATGTTCCTCTTTGTGCTAACTATATTCCTTTTTGGATTATTTCTTGGCCAAAGACATTCAATGATACGTAACTACAGCCTCCCCGGATCCTGTCCTCAACCACATGCCTGTGCCTCACAAACATGTTCCTCCAATAAAATTTGACTTGAATAATCAAATAGTGAGGCCTCCTAAAGAAGTTCAGGTGTCATGCTGATTGCATATTCTGTACATTTCCTAAAAAATTTTGAAATTCTGAATTGCACACTTAAAATGCACTTACTTAATGTTATGTAAATTATGTCTTGATAAGGCTGTTACAAATGGCGTTTAAATGGCGAAAAGGCAGCCTTGACGTGTTTGTACATGTCTCCTCCCCTGCTTCTTTCTGCTATTATTTGAAGATATATAATACTTTCCTTTGGTTCCCATTTTCCTACTTAATTGTTTCTTTCAGAATTTATTACAGTCCTTTAACTTAGCTTGTGGCCAAACCCTCACACACTGATCCTCCACTGGTGAGAAAATTTCATTTCAAAAAATTGGAAAGGGAAACAGCTTGCTCATTTTTATTTGATTTTAGTTATTGTTGTGCAGCTAAGTGGTCTCAGGCTTGTCTTCTCTCCATGTATTGAGCTTGGATCTTCAAAGAGGTTATTTTTCAAAAGTAGATTTTGCAGGTAACCAGCATGTTATATAGAATGTAATATTTGGGGCCTGAGGAAAGAGAAGAGACTCTGTAAACAGGTTCCGCAGAAGTTCATCTGTTATGAGCTCATCTGAAACAGTGCAATTGATCCACTTATCAAAAGTAATGGCCACCAAGAGAAAAAGAGATTGATCTCTCTGACTTTGGCTTTTCTAAATGGACTAGAGTATTGAATCTATTATAAAATAGAGTGTCTATCTAGGGACAGTGAAGGAGAACCCATAAATTACTTGCTTTATTCATTTTTTTAAACAGTTTAGATAAACTAGTTAATTTTAAAATGACTAGAAAACCTGAAGGTAAAAATTACTTCAAATAACTATGCGTTTTCACTTTCTTGGCATTTTATATTTTTAATACATATTCACGTTTGTTATTGCAATTATGCAGGTTTTGTCCCATTTCAAGATGATGGGAGGGATATAGAGAAGATGAAATTCATCAGGAGAACTCAACAATTTGCTTCCTAGCCTGCAAGCCATGGTTTTTAAAAATGCATTTAATTTTTAATAACAAATTAATTCCTATTAATTGTAAAACAATATAAGAAATACAAAAGTAAAACGAGGAAAAACATAGCCCTCATCTTTCTTGCCAATAAACGGCTATAAGTAATGTCATTAGTGCAAAGGAAAAGTGCCTAGGTTCCTGGGGATCATATGTCAGAAAATCTTTGTATCTCCTATGAATTTTCTTGCTAGATGTCAAACTGCTTCCCCCAAACTTCCTTCAGGCAGACCCTGGAGAGCCAGTGAGTTACTCTCAAAGTTTTCCATTTGATTTCTGTAACCAGTTTATTGACCCAGCATGCCTTAAGAATGCAGAAGCACACACCATAAATTCATATATTTTTACTCCTTTAAGCCACTGGTTCTGAACTGAGAGCTATTTCATCCCCTCCTCTTTAGGTCCTTTGGCAATGGAGATACCTTTGGTTGTCAGGTCTGGGGGAAACTGAACTCTGGCATTCAGGGGCTAGAGGCAGAGAGGCTGCATCGGCTAATGCACAGGAACGAGTCCAGACACACAATGGAGAATTACACGGCCCCAAATACCAGCAGCACTGATAGTGTTAACAGAGATAACTGCTTTTAGCATTTTGTTGCGTATCCATAAATATCCATTATCTTTCCTTGATTCCTCTTTCCTTCCAAAATTATAATCACACTGCTAATCTGCTTTCACATCTTTGTTTTTAATGAACAATTAGATTGTGACAATTTTCCCAGATCATTATTCTTCAAAACATGACATTTAATGCTGCACAATAGTCTAGCAGGTGATTTATTTGACTACTCCTCACTGAGGATCCTCAGTTCCATTTCCAGTATTTCAACATCATAAATAATGTTGGTATGAGCATGCTTGACCACAAATCTATTTTCATTTCTCTAATGATTTCTTTGGATGGGTTCCTAGAAGCACAATTACTGAGTCAAACTAAATGAATGTTTTTGAAGCTCTTCTTCTTGTTGCCAAATCACTTTCCCGATTAACGGTCTCTCTGGCAGTGTATTAGAGCCTTCTTTAGGCTGGCGCCGTTTCCACCAGAGCTTGCTGAGTTAAAATTTGACACATTCACAGTAACACTCACATCTTCTGGCCCTGCTATGATTCACTAAGTTCTTTAACAACCACTCTCTCAGCTGACTGATAGGAGATGGGAAGTTCAGGAACTATACCTGTCCCACCACAATATTTGCATAAGGAGCTCTTATTTTAAACAAGTGATTCTTTTCAAGGTTACATAGATTTTAAGAAGGAAGAGGAAGAGAAAACAACGATAGTAGGCACTAACCAGGATGAGAAGCCCACTGTCATTTTACCTCCTTTTCACTGAACCTTGCTGCTTCATTATCACTGAAATGCTGTAATTGCCATTTTGTGACACGAATCACGTGAACATGGCTATTCAGGGACTCAGTGAACCAGCCAATTTGACCTTCAGACTCTCCCCGTACTTGGCTGTTGTGCATGTCCCTACATGCCCCTTTCCAGTAGATGGTGCTATTTTTCCAATATTGAATTGCTATGCAGCCAATGATAGCTTTCTATTGAGCAGACTTGCTGAAGGGTGTTCAATGACGTCTACTTTGCACATTGTAATGTATTATTGAAATTGCTCACAGGCCCCAAATCAAATCCGAAAATGAGACAGTGTAGCTCAAACATGAAACCAGTCTTTGCTCAATATTGAAAACGATATGCTTTTGAGAGTACCAAGGGCAAATAAATGATGAATCACCATCCCACGGCAAACATGTATTAAATAGATTTCTTTTTTTCCCAGAGACAGAGAAGCAAATGTTTTGGGGAAGTGGTGAGACCCAGAGGTAGGCCTTCAGGTAGTTATCAAAGATGATGAGTCATTATATAGCTTCTATATTGCTTCTCTGGTAGATATCACAGAACAAGTGTTGATGGAATCTGGATTAGATGGCTAGGCCATCAGCAGTGACTTATTTTCCAAAATAATTTAATGTTAAGATGGAAGGAGAGGCACTATCTCTCTTTTCAGCCCATCCAGTGGAGATCAATTTCTCACTGTCAATACAGGTTAGAAGTCCTCTCAAACACAATTAGGACTTGGGCAAGAACAGCTTCTTTCCTGGGTTAAGAAAATGTTTACAAAGAGGAAACTAGGCCAATCCAAGTTTTCTGAAAACAATGTCAGCCCAGGTGTGGACTCAGTTCCGGTAAGATACACTGTGATCCACTCACAAGTAGGGAAGAAAAAGCATTGCTTAGAAAAAGCAACAACAGCCTTTAAAATCAATCCACAAATGCGTATCTCAAACAAGTGTCACTAATCCACATAGAAAAGTCATCTATGACTAAAGAGGACCACAAATGATATATACATTGCTGGCAAAGAGATGGATGATACTGCGAAATAAATGACCTATAATAGTTTCCTTCCCAAATTTGTGATTTGGTTAAAAATGGAAATAAATTACAAATCTTGGCTTGGGGGCTTGTGTGATCTTCAGAGTAAGGTGTGCCTAAGACCAAAGAGAGACAAAGCAGCATTTATAAAAACATTGCAGGTTTGGCCCAAACTCATATGTTTATTTGTGAAGTTGTAAGTATTTATTTATAAAACTTTGTGGCCATGTAACTCAGAGATACTAATGTATGAACCCCATTGTCCATTCACATGATTGCATGTGACTTTATAGACAAACAAACAAACAAAAAAAAAAAAAAAAAGAAAAGCTCCCCAAAAGGAAATGCTGAGTATTTGGAAAAGAGGTTGAACTATTTCTTTAGATCTTAAAACATCTCGGGGAAGAGCCACAACTCCACATCTTTTTCTTCACACAGTACTGCTCCAAAGAAACATACAGTCACTTTTGAACTCAACTCATATCCCAGTCTGCGCTTTAATAATAGAAATGACCAGAACCATTTCTCTGTAATCCATTGTTTTTCAGCAGCTGTGGGCATTTTTTATAATTCCTCAGGCTTTTGCATAAATGCTCCACATGATGGACTTGGCTGATTTGCTTACAAATGTGTCGTAACTGGTGGGCAATGTCAGCCTTGAGTGTGCCGAGGAAAGGAGTTTAAAAAACTACATTTTCAAAGATGTCAGCAACCTTACAGATTTGAAACTATAAATATTCACACTGCAGAACCATGTTTCCAATCAGAGAAGACCTGTGTTGACAGGTCTCCCCATGGCAGGCATTGGATTTAATCGCCAAAGTTCTAGGTCAAAGGTTGAGTACTATCCTAAAAATGTACCATATCTAAGGAGATTCCATTTAGGGCTCAGTCTTATTTATCAAGGTTTTAGATTGTATTTTATTACCAACATATTGCAATATTTTCCTGTGTGTCATGACTTTGCATCTAAATTCATCATACTCTGGTTTTCTTTTCATGGGAAGCCGAGCAGGTGAGAGAGAAATTATCCTGTATGGAAGTTTGAGGGAGTATGTGTCCTTACATTTTTATGGAAATTCAAATTACTTTTGTACTTTCATGTTCTGCATATAAGGTGAAAGTGCATTAAGCTGTGGATAAGATAAAATTGAGTGTTACTTGAATGATAATAGTAAATGCCATCCAAGAAACACCTGCAGTTATGGATGGAGTTTCAGCAGATTCACAGCAAAAGAAAGGGAAAGGAATTTCAGGCCACAAGCAAAGACTTAAAGGCATCCAAACATTCCTATTTATTTATTTAGACAGAGTCTCACTATGTCACCCTTGGTAGAGTGCTGTGGCATCACAACTCACAGCAACCTCTAACTCTTGGGCTTAAGTAATTCTCTTGCCTCAGCCTCTCAAGTAGCTGGGACTACAGGTGCCCGCCACAAGGCCTGGCTATTTTTTTGTTGCAGTTGTCATTGTTTTAGCTGGCCTGGGCCAGGTTCCAACCCGCCAGCCTTGGTATATGTGGCTGGTGCCATAACCACTGTGCTACCGGCGCTAAGCCCAAATATTCTAATTTAATTTTACAAAGTATATTAAGTTTGAGAGAGAGAGAGAAAGAAACATACGCTGTATACTTTCTTATACATGTTCTATATACTTTCTTAGTTTGTCACAGTTTCCAGTAGTTGGGTTTGTTTGTTTGTTCATTTGTTGCTATTGCAGGACTTTCTCCTGTAGTCTTCCTTTCAGTATTTCTCTAAGGCCTGGGCACGCTATCTGGGATGCCCTTTTTGTACATGTACACACACACACACACACACACACACACACACACGGACAGTTAGCAAATTCACAGCATTTGTCAGCCGGGTGGTTTATGGCAAAACTAAGAAAAACTAAGAGGCAGGCACAGTTGACATGGCCTCTCCTTATCCTTTTAACATGCTGTTAATTCTTTCTCTGGTTCAGGCTGCCTCCTGTTTATTTTGAGCTCCACTGCTGCCTTCTCACTTCTCACTATTAAGTTTCTAATAATACCAATAATACCGCTGGGCAAATTTTATTTTTTGTTGCGCTTACCCAAGACGTAACTTATTTCCAAGATAATGAATACACTGCTTGGAAGCATAGAGGCTAGTTCAGAGACTTCACTTCTGAGTTCCTACGACTTCCAACTAATTGTCCTGATCTTTTCGAGCCATCTGGGTATTCGGATAGCAGGGCAAAATGAAAAGAGCATGGGCATGGAGTCAGACAGATAGATATGAGATCCAATGCCATTTTGATGACTTAGGAGCTATGTGACATTCAGCAAAAGATTTTAATATTTTGGGCCCTCAGTTTCCTCATCTGTGAAATACAAACAATACTCCCTTGTTTATATGCTGTAGGATTATAGGCTATAAAATTCTATCAGAGACTCTTGCATTTGTCTGAACCGACCATGTCTCCTCACACCTTTATAAAAACTGCCTTCTCTCTGCAGAGTGATCCTAGGGACAAATTTTACACAGATGATCTTGAGCCGCTGGCCACGGTGGTAGATGAATGTGGAAACCTGATCCCAAGAGAACCCATCAGGAGACTGAATATAGCCAATTATGATGCCTTTCTTAGAAAGTTAATATAAAAGACACACAGAGAGTTGAGACGATATGGAGCACCAGAGCTCTTGACCTTGACCAGCAGCATGGGATTTCTTCTCTTGTGGCTGGCAGATCGACATTTTCAACTTGATTCAAAGGAAACATCATAACAAACCTGAGCCACCGACGGCATGAAGGAGTGGAAAGTAAGATCCTCTGAGAAACATGATCTGCAGAGAGGTGTGGGGGAACAAAGCAGGTGTGTGAGCAGAAGACAGCTGGGCTCCTGCAGCCTCAGGAGAGATCCTGTGCCTGGCTGTCTAAGGGGCTGCTCTGACAATCAACCACCTCCTATAGAACCTACTTTCAATGGGTTTCTGTAGCTACTTGCAACAGAACTGGCCCCATGAAAGGCCTTTAGTTCTTGTTCTCACACTGCATGAAGTTGGAAGTGTGATGAGAATCACCGTGGTTCCTGGTCTACCCGCCTACCAGGGCTCCTCCACTGTCTGGGAAAGACTCAGCCCATACTCAAAGGAGAAAGGCCTCCACATTCTTATGGTGTTTCCAGCCATCCTCACAACTGGTGGAAAGCAGCCTCTTGGTTTATCTAGTTGCTGGCTAATTTCCAGTAATCTCTAAACATTGCCTTCTTTGTTGTCTCATCTTTTAAATACAAATTTTCTGCATATTTTTTCATGTCTCTGGAGTCTAAGCCACGTGATAAGTTGTGTTTTCCAAAGTCGCAGGTTGTGGATAGTCCTTGAGGACGGTGCTATCTAAAATCACACATCTCAATTGGGTCCCAATTAAGTCACCTCACACCTGACATTGACAACCAGAAAATCTATCAAAAATTGCTTCTCCCTCTCTCTCTGGGACAGGACTCTGATCTTAACTAAGAGCTCACTAGGTACTTGAACATGTTTAAAGAGCCTTTTTGAAAGGACACTTCAGCTGTCCTCCTTTTCACCCATGCCTTTCTTCCTGTTATAGAATTAGGCCTCACAGTTTCAGCTCTTCAGCTCTTCTGTCTGTTGGAAAACAGAGAATCTTATGTATTAGGTACCAACCACTGGGATGTACATAACTGGATTTTCACAACAATTTTTAAAATATATTTTCATTCCCATTTTACCTATGCAGCAACTGAGGTTCAGAGAACAAAAACAGAGAAAGCACAAATCCTACAGGTAGTGAGCTGGGCTGCCACGGCTTGGGCTCCCCACTGGTTCACGTTCTACATCCATCTGCTGCGTGGGGGTGGTGGAAGGGAGGAGCTCAACAGGAGACAGCAGAGGGAGGAGTCAGAACAGAGTCACGTTAGGCAAGGGCCCAGCATGACACCTTACACGGAGGGCATGCAGTAGACAGTGGCTATTTCTGTGTTACTATCTTTCCCAAAACTTTAGTTCAAGAAGTCAGCTATCTTGTTGCTTAATGCAGGCTATAAAGTATCCTTCGTGAAGAACTGTTGGTAAGATTAGGCAGTCCCATAAAAATTGCTTCTCTGGTAAACTTTTCACTTCTTTTCATCATCTTTCATTATTTTTCCTTACGATTGGCTTTTGATCATAAAAATATATAATTTAATATGTATATTATTGATATACTTTAATTTACTTATTTAAATATTAACATCTAAGCCATAGTATTTTAATATTTGAGCCTTAAATACAATGTTAAGGATAAAGTGGAGCACTACATCCTTATTGTCATTTTTTTTTTTTTTTTAAGAGACTGGGTCTTGCTGTGTTTTCCTGGCTGGACTTGAACTCCCAGCCTCCAGGAATTTTTCTGCCTCAGCTTCCTGAGTAGCTAGGACTACAGGTGTATGCCAACATATCTGGCTTACATGGTCTTATAAATGTTACATTAGGAGATATTAGGGCATGAGATGTAGGGTTATCAAGGAGCAATGTATGCCCTGAAATATGATTGCATGGCTGTTTTCTCATAATGAAATATGATTCAAATCCAATTATCTTCAATATCAAAAGTGATACCCTTAAGTACTTTTGGCAAAGGCAAGAATATTATTTACTGGCTCAGTGCCTGTAGTTCAGTGGCTAGGGCGCCAGCTACATACAGCAGAGCTGGCAGGTTCAAACCCAGTAGGGCCTGCCAAACAGCAATGACAACTGCAACCAAAAAATAACCGTGCGTTGTGATGGGCACCTGTAGTCCCAGCTACTTGGGAGGCTGAGGCAAGAGAATCACTTAAGCCCAAGAGTTAGAGTTTGCTGTGAGCTATGATGCCATAGCACTCTACCAAGGGCGACATAGTGAGACTCTGTCTCAAAAAAAAAAAGAATATTATTTACTGTAACTGTCCATTACAAACAAGATAAAACCTTGCCAGTATATTTAGTTGAGATGTGGGGCTTGAGAGAACAGGAAAAGCAGGGCAAAAGAAAGTAACTGAAGGATACCAAATGCAATAAATAAAGCTGATAGAATGCAGAAAAATTAGAACATGCAAGCTCCAATAACTGTATCCTGCAAACTCTGGATTTGTTAAAAAGAGCATATTTACTTTCTTCTACGGAGTGACTTTTTTGTTTTGTTTTCCAAGTGAAAGGATTTTTCCTATCTTTTATGAGTTATATAAGGACAGCAATGAGTAATGCCACTTTGGGTAAACAATGTGCAGACTCTGTACAAATGTATGTCGGGTAGTGTTTCTGACATAATGGTAATTATCCTTACAGTAAGTGCTCCTACATGCATATGTAAGTCGTAAGTTTTAAGAATAATTTGAAGTATATAATTTGCATTTGGGGAAAATACAAGAATAAAATTGAAAACTTTATCTTCTGAGTGCATTCAAGAACCAAGATTAAAAATTGCAAAGGTCAAGCAATTTTAAGAGAAATGTATTCAGAGTATTACATAAAATATCTCCGAAACTTAGCAATAAGAATGGCTTCAGAAATGTGAGCTCTTAATGGCTGACATTGATTAAAGACAGAACTCCCCAAATAAAGCTGTATTCAGAGATATATACCCACCAGCTTCCAAATGATAACAATAAAATGAAGTTTGAAGAAAACATTTCATTTCAAGAAGTAAAAGGTAGGCTCTATCATCCATTTCAATCTTTTTGTTTTCTGTGTTATAATTCTTTTATAGTGTAGAAGAATGATCAGAAAGAAATGGAAAAATGAACTCTCTAGAGAAAGATGGCATTTTATCCAAATGACAAACTCTTTAATATTTTACCCATGCTTTTTGGATTAGTACAAACCTTTTAAAAAATTAGAAGTTTGTAATCAATCTCAAAGTTTGCCTATCACATATATTTGGATGTTTCTAGAATAATAAGCATATACTTGAACATTCTTCTTGGTATATACACTCTTTTGCACACTGATTGCATTTGTTAGGTAAATTCCCTCTTATAATTGAGATCCACAAGAGGTGTGCCATATACTGTTACTCCCTCTCTCCTCTCTCCACTCTCTCATTCTGCTACTCCCCCACCATGTATTAGCTCATCTACTGCCTTCATATTAGAATTGAGTACACTGTATTCTTATTTCTCCATTCTTGTGATGCTTTACTAAGAATAATGCATTCTACCTCCATCCAGTTTAATACAAGAGATGTAAGTCTCCATCTTTTTAGTGGCTGCATAGTATTCCATGGTATACATATACTAATCCATTCCTAGATTGGTGGGCATTTAGGTTGCTTCCACACTTTGATGATTATAAATTGGATTTATAAAATAGCTGTGATAAATAAATAATAAATTGGATTTATTTATAGCTGTGATAGTCTAGTGCAAATGTCCTTATGATAAAATGACTTTTTTCCTCTGGATAGATGCCCAGGAATGAGATTATAGGATCAAATGGGAGGTCTTATTTGATAAGCTCTTTTTATTTTCTTTCTTGTTTTTTAATTGTTGGGGATTTATTGAGGGTATAAGAAACCAGGTTACACTGATGACATTTGTTAGGTAAAGTCCCTCTTATAATTGTGTCTTGCCCCCAAAAGGTGTGTCATACACTGAGACCCCACCCCCTCTCTCCTTCCCTCTCTCTGCTCTTCCCTTCTCCCCCCCTTCCCTCTCTCTGCTCTTCCTTTTCCTCCACTGATAAACTCTTTTTCTAAACTCAGACTCTGAAGTTAAGGAAGTCATATAGTTTCATTCCCCTAGCCTCTGTTGCTTTATCGACATGTTGAATCCTAAGGAATTTTCTTTGCCTAAACATACATTTTTCTTATTACTTTTATAAGTGTGCCATCATTCTTGGAATGTGCAGGATAGCATCAATGTGTGCTGTGTCCCAGGTACACTCAGGGATAACAAAGAAGGGCACAGATGATAAGTCTACAGTACAGAAGGGTAATGGCAAGACTTGGCAGGAAAAGCATAACTTTTTATGATGAGAGTAGGCCTAGGAAAAACTGAGAGCATATCAGGTTTGCATTAGATACCTCTCTATCCCTATTTTACCATTACATTATTGCCAACCTTGTTGTTGGATCAACTGTGTTTTCTTTGGACTGTTTATGATGGAAGTAAGATGAAGGAGTGTGACACAGGGTATACCTGCCCACCTGCCTGCCTGTATGCCTTCCACAACTTTCTATTGAGTTCTTCTATGTTCTAGTTACTGTGCTAGTTACCAGAAATACAATGATGAGCAAAAACAGCCACATTCTCTGTTTCGATGGGGCTTAAAGACTCATGATGGAGACAAACGTCATATACACACTCATACTTTTGAATGCGTAATGAAAAGTCCAGGGTGAAATTCTTAGAGCAAAGGGAATAAGGCCTCAGAGAATTTCAGCAATGGACTAACTTGGACTAACTCAGACTCTCCCAAAGAAGAATTATATTAAGAGAGGAAGTAAGGATTGACAGATTGAGGGTAATAGCACATGCAAAGGTATATAGCAGGTAGAAGCAAGATTCTGAAAAAGGTCAAGTTGACCTGACATGGGTAGAAAGCCAAACACACACACTTATGTTAAGGTCTCTGATCTTCATATAATAGAACTATAGGACACCTCTGAGGTTTTTGTTTTTGTTTTTGTTTTTTTTTGGTAAGGGAATGTGTCACATTATGGCTGCAGAGAGTAGAACATCGTATATAAAACTATGGTGAATGTAAGAAGGGCATTTAACAGGCCATTGTTATGCTTTAGACCAGAGGCACTTTGGCTTAGAAGTAATAAGAGGAAGGAGGTGGGTTTGAGATATAATTCGGATGTGTCATCTATAAAATTTGGTGATCCTCTCTCTCCCTCTCTCCGTCTTTCTCCTCTGCTCTCTCCCTCTCTCTTCTTTTCCCCACTCTCTCCTTATCTCTCTCCCCTCTTATCTCTCCTCTTTTCTCTTCTCTCTCCTCCTTGGTGCTACTCTGCAGCCTCCCTCCTCCACCAATAAAGACCTTTCCTACAAGCAAAAAAAAAAAAAAAAAAAAATTGGTGATGAATTGATACATGAGGTACAAAAAAGAAGATAGTTTCAGAGGGCTCTGATTTTATTTCTGTATCAAAATGAATGATGATAGCATTTAATGAGATAGGCAAGACTACAAGAGGTCAAGATTCAGTTGAGAATGTCATATATTCAGTCTAGGCTTGCTATGTTTGAGGTTTCTTTGAGATGGTAAGGTGGAGATATCTAGTGGACAGTTGGCTGTGTGATATGGACCCATGAAAGGGGTTCACATTGGAGACAGAAAACTTGGAAATCAATTCTTTATAGATAGGAAGTAAGTTAGTCAATATAGGTGAAAATACCTAGGGAGAGAGTAAAGGGTAAGAGACGAGAGTCTGGACTGGGATGTAAGGAACTCTAACATTTAAAGATTAACTTTCAAAAGTGTCTAGGTGACCACAGAAGTAGGAGGAAAACCAGAAGAGTGTAAGAAATAGAAACCAAGAAAAGAGAGCAGTCCAAGAAGGTGAGGGCTGAGAACGAGCAGCAAGTTCAATGATGTGGAGATTTGGACAAATTGCTGTTTGTGGAGTGGAGTGAAATATATGTTATACATGCATAGTTCTTGAAATACATCTTTAAGGATAACTTGTAAAATTATCATGATGAATTTGAGTGAATTAACAACTCTTTCTATGTATCAGCTTACTTAATTTCCTCATCTTAAAAATAGGAATTTAAGAATTCCTACCAGGCTTGTGGAAAACCTTCAACAGGATCATGAATGCAACAAGCCGACTACAACTGCATTTCCTTTTCCCTTGGAATAAAAGTTGAATATCTTTGCTTCTGCTGTCTGTGTGTATTTTCAACGAGAAGGTGTGCAGCTGGGGCACAGCTACGGGAAATTTAACAACCGAATATCTCAAACTTAGACCTCAGAAACTGTGATTTGATGAATTTTGCCATGGAATGACCAATAAAGAAATTATAAAATGACTGGGTATTCCTATGCTGCTACAGAAGTTGCAGACATGTGCAGTCTAGAGGGCCATTTCCACAGTTACATGTTCTAAGAGAATGAAGTACGAATTCTTACAAAGCCCTTCATAGTCAGACCCCAATCTTTTTCTCAGCCTCATCTCGTCATTTCCCTGTGTCTGACTTTGCCATGATGCCACGTCCTCCATCTTCCCCCACCGTGCACACCCACTGGCTCCTACTCTTTGCACCTCATGAAATGCATGTACCCCATGGAAGTAAGTCCTTTCTGTGAAGATTTCCCCATTTCTCTGATTGGTTGTCTCTACTTTCTTCTCCAGGCTTACAGCTCTCTGAAACTTTTGGGTTGTGTTTAATCTAGTCTGTTCATCAGTTTTTCTCTCCTATTAGACTTTAAGCAAGTCAGGGGCAAAGGACCCAGTTTGATTTGGGAACAATATCAGTGCCTACTGTGGTGCTAGAGCAGTGGTTCTCAACTTTCCTCATGCTGTGACCCTTTAATACAGTTCCTCATGTTGTGGTGACCCCCGACCAAAAAGTTATTTTCATTGCTACTTCATAACTGTAATTTTGCTACTGTTATGAATCATAATGTAAATATCTGATATGTAGGATGGTCTTAGGCGACCCCTGTGAAAGGGTCGCTCAACTTCCAAAGGGGTCACAACCCACAGGTTGAGAACCTCTGTGCTAGAGCATCATGGTGTATAGTAAGTGGTGCTGGAGGAAGAAAAGAATGAATCCTTCTTCCATTTGCTCCTGCAATTCCTTACGAGGCATCCACCCAGAGTGGGGGAGATCATTTCATCATAAGGACATTTGCACTTGAATGTTTACAGCAGCTCAATTCATAATTACAAAGATGTGGAAACAACTCAAGTGCTCAACTCATGAGTGGATTACTAAACTGTGGTACATACATCACGGAATACTAATCAGCCGTGAAAAAGATGGAGACTTTGCATCTTTTATATTTATCTGGATGGATTTGGAGGACATTATCCTAAGTAAAGTGTCTCAAGAATGGAAAAGCAAGTATCCCATATACTCAGTTCTACCTTGAAACTAGTAGATTAACAACATAGATCCATATGAGAGAAAAACATAATTAAATTCAAGAAGGGGAGAGAGGAGAAGTGCGGAGGGGGTTCAATAAGTTTCTTCCTAACTTATGGGTACAATGTAGGGGTATATGGTACACTTCCTGTGTGAAAGACTCAACTAACTGGGACTTTACCTTATCAGTGCAAACAATGTCACCTGCACATATGTACCCTCTTATTAATAAACCCCCCCAAGCAAACCAACCTCCCCAGAAAAGAATGAATGAGTGATGGGGATATTTTCAATAACAAAGCTGGCTTGCATAATTATCTAACATGTTAATATCTTAGAAAATAATACCATCTAAACAGGAAATTGGTCACACATTATATTTGCTTGCCAATATACCTGATTTTTGGCCTGTACTACCCAAATATATGATATTATCCATTATGTTTGGCAGCCACCTTGCTTCCTTCACTCAGCGATGTGTGTCCTATATTTGTCTGGATCACTAGACACCAGAAACTATGACAAATTAGCCACAGCCAAGAATTAGTCTGATACCAAGAATAGTTAAGCACTTGAATATGTTTTCTGGGTAAGATAACATAATCATGCTAATATTTGTGAACCTTTTAAAAAGAAGTGACAGATTTCTCCCCAAGCAAGATCAGTGTTCCACATCATAGCATCCTTTGGTATGCTGTTCGTTCAAATCAGTTACCAATTCCCAAATTTGTTCAGCTACAAGGCCTAGGAAAATGAATATTAGTGGTCTAATTACCAAGAGAACAAAAAGGCCTGTGAGTATGGTGCATCTATTCACTTTCCTTCCTTTAAATGCTTTCTGATAATGCCAAAGACCACTGGCACTGCCTTTGCAATTGGATTAACTTTGGCTATATCAATATATCTGCAAAAGCTTTCCATGGAGACAAATTTGTAATTTTCAGTCTTCAGCTTTCAAGGTTTCAAAACGTGATTTGTGAAATGCATGTACTATAAGTTCAATAAATGCAGTAAATAAATAGATGATGAAGTGTATCAATCTTTAAATATGAACAACAGTATTGCCTTGCCTTGGTTCAGTTTTTAGGAATTTCTAAAGCAAAACAAACTTCATTCAACTCTAAATTAAATTCTGTATGAAGACCTGGAAGCCACAGAACTTTCCTTAAAGGGAGACAATTATTTCTATCCTCTGCAAAACTTTGGCTAACAATGAAGTTCTGTGATATGTGGGTTTTGACAGAATGCTTCATTATTAACTGTTAGGATCAGATAAAGAAACTCAGGCTGAATTGGTGGAAATGGGAAACTTTAGCCAGAATGTAAATGATTTGTTCAGAGACCACTAGTGAGTTAGTAGAGTGGAAACCAGAACTGATAAAGATTGGATCACTACCAGTTTGCTGGATGTTGGATAATAGCTCAGATAAACTTCAATCTACAATCTTTATCCCTCAGGTGCTCCAGGAGCTTTTGTTTCAAACCAGCCTCCTATTGCCTAGAATTCTCTTGGCCCAGTAAATAGATTTTTATTAGGATTCACTGGAATATGTTCTCTCTGCTCAGGAGGAAAGTTGTACCAGCAGGTAAAGTAAGATCAAACTCATTTGAACACAGCTCACAGCTCAGCTGATTCCAACCTTTGGCATCAAAGAGGAACTTCAAATAACATTTGTCTGCTATAACTTGTGCCTGTCAAGATCTTCCAGGCTCTCAAGCCCCTGGCCCATACAAAAGATATGTAGCTTATTACCAATTTTCAATCAAGCTCAAAAACCTTCCGAAGCAAACTTAGCTTACTGCATATATTATCTTATGCTTTTGTTCAATATTAACACAAGGAAGAAATGTGCCATGAGCTGAAAATAGTTTTAAAGAAATTAATATCCTTGTTTTGTTATACATTTTGATACAACTTTGCTGAGTGGAGATAACCTCGTCTCATAAATGTACATTTTAAAATGAAATTAGTTTTTAAATGTAGCTAGGTTAAAAGTGGATAGAGGGGCAGGTAGCATAGAAATAGGCACTGAGTTTGGGAATTAGATTTTGGTTCTATTTCAGCCTCCTTTCATAGCTGGGCTCAAACTAGCATATTTGAAAAATCTTTTATTAACCCCTCTGCCAGTGTGCCATACATAAGCGAGAAGATTTATTTATGACTCGGAAAGCAATCCTTTCATTATCTAAATAATAAGTTGCCAAACTGGCAACCACTAAATACAATAATTATTTTAGGATATTTAATTTCGTTCTTGTTAAAATGACTTTACAAGATACTGCAGACCAGATCATCCAAACTTACTGAGTCAATACAAATTTTCTTATGGAGATAGGGAAAAAAATTAATTGCCATCCGTAAGTTAAAAGAAAGTAAACATATTAAGAAGTAACATGTATTTAATTGACCCTTTTATGTGGAAACCTCATCAGAAAAGCAGCTTCAAAATGGGACTAACAGAAATTGTGTCCTTCACTAAGGAGAGAAGTGGATGTGGGGGGGAATACCAGTGGTTTTCAGCCTTTTTGGCACCAGGGACTAGTTTTGGGAAAGACAATTTTTCCATGGACTGGGGAGTAGGGGGTTGGGGAGCATGGGAAGGGAGGGTTTCAGCATAATTCAAACACATTACATCTCCACCTCGGATTATGAGGCATTAGACTCTCATAAGGAGCATGTAACTTCGATCCCACACGTGCTGGTTTATAGCAGGGTTCACGGTCCTATAAGAATCTCATGCCACAGCTTATCTGACAGGAGGTAGAGCTCAGGTGCTGATGTGAGTGATGGGAATGGCTGTAAATACAGATGACGCCCTCCACTCCACCTGCTTTGTGGCCAAGGTTGGGGGCTGGGGATGGAGGGGCAGTGGGGGAGGGTTTGGAATTACAAGAGTCGACTGTGAACTTCTCTTTCAAAGTTCCTAGGGCAGAAGAACTCTATCAATTACATCCATGATTGTGTAGAAATCAAATGAGACTCTGACGAGATTCTCAGATTAAAAGCCAGCTTTTTTTTTTGGAGGGTGGGCAGTTTCTAAAGAATACCTCACAATTTAATAAAATTCTGAATTTTGACTTCCTATCTGGTTTCTGATAATTTGTTCTCTAATTTCTACATTACTAGGAGAACGCTGGTCTTCTGTTACAGTGTCTTAGTACATTCTGCCCAACAAGCAGCAGAAGCTAGAGGACCATTGTTAGGACGTCTAAATTTGCTCAGATGGGAAATAGAATATGGTTCTGCATCATTACTATGGTGTAAAGAGGTGCTGTGTCCTTAGGGCTGGGGCAGAGGGAGCTAAAGTATTCAGTAATTTTTATCCTGAGTTTTGAGTTGGATCTGGATAGGTTGCAAAGAAGAAATTCAAACCATGTGAAAACCATGCCATCTCCACTTCCTTGGGTCATATTCTCTTCTTCAAGCCTCTTCTCAGTTTGCTGAGTCCTAAGCCTGCTTTCTTTAAGGTCACCAGTGACTCACTATTGCCACTTTTTTTTTTTTAATTAAATCATGGCCGTGTACATTAATGCAATCATGGGGTACAATGTGCTGGTTTTATATACAATTTGAAGTGTTTTCATCAAACTGGTTAACATAGCCTTCACAGCATTTTCTTAGTTATTGTGTTAAGACATTTATATTCTACACCTAGTAAATTTCACATGCACCCTTGTAAGATGCACCCTAGGTGTGGTCTCACCAATTACTCTCTATTGCCACTTCTCCTAGATTCTTTTTTATTTTTATTTATTTATTTTTGAGACAGAGTTTTACTTTGTCACCCTTGGTAGAGTGCTGTGGTGTCATAGCTCACAGCAACCTCAAACTCTTGGGCTCAAACGATTCTCTTATCCCAGCCTCCCTAGTAGCTAGGACTACAGGTGCCTGCCACAATACCTAGCTGTATTTTTGTTTAACAGGCCCTGGCCAGGTTTGAACCCCCCAGCCCCAGAGCATGTGACTAGTGCCCTAATCACTGAGCTGTGGGTGCCCAGCCCTCTCCTGGATTCTTTATGGTGATCTTCTTAGAGCCCCATACATACCTGCCAATGCTGGGGGCACCTTCTCCACTGATGCTCTATTTGGTAAATACACCTCTTTAATCCTGGCTTCTTCCCCCCCCCCCAATTCCTCTACTGATTCTTTCTCAGCTCTCTTTGCACATTTCTGGTCCTATAAACATTCTTAAATGGTGCTACCCATTTCCAGCCCCCCACCCTCAGGATGAAATGTTACCAATCATTAGTAACATTTGCTTTCCTCCTTCTACCAAGGTGTCCTATCAGCTGAAATTGTATCATTAGACATTAGTTTCTTTACAGTTCACCTTGCATAAGGCAATATCCTGGGCAAGGGAGACCTTAGGAAATGACTAACGTGCTGAAGCACATCTGCGTTTCAGAGCAAGTCTCCTTTGGAAAAGTGGGGCATAGAGGGTACAGCTCTGTTTCCAGGCAGCTGGGGAGGAGGGGAAGAGCACTGAAAGACTATCAGGGAACACCAGGAACAAGCACTGTTGCCTTTACAGTTTTCCTTCAGGTTACTAGTCTTCATAATTCTTATGTTATTGTCTTTGCTTGTTATTGTCTTTGCATGTTATTGTCTTTGCTTATGACAGAACTTTCCAAAGTAAGCTAGAGGTCCTACCCACTACTGCTGCTAATTACCTGACAATTTCTGAAACTTCTCTCAGATGTCATCAGTATTTCCATCCTTTTTCTCATATATGCTAATTATGCAGAAGGATTAACGACTTACCACTCTGATTTCAGCAGTACGGCAAGTATTAGTCAGCCTGCCTGCTCAGAGCAATATGGGATCTGAATAGCAACAGAGAGATTTTACCTTACTGCTTCAAGAAACGGTTTCTTGAGATAAATCAACAAATCCCTAATTGGGTTACAGTGATCAGTTGTACCCACAAGGGTTGATTTGGCAAATGAAAGATTGAGAAATTTTCAAAGATAAATCCAATTAAAATTGATGCTGATAGAACAGGATATCTAAAGGAGAGACAGCTCAATCTTTTGAATTGAGTGCTGAATTATGAAATAGGTTGTTACAATCTTTTCTAAGCACCTTTATTCACTCACTATCTGGCCTGGGGAAGTCCCTTCTACTCAGCGTACTCATATATTGGTGAAATTAATGAATCCTGTTAATGATAGAAGATGTTGCCTTTTGAAGTCTGGGGATGGCATGGAAATAAATTGCTTAACGTCCTTCAGAATTCCATTTGATGAGATGGATTCTCCATAATTAACAGTAAGCTACCATCAGGCTGAAGTCAAGAAGCTAAAGTGAGGAATCCAAAGGATGGTTCTGTATTTTATAGAAACAACTTTGGCTCTCAGTTTGGTGGTTTTAACCAACCTCTAATGAGCTTAGGGTCCCTTGGAGCCCCTGTATGGAGCTTTTGAAACTGTCCTGAGCAATCATAGCCAGGAGTTAATGTGTCTGCCTTTGTTTAAAGCACATAACATGGCTCGGCGCCTGTGGCTCAAGTGGCTAAGATGCCAGCCACATACACCTAAGGTGGCGGGTTCGTATCCAGCCCGGACCCGCCAAACAACAATGACGGCTGCAACCAAAAAAAAGAGCTGGGTGTTGTGGCAGGCACCTGTGGTCCCAGCTACTTGGGAGGCTGAGGCAGGAGACTCGCTTGAGCCCAGGAGTTAGAGGTTGCTGTGAGCTGTGATGCCACAGCACTCTACCCAGGGGGACAGCTTGAGGCTCTGTCTCAAAAAAAAAAAAAAAAAAAAAAGAAAGCACATAACATGTTAGGTTATTCCAGTTTCACTAAAATCTGTTAAATTTGATATGATTACTATCTCCAAATTATAGATGAGGACACTTAAACACAGGAAGGTATAACATTTTGTCTAAATTCTCTAAGCTCCAACAAGGTGCAAAGCTGAGAGCTGAATTTATATTCTTCAACATCAGGCTAATCAGCTCTTTGTGTAAAGATTCCATCGGGAGGTGAAGATAGCATGAATGGAGGGTGAAGGGGGAGACAGAAAAGTGGCTCAATTTCAATCCTGTGCTCTTGCAGGCTCATCAATTCAAATATTTCTTGAGTATCTACTATGCTAAGTACTGTGCTGGGGGATGTGTGTTCCTCGCCCTTACAGGGCTTACAGTATGGTGAGGAAGTAGAAAATAAGAAGTAACCACACAAATACACACACATATAATGGTGTGGGACATAAATAGTGTGAAAGAAACAATCACAGAACAGACTGACCACCAAACTACAGTCGCGTTTTTATAAGGCGGTGAGACCTCTCTGAGGTCATACCACAGGAGCCAACACTGAAGAGTGAGGAGTCGGCAGTGGGAAGTCTGGGGTCCTACGTGGACAATGGAGAGAAGGAGCTGATTTTTTGCTGCAAGAGCAACCAGTAAAGACTAATGGAGAAAGAGCTTGTGTTCATATTTGAATAACTGCAGCAAAGCCAGAGTGGTTGGGTCTTGATGAGGGACAAACCCGGCTCTCTTTATAGATGTTATTGCAATTAAAGAATTCATATTTACTTAAGATTCCTCTTCAAAAGGATGAACATTTTAATAAAGCATCACAAGAATGGAGAAGCATGAATCCTATGTACTCAATCTGGATATGAGGACAATTAATGACCCAGTATATGGTGGGGGTGGAGGAAGGACAGAGCAGAGAGAGAGAGAGAAGGAGTGATGGGGGTGGAGGAAAGGAAGAGCAGAGAGTGGGAAGGAGGTAGGGCGTGGGAGAAGGAAGAGCAGAGAGCGGAAAAAGGGGAGTGAGGCAGGGGTCTCAATGTATGACACACCTTTTGAGGGCAAGGCACAAGTACAAGAGGCACTTTACCTGACAAATGCAATCAGTGTGACCTGGTTTCTTGTACCCTCAATGACAATCCCCAACAACAACAACAAAAATGATGAACATTTTATACTTTCTAATAGTTTGCCTAGAGAGAATGAAAGAACTGAATTTGAAAATCACTATGTAGTGTGGTAACTGCCCCAGGCTGGGGTAGTCCCATGGCTAGCAGATTTTGTTCATAGGCTGATGTAGAAAGGCAAGGGACATTATATGAAAGGTGGCAAACTTTCAGCTTTCTATTGACATTGCACAGGGGTCAGATCACACCAAATGAGCATCTGGATCAGCTCATTCAGGGGAGCATTCTGTTCCCCTGAATCTCAGGCACCTCTGAGAGCTCACTGGACTCTGGATAATAGATGTGATTGCTGTTTGGCTTTGCTCCTCACTTCAGCAAGTAGCTTCCATCCCCGAATCTGCTACTTGAAAGAAACCACCTAGCTCTTTCTGTACCAAAAACAATCAGACAAAGGCCTTTGGATAGGTTATAATACTTGTATACTTTACTCTAAAGCTGTAGGGTTTTTCTTCCCCCTAAAATATTACTACATACTCTTTTCAACTTTCTTTTGGATTCCATCTGACTTTTTATCCATGAGACTAATGGATCACACAGTTCACGTTAGCAAGAACTAACAGAAACAACTGGCCACTCATCAACTGAGATAATTTCCAGGAGCAGAGAATTAAAAAGAAGCAGAGCTTTCTTCCTAAAAGCTTACTCCAAGAGTACGCTCTGCTTCTTATTTCTTCTGCTGTAGAGCTAATGTTGGGACTTTCAGAGAAACTGTCATGTATAAACGCACACGACACACACACACATACACACAGGTGAACTATTCACTGAGGTGCAGCAGGAATCTCAGGGAAGGGAGCGATCGATATGTTAGGCCAAAAATGAACAGAAGCTAAGGGAAGGGGCAAGAGGAAAGGGTGGCAAGATCGAGAACAAAGAGAAGAGCATTGTGACCATCAACAACCATATCAGCACGTTGCACAAATTATTTTACAAATCAATTCTGGCTCTTGGGAAATTAAAACCTTGCTTGGAAATTTCACTGTGTGGGCTTCTTGTTTATCAAGTGGTCACATTGTTTTTTCACCTTTTTCAGTAATGGAGATGTGTGCTATGGAGGCATAAGTTCTCCATGCCTTTCACCTCCCTGCACATGGCAGTCCAGTTCAGAGGCAAAGGCTTTGGGATCAGATTGGACTGAATCCTGGCTTCATCATTTATTATCCTGGTGCTTTTGGAAAACGATTAACCTCTGCAGATCAACTGTAATGTGGATGGTTTTGATTGGTGATTCTCAAATTTTGATGGAGAACTAATAAAGAGGGCAAACTTACAGTGTCAAAACAGGGGCTGGACCTGTGTAATTTTACCGGGTTCCCCAGGTAATTCTGATACTCACTGAATTTTGAGAACCATCTAGTTTTGGAGATTAAAGATAACGCAATGTAACAAGCACCTGACATCATAAATGTTTCCAACTGGGACAGTAGAAAAGGGCTTTGTCTTTGGCATCCAAGACCTGAATTCCTCTGTAGATTTCACCGCTTCCTAACTGGAGTTTGGCTAATTAATTTGCATGCCTCATAGTGTCCCAATTTGTTAAATACGGACAATAATGCCTACCCCTCAGAGACACGGGTTTAATGGGTAAGCTGACTCACAGAAGGTGATTGATGGATACAGGCTGAAATAGAATCTCTCGCTACATTTGCATGTGTGTTATGTATATAGAATCTTCTAAACACAGAAATGTGAATTTGACTCCATTAAAATTAAGACTTTTCTGATAGATTATTTCTTGAACATAGGAATTCAATGCATGATTACCACTGCATTTCCCCATGGTACTCAGTAAAAACTTTTCATACAGAATGTTTCCATTACATAACATATAGTTCCTGTAGGCTCCCACTTTGAAACCCTCCATCCAGTTTCTCACATTCATTCCATAAATAACCTGAGTTGACTTTCCCTAGAGGACTGAGGAAATATTTTGTGTTCCTGGGCTAGAAATGATTTTTATGAACCGTGTGCAAAAGCTCTTAACTTAGGACCAATATTGTAGCAAACCTTGAACATGGGTCATAGTTGCTAAACTATGCTTCCAAGTTTAGCCATTTTCTGACTTTTTCAAACTCAAAAAAACTTACCATCTTGCTAAAAGGGTTGTATAGACCTCAAAATCTTCCACCTATCTGATCCTGGATAGCAATTTTATTATGTATTGCTCATTACGATGATGGTTTTAAAATCATTTCTTACAACAAGGAGATTCCCTAGGATGCTACAATTAAGAGAGAAGCAAGTTCAGGCTGGCCTCCGGTCTCAGGCAGTACAAAGAAGGGAGTAGTTGGAGGGCTGGGGAGAGAGGAATGAGAGCCAGAGAAGAGAAAATGAGCAGCAGCCTCCTTAATGACCACCCTGCTTGAACAATCTCGCCTCCAGTAAGCAAAAAGAAAGCCACAGGCTTCACTGAGAAACAGCCTTGGAGCAAGGCATGAGTGCCCTTGTGTTCCTTTATTGTGTTCTCTGGCTTCTGAGTGGGTTCAATTGCTTCAGACCACAGAGCCCACATCCTTCCCTTTCATTTCCATATCCCTAATTTTCTCTTTCCTTTTCTTTCTTTCTTCTCCCTGATCCCCTCCTTTTCTCTGATCTCTTTTTTCTTCTAGTGAATGATGTCATGAATGAAGAGTCATTCCACATTCTCCCTTTAAAAACTTCCTAATCCTATTCAGGGAACCCCCCTCTAACCTCACGGGGTGACATGTGGACTGTAACATTCACCATTTGACATCAGTTCAAAGTCTCCATGCTCATAGCTTACACCAGCAGCAGAGACTTGATTTAGGGACGCTCAGAGGAAAAATACAGAATAGAACCACAAATTTCCCTTCAGTCTTTCCTTGATTTCTTGATTAAAATGTCCAGGACAACATTTTAACCATGACTTTAAATTATTATTATTATTATTATTATTGAGAGAGAGCCTCAAGCTGTTGCCCTGGGTAGAGTGCCGTGGTGTCACAGCTTACAGCAACCTCCAACTCCTGGGCTCAAGCGATTCTCCTGCCTTTGCCTCCCAAGTAGCTGGGACTATAGGCACCCACCACAAAGCCCAGCTATTTTTTGGTTGCAGCTGTCATTGTTTGGTGGGCCTGGGCTGGATTCGAACCCAGCAGCTCAGGTGTATGTGGCTGGCACCTTAGCCACTTGAGCCACAGGCGCCGAGCCTAACCGTGACTTTAAATTTTAACAGTGATCTCTTGCAGTTTGTAAGGTGATGTTTGTGCTCATTTATGTTCCAAAGTTTTATCTTCTTGCATTGCAAAGAAACAGGTTATTCTGCTCCCTGTGGAAGAAAGAAATCCACATAAAAGCCTCAATAAAACCAGGTGAGTGATCAGAGATCAATGTAAGTTTGTTCATCCTTTATATTACATCATCTAAAGCAAATGCTGTTATTCTCTGGGCCACATTCAAGTCTCTTTTGCCTTTAAAGGCATCGTGCCCGATTAAAAAGTCCCTCTGGGGGTAAAGCCTGGGCATAGGTATTTTTTTTTAAAGTTCCATGATTCTAATGTACAGCCACTGTGGAGAAATACTATTTTTTTGTGAGGAAGTGGGATGGTATAGGCAATGCTACCTTGAATTTCTCAGGACAAAATAGAGTTTCCGCCCCTGCCTTGCCAGTCTCCTATCCCACCATCTCTTGTCTTTCTTCATAACACTAACTGCCTGTAATCTTTACACACTTTGTGTGTTATTTATGTACAATCAAACTCTTCTCTAAGGAATATAAGCTCTAGTGAACCCAGAACAGCATTTGGGATAGGGGAGCCGGTGTATTGTACATGTCAAATAAATGCATTTAGGGCTATTTTTAATGTCAGCTTTCTCATCTGTACAATGAGCAAAAGACTATCTACCTGGCTATAATGGATTGCTCTGGTAATTCATGACATTGCATCCATGTAAAATGGTGGATAATGTGAAATTCAAAGAAATATTATCCTTATTAGCACAAGACAAAATGTTTCCCCAAATATTATAGTTCACGGGTTGAAATTTCCAACATTAGATTCTCTTGTTTGGTTTCCAGCTGCCTACTGTTAAAGTGTAAATTGCTTACTGTAGCAGAATAATGTTCCCTAGATGAATTCTTGTCACTTAGCAACCCTAAAGTATACAACAAGTTAATTTTGAATTATATTCAAAATGTAAGGAAGTTCTGTACTATCCAGGCAGGGGAGCCTACCCAGTTAGTAGGAAGAAATGGCTGGGAGAGGACTAGAGATGTGTCAGGATATTGAGAACACTAGGTCTCAATATGGGATTGGAAAAGGGAGAAAGAAATAGAGTACATGAACACTAAACTTTGTTGACCCTCAGTAAGGAAACTCTACAGCGATCTCTGGTCAGAAAAGTGAAGGAGTCGTGCTTTTGGTCGACAATAGACCGACCTTATGGATGGGATAAAACATCAATTATATCTTTTGATTCTGTGGCAATTCGTGACGTATTATCCTCTGGATACAAAAAGGCAAATGGTAGTTAAAGATGTTAGTTAAGCTTTTAAGGAGGCAACGCAGTAGAGTGGTTAAGGACCATGAGTCTTTAGAAAGGTAGGCTCAGTTAGAAACTCAGCTCCAACCTGTACAAGCCACGGGACCTTGGGTAAATTTCTGACATCTCTGTGTATCAGTTTTCCCCTCTGTAAAGTGGGGATAATAATAATCATAACTATATTTTAGGGTTGCTGTGATGATTAAATGCATTACTATGTGTAAAGCACTCAGAATATCAGTACATAATCATATCAAGTACTGCATACTGCATGAGATGTATGCAGAAAGTGGGCACCAGGATTTTTAAAAGCTTTTAAAATTTATATATATATATTTTGATAAATGTTCACACACTGAACATATTCATGTAACCAGCACCCAGATTATGAAATATTGCCAGCCCCCCAAACTATCTTCATGCTCCCTCCCAATTATATAAACCCCTGCCAAGTAACCAACATCCTAACTTCTAGCAAAGTTTTGTACTTCGTATAGGAGGGACAGAGCCTATAATGCAGGGGTCCTCAAACTTTTCAAATAGGGGGCCAGTTCACTGTCCCTCAGACTGTTGGAGGGCCGGACTGAAGGCCCCAGGACAAGTTGGCTGCTAAGCAGGACAGGCAGTGGCGGCAAAGACACTCGGCAGGCTGGATAAATGTCCTAGGTGGGCCACATGTGGCCCATGGGCTATAGTTTGAGGACGCCTGCTATAATGCATAATCTTTTGTACCTGGCTTCTTCCACTCAACACCATATTTATAGATTTCACTTATGTTGCTGTGTGCAGATGAAAATCATTCACTTTCACTGCTATCTGGTATCCCACTTGTAATTTTACCACAATTTGTATATCCATTTTATTGTAGCTATGCATTTGAATGGTTCCTAGATTTAAGCTATTATACATAGTACTGCTATGAACATTCTACTAATCCATTTTGTTACCATGTGGACACATCTTATTTGGTATACACCTATGTGTGGAACTTCTGGCTCATCATGTATGAACATAATCAGCTTTGGAATAGACTATAAAACCGAAAATGGTTATACAGTAAATACTCCCATCGGTAGTGTGTGAGAATTCTACTACTTCGTCTTTTCCATTGTAGGTATTATGTTTTACTTTGCATTTCCATGGTGACCGATGAAAGTGAACTCCTGTTTAATGGGTATTTGGACACCTTCTGTGAAGTAACATCAAGATTTGATCTTAGGGTTTTCTAGGTCAAAAGCCTATACTCTCCTCCTGTCTCCATTTTTGTTAATAATGGCCTTTCCTCCAAACATTTCAGAGAAACGTAGGTCCTAATTTAGAAACCTACAGTATTGACTATTTTTATTTGGTATTTTCTTCCCCTTTGGGAATTTAGAGAGAATTCTCCTCTGGTAATAGAGGGGGGAAAGGGGTTCTTCCATGAAACACATTTTTGCTCTTCTTTTTGTTGGTATTCAAAGTGGAATTAAATTATCTCAGCTCTGCAGTGAGCTCAGAGCTCAGCAGAGAGGGAAAGGGAAGACAATAAGGGGAGCTGACCTGCTTCTGGAGGTTTCGTGACACCGTTTTTAGTGACTACCAGGGCTTTCCAGAGTCAGGTGAGTGTGAGCAGCGGGGAAAGGGAGGATCTGTGGTGTGAGGAAAGATTTAGCAGCATATATATGAGAATAATGACAATACAGAAAGCCTGTGGGGATTTTATAATGGAATGCATGATTGTGGCTTTGGGTTTTAAGCTTTCTCTCACTGTTAATACACGCACAGGTATATCTATGTTTCCTACAAATCTTTCTGCAGGGAATCTAAGTAGGGAAAAGTTACTATTGTTAAGATTTATCACTTGCAAAACACTAAGATGTTCCTGCTTTTCTTTATTGATGTGAGAGTACACAGGAATGCCAACTGATACCCTAACATAACTTAATTTTATATACAACAGCCTTAGTATCACTCAGAATGTTCTAGCTAATGAATTTATTTTCTTGGCTTACATTCAAATCACACAGAGCTTTTCTTTTCCTGGACTTAAAAGAAACTTCTTTCTCAAGAACGCCTCAAATATAAATTATTTAACAACATCATTTCGTTTTAGCTTAGGAAAGTTGGTGGGGGGGGGGGAGGTACATTCTGAGTCACCTGTGTCAATCAGAACATTGCTGAGAACAAAGTATACTTTAATCATCGCAGCTGCATCTATTCAGCCCTATTTTGACCTTTCCTTGTCTTTCAGTCTAAGGAAACACTAATCTTAAAAAACAAAGAGCCGTTTGATGACTGTAATACATTTTTCTAGTGTGGCATGCCCTCTGGCTTAGGGTATCTCTATAAACTATTGAATCTGTTAGCAGCAGAGTTGACTCTGGTTAAACATGAATGGACTACTGACAATTGGAGAAATTGTCTTCAAAAGCATAGCCTGAGTCATTGAAAACTATTAAACAAATGTCATCTTCATTAGGCATTTAGAAGCAGCAAACATAAGTTTCCACTGTCCTACCAGTTGGCGTTCCAGCCACTATTTTTTTGAGACAGAATCCTATTCTGTTGTCCTAGGTAGAGTGTCAGTGACATCATGGCTCACAGCAACTTTAAGTCCCCTTCAAGCCATCCCCTTGCCTCAGACTCCTGAGTAGGTGGGACTACAGTTATGCACCACCACGTGCAGTTAGTGTTATCCATTTTTAGTAGGAAGAGGGTCTCGCTCTTGTTTAGCCTGGTCTTTATGCTAGGGTGGGACCTCTCTCATAGCAAGCCTAAAAGGCAGTTCCCTGCTTCCTAGGAATTCAGAACATGACATTGCACCTGGAGTCACTTTTGATATGAAGTTTCCTGAACCACTTAAACCATCTGCCTATTGCCAAGAATAGTAATTAATAGTAATTAATAGTAATTAATGTTGTATACTTACTACAGAGAGGCCTGCTGTATGTCTTTAGGGAAAGTCAATGCCTTCATTTTACTTCTAATGACATCTCCTTAAAACAGAAATTATACTTCAATCTAATTTGTTCATTCAATCAGTATTTAAATACCTATTATAGGTACATGGAAATATCCCTGGACAAATGGTATTCTACAGAATAGACACAATCTGTATATTCATGGAGCTCCCAGTACGAATTAGGGAGGTGAGGCGATAGATAGGTAGCCAATCAGCTAAGTATTTTATTGGAACTATTCTGCTTTGAAGAAAGTGAATTTCATGCAATGACATTTACTAATGAAGTGAGAATACAGTTAAATCATGTGGTCTGTGAAGGACTTTCTAGGGAGGTGTTATTTCAACTCAGACATCATCGATGAGAGAGTCAGCCATGGGAATAGATGGAGGAAGAATGTTCCAGGAGTGGGTCTGGTGAGTCTGTAGAACTGACAAGAAGCAGATGCAGAAGGAGCATAGTGTCCAAGGGGAAGAGAAGAACAAGTGGAAAATGGGGATTTATCATGACAAAATAACTGGGCAATCATGCAAACACGCCTGCACAACGCTATTGATCACGGCATTATTTATCATACTGAAAAACGAGAAACAGCCTAAATGTCTAACAATAGAGGAACTCTTCCGTGAATGAAGATTCATGCCTATGCTTTAAAATTGGGCAGCCATTAAAAAGGAGATTGAAGATGGATGATAAGTGTCACCTATGCTTTCGAACATGGATTCTGAAGCAAAAGCGCCCAGGTTCAAACTGAGCAGGTTGGGCTGCTAAGCAGCTATGTGGCCATAGGCAAGACATATAACCCCTTCTTGCTTTGGATTCTTAATCTGTAAAATGAAGATAATAGTACTCCAAGATAGCCAATTTGAAATTTGAGAAGAGTGTCTTTTGCATATTAAATATTATTATTGCCATCATCATCTATGTTATTGACAGAGAAAGCTGGCCACTGTGAATTCTACAACGTAAGTTACACTATTATCTAACATATGCTTTAAAAAAAAAACCTCTGCATAAAAGAGGTAGAATTTAATAGAGAATATTAATGGTTATCTCTAGATGTTTTTCATTTTCTTCCTCATTTTTTATGCATTGCTTATATTGTACTTTTATAATTAGCCTTTATTACTTTTATAATCAGATAAGACAATAGAACTAATTCACTTTTATAGAAATACATTGGATGATATGATTCCCTCATTTCCAAAGCGTTCTAGTAAAGTGATTTTAGAAGACTAGGTTACAGAAACTCTGAATGAAGTGGCGGAAGTGTATGGTCATATCTTTTATGGAGAGATCCCTTTAATTCTTTCTTTTTTATTAAATCATAGCTGTGTACATTAATGCAGTCATGGGGTACAATGTGCTGGTTTTATATAGAATTTGAAATATTTTTATCAAACTGGTTAACATAGCTTTCATGGCATTTTCTTAGTTATTGTGTTAAGACATTTAGATTCTTTCATTCAACATCAGAAAATGCTTGGGGGTACAGTGACAGATATGATTTCTCCATTTCAATAGCTTTCAATCTAGCTGAGATAACAGATAAGTAATTGGTAGTTTAAGTCCTATTGATGTCAGAAAGTATGAAAAGCTTCATGGAAGAGGCAACTCATCAGGTGAGTTTTGAAAAATTGGTTGAGATACAGATGGACTGGCTTGGGTTGACTGGGGCAGCACTCTAAGCAGACATAGTCGTGTCTGGACAGCGTGGAAGCAAGAGACAACATGGCAAGTACAGAGAACCACAGGATTTTCACATGGCTGCACCTTTAAGTAGAGAAAAGTGACACTGTAGAGATTGGTAAGGGCAAGATTCTGGAAGGACTTCTTTCCCATCCCAGGGAGTTTGTATGTAATCTTTTTTTGGTTTTCCTATTTTGTTTTTCTTCTCTCTATATTATCTTACATTTCACCTGGTCCCTGTGCTCCGCCCTAAACTTCCCTATATCTCTCTCTTTCTTTGAGCTAGTCTTGCTCTATTGCCCAGGCTGGCATGCAGTGGTATAATCATAGCTCTCTGTTGTCTTGAACTTCTGGGCTCAAACGATCCTCCTGCCTTATCCTTCTGGGTAGGTAGGACTATGGGCATGCATCACCCTGCTTGTCTAGTTTTTAAATTTTTCTATGGAGATGAATTTTTCTGTAGAGATAATCTCAAACTCCTGGCCTCCTACCTCAGCCTCGCAGAATGCTGGGATTCCAGGAGTGAGCCACTGTGCCTGGCCTTGGCCTACATTTAATCTTAAATGTAATGAATGGGGAGCCAATGAAGAATTTTAAAAATATGTCATAGGACAAGAATCAGATGTGTTTCTAGTGGTAGAAATCAACTCCTTCTGATACATGGCAATTCAGAAAAATAAAAGATTTGAAGTCTCCCTACATAGTCATGATACTTCTCTCAAATTCAGATAGCAAAGTCTGTCTGGTATTATAATTTCTAGCAAAATGTTCTCAACCTGCCTTGTTTAAACAGCTTAGAAAATGTTTAAGGAGAAAAATGACTTTCTTTGACAGTAACAACACAGTACAGATGTATTTACAATCAGAGTGAAACACGACAGGTGGCCTCAAAAAGCCTTTTTCAGAAATCTCTATTTCTTCTTAATAAAGAGCTATGACAAACTCATGCTAGTGTTATTTTTCAAGTGGCCATAATACTTTTTGGTTTTCTCTATTAAAAGTAGATGGGCAAAGCTCCACATATTAATTGGTGCTCCTGACTGTCTCACAGAAGGAAAAGTAAGGTGGTTGAGTAGAAATAAAATTTATTAAAACTAGGTATAAATACCTAGTGATCACATGGTCGAATGAAAATTTTTGTCCATTTTCAGAAAATGCATCTCTGTGGAGGGAGAGTATTCTTTGAATTGAGGCATTAGGAATGGAATTCACTCCATAGTGAATGGGCAGACAGGTTCTGAGGTTAATGGAATGAACCACAATGAAAGGAAGAGGAGAAAGCTAACGTCATGAATTCACTGAAATTAAGACTCCGAGAGGCCTATTAAATCTTATCCAACTTCTCCAGCCTGCATTACAGCCTCTACTTTGTTGTTTTATTTAATTTGGTTTTTAATTATTTCCCATTTGAGTTCTCCTAATCTTTGGTAGGGAAAATACTCTGATTTAAACAACTTTGCTTGTGGGAAGCAATTGTTAGATTTTTGCATTGCAGGAGTCATCCTTGGCAGATGCTTTAATAAATAATTATGTTTAAATGAGTGGATATATAGAAATGTCAAGAAATAATAAAGACAAATGTCTTAATATTTTTAGTATTTTTAGTATTAGTATTAGTATGTTTCAGTTCAGTATAAGTAACTCGAAATCTGTAAACCATGTGACCAAGATAATTTTTAAAAAGTATAGCAATGGCATTCTGTTATCTTATAAGTAATCGAATTATCGATTAGAGGAGTTTAGTATAAATTCATATTCAAAATACAAATTATGCATGTAAAAGATAAGGGGGATATATAGGTATAACATGAAGAAGTAGACAAAAATCTTCAAAAATTTGTAACATTCTAGTCAATTTTATTCTAGCTCTTCCTTACTAGCAACACTCTGTAAATCAATCACACTAGGCAATTAGGATTCTTCTAGAGTTTGAGAAACAGGACAGAACAGAAGTATTATTGCTTACATAGCCCAGGGGGAGTAAAGTTCATTGCTAATATCTCTTTTCTGGTTTTCTGCAGTAGCTTCCAGAGAAGTACAGATCTTGCAGAGCTAAAGGAATGCCCTAACTACCAAACATTCAAACAAAGAAGCCACAACTTATACCATTGCATTTCTGCTCTCTAGAATGTCTGATCAGTTGAACAGAGCTTCACATTGAAACTCAAGGCTGATTCGAGGCTGAAAATGGCTGTTCTCAGGCATACCAAAATGCAGACAGAATTGGCTTGGGGAAGACCAAGGTCAGGATGCTCCTCAGGATCTAGAATCCAAAAAGTCTTGATTCTACCTCTAAAACCAAATGCAATACCCCTGTTTGAAAAGTATAATTCTTCTGACCATAAATGAGGCCACATTTTTGCCTTAAAACATCTGTTCACTATTTTTCAAATAAGATTCTAATATTTTATGAACCCATCATACACTAATGAAATCACATTTTTCTTCAGAAGCAAATTTCTATTGCTCATTTTACAGCCTGAATCTACAGCCTGCAAATGGTCTTGCTACTACAGCTGCAATTACGTTGAATTCTTAAATAGCATGTTTTAGGGCTTATTTTTTTATACATGGAATTTATAATATGGCTCTTACTAGGGGCTTTGGCAATAACAACAACAAAAAAAGAAACACTTGCTAGGCGAGCTACTACAGAAATAAAATGAGAAATTCCTAATAATTGTTCATATTCTATAAGCAGAAGACTCTTGACATTTGATAAACATTGAAAGTGCAGAATTACGTAGCTAGCTCATCTCAGGCACACTGACTTGTATTGTGTCGTCAAAATTCAATTTAGCACCAAGAATTTGGAGATTGATAAGATAAGGCTGATATTTGGAGGAGCTAAAAGTCTAGTCTTCTGAAAGTTAAGTAAAAATTCATCTGTAAGATTTAATAAGGGGGCGAGGGAGAGAGTAAAAGGCAAAGTTAGAGGGATTAGCAGCTGAGCATGAGTGTTGGGGGAAAGAAGAGTTCACAGAAGCTGTAGTGATGAAAGCATCTGGGGACCATTGGGAAATGAGACTGGGCAGGTAATTAGGAACCAGCTGCTGAAAAGTCTAATAAAGTCATGGGAAAGATTTTTTATTTAATCCAGAACATTAAGGAAGAGCCACTGAAGAAACATTTAAACAGGAAAGTGACAAAATTGAATTTGACTCATCAAAGAAATGGTAAAACATTCAAACCATTTTTCTGTGACTCTGCCAAATGCTAAAGAAATGATTTCTCTGCTGACTCAAATAACTGAGAAACAGCCTCAAAAATAAGCAATTTCTTTCTGGTTACAAAAGTCTGTGGACTAAGTTAGATGGTGATCTGTACCAGTGGACCCAGAACCTCATTCAGAATAAACTTAGCCCTAAGGAAAATTATTGTGATTAACATTTTTCTTCTAATCTCAAACAAATAAAAAAAAGTTACAGGAAGGACATAACACTATTTCCTGAAAAGCATGTGACATTGATACTCAATGGAACTTCTATGGCATAAATCAAAGACAAATTCCAGAATATATCCCAAATCTCATTTCTTTTCCCAGAGTGGGAAGTTCTGCCTGAGAGTGTTTCATATAATGTTCATCCAGTTTCAAAATGCTTTAGATGCTCAAGTTCATTTGAGGCTTTGATGATAAGACCTGTGTTAGTATTTATGATTGGAGATTGTCTCCATAAACATTCCCTCAAAGTGAAACCTAGTTCAGAATAAACTAGTCAGCCCTAAGGAAGATTATTGTGATTCACATTTTTCTTCTAATCTCAAAAAAATAAGAAAATCAAAGTTACAGGAAGGACATAACACCATTTCTGGAAAAGTATATTACATTGTCAAAGAATGCAAGGGTACATGTCGGATCTATTAGTATAGAGTATAAATGTCTTAACAATAATTAAGTAAATGAGATGAGGTATATATTAACCAGTGTGATGTAAGCGTTCCTAATTCTCTATGAAATCAGCACATTGTACCTCATAAATGCATTAATGTATACATGATCTAAGTGTTTATGATTTAATAAAAAATAAATAAATAAAAATGTTTCATCACAAGAACATACATACTGCTTTCAGAAACCAAGACATCTATTCTTTTGAGAATCTTGATTATAAGTTAATATTTTTTGAAATTATTTTGTAGACCATAAAGTGATATTACTCAACATGACATGAGATTACTACAAAATTTAGTTAAGAACCCAAGAATCTAGGTCATAAACTAATCCTGAAAACCTGAAAAGCAGCATTTTCCCCCTGACCTTTGTTTCTACACCTCTTCCAACAGTCATATGAGACTAATTGTCTGTATTAGTCTCTAATGCTGGAAGTTCTTTGAGTGACTGAGAACAAGTGATACTCACATTCTTCTTTTTCCTTTATGACTCCCTTCTGTCCACAGCTAATAAATAGCTTTTAAACAGTGAAGGGAAACTCTTTTTGAAGGCTGTGTCTGTGTTATAGAAGAAATTACAGGAAGAGTGAGGACTACTCGTCAACATTATTGTAGTGCCTTTGCCTCACCAAATACCAAAGGAAATTTACATACAAATAATCTCCAAACACCAATAAAAAACTCTCCAGTGAGCTGGGAGGGGCCCTATGTAAAACTATAGCCCAAACCAGGTAGGCTGGAAAGCATGCTGAGGGTGTCCTGCCCTTGTACCTCTTGACCAAGCCCAAATCCCAGACCTCACTGTGCCTGTAAAGTCTCTCATCCAGAGCCAGCCTCCGAGAACTCAAGAGGAAGACAGCAGAAACATTTTTTTGTAAAGCCTGCTGCAGACCTGGTCAAGAGAAACTTCAGTAGGTCTTCATAGGATGGGCATCGGGAACTCATCTAACTACATCCTTGGAAAAAATACAGAGGGCAGACCAGGCTTTTTCCAGGGATAAACAGAACTCCTCCACTATGGTTGCATGGGAATAGAGGACAGATAGGAGCAGAAGGAAACCAGAGAGCTACTTCTCACTAATGCACTGTAAGGACATCCATGTAGAGAGACTGTGATGATCCTTCTTCCCTCTTCCTTCCTGCTCAGGACAGTGAAATAGTCTCTCCATTACTCTGCCAGCCCAGTGGCTGGTAAACTATCCTTCAGCTCGTCCACCATACTTCTTTGGTGGGTGAAATGCCTTGATCCTTACTCAACGTTGGATGGGCTTAGGCTAAGTATGTAGAGATATGCAACGTGGAATAAGAACTCTCAACCCCTCAATACAATTGCAGCCATCCTCTTTCGTTGTCTTTATGACTCACTTTTTACACAATTAACAATAGTGATTTGGGGGCATATTTCATTTATTTGATGTACACTTTTATGTTGCTTCATTTTTTCCTTGAAACACTCTCAATAAATTAATAGCGCCACTTCTGATTGTTAGAATCTTAAAACTGTGTGTGTGTAAGAATAAAGTCTAGTTTCACATTTTCAAAAATCTCTGATTTAATATTTGAAATCTGTGGTTATAACGTTAGTCTTTTCATGTGAGTGTTTTTAAGAAAATTGTTTTGATGAGCAATGCTGCGCCAACTTGTCTGCTGTCACCTGCACATCACTGCCCATACCTGGGGAGAAGCCTGGGCCCCGCACTCCCGGAGATTCCCCTGCCAGCTAGACTCCAGTAGGAACTGTGCCCCAGGGAGTCGCTCATGGGAGATCTGGGATACAGAAGGGGAGAAGGTTTCACTTTCCAGCAGCAGCCACATGAACAGCGGTAAATGCCCACATAAGGTTTTGCCAGAGGCTTTCTAGGTGAGCACCTGTGCGTCACTTAATTTGGGTGTCACAGGTAATTAAGAGCATCAGCAGTAGCTGCTATGTTTCTTGTTCTCCCAGGGTTCTGAGAACCAGCAGCATTTTCCCCCTGACCTTTGTTTCTACATCTCTTCCAACAGTGATATGAGACTCTAATCATCAGTATTAGTCTCTCATGCTCAGAGTTCTTTGAGTGACTAAGAACAAGTGGCACTCACATTCTTCTTTTTCCTAGAGGGACCCCCCGCCCCCGCCAATAGCTGATAAATATGTTTTAAACAGCTAATGGGAACTCTTTTTGGAGGCTGTTTCAAAGAAGAAATTACAGGAAGACTGAGGGCTATTCTCTGACTTGATTGTAGTGCCTTTGTCATATCCAATGATTTTTGGTTTTGCTCATACTTCATGTTCCTGTCTTTAGTCTCCTCTACCCCACATGACTGCAAAATGATAACATCAGTAGGCGTTACCAAGTCTTTAGTTCTGAGTACTTTAAAAGTCATGTTTATCTATGTATATATCTCTATCTATCTATCTATCTATCTATCTCTAAAACTCACTTGACCTTCACAGCAATTTTATAACTTGAGTGGAATTACATCATTGTTTTCTATTTTGCAGGAAGGAGCTTTGATTCCCAAATTTTTAAGTGATTTATTCAAGGTCACAGAAAATCAAGGAAGGTGCTAGGAGTAGAACTCAAAATTTATGACCCTTATTCCAACTATCTGATAGTAGTCTACTAGTTCTCAAAGTAAAAAGTAACTCTTTGCATATAACATTCTTGATCTGGAAAAATTACCTACTGTATAAGTCCCCTGAACTCTCAGTTATCATCTTTCTTTTCCTGTTGATTACAATCCAACTCTTTGTCAATGTTTGGAACCTCACCCTTCAAATTAACATAATAAACTCAATGGGAACATCAAGACCATTGGGGACAGCTCTGTGATTTCATTTAGCACCTAATATACTTGGTATGCTGAAAAAGTATAATAGAGTGACAAGGTATTATTATCTCTGACAGTCTTTCAGTGGCCAGTACCAATCAGCTGGTGGCCTAATACCTACTTCACGAGTTTTCACATCAGAAGAACTCCCAGTAGTATAATTGTACTATTTGCCAGTGTCACCCAATTGAGGATCACAGGGACTAAATGTTTGCTTACTCAAAGATGAGCTTTTCATAATAAGAATGAGGAGACCAGGCAATGTTGGAAGCGAAGTAACAGACCATAGGCTATACTTACTAATGGAGAACTTAGCCCTGGGGATTAATGTTTTGAACAAAATTTATATAAATAAATGTAAATATTGACCAGGAGAAATACACATTTTTCACTTCAGAAAGTCCTGGCCTTTCTTATTTAACTCAACATTTCCACCCAAGGATAGTACATTTTAAATAGAAAAAAATGCAGTATTAATCTTTAATAAGTCAGCAAGGCAGATGGAATAGAGATAGTGAGAGATATCTTTCCTTAAAGAAAGATAAGGATGTTGAAAATCTCTAAGAACTTACTGTTGATTAAACTAGGAATATGTGGACATATGTGCATGCATTTATATGCACAACATAACCAAAGGAATGAAAGTTTTAATGGTTTACTTCTTATGTTTATAAAACTCTTCTAAAGCAAATACTTTTTCACTACACTTGTGTCTAATTGCAATGAGAAAGTCAACTTAAAAGAAGAACCTAAATGACTTCTAAAAGCACTTACAAAGCATGGACTGTGTGTTACCCACTGTTTCGGGTATTGTTACCGTGTGTGTGTTTAGGGGGGATCTGGGATTGATGGGTTTAATTGGAACCAGAACTTTGTCATTCAGTGGTTGTGAAACAATAACACATTTGATCAATTTCTTATAAATCCTTAGTTTTCACATTTATACCTCATATTTTGTTTTGAAGACAGCATCAAATAAAATAAGTATACAAATCATTTAACAGAATAAATAAATACTGACTCCTCTCAGTTTCTCTAAAGTCTCACAGTAATTCAAGTATTTGTACCAAACTTCTCAAACCTAGCAGCTGCCCTGCCCCTCTTTGTCCAGCTTTCCCAAACTTCATTTCCTCCGTGATGTCTACGAGACATAATTGGGCAGAACTCTTTAAGTTAGGAAGCAGACTTTCCTCAAAGCCCTCTCCTAGTTCCTTAGCATTCTTTCTAAGCTTTGGCCTACATAGAAGGATGTTATGCAGAAAAGACTGTGCTTTGCTTTTAGAACCTACTCCTCCAAGGCACTCTTGGGTACAGAGTTTAACAACCAGAAAATGAGGAAGAATGTGTATGATAATTAGACACAGAGCCTTACAACTTCTGGATAAGAACCCAGAGGAACATGGAGTGGCAAGAGATGGGTGATCCAAGGTCACCTTCCCCTTAGGGACTCTCTCTCACTAATGATGTGGCTACAATGTGACATTAGTGACCCCAGGGCATACTTTCTATCCAAGTATGGGGAATAAGTCTAGAAAGAGTAGGTCCTTCTCGCTGTACTTTGGTTCTGTTCTACATACAAACTTGAACATGACTTCACTCCCAGCCCTCACCCCTGATGATGATGATGATGATGGTAATGATAATAACAATAATGCGCTCCTAGTAATTTTTAAGTACAAATGCATCATTTTATTCTCTAGTAATTATTTGTTTATATATGTTTCCCTCAATCTAGGGTATCTGTAATGCCTGATACCTTGACTCTTAATGGATGCTTATTACAATTTAATGCAATAATATAACAATAATGATAATAATTATAATAATAAATATAGCCTTTAACATCCTCTATGCCCCCCCCCCCCCAACATTCTGAAGTCTGAGTACTGGGTGATGGTTCAAGGGCAAGATGTTCTTGAATGAACGAAAAGGAAAGAATCTCTCCCCCTTTTTTTAAAAAGGGAAAAATAACCAAGCAAGAAATAAAGCTGCATTTGTTTAGCAGTCAAAGAATGCATTCTCCTTAAAAATCAACCTTCTGCCAAGTATTTGGCTTCTGTTTGTTGTTGTTTTAAAGGTAAACACAATTAAGAAAGAAAATAGCAAGTTGTTAAGAGCACAGCTGAATATTTATGTTTTCCCTGTGAGACTTCTGGGCTTATTTCAGAGGATCTTTCTTCGCTAGGGAACATCATAACTGTTAAACGCCACCAAAATAACTCGAGTGCACCATGTTGCCTTAAAAAGAGGGGAACGTTTTCATTTCCTGACATGCATCCCTTTTAGATTCCGTTGTAATCCCTCAAAGTCTGAAAACCAAAGTTATAATTTTCTCTTCCTTCTCTGAAAACACACACTTTTGTGTTCTGAAAATTTCATGTTATTAAGTCTTCCCAGGAAGCGGTGGCAGAGCTATCAGATCTCATTTCATGGCTTTACCCTAGATAAGCAACCGTACTGAGGACAGAACCCCCAAACGAAGTAATAACCGTTCACGCTTATTTTTTTCTGAACTCTTCGAATCCGTTTTGTCAAAGAAGCAACATCAGCTCTTGCCTGTATGTTATTGAAACCCCTCCCCGCATCTCTTGGTCCATTGCAGACCTACTATTTGATTTTTTTTTATTTTTTTTTTAGTTTCAGACCTGTATAGAGCCATAGCCACAGCTAATTCCAATAATGTGTTTGAATCTAAACTTGTTGCATGTGACAACTCATTTTAAATTGTAGACACTATGATGGAGAAGGGAAAACAACAAAGAGAGTTGACAGACAGCACCTCAGCTCTGCCGTGAACACCATTCAGGCCTCCCTATTGCTGATCCAATCACTTCTCCTTGCTGTCCCCATGTGAGAGGCCACCCAGGCAAACAGTCTCTCTGGGACTTACTGTAGCTTGTATAATTGCTCGCATATTTTAAAAAATATTTTTATGGTTGGAAAACCTTTAGGAACACCTGAAAGATTGTTTGGAGAAGTAGTTCTCAACTCTAAAAATCTTATATTTTTAAGCACAAATGAATGGTGCTTAAATGAACGGTACATACTATGTATTTTTCTATGCAAACATACCTCTGATAGCTTAATTTATAAATTAAGCACAATGGCTCGGCACCTGTGGCTCAAGTGGCTAAGGCATCAGCCACATACACCTAAGGTGGTGGGTTCGAATCAAGCCTGCCCACCAAACAACAATAATGGCTGCAACCAAAAAATAGCCAGGCGTTGTGGTGGGTGCCTGTGGTCCCAGCTACTTGGGAGGCTGAGACAGGAGACTTGCTTGAGCCCAGGAGTTGGAGGTTGCTGTGAGCAGTGAAGTCACAGCACTCTACCCAGGGGGATAGCTTGAGGCTCTGTCTCAAAAAAAAAAAAATAATAATAATATAAAATAAATTAAGCACAATGAGAGATTCATGACAATAACAATAAATAGAACAGTTACACTGTTAGCAGGATTGCAAACTAATACAAACTCTTTGGAAAGAAGCATGGAGAATCCCCAAAGAGCTCAAAATAGACCTTCCATTTGATCCCAAAAGACATTTGTACTAAATTGGTTATCACCGTTCCTTCCTGAGAAGGCAGAATACTTCTACACTGCCCCTGTTTTGGCAGTAGTATTAGGAGACAGGAGAGTCCCAGGTCCCAGGTCTCAGGTGTCTGCTTTCCCATGGCTGGCCAACATCCAGATGAAGCAGCTGAGGCTGTGTTCACAGGCATAGGCATGGGTGGGCGTGTGAAGGCTTTTTCATGCTCACATGCAACATCCACACACAAATAGCCAAACATGCCATCTGCACCTGCCCAGTGATAGCTTCACACTCTCCACGTTGGTCTCCTCGCCTCTGTACTTCCCTGACAATTGCTCTATCTTTTATTCTGTGCTGTTCTCAAGTCTCTCCTCACATCAGACTGGTTTTGTGCAAGGTAAATTTCAAAGCCCGTCACTGAAAATCCTCCTGAATATGATGTCAATGGCCTCTAAGGATGTCCACATCATCTTATTCCCTGAAACCTGGGCAGGGAGGGACTTTGGCAGGAGGGACTTTGTATTTGTGATGAAGTTAATAAGAGGAGATGAGATGGACTCATCCATGGCAGGAGGGACTTTGTATTTGTGATGAAGTTAATAAGAGGAGATGAGATAATCCCTTTGGGCCCAAGGTTTCCAATAATCACAAAGGTTCTTTGCAGAGGAAAGCAGAAGAGCAGGCATCAGAGATGAGATGTGATGATGTTAGTAGGGGGTGGAGTGATACACTTGGAAGCTGGAGGAAGGGGCCACAAGCCAAAAAATGCAGATCAACCTATAGGTCACAACCCCTTCCAGACCAACCTATAGGTCACAACCCCTTTGTAATGATGAAAATACATCCTGCATATCAGATATTTGATATGATTCATAACAGTAGCAAAATTATAGTTATGAAGTAGCAATGAAAATAATTTTATGGTTGGGGGTCATTACAACATGAGGAACTGTATTAAAGGGTTGTGGCATTAGGAGGCATTAGACGGTTGAGAACCACTGCTCTAGAATCTGGCAAGGAAACAGATTCTCCTCTGGAGATTCCAGTAGGAAGACTGTTCTGCTAACACCTTGATTTTAGCCTATCCAACCCATTTTGGACTTTTGACCTAAAGAACTGCTAATATAATACCGTTTTGTTCTCTTAAGCCATTATTTTGTGGTCACTTGTTACAGTAGCATTATAGAATGCTTCTACTGGGCTGTGATTGATTATTGATTAGTAACAAAAAATGTTTTTAAAGGCAAAAATATAATAAAGACAATAGGAAGGAAATGGTAGCAGAACCAGAGAAGGCACTAAAATCCCCAAAGATACTTTCCCAGATGAACCATGATGTGCCCTAGTGCAGCTGTAACACAATACAAATGGATTCACGCCTGAAGTTTTAAAACTTTTAACGAGGCATTTACATGGTCTGCAGCTTCCAAGCTTCTTTTCAGAGCCAGATACTGAGGACATTTTCCAGTCAGGTTAGAGGAGAGAATGTAATAGGCTTTTCCATTGTTTTTTCAACCAAGAGCCTTTCCAATGATCATTTGACATCTATAGATGATAAACTTTCCTAACAGACTATAGAAAAAAAAAATCATTTAACAGCTGCCTGTCCCGCACGTTAGCAGTTAAGAGCTACAGGATTAAGGAACTGCCTAGGTTGTAATCCTAACTCCATCTGTTGATGGTCAGGTAAAATTTCAAGTCTCCTTGGTCTCAGTACCTCATCTCTATAATGGGGACATTAAAATATCTCCCTCATTCAGCTGTGATGAGAATGAAATGTGATACAATAGTCCCCCCATCTACATGGGGATGTCTTCCAACCCCTGCCTCCATGAATATCTGAAACCACAAATAGTACCAAACTACATACGGTACATACAATGTATTTTTCTATGCATACATACCTCTGATAGCTTAATTTATAAATTAAGCATAATGAGAGATTCATGACGATAATAATAAATAGAACAGTTACACTGTTAGCAGGATTGCAAACTAATACAAACTCTTTGGAAAGAAGCATGGAGAATCTTCAAAGAGCTCAAAATAGACCTTCCATTTGATCCCAAAAGACATTTATACTAAATTGGTTATCACAGTTCAATTTCCTTGCCAAGATGTGGAATCAACTCAAGTGCCCATCTACCATGAATGAATTAATAAACTGTGTTCTATGTACCTCATGGAATACTATTTAGTCATAAAAAGATGGCAACTTTACATCTTTTGTATTAACTTGGAAGGCGTGGGAGAACGTTCTCTTTAGTAAAGTGTCATAAGAATGGAAAAGCAAGTATCCAACGTGTTCAATACTAATATGAAGACAGTAGATGAACTAATACCCACACAAGAGAAAATCTCGATTTAATTCAAATTGGGGGGAGGGAGGAGGAGAAAAGGGGAGAGGGAAGGAAGGAGGGGGATTGGTGTGCTCAATGGACACAGTGTAAGGGTACATGGCACACCTCCTGGGTTAGGGGCATAATTACAACAGGGACCTTACCTAACAAATGCAAACACTATAACCTCATATTAATCTGAAATTTATAAAATGGTTTAAAAAAAAGAACAATTATAACAATATACTCTAACAAAGTTACATGAATGTGTGCTCTTTCTCTCTCTCAATATATGTTATTATACTCTATCATGGGTAACTGAAAATGTGGAAAGAGAAACCTCAGATAACAGGACACTATTGTCACATATACAAAGTAATCAAAGAGAATGTCTGACACGTAATCAGTCCTCATGAAGGATAAATTGCAATTATTAGGTTGCTTATATGATCTTCCAGATCATAAACCAAATGTATTTGTTTAGAGATGAATGGAGAAGGAACAGCTACTCCATAGAAAGAAAAGATGTAAAGAAGAGAATGAAAAGGTAGGAGGAAAGGCAGTATCTAGACAGTAGATGGCAAGGCCAGGTAAGGTCTACCAGATGTTGCCAAATACATCTCAACCTCATCACTAGCGTTTCGCTTTGTGCATGCACTGCTTGTGAAAACAGAACTAGAGAGGATAAAATGGTCATCATTTCTGGCAAGTGGATGAAAGCCAAGCACCTACACGCTGCATGACACCAAGATCATTATCGTAAACACAGAGTAAGGGAGATACCATTTCCCCCATTTTACAGATACAGAAATGTGGTTCCATGAAAGAAGCTAGATGCCAAAAAATACAATTTCTAGACCAAAAGTACAATTTGATTCCATATGAATAAAATTTTTTTTAAAGGGTGAGACACTAAATTGTAATGTTAGATGCCAGGAAAGTGGCAACTCTGGAGAGGAGACAGGCCAAGAGATTACAGGGGGTCCTTGAAGAGATTTTGGGGGGCCAGCAATGGTCCATGTCTTAGCTTGGCTGGTGGCTACACAGATTTGTTTGGGGGATAATCCACTGAGATTTACATTGATACTTTGGGCATTTTTACCTATGTGTGCTGTATTTTGACTAAAATGTTTACAAAAATGAGGCCTGAAAGAGTTAAATAACCTATGTTTACATTGAAAGACTCCAACAGTGGATGTATTCATACTCATGTTTCTTAGACTGGACACCAAAATCTATCCTCTTCACCAAACTCTGCTGCCTTTAAATGGGTGAATTAAGAAAAGAAAAGAAAAGAATCATCTATATTAACAGTAGCCCAAGTTTTTGTCTATAAAATTCTGTCTGGGATCAGAAAAAAATGATTGAAAGCAAGATTGTTTTAAATTAAAACTAATGAAGGTCAATTATGACACTTAAGATGCCTTTATATTTTTTCCTTGCAAAATACATGTATGTTTTCTCTGGTGGCATCTTCTTTTGGTTGGAGAGGTTTCTAACCTCAGATGTAAATTTCATACTGCTTTATTGGCCAATCAGTATATTGAAATCAATTTAATGAGTAATTTCTCAAAGGAAAGGTAAAATTTTACCCAGAACTGCTATCCTGAAGTTGTTCAATCTGCATGGGTACTCATCATCATTAATTTTTATCCTTATTATTTATCCCAATGGTGATTAGATATATTTTTCTACTTGTTTATTATCTGTCTTTCCTATTAGATCATAAACTCTAGGAGAACAGGGAACAAGCACTTCTATTACTCAGTGTATACGCTGTGACTAACACATAGGATGAACTCAAAGAAGAGGTTTTGAGTGAATGAACAAATGTTTAAGTTAATTAACTAAATGGCAGCAGTGTGTGCTAATGTTACCAATCTCAATATTATTGATATTTTTTTCCTTATGGTTTCTAGATAAGTAGTCTGGGCAATAAACATTCGCTGAGCAGTAACTAATTCCAGGCCCTGTGCATGGGGCCAAGAAGGGTCTATAATGCCCTTGATCAAGGAACTCACAGAAAAACTCCCAGTTGTATTATGAGTTGATGTGAATTATTATAAATAACAAATCTGGATCATAGCCTCAGGTATGACTCCTGTGCTGGACTAATTTTCATATATTACAATTTGTGTTTGCATAATGGACATTTTAACTAATCATAGAGTCTCAAATAAATCACATTTTGCTCTTCAAAGATTCTGTTCAGGCATCTAGTTCCAGGCTAGCAATCATAGGACTTTCTAAAATCTAGCCTTTCTGACTCTTTTCTGTTATATGAAGCAGTAAAAATATGCAGAAATCTGTATTTCTCTGCCTCCTTTTAATTCTCTTTGTATAATCTAATGAGCACCACATTGAACTTGTCATTGTTTGAATGTATTGTAGTAACTTGTACTTGACAGAGTTTTCTATCTACACCCTGCTGTTGCTGTTCATATTACTGCCTCATTCTCTAACTCACTCATTTTCCTTCATCTAACTACTAGCTTCTCCGAGCCTAGCAACAGGGCTACGCTCTCACATTATGCTTTATTTTCTGAAATTCACAGTAAAAGTGGCTCTTGGGCATTTTCCATGTACACATATTATATTTCCATGGTGCATTAGTCAAAAGGCCAAAGGAAGCCTTGTTTTCAAGAGAGGCACTGAATATACTTATGGCATTTTAAACTGAGTAAATATTGTACTTTGATTTTACAACTTCAAATCATAGAGCCCCAGTAATAAAATAACATGCTCAATGTCAAATAGGAATGTTTCATTTATCACTTTTTAATACGAAAACTGATTTTTAAATGCAAATTCACAGATTTCCATATAGCCAAGAAGTACTAGAAGTTTAGAACAATCAAGAACTCACACAAAGACTCATTAGTTTTGCAGGATTTTAAAAAGAAGATAAATGGAAAATTTAAATGTAAATCCATGTCTGAGTTTAGAAAATCTATATTTAATACATTTTGAGGAAATGAAGTTTTTGTACTTATGAACTGAGAATTGGATCCTAAAACAGACAAAACCAAAAGAATTGAAAGAAGAAATGAAGTAGCTCCCCCCATCCACACACCAGTGAAATTCTTCTGAAACTTCTTAAACACTAGTGAGGAAATGCTAACTTTTCCTTTAACACTGATTTTCTCACAAATTTCACTCTAATGCTATTCAAGTCTGTCAAATGTAGAACATTTTAACTCTGCATAAGTCCAGTTTCTTAGAGACGACTCCAAAGTCCTAGTTCCTTGGGGGACAGTCAGTACTGAGACAGATCAGAGAACAGAAGAGTGGGCAGGAGGGGAGGGAGGGTTGGGAAGATTTTGTGAAAGAGAGAAATCTTGACTAGGGTTTGAGTGGGTTGAATTTGGATGGTAAGGCATATACTTTAAATATATATTTTTTAAAAGTCCAAGTAGGGAAAAAAATCCATGGACAGAGTGAAAGATAAAGTTAGATACTTTTTCTGATCCAAAGAAATTCCATGTTTGCTTTGTGAATTTACACTGTTGTTGCACAAAATAATATGAGTCATCATGCTGCTTTATGCAAGTATGCACGGAATAGTGATGTACACTGGCATTTCTCCAAGGGTGGTCCATGGAATCTGCATGATGTAAATAGAAAACTTAGTAAGAGGGGTTATGTGATCAAAATATTTGGGAGCTCTCTAAGTAAAACATGATTCAACAACTTCACTTAAACCTTACATGTATCTCAGCATTATTAGGATGTGAATATGCACGGAGAATCTCTAAGAGGGTGATTTAGGTAGGGTTTTGCACATTTATTTTATCATAAAACTGATTCCTTGGGATATTTCAAGAGTCTAGTAGTCCCTACAATGCACTGTGGATAAAGCTGATTCATACCACATATGAACTCCACGTAAATTAAGCTGGTGTTATTATCCCCATCCTATAGATGAGCAGACAAGATAGTTCCCTGCTCAAATCTCATTTACTTATGGAATTTCTCTAGGCCATCCAAGTCCTGGGTCCTTGCATTTTCATTTTAATAATGGTTTCATTTACTGTTCCCATCTTTTAAATATGACACTGCATTACCAATAATTTCCCCCATTAGATAGCCTGTCTTCTCTCTGCCCTGAAGAGACTTTTCAGAGCTGGTACCATGTGTTGTATACCTTGCATCTCCCATAGTGTCATACAGTAGGTATTCAATATGCTTATGTTGATGGATCAAGAGCTTGTTTCTTTATAGAAAACAAAACTACTTAAAGATTAATTTGAGTCCAGATCTGTCCCTACAATAGGCAAGTGCTGGTTCTACATTCTACTTCAACAGTGAATAGGTATTAAAGACTCTCCTGAAAACAGGCTGTATCAAATTATGATTCTTGTGTACTTAAATGGCTTCCTTCCCTTCCTTCCCTCCCTCCCTTCCTCCCTCCCTCCCTCCCTCCCTTCCTTCCTTCCTTCCTTCCTTCCTTCCTTCCTCATGTGGTCAGGGTGAATTCTCAGGTCATATCTGGCCCTGTAGTCTTAGCTCCACCAGGTTATATAAAGGTCATAGGCCCTTTTGTGTTGAGATTCAGCTCTATTTCAAGAGTGCATATTCATATTGTCTGTTGGGTGGCTCCAGATCTCTCTGACTCTTAAAAGTGACCCAGATCACCAGTGTAGCAAATATCAAATACCATCTATGAAACTGTCCTGTTGGCTTCAGAGCAAAGGAACAGAAATTTAACATGATTAAGAGCTCACCATTTGTCAGAGAATGTGAGACATCTTTTGTATATATTTTCTCAGTTGATAATTATGTAAAGTAGATAGTATTATTTAATTTTATAAATAAGCAAATGAGTTCTCAAAGAGTTTAAATAACTTCTTAAGCTTTCTATTGAAATGTTTGAAATCACAGATTCTGCAGATAGATCATTATGGTAAAATCTCCTTCTGTCTCTTATATTAAAATTGTATGACTTACCTTCTTTTTGCCTCAGTTTCCTCATCTGTAAATAGGTTAACAATCCTACATTTATCCTAAGATTAAATTACTATTACATATATATGTTTTGGAATAGCATTTGATACATAGTGAAGGGAAACTGTGTGTACTATTATTACCATTACTATTCCAAGGTCATACCATTAGTATATGGTGAAGCTTAGATTTGAAGTCAGGTCTGTGGACATCTACATTGTATGGAAAAATTAATATTCATGTGGACAGTGACAAAACTACGGCACTATTTAGAGAGGAGTACTGAGAAGTAGAAAGAGCATGAGTTTCAGCATCAAATAGAGCTGTATCTGAAGCTCAATGGAACAGATTATTAACTGTCCAACTTAGGCAAATGAGCTAACCTCGCCCAACCTCAATTTCTCTGTCAACTATAGAGGGATGTTCGTACCTGCACATCAAGGCTTCTATGAATTTTAGAGCTAGTGCAGGTAAAATACTCACACCAGAGTGACTCTAACAAAATGACAACTTTTATAATGAAAATAAATAATGCCCATTAAGGTCATATTGAGGAGGAGGCGGGGTAAGACACCTGGTATCCTCACTCTAAATCCCGAGCATTTCCCACTACGCCAGAGCTGCATCAGAATGCCTTTAAAGTGATTCAAAACCAAAAGGCACATTAAGACTCATTCCTCAATGAAGTCTGTATAAAAGTTGCCGGTTACTCCCTCTGGAGCCCAGCAAAGTCATTTATTCTCATTGCAGATGTTCCGTGGAGAGAGTTGATGCAGTGATGGGCATTTTGTGGGGATTAGCTATTTTCCCAGCATTGTTTGTCTACTCTGTTCTGTCTTGCTACTATCCTCTCTGTGGAGAGTAGCAGGATTTCTTTTTATTTTTTTGAACTTGATATTATTGTCCTGAATAGCATTTGCTCATTATTTTATGTCCCGTTTATATTCACTGAAATAAACTATAAAAGACTGCAGTCAAAAAGTATATTGGGAGGAAATGAGGGTACAATGATGGCTTCTGAGCAGCAAAACTTATCTGTGTGGCAAATCATTGACCCAATTTTATGTACCAGCTGGAGAGGAGATTGGCACTTGGGAAATGTCGCCTTGATCCTCATCCTCACTAGCCTTTCTGAGATGTCTCCCAAAAGAGAATATTTGAAGAATGGGTTATCATCTACAAATCCTATATTTGAAAGAGACAGGTCCATGACATGGCATTCAAAATTTAAAAATAATAATAATAAAAACACAATGGAAAATAAAACATTTTCCCCCTAATCAATTTAGCAACCAAATCAGACCTAAAATGATGTCTAAGTATTTATAGCTTTTATTCCACCTAGTATTATATATGTTTGGTGCTGTGAGTATGCGAACTGCCTCAGTCTCTACCGGAAGGAGTATTTTATAATAAATGCGTGTCTTCAGCATCACTTTTCTAACATCTAAAACATACCAAATTATAAAATGCTGCCTCTCAGGAATTTTGGATCTGTATAATTTAAAACAACACATAATATTGTATATTTAAAAGTTGATTTCTTTCTCCCTTCCAATTGAGTAATCTCTCTACCGCTACCCACCTATATTGAGCTGACCTATAAGACATTTTCTGCTCCCTCAACTGTGGCCAGTGTGTCGAAATAGTTGAAGCCCATCATCATAAGTGGTTTTCGTCTCTCTTTTTATGGTTTATGTTTATTTCTGTGGTGATCTTTATTTTGTCACTACCGAGTCCCTTGGCTCTCTATCCCTTGCTCTTCACCTTCTCTACCCTATCAAGACCTGTTTAGGATAATGGGGTAAAAAATGGCATAGACTTCCTCTTAGGGAGGAAACCAGACTTTTTTTTTGTGGGGGATACATTGTTGTGAAAAAGAAAGTGAGAAGCCCTGAGGGTATGAATATTAACAGGAAGCCAGGAAAGAAAAGGAGGAAGTTAATCTGTGCTACAAGAAAAAAACATGAGATAAATTTGTGTTTGGGTCTCAAGAGGACCTGGAGGGAAGGATGAGGGAGAGAGAGGACTGAGCAGAGAGAAGGAACTACTTATTAATAAGAAATGAATTATACTGGTGACAATTACAGTGGGGTATCTTGTGTCCAAAAGAACACTGAAGGTCCAGATGTCTAGAATTTGGTTTTATGCTATTTGTTCCGATTATAATGTGACCGACTACTAAATTTTCGTAAAGTATACTATTGCGTGGCTGTTTTTATGGAAGAGGACATTGGATGTAAGTGTGCATATCTGTGTCTGTAGAAACCAAGAAAGTGCTTGTTTCCCCATGAAGTGTGAAAACAAAACGGTGTGTACACATGTAGGAGACTGAAGGTAGAGGTGACCATAAAGTTATCAGTGGCACAGCATATACGAAAAGGAACTCGAAAAGGATTGGACATCTTTTAGAAAAAAAAAAAAATAGAAGGTAAACCTTTGTAACCTTGAATTAAGCAATGATTTCTTTGATATAACTAAAGTACTAGTGACAAAAAAAGATAAATTGGACTTCATTAACTGAAGAAGTTTTATGCATCAAAGAATATTATTAAGATAGTGGAAAAATACCCAGAATGAGAAAACATTTTTCAAATTTAACATTTGATAAGAAACTTATATTCCTAAAATATAAAGCACTCCTAGAACTCAATAATAAAAAGACAACCCTATTAAAAAAATGGGAAAAAATTGGATAGATATTTCTCCAGGGAACCACATCAAATGATGCTCCATACCATTAGTCATTAGGGAAATGCAAATCAAAACCACCATGAGATAACACTTCATACCCACTAAGATGGCTATAATAACAAAGGCCAACAACTACAATTGACGGCAAGGATTTACAAAAATTGGAGCCCTGTGGTGCCACTACTTTGGAGAATAGTCTGACAGTCTGACTGTCAATTCTTCAAAATGTTAAACAGAGTTATCATATGACCTGGAAATACTTTTCCCAGGTATATACCCTAAAGAACTGAAAACATATGTTAATCATGTATACTTGTATATATATATCTGCAGCAGCCTTATTCATAATAAAAAGGGAAACAATCCAACTGTCCATCATTTGCTGTTATAAAATACACAATGGAGTATCATCCAGCCATTAAAAGGAACGAAGTTGTGATTCATGCTACAACATGGATGAATATTGAAAACATTATGCTAAGAGGCCGCATGCAAAAGTCCACATACAATATGATTGCATTATATAAAATATTCAGAATAGTAAAATCTATAGAGACAGAGAGAAGATTCGTGTTTGCCAGGGGATGGGATGAAGAGAAATAGGAGTGACTGCTGGTTGGTAAGGAGCATCATTTTGGGAGAATGAAATACCCCTATTATGAAATTAATTTATACCTTTTATATGAAAGCTATAACCTAATAACAGCCTAAAAATATGGGGAAGAGGGAGGGAGAGGGGAGGGGGCAGGAAGGGGAGAGGGGAGGGGGGATTGGAGGGTTCACTTCTGTGGTTTATCTTACAAGGGTACAAGTGAATCTTTCTAAGAGTAGAATAAGAACATTTTAACACAATAACTAAGAAAGTTACATGAAGGCTATGTTAACCAGTTTGATGGAAGTGTTTCGGATTGTGTGTGAAAACACCACACTGTACCCCAGAAGTACATTAATGTACATAGTTACCATTCAATAAAAAAAAAAAGGAAAATGGAGTTAGATAACAGTGATGATGCACAACTCTGGGAATATACTAAATTGAATACTAAATTATATACTTCAAAAACTTTATGGAAAGTGAATTATATCTCAACAAAGTTGTTCTTTTATTTAAAGAAAAGAGCATCAGTACTGCAGGAATTTTTTAAGATCTCAAATGAGGCTTTGGACTTGAATCAGATTTGTTTTTGACATCTCAAGGGGCAAAGAGACCCCAGGCTTATAACACTTGTAAGGTTTTACTTCATATGCACTATCAGCTGGGTGGCGAGTCTAACCCACTAATATTTACTATTTCTGGGATAGCTAAAGGATCAGAACATGGGTTGAGGTACACATGACTTCTACCTTCTCATCTCCTGACTTTGGAAATTAACCCCCTACCCAAGACACCTAACTATAGTGTTAATACTTTATTCATATATAACATTTATATAATGCATTTCACTTTTAAAGCTTTGTGACACTTATGCTCTAAATACTTATTTTTTGCAATATAAAGATGAAATAATTGGGGCCAAATAAGTTTTTCAGTGACTGATAGGAAGCAATCTTGGAATTTGGGTCTGCTGAATTTCAGTCTAGTCTTCTTTAATTCTTATCACGTACAGCCATTTAGATGAGCAACTTTCTTATCACATTAATGACAGGTTGTGGGTAGTTAATATTAGAAGGGGTGTCTTTTTCTCAATATTTATTTTCATACTGAGAAAGCCATGATTATGCTACTTACTTTAGTTGAGTTAGCCCAATTAAAAGAAACTCTCATTCATTTAATCGCATTTAATTTCTAGTAAAAGTGACTTAGGCAAGTATACTCATTCTTAATGTAGTCTTTCTGTTGGTTTGTATTTATATGAGATTTCGAACCTTGTCAGTTATACCTACATAGAAAAGTGGCGACTGTTAGGCCACTAATATCCTACACTTCATGAGACACTCATTTTTTCTAAGCTCATCTAGGAATTTAGGTCATTCTCATTAAACTCAAATTTATAAAAACTTTAAGATAAGAAATGAAAAGATGACACTCATAGGAGTTAATTGTTAGCATCTTTTCCCAACTCCTCAGTGTGACATCATAGTATGCATTACATTAGCTATGGTGGGAATATTTATACCATAGAAATTGGCAAATGCTACCAATCATCATCTTCTTCCCCTCCTCTGACCTGGTTATTAAACATTAATCATTTAGTTATTAAGTATTTACCAGCACAGCTCTGGATGTGAATTGCTATTCCTTGGAAAGAAATAAAAAACTCCAACTAACGTCATTAGAAAGGAAAAACTAATTGTAACAAAAATTACACTCCCTGCAATACATTGAATTTAAAATAAATTCCGTGTGATAGAATTATTGGTAGCCATTTGCCAATTTCTATGGTGTAAATACTCCCTCCATAGCTAATTTGATGCACATCATGATGTCAGATAGCATAGAATCAGTCAGTTTCAAAGATACAATAACATTCTTCACCAATGGACAGTAACTTTTATAAACAATTGATGCCTCAAAGGACAATCTTACCAGCAAATTAAATAAATTGCTATTTATAAACGGCCTGTACACAGTAATTTCGGTATATGTATATACTAAATAAATAGAAAAGAATGACACTTACAAATATTATCAACTACCTACTAACTAAAGAAACTAGTAGACTAGTCCTAAAAAGTAATTCAGTCATTACAGTGTGAAATTCTTTCTTTGGATAGCATGATAAATTCACTGAAAATTTTTCATATGCATTATTTTTTCTTGATTGCTGCAACAGGTTCCAGAAATAAGTGAGGACCATTTTTGGCTTGGTTATCAATACGGGAGAAATAAATTCACAAAAGCTTAAATAATTTACACAAAGACAAAAATTCAAAACTGATACCAGTTCCACAAGAAGGACAGAAGGTCAGTTTCTTAGGGAAGCTAAAGATAACTTCAGTAAAGGCATTGTTGAGGGGAGCCATTTTGTCATACCATGTTACTCCTATATCTTACTCCTATATCTTCAAAAGATGCTTTTAAGAGTAAGAAACAAGAGGTTAATTTAGGATTCTTGAAAGGAAAAAGCTTGTTATTATGCCACAGCCATTCTTAGGAAATGTCTAATGGAAAAACATTTTGAACATCTCTAATGTTATGAAGACCTTCACGTACCTCTTAGAGCATAGACATTACACCATCCAGGGTCTTAAGTCCCTTAAATATATTTTATTCATATAAATAGAAAATGATGTATTTATATGTATGCTTATCTAACATTGTAGGGACATAGTTTCTGAAGAAGTTATCTAAGTAGTTGGAATAAATAAAATCCAGGCAAGCCCATAGATCTTGGGAACCTTTCAGAGAAACCTCTCTTAGCTCAGCCACTTGCTGGAAGGCAGCTAGTGCTCAGAGGTTAAAGACTGACTTGCTGTCATGTCAGGGTCAGTTGGGAGCTCACTCTAGCTAGCCTCTGTCCTATCTTGGCCAGATTTCCTATCTAGGCAGCACGCCATTATGGAAAGAACATCCTCTTTGGAATCAGACAGATCAGAGTTAAATCCCAAGTCTGCCATCTATTAGCTATGCAAGCTTGGGTAAATCACCTAACTTCTCTTAGCCTGGGGTCTTCATCTGCAAGAATGTGGATAGCACATTCCTTAAATGGCTGCTGGGAGAATTTAATTTGACACTACCCAAAGCATTCAGCATTGTGCCTAGGACATGTACTTTAATTCCCTTTCCTTTAATCCCCCCTCCCTGAGCTCTGATCTCCATCCCCAGCCTGAGACAGAATTCATGAGTAATCTCATTCAACTATTTCTAGTATTTTCAGTGCAATTATTTAATGAGAACGAGTCTCCTCCCAAGTGGAAGGAAGACTCTCCATGGTGAGATTGCCTGGACAGTAAGAGGAAGAACAGGGCAGATGTGCTGCTGTCATCCCTGGTGCAGAACAACTCTGCATGAGACCACTGCTGAGAATGAGCTAGAATTGGGCATCATCTCATGAGCTCAAAACTCAGGACATGAAGGATCGGTCCATTGTAAAAGAAAAAAAAAGCATAGAACAGAACACTCAATTTCTCCTACCAGAAGCTACTCATTTTTTGAGTAGATGCCACAATCCCAGCCCTTCTAAGATACTACATATCTAGATAGCAAAGGTGCTCCTGAAATGTGAGGCCTAGGCACAGATGCTTGAATCCACTAAGAATCTTTGGGCCCCCATCCAGACCTGCTAAATCAAATCGTTCTCAGAGATTTTCATGTATGTACACTACCATTTGAGAACATCTTCTAAAGAAGCTCATTTCTTTGAAAGTTTTTGTGTCTTTAAAATTGCAGAATGGAGGAGTGGTTAAGGGCGTGGCACCCGAACCCAGGCTGCCTTTGGTTACTTGGCTCCTCACGTTAACAGCTGGGCATCCTCAGGAAGCCACTGAACTTCTCTATGCCTAAGTTTCCTCATCTCTAAAAACGTGCAAAATAGGAATCTCCACTTCACTGGATTACTGTGCAGATTAAATGAGATGATGCACCACCTAACTGGTATCTAGTGAGTGCTTCATAAATAACAGTTATTAATAACAGAGCCCTTGACTCCTTGTCAGAGAATGAAGGAACCAGGTGCTGCTGCTGATTGGATAAGTCCCGGAATGGTCCCTCTGAGTCTCCATTCCCTCATTCACAAGTCGCCGGAATGTGGTACTCCTCTAATTCTGGAATTAATTAATTACCAATTTATGGGTAGAAAAAAGTTACAGCAGAACTTTATAAGGACAAAAAATATTTAAGAAATATATAGTCAAAGACACTAAAACGTGGTTTTGCTATGTGTGTGGGGGAAAGGGTGTGTCAGTCTGAACTATTTCTTATTCATACCACTTTTGACAGCAAATGCATAGGGTTTTTCCCCTATACCCATCTATTCTCTAACTCTCTTGACACCAACTGCATGGTGCTATAGTTTAATTCAGGTCTGATAGAACTACTGGATTTAGCACAGACCACACAGGTTCAGGGCTCAGTCCCACAGCACTGCCCCCATTTCAGGTCTCAACTGAAAGTCTGGCTCAGCTGTATTTCTCAGTGACCGAATATAAAGGTGGGGTTTCCCACAACTTCTTCCTGAAGTTCCATGATTTGCTGGAATAGCTCACAGAGCTCAGGAAATCTGCTTACTTCCCATAGCTGGTCTATTATAAAGGATACAACTCAGGAACAGCCCGCCAGAAGAGATGAACAAGAGGAGGTATCTGGGAAGGGGCTGGGAGCTGCCACACCCTCTCTGGGCAGACCCTCCTCACAGTATTCACCGCCCAGAGGCTCTCTGAACCCTGGTGTCTAGACCTTTTATGGAGACTCCATTATGTAGATATGATTGCTAAAATTCTTGGTTATTAGTGATAACTTGATCTCTAGCTCTTCTCTCCTCCCTAGAAGTCAGGGAGTAGGAATGAAACCTCCACCCCTCTAATTATGCCTTGATCTTTCTGATGACTACCCCCTATCCTGAAGCTATCTGGAGGTCCAGCAACAGTGGCATCATTAGAACAAAAGAAGCTCCTACCACCCAGGAGTTTCCAAGGGTTTTAGAAACTCTTGAGTCTAGAACCAGGGACAGAGACCAAATGTATATTTCTTATAATCACAATCAGCCACTGCTCCTTATAGGGTTGTTATGACTAATTTGAGCATGTGAAATGAAAAATGCTTCTCAGGGCTACTGCCTGTTTACATGTTTACATCTAGTGAGCAAAGCAAATGCAGTTCAGCCAGTCGAGTGTAAAAAGACCAGGCTGTGAATACTCTCCTTTAACATACTTGACTCTTTACTCTTTACGTACTTTACTCTTTTCTAGTCAGCCAACATTACTCAGAAAATCCCTTAGGGTTTTCTCCTTCTCAAAACTTGCTTTCTTTCTCTTCCAGAAACAATCCTAATTACTTAGTGCACCTATAATAGAGATGCTTTCAGCACTTCAGAGATATCAGCCCTTGGAGTTATTTCCAGGGACTTTGCTTGTAATATAAATTCCTGAAACACTCCTCCATGAGCAAATATATTGCAGTTCCCGTCATGGGGTAGGACATTTTGCTTAGTGTTAATTTGCTGTCAGCATAATTCAAATGGTTTCATAAAACACAAAATGGCATGAAATGGATATGCAGTTGTTTTGGTGGCAAAGGGCTCTGTTTTATGTAGGGAAATTTGTACCTCGGTTATGTACGCACTGGTGCCCTGCCAGTCTCTCCCATACAAAACATTGAGGTCGGACACCACCCACATTATAGGCAAATGAAAATGATTATTGCAAAAATGTCATACTGATACCATGCTAAAAAGAGATTTCAGAGAAAGGGAAGGAAGAAGAAAATCAGAAGACTGTCTTTGCCCTAGAAGCTATTGCGAGATGAGCCATCTCAGGAAAACACTTTCCCAGAACAGAAAAGGATTTCCAACTAATACAACTACTTCTAACACTAGGTTGTGTACTGCTTCTTGATACTAGTGATACAGATCAGGATACAAAGTCAACTTTGGGCCAAAATGATTCATCTTTTCCAGTCTGTGCCTTCTAATTGGTTCTCCTCGTCTCTTGTTACACCTTCCCATTTGCCATTCCATTGCCCTTTAATACATACAGACTTGGAGAGACCTGGGGGGCAATTTCATTCATTCATTTATCCAATATTTATTATTGGCTTAAATGGACACAGATTTTCAGCACATGCTAAATACAAAGATGAACATAATGTGCTCTTAATTTTCTAATTTTAACTTTAGTTGTCCCATTGCATACTGTAGCATCTCTGTGAAACATATCATATTTAGGAAAATCACAGCCCTCTGTTTGAAAAATTATCCCTGGTCTCTTTTACACCTAAGCAAGCCTATGTCTATAGGTGGGATCCTCTACTTCCCCTACTTTTGATGTCCAAAGAATGTCAACACTTCAGCGTCAGCTGCCTTTTGTAGGAAGTTTTCTCTCATCTCTCACAATGTATCTGAACCCTTGATCTTCCCCCTAAACCTGTTCCCTTTTTTAGAGCCTTTTTCATCCCCGTTGATGGCCACTCTACTTTTCCTTTTCCTTGGCTTAAAAAATTTTAAGTGATCCCCGACTCTTCTCTTTCTATTATATCTCACACACGGTCTATCAGGAAATCTTGTCTTTACTGATTGTCTAATTGTGTCTAGAGTCTAATCAGTACTCCCCACCTCTCTGCTACCTCCTCAGCCTATAAGACCATCTTATGCCCAGATTACAATAGTAACCCCTATAATATCTTCCTCTCGCTGCCTATACCCTCCTAGTCAAAGCAATCAGTTTTAAGATGTAAAGTTAGGCCATGCCACTCCTCTTCCTGAATGCCTGTAATTGATCACCACCATGGCAATCAGACTCAAAGTCCTTAAAAGGTGGGAGTCAGCCTCTTTACCTCTCCAGTTTTACCTCCAATTGTGCTCCCACCCCCATTCACTCAACTCTGTCAAGGTACCAGCCTCTTTGCTGGCCCTGAACATGCCAGGTATATTCCAACCTAAGGACATTTGCACTTGCATTAGCTGTGCCTCAGTGCATTTATCTAGAATGCTCTGCTCTCCCCCTCCTGCCATCTTCATGGTTATCCCTTCTTTTCCTTTAAGTCTTTACTTAAGATGTCACCTTCTTCCTCAGGTCTACTCTGACCTTCAAATTGCAGAAAGGCCTTCCTCCCTTTCTCATCCATGTCAGCACACCCGATTTTCCTCTATTTTTTCTTTCCCCATGGCACTTATCACTTGCTTACATACTACATAATTTATTTCTTATGCCTTTTGTTTAATACCTGATGCCCCATGGGTTGTGCCACCTCACCAGTTCTACCACTGAGCTGTGAAAAGTAAAATGCATCCCTTCAAGGTGAGAGCACTTAATTCCTGATGTAAAACACCCTAGATCTATCTTCTCCACTGTCTGAACACCAGCAAAGTTTGTAGGTAGTGAGTTTGTTCTTAGAGTGACTTCAGTGAGCAGGACCTTCCCAATCGCCTACCTTATAATAGACAGAAAGCATAGCAAGCATAAGCCTTTGTTATCTAAAGTCACTGAGATTTGGGGACTGCTTGCAAGCACAGCATAGCCTAACCTCCTATGACGTATGGGAGATGAGATATTGCCTAGGAAATATCACTAAGAACCACCCAGCAATTCCCAAACTTTAGTGTGGATCAGAATTACCTGGAGGACCACAAGCTTCTGGCCCCAACCCCAGTAGGTATGGGACAGACCTGGGAATTTTTGTTTCCTATGTGTTCCAAGATGATTCTGATGCTACTGATCCAGGACTACAGTTTTAGAACCATTGGATTTAACAATAAGCAGAACCAGTATCACCCCCTTTACAAAAGGGAAAAAAAAATTGATGCTTATGTTAGTGATTTTTTTTAAGAGTCTGATATTTCAAAAAAAAATATCAAGTTAATCATTATGGGAAAAAACTTTATTACATCTCTTTCATGATAATCATGCATCCTATTTACCCAGAACATTCTGGTTCATGCCTGTTGTCCTGGCCTATGTCAATAGCTCTTTCTTTTGCTCTCACAAGTTGTCCAAGTTTGGATGATATATGATGTGAATACCCCATTTAGACTTGTTTATGATTTGATTCACATAAGAGAGATTACTACATAATAGTTTCAGCATTTAAGGGTCTTAAAGGTTTTATGCCTCAGAAACCTTATTCCCACCCAGGTTGTAGCTATGAGGATGGGGCACAAGGAGACAGATGAGGAGGATCGGGGCCCTGGTTCTTGACCTTGTGGCCCCTGGTTTTCATGAATGTGGGGAGTAGGTAGGGGTAGAGATGAAAACTGAAGAAGCAGGTGTTGTACCTGGGCTCCCCCACCCTACCCCTAACTGGACAGCACCCCGAATGATTTAGGAATCAGCTTTGCTGAGTTGATAGATGAAACACAAAGTCCAGTACCAAAAGGCTCTTGGGGCGTTGATGAGTAATGTTGGAAAACACCAACTGGGAGGAGACTGAAGATCTCAATCCAGGAACCCCTCATAGTGGGGATAGAACCAGAATTAACTTGCTTGACAAAGGGGCTGCTGCCATCTTATTCTCCAGGCTGGAGCTGAAGCCTTCTAGAGGGCACACATATGCTTTTTGCCAACCTTGCTAATACTCCTCCTGAGGTACACATGGGTAGTTTGGAATATCTAATATTTAAGAAGGTAAGTATGTAGGGACACATTCACTCCCCACCGTTCATAGGGGATGCTCTCTGAGTCAGGGGAGGATTCCTTGATACAAGTAGGGGAGTGTGGGTGTGCTGTTCCCAGCTAGAGCATGAGCCATTGTCCCTCATTCTCCCCTTTAGCAACATCTAATTACTTTCAGGCTTTTAGAATTTTCAACACATGAATTAAAATACAGGGAAAGAAATAATTTATCTGATAAGTTCTACACCTAAAAATGCACACAATTGGCTACCGCTTTACTATAATAGCAATGCTAAAGTGTATGGAAGATTCTTGCCTAATTGGCTTAACTTTTCAACTTTCCAAGTTGTTAGCTAACTTTACCCCAATCTTGTCTTGAACAATACAGAGTTTTGCTATATCTGGGGTCCTGGTTTCTGGAGATGGATGTTTAGGGGAGGCAGAGGGGAACCTGAAGGGGAGAGGGTAGATAATAGCAAAATAGGCAGAAGACATGTCACCCCAAAGTTAAAAGCAGCAGCAGAATTGACTGGTATTGAGTAGGCTCTTGGCTTACATAAATAGTGTGTTTCTTGGTAAAGTGAGGTACGTTGCCAGTCCTTGTCTTGTGGGAGTTTTACTCACACACGGGCGACCTAAATTCAACCAACACTCTTCAACTGCCACCGCCCACCACCCAGACAAACTGTTGTAGTCTGCTCAGGCTGCTGTAATTAAATATTGTAGACTGAGTGGCTTAAACAACAGAAAATTATTTTCTTACAGTTCTGGAAGTTGAAAAGTCTAAGAGAAAGGTTCCAGCAGAGTTTGGTTTTTGGTGAGAGCATTTTTCCTTGGCTTAACAGATGAGCTACCTTCTGGCTATGTCATTAAAAAGTGGAAAAGGGGAGGAGAGGGCCACAGTCTCTATCAGATCAGGATCCCACCCTTACGAATTCATTAGCCTTAATTACTTCTTAAAGAGCCTATCTCCAGGTACAGTTACACTGGAGGTTAGGGTTTCAATGCATGAATTTTGGAAGGAATAATTCAGTGCATAGCACATGCATGTGCATGCACGCGCCCCTGTGCACTCACACACTCGCTCACCCATACACAGAGTACACTGAGCTTAGCACTAATGCTGTGCTGAGCGCCCTGGTTGTGGAATATTTATACTGAGGATAACCTGAGTCAGGCGTGTGGTGTGCCCTGGGAGGCAGGCTGCCCAGCTGCTAGGAGGAGGAGAGGTCAGCATCACCACTCTTCATTTAGCCAGGAAAGGTTTTCTGCAGGAACTGGAATCTAGAGATCTTTGTAGGGCAATAAGGGAGATTTCAGTGATGGCCGAGAGGTGGGAGGAGCACAGGGAGCAGCAGTGTGAGATGAAGGAGGCAGGCTGGGAGCGTTCCTACTGTCCTGTCCTTTTCCGGGATGGTTTTTGACATGGTTTCCCCTCGTTTCTGCTGTGCGGAGCGGGTCCATGCCGGCTGTGTGTAGGTGTTCAGTTTCCCTGCTCCTCCTGCTCACTTCTAGGGGCTGCTCCCGGGTTCTGAGGCATCTGCTCCTTGTTATTTCACCACAGTCTGTCCAATCTGACTGATTCCCTCAGCTCTGTACTGGGTCCTCTTGTTTCCATGTCCCTTTCTTCCCACTCCCACCGTGTTTGTTCAGTAGCATCCTGACCCTGCCAATGCATACCTCTGTCAACTACTTTACCTTGGAGCTCTCTCAGTAAAGGGGACAAAGGTGATTCCAAATCAACTAAACTATTTTCTTAAAAGTAGAAGCCAGATCTTTGTGCTGCTTTTGCTTAAATGATGGACTCTGCTCTTCCTTTTTTATCTTCTAGGTATTGGTACCCAGGAAATGCATTATATTTACTTGCTTCAAGAAATTGAAAGCAATTTCAATACACGATGTGAGCACGCATATACTCATACACTCAGACTGTCTTTCCCCCAGGTGATTGGAAAGCTTGACTGATACCAGAGTGGTTGATTCCTAACTAGCATGAGGGGTTTTTTTGTTTGTTTGTTTTTTAATTGAGACAGAATCTTACTGTGTCACTCTGGGCAGAGTGATGTGGTGTCACAGCTCACAGCAACCTCAAACTCTTGGGCTCAGAAGTTCCTTTTGCCTCAGCCTCCCAAGTAGCTGGGACTACAGGTGCCCATCACAATACCTGGCTAGTTTTTTTTTTTTTCTATTTTTAGTCGAGATGGGGCATCACTCTTGCTCTGGCTGGTCGTGAATCCTGGGCTCAAAGGATCTACCTGCCTCAGCCTCAGAGTTTTAGGATTACAGGAATGAGCCACTGTTCCCCACCTAGCATAAGCTTTAATAAATTCATATTCTGGTCAATTCTCTGTTTCCCCATCCCAACAGATCTATTCACTTCCACTGGGCAAGATGACCATGTGATTTGGCTCAGAGCTTCAGAAGTCTGGAGTTTCGAGCCATAGTACATGAAAACAGCATTGTTTACTTCTTCTGCAGTTTTATAGTGCAGAATAGCTAGGAAATGGGAGAGTAAAAGCACTATTAGAGCTATCCCTTTGATTTAGGCCACGACCTCCCAAGCATAGAGCATTTCCAAATAAATAATGAATGCAATGTCTGGGAGTACATGATTAACCCATTAGCAAAGATTGTTTTATTGCGTCAGTTGGAAAGGAACTAGAAGATGTGTCATTGGGGGAAGTGGGAGTGTCAAACAAGGTCTGAGCATAAAGGCAGACAGTTACAAAACGAGTTGGGAAGTCTTGGAGACCACCTCTGCTGACATCGCCATGCTGCCTGGAAAGGTCTTAGGTTCTGTTCCCGGGCTCCTTCACTTTCTAGCAGAGGCTCCTTCAGTGCCCTGGCCTCTATACATCTTTGTTTCTTTGCCTGTAATGTGGGGATGATGATAGTACCTAAATTGGATGGGTCTTGAGAGGATGAAATGAGGTAATATAAGCAAATGGCACAGAGTCTGCTTCATTCTAAGTACTCAATTAATGCTGATAATTATCATCCTGCAAGGATAATAACATCTTTCCTTTCATAACATTTTGAAGCCCATATTTCTAAGACACACAGAATAGAACTTTCAAGGAAGCAGTAGAAAAACATAGATGAATCCCGATCTTAGAAAATAATTACCTTTATAGTATCCCAAACAAATTGGACTCCATTCAATAAAGGATTAAAGTTGTTCTTAGGAGGTTTATAAAATGTTCCTAAGCAGATGTCTTCTAAAATGCCTTGCTATACTGATGTAACTCAAGCAAACCTTGCAAAACTTCCTGCTCCTTTGCAATCTCTGAAGGACTGGGTCTATTTCCATCTAATCCTCATCAAATTTTGGTCCTAAGTTATACCTTCTCCATCCATTCCCTGTAAATAATTTTACCTCATCATGAATGTTTTCTTTTCCCCTTGAGTCTCAGGTGAATTTTTTTCTCCAAGCCAATTATTATGTACAACTCACATTCTTAGGTTAATTTACTGATCTCTTATAATAATAAATTCAATATTCTAAACCCCAAATGGGTCCTCAATTCTGATAATCTTTCATTATTTCCCGGGTCCATGACATCTCCTAATAGTGACCAAAATGAAACATTTCCAATCTTACATCCTATCTCTCAGAAAACCAAAGTTTCCCAAAGGAACCCCCCTGAAAATAGCAAATCCACAGTCCCCGTCTTCTCCCTTCTCAGGTTAAAAGAGCCGTCTTTCAGCGTCGAGTCCCTTCCCTCCAGTCTCCTCAGGAACCTGAGATGGGATTGCCCACTTTCCTTTCCCAGGTAATCAACTAGCCCCTTTCAAATGCATCCTTCCTGTCAACACTTAAACGTGCACAGAGCTTAGTCATCTCTTAAGTGAGACCCTCTTGTCTGCACATCCTACTCCATCTCCCTGCCCGTTTTCATCCCTCCTCTTCACAGACAAATTGTTGAACATTACCTACATTTTACGCCTTCCTTTCCTCATTGCTCTTCCTGCTCAACCTCCATGAGTCCAGAACCCATGCCATCTCAGCAGCCTGGATCTAAGTCACCACTGTGGATCACTTCCTCCTCCTGCAGCTCTCCTGCCTTGGTGTCCATGACCCCGCTGCTCTATTTCTTCTCCTATCCCCTGACCTCTCTTCACACTCTTGTGTAGGCTGATGCTGTGCTGCTCAACCCAGCCATTAGATGCAGGAGTTCCTCCAGGATCAGTTCTAACACCTCCTAACTGCTCCCTTTGTCCTCTCCCCAGGCAACTCTATCCACCCTTCACAGATTTGACCCTTCAGATCCATATTTCTAAGTACCTACTTATTATGTGTTCTGGAACCCCTCAAAGGTAACAATCACATCTCAGTCAAGATCCATTTTTCTCTTGTTCCAGCACTTGCTCTGTCGTACAAGATACCACTAGGGAAATAACCGCAGGCCATACAGATAAGAATAAGTAAAGGCTATTAATTCAGCAAGGGAGTCAGCCACTATCACTCATGTTTGGCAGAGACTCATAGGCCAGTAGAGGCAAGAAAGCTTTATAATTTAAAAAATAAAAGAAAGAAAGAAACAATAAAGAAAAGCTTCAGGTATCCCCTGCAGGGGAAGTTGTTGGAACCCAGAAGCTACAGACAGGCTAACTAAAAGCAGATGTCCTATGTTATTGGTTAGGACACGTATTTGGTTTTTTCCAGTTAGTCCTATGTAGGAAATGGGGGCAAAACGTAGAGAAACTGCCAGTTATTAACCAAATAATGGCTGTTTGGAGCCTATTGTTATAAGATTATTGTTTGGCTTCCTGGAGTTGATGTTAGAGACAGTAGTTTGACTTCCTGGTCTGGTTATTATTGTAGTAAGTTGGCTTCCTGGGCTGGCTGCTGCAGATTATGAGTCAGAGTATTTTTACATATACTCTGGCTCTGGTTCATTGTGTATTCAGCCCCTCTCAGTTCAACTATGTAAACCAAAAGATCAGGAGACAACGCAACATGCTAATCAGAAGGTGAGCTCTGGAAGCACACTGTTTATTTTATATATATTTTGTGTAATTTTAAACAAGCTACTTTAATTTTGTTTTAACTTTGGTTACTTACCATAAGTGTGAAGAGGAGAGATTTATCTGAGGCAGACACAATCATTGCCTACTACACAATAGCCACTACCCATACTTGTTTTCTGAGAGTGTTAAAAGCACTACCAGTTTGAAAGGTCTTTTTGCCAATAGCATCAAATTTAAATTAACGAAGCATCCTATAATTTGAAGCCTTGCCATGTTGGAATAATGGGAGTCTTTCCTTTAATATGTGTATGTGTGTGTATATATAGAGAGAGAAAGAAGATTCACTTAAGAAAAAAATGGGGACCTTGACAGCTTCTAAGCACTTTTTCTTAATCATTCTCTACCTGACAAAGTTTAAAGGGGCCATCTTCCCACGCCCTCAAGATACAATTTTATAGTAGTTCTAACTGGACCCATTAAAATCTAAGCTACTGGGATTAGTAGGGAAAATGGGCCAGTGACTAGAAGACGGGCATTCATAAAGACTGTATACAATGGAAAAAGTTATGTGACAAGGAATGCTGGCCCATGAGAGCTGGGGGGAGCGAGGAACAGCTTCTCCTCTGGAACCTCCAGAAGGAACCAGCTCCACAAACACCTTAACATTAGCCACTTAAGACTTTTTTAGACTTCTGACTTCCAGAATTTGAAGAGAACAAATTTATGTTAAGTGACTAAGTTTGTGGTCATTTGTCACAGCAGCAAGAGAAAAGTAATGTACCATTTACAAATTATTTCCCTCACAGATCAATCAGTCATTCAGAGTTTTCTGAATCTCTGTCCTAAATTCTAGCTTTCGGTTGTTGGGTTATCTCAAACTAAGTACACTTTTAAGATTCAGATATAAATAATACCCCAGCAAATAGCATGGAGGACCCAACAAACCGAAGGGAGAAATGAAAGAAAAAGGCATGAGATCACAAAGCCTGATTATGCCATTACTGCCCACAGGGGTTACCACTGTTGTACTGTAGCAGAGGATGTTGGAGTTCACATCAGATATCAATATCCCTTTGGCTAAAAATGTCAAAGGTAATCCTGGGATCCAGTGCTGATGAAATTAAGGAGACCTCTTCTGCAGGGTGTCGGAGAAACAATTTTTTTCTTAAAGGAAAATGAGTAAGGAGGGGATCTTTCCTTCCTCCCTTTCTGCTAGGTATGTTTGATGTGACTGCATGGCATATGGAACTACTGCAGCTATTTTGGGACCGTGAGGAAGAAGCCAAGAGAATTCTAAAGAAGGTGATCCAGTGCTCTTGAACCACTGAGACTCCAATTCCACCCTGAGGAGGTATAGTTACACCGTTTGTATGTAACAATGAAGGTAACAAAATCTTTGTGCTGACCGAGACATTTTTAGTTAGGAATTTATTCTATCACATATAGCCAAAAGCAGTATAATTCAACACCACACTTTTAAAAAATGAAATTTGTTTTAGAAATCTATCAAAAGTACTTGTTGCCAATTTCAGCTCAACAGACAAGTATTTTCTGAGAAGCGACTTTACAAAGCACTGTGGTAGACCCTTTTGGGAGGTCTAAAAATGGAGTAGATATAATTCCTGCATTCAAGGAATTTGTAGTCTAACAGAGGAAGAGAAACATACTATACTTATAATATTGCAGGTAGAGTATAATAAATCTTAACAAAAGAAGACCCATAGAACCATGCACTTAGAGAAAGAATGAGCCACTGGAATGGCTACACTTCATACCCAGGTGTACCAAAGCAAGATGGGGGGAAAGAATTTTAAAAAATAATAAAGCTGATACAAATTCATTCTGCTTTTTATTATTATTAGACTCTGGCAATTCTAAACAATGTCATTGATAAAACAGGCCTTCATCAAAATTGTATGTGATACAATATTTGCCACTAATGAATCAAAATATTCACAAAATATGTAGTTATATTTCAATAAAATCAGCGCACATTAGTTAAATTGTGTTCTACGAACGATGAAAGCTCTCTGAATAGAACTTAGGAAAACAAGATCAAAGAGGTTCTTTCTGTCATTATCATTGTGAGAATATAGTAATATACATACCACAAGATGTTATCTCATAATCTGCCAACTGAAATTATCCATTAATTAGTACTTGCGTATATCAGAACAAAGATTAATTATATTGAATTCTGGAATGTCCTTGGAGTTTGCAAAATTTTAACACTATATTAAAATATTCACATATAAAATTATGTGAAATGTTTTCATGCACGTTATGTAAATAATTAAAAAACATTCCAACTATAGCAGGGAAGAGTGGTTCACAATTGCCAGACCTGGGCTTAGTGCACTCCACGCAAATTTATTATCATTCCATACAGAAGTGAGAGAAATAAGAACATGACAGAAAATCTTTTATTCTGTAATTATGTTCTACTAATTTTTTGGTGTTAAAATATCTGTTTTCAAAGTAGGCAGCTTATGTGTGCCACTGAGATTCTTTGGAATTTCTAGGAAACATTGCTACTGATCAAGATTTCTTAAATAGAGATTCCCAGGTCATGACTTACTGAATCAGAATGTTTCAAAGGACAGCCTAAAAATTGACAGGTTTAATAAACTCCCTACTGATTCACATATATCATCATGTTTGAGAACCACTGGTGTGGAACAAAGTACACAGGCTTTGAATCCAGCCTTAAGTTTGAAATCTCACTTTGTCATTTTTCAGCAGTGTGACCTAAGATACTTTACTTAAAGTTTCTAAGCCTTCAATACCTCATCTGTGCAATAGAAGGGCTGTTAGGAGCATAGTAACACTACACGATTTGAAGTTTCTTAACAGCAGCTAGTCCAGAATAGAAACCCAAGACAATCAGTTCTCAACCATTCTCTTTCCCCTGAATATTCTGGTTAAGGGCACCCTGTATACCTTTCATACTAGTAAGCAGAACTTTAAGATGGTCCTCCAAGATTCCAGGACACAGATTATTGGATTAAGCACAAATTGTGGTACTGCTGTGAAGGAATTTTGCTTCTGTACTTAAAGTCCTAAGCCAGTTGATTTTAAAATGGGAAGATTATTCTGGAAGGACTGGCCTAATCATGTGAGCCCTGTAAAAGCAGTTTTCTCTTGCTGGTTGCATGAGAGGAGGTCAGAGAGATACGCTTGCGCAAGCCTGGACACAAGGGGACCTCTTTCCTATAAATACACAGAAGTAAATACTTTGAAATTGCTTAGAGAGCGAACTTTCCCTGGTGGAGCCTCCAAATGAGTATGCAGCTGTCTGACATCTTGATCACAGAACTGTGAGATAGTAAATGTGTTTCAAAGTTTGTGATAATTTATTATGTGGCAGTAGAGCACCATATATATATATATATATATATATATATATTACACATTATATAACTACATATATGCATATATAATAAAATTGTATATTTATACTTTTAAAGAGTAGTATTATTTAAAAAGAATTCTCTTCTTGCTTTTTACACGACACACCTAAGCTTGTGTTTATATCCTAAATAAGAATTGACAGCACTTGTCTTCCAAGGGACAAATGGAAGGAAAAATAGCACATCCACTATTTTGACATATCACCCAGGACCACAGAAAGGCATGCCTCTCTCACTCCATCTCCTTTAGTTTGTAATAAATGCTCTACAGTGGAACCATCTTCCCATGTTGCTCACCAGCTTAGCTAAAAATGGAGAAGCGACAGCAACTAAACTTTTCACTTGGTGAAACAGCAGTCCCCAAAGGATTACAACTGTGAAGAGCTTTCTCTCCTATTACTCTGGTTGACTTTTCATTTGCTTAGTCTCTCTATGTGGTTTGGGGCGGGCAGGGAAGCAGAGTAAGGATGTTAGCACTTTTTGCCCTTCTGACTTGGACCAAGACCAAGATTTTCTTTGAAAAAGGACCAGTGAGCTTTATATGTTTGAAGTAAATCCCAAATGCTTTGGACTAGTTAGGAACTTGGACATTCACTTCAATTTTATCTTCTAATGCATTTCAAATAAAAATAAATCATATCTTTAGGCTCAACAAAGTTAGTGCTACTAGAAGCGTGATGGTCTCTTTTTATATCCTAAAGCAAATGTTTATAGGAATCTTTGTGTGGAAGCATGAGCGCATTTTCCAGGAAAAATAATAACAACGTCTAATGTTTATTAAACACTTACCCATATGCCAGACCATGTTGTGTGCACATATATGTATTAATATGTTTAACTGTTATATCATTTCTCCAAGAAAGGTAAACTTTGGTCTGTTCCTTGTATACAGTGAGGAAATTACAGAGTATTGAAATAACTTGCCCCAAATCACATAGCTAACAAGTGCAAGAGTTCAGAACCCAGAAATTCTGACTTTCAAGTTGTATTTTATTCTATCCTAGGATGAGATGCATTGTTTCTCTGAGTTCAAAACCCTGCTGCGTGCAAACTGGGGGATTCAGCAGGTGCAGGACCCTCATGTCAAAGAATGCTGTCTGTGTGTGGAGAAGCAAACAACATGGGTGGGAAACAGCAGAACACCTAAAAACCAGTAATTGAATTCTCACAGTTCCCTCCCCAAGCATTTCCTCTCCCTCACCACTGCTATTGGCGGTAAAAATGAAAAATGAGAGATCCTACTTTACAACTTCTGCCTAGAGCCTTGAAAATTCAACAAGGGGCCATAAAACAGACAGTACAGTTTAAGAGTTTATAACAAGATAGAAGCTTTCAGTTCAAGTTATGAGATAAATAGGTCTTAAAAGATGATTCGCTGAACCCCTGATCCTTTATAAGATGTGCTTGGGTCCAAAACACCCTGTGCTTGAAATGTTTGTGTTAAAAGGAAAGAAGGCAAAATTCACTTCTCTCAGTCCCAGGCTATTTGTTTCTGTCAGGGATGTCATGATTTTAAACAACGCGTGTGCGTGTTGTATGTCTGTGCATGCGTGCACACAATGAAAAACAAAATAAAGGTATAAAATGCACAAAAGAGACGCCTCCCCTCCCCAGAAGACCAGATTTTAGATCTGCTCAGTTTTCCTCTTGCCGTGTTCCAAATGGGTTTTGAAAATATAACAGCACAACTGTATCCCTCCTGATACACTGTGTTTCTGAAACTAGTACATCTCAAAGTTCTAGAAGTTAAATTACCATGTATTTTCTAAAGTAAAGGGAGTACCTATTTACAGGAAACTTGCAATGAACACTTTCTAATACTATGTACCAATAATTATTTTGTATTAAATCATAGTGGTGTATATTTATGGGGTACAATGTCCTGATTTGATATACAATGTGGAACGCTTAAACCAAGCTGAATAATTTTTTAATGACCTATTTTTAAAGTTAATATGTGCTACGTTGGGTTTAAAGAGAGCACTCCTTCTGGCCTCCTGGTCTGCCATCTGAACCATGGCATGGTATTTCTAACTGTTTCCCTGATCTTCAGCCTCCCAAAGTCAGCCACCATTCTTTCCCCCAACTTTATCCTCCACATTGCCTAGAATAGGGCTTTTAATCTAGATCCACTAGAATTCAGTGATCCCTAAAGACTAATGAAAAAAAAATCTGTCTTTATTTTCTGATTGAAATTCAGTGTTTCCAGCTATCATGAATGGAGACATTGAACCTCAGTATTATTAGCAGTAACTGTGACATTGTCACTAAACAAAATCACAGATGTATTTACACACCATTATAGTTGCAGCAAATTTCCCCAAATATCATCTATACTTACCACCACTCAGGTTTATGATAGTTACTAGACCTGCTAAAAGATCTTGTAATTTAATGCATTAATAAAGAAGCACATGCATTGCTGTATCATAACTTTTTTTTTCAGTCTGATAACTGGATTCCAATGTAATTGGTCTCCTTCAAAATTGTATGTATCTATTTTTTTAAAAATCCTGAGAAGGGATCCACAGGTTTTCCTGGATTGTAAAAGAGTTCCTTGGCACACACAAAGAATTAAGAACATGTGATCTAGAAGGATTTTTTTAACATAAAACTCTCAATTTCCTACTTCCTTAACTTGAATTTCCTGAGTGGCTCCAAGTTACCCTTCAAGGAGCATCCCAATCCTCTGTGGCCCAGAGAAAGCCTTCTATAATCTCCATGTCTCCCCGGCCGCCTCATCACTGCTTTGTACATCCTTGTACCCTGGATCCCATCTGTTTTAAGTTCCCAGAGGCACTGAACCATCTCAGCTTTTTTATGTTCTAGGCATACTGTTCTGACAAACATGTCTTTCTTTAATTTGCTGCTGGTAAGTCTTACTCATTCTTTGAGACCCACTCAAGGTCACTTTGCTGGGACACCCTGACATATTGACTCTTTGTCTTTTTCAGGCTTAGGACAATCACTCATTTCTTTGCTCCACTCCTGTACACTCTGCCTGGACACAGGGCATCACGGCTGTTTATTTACAAGTGTCTTTCTCTTAGGGGTTGTAAGTCTAGGAGCCCCTGTACCGTCTGTGCAATTGTGTCCAGCACACTGTGGGCCTTTATGGACTCTGCTACTGTCCACACATATTACATAAAAAAGCAAATTCTGAGTTGGCCCAAATGCTTGTTTTGTACTCAATTGTGTAGGAAGCGGGGCCAGCTAACTTGCGTGGCTGACAGCTTCTTTGTGAAGCAGGGCTTCTACATTACAAATATCAGTGCTGACTTCTCCTGGTCCCTCTGGGTAGATTAATTTACATTTTCAGAGTGATCCTCAGCAGAAACATTATAAGTCAACAATGTTTTTGTGGTTACGTTTTTGTGATACCTCCAAGTAGTGTTTCCTCCTGAAAAGTTATCCTCTTCTTTATACATGCCATTTGTTCACCTGTCATTCATCCACTCTGCAAATATTTCTGAGAACATACTATCCACCAGGTGCTGCCTGGGGCCTCTGTTCTCATGAAGCTACAGTGTAGAGTGGCACTGTCCAACAGAACTTTCTAAGATTATCTAGGTCTGCATTGTTCAATACAGTAGCTGCCAGCCATATGTAGGTATCCAGCATTTGAAATGTGACTAGTATCATACAGAAACTGAATTTTTAACATTATATAATTTTAATTAATTGAATTGAAATAGCTATGTGTTAGCAGAGGATACCATATTGACAGGGTGAGTCTAGAGGGTGTGTGGTAGAAATAAGAGAATAATGTGTGAATCAATAAATAAGAAAACAATCAAACAGAAAAACCTCAGATACTGAAAAGTACCAATGCGATGAGTTTAAAGCACACCAAGATAGAGTCAATGAAGTGTCAGGGAATGTTCCCTTGAGGAAGTGATGATGGATCTGAGACCTGAATAGCAAGAAAGATCCTGCTATGGGGAGAAAAGAGGGTGGGGAAATTCTAGGCAGAGGGAACATAAACAAGTACAAACCTGCAACAGAGTTACATGCCTGGCTGGCCTGAGGGGTGGACAGGCCGGCACATCTGGAGTTCAGTAGGAAAGGGTTGTAGCCGGACATGTGGGCAGAGGAGAGCTCATGGCCCCCTGCAGGAAACCAATGGAACCAATTTGAATTTTTTCCAAGTGCAAAGGGAAATCATTGGAGGGTTTTAAATAAGAGGAAAGCATGATTTTATCTATACTTTATAAAGCTCATGCCACTGGCTGTGTGAATATTGGATTGTAAAATGGACGCTAGAGTCCAGTCTGAATTGATACAGGACTCCAGGTGTGAGGTGATGGCAGTTCCGTGTAAGGTCACGGTAAGTACATAGAAGTGAATGGAATTGGTATAGAAGTAAAGTCAACAAAATTTACAAATGGACTAAGTGGGGTGCAGGTAAGAAGGGAGAGGAAATTAAGAACAACCTGTAGGTTTGGGACGTCAGCCTTGGGTGATCATGCCACTGACAGAGATAATAATTGGATGAGGAATGGGCTTGGGGTGAAAAAGCACGAGTTCTGTTTTGGATATGCCAAGTGTAAAAACACCTATGAGACGTGCAAATGCAGATGTCAAGCCTGGAGTTCTGAAGAAAGCTCTGGACTGGGAGTGTGGACTTGAAAGTTTCCAGAGTAGAGGTGGTCTTCAAAGTTCAGGGACTGGATGAGATTCCCTGTGGAACAGGCACAGGCAGAAGAAAGAAAGGGCTCCTGGAGGCCGAGCATGGTGACTGGCACCAGCAAAGGGTAGTTATTCCCTCCAGATTAAGGCCATTCTCTCTTTGGGGCAAAATGGACCAATTCTAAGAACCCAACCATCAGGGCCCAATGACGTGCACATCACGGTGGCATACTGTCATCATTGCCCAAGCAAATGGGTACCATCAGGGTGAGAGAAAACTAGTTACTAACTGCCACTATGTTAACCCACACCCCTGGGAGGGTAGTAATAGCATCTCTATTTCACATAACTGGAATGCAAATCAGTAGTCTTACAGATCTGAGTTAAAATCCTGACTTCATTCTTTATTGGCTGTGTCATCCAGACAAGATACTTAAATCTCCAAATTCATTGGTATAATGAGGCCATAGGGAGAATTAAATAAAACCCTGCATCAAATTCCAATACCTAAGAAGTACCCAAAATGTATTAGCTTTTGATACAAACCCCCTTGGCCAGTGTCCGTAATTCCATTTACCATGTGACAGACTTACAAAATTGACCCAGGTGTCTCTCTCCAAGCCTGTGATCTTTTCACCACTCCATGACTCCTGGACTTGAAAACTACCTGACTGTGGCTCTATTTCTTATTTCTCTTGTATACGTCCCTAAATCTCCTTACAGATAAGTTCTAAATTTAATGCATTCTTTAAAATTTGGAAGTGGATCGACAGTGCTTCCTGAAGTTGGCTCTGCCTTCCGCAATTTGGCAGGCAAGTGCAGACTTTTACTTGTTTCCTTTCAAATACACGCCCAGAGGGATTCTCCCCTTCATTAGTTTCCCACTTTCTCCTCCCAGCCCACCTTCCTCTCCAGGGGAACCTCACCAGCTTGCTCAGCAGCCCCCAGCTCTCTGGCAAGACAAAAAGCACCACTCTTTCTACAAGCTGCCGTTAAATAGACGCATCAGCTACTTTCTTGCTGACTCTGCTTTTGCTGTGTGTTCTGTTTAATAAATCTCAGCCGCCTTGGGGGTTAGAAACAAAGAAATGGTAGACAATTTATTTATCCCTGCTGATCAACTGGAACCATGGAGCCAGCTCTGTGCAGTCATCTCCTGAAGGCTTTTCCTGTATCCCACAGAGCATGTGCTCCATCTCTGTTTTGTACACGTATTTGCACAGGTGATGCACTGGGTCCAGAGGGACACCCCTAATAAACGACCCTAGTCGCACAGGCAACTTTTGCAAAAATCAGATCATATAGGTTTCCATGATTTTTGCAGACTCCTCTGTGTATGTGTGTGTGTGTGCACGTAATCTTACCACCAGTTTCTTGCTATACACTAGGCTGAAAATTAGTCAACAAGTCTTTATAGTAGTATAACACTTGGATGCTGACTATTTTTTAAGAACTCAGCATTTCCCAAGGTTGGAATATCTAATTGACTCTCTTTGAACTGCCCTCATTGGGGTTTCCTAAAGTGTTTTGTTCAAGAATACATTTAAATCAGTAGGTCAACAAATTTTCTCTAGGTCAGGGGAGATAAACATGGAAGAGAGTTTATTTGCTTCTTTCGACTCTTATCTTTCCTAAAAGTGGACATGTGCTTGATTAGTTTAAAAAAAGACAACTTTATCCATTTAATCCACAAACTCTATGCTCTGAATCTGTTTGTTTTTTTTTTTAAACTGCCCTATGTTTTGTTATTTGCCATCCCTGCCCATCTAGCGTCCTTATAACAATTAGGGGACATATCTATCTGGTAGGATTTTTGACATCTTCTCTCATTACGCTGTGGCAGAATCTAGGAAAGAAGAGGGAGATATTACTTGTCGTACCATTCATCATGCTAGAATAAGAGCTGTTTGTTTAAATTAGCTATGGCAGAGGTTCCTAGCATCTTTCCAGATATGTAGGCAAGATGAGAAATAAACTCAGCATGGCAGGCTCTTAAAAAGTAATTGCTTAAAATAACGCCCGGCAAAACCCAATTACTGCCTACCCCAGACATGCAGATTCATACACATTTGTATTTACTTTAACTGTTGACTTATTTTAACTATCCTTTCTTGGCATCCTAAGTTTGGTCCCCAAGTGCCATTTCTGACAATTTCAGGAAGAAACTTCAATCTTGTTACTTTCCTATTTATAATTCCCTGGAGTCATAGCTCTGTGTGTCTCTTTATACTGTAGTACAGAATGGATTTTTGAATTGGCTTAGGTTTATTCTCCCCAGTGGACTGAGAACTACTTAAGGGAATTACTGTGTCTTATTCACTTTCGTAATCACAAAATCTAGTGTTTGTATATTAAAATTACTACATTGTTAAATTAACAGATGGCCTTTCTTATCCTTTTATTGTCAATGTGATGACCAACGATATCTTTTCTCAGAAAAACTGAATACATATTGACAGAACCAAAGTTCTGCATATTTTTTTAAGGAGTTAAGAACTTTGATCTTCAGACATGGGTTCACCTTGATCACTCTATCCAGAGGATGAAGGCATTGGTGGTGAAATGCATAAAGAAATGCTTGTACTTGCTCTATGACAACACCAAATATCCCACCAAAGTGGTATCCTCTGGGTCTACTGCTAGCAAACAAGAGTCAAAGTGAAGGAACCATAAAAGAGCATTTTTTTTGTTGTTGGTGGTTTATGAAAAATTCAGTAAATTAGAATGATAAATATATGGTTCCACCTCACATTTATATCCTACAACCATGGCACCTAGATTATAAGCAAGGTCAGCAGTCAAGCACTGGGCAAATCATAATGTTAAATCATACTGATTTCTCACCTGTGGGTCAGCCCACGGGGTAGTTTCTATCTGATGAACAGTTTCTAGTTTGATAGTTTCTTTGATTTTTTTTTTCTTTTCACTTTGAACCCTCACTAGCTTCAAGTATCTTTTTGTTGGGTTGTTTACGATCTGGTGAAATTGCTCCTAAAGCTTTAACGTTTACTATTTAGTAAATGTCAAAGTAATTAGAGATGTGGATTAAAATTTCAGATGTTATTTGGCTCCATGAACAGGTAAATGTGGGGAATACTTTTTGGATCTCAGAAGTTTGGGGAAAGTTTGCCATTCTTTTTCATAAGTGAAAGCAAACTTCTAACCAAACACGAATATCTTCTTCATGGGGATTTATTACCGCTTTGTCTTCTGTGGTTGGTTTAGGGCTTGTTTGGCTGCCAATGTTAGTATATTCTCTGGAAGGCTCCAGGGAGCATGGTTCGTTGTTTGTATCTTAAGAAGGACGAGATGGACAACATATTTTCCAATGACACAGCTAAAACTGATTTATAACTTGAGCAGTGTGTTCCTTTGATTAATCTCCCTCCTCCTACCCTGTGTCACAATTTAATACTCACTAACCTTAAACTTTTCTTTGATTTCTGTCCACATTTTCAAATTTGTCTTTTTCACATTCTTCCCTGGGACTTTCATTTCCATTTTTTTTAATTTTTTTTTTATTAAATCATAGCAGTATACATTAATACTATCATGGGGTACAGTGTACTATTTCTGTATACAATTTGAAATACTTTCATCCAACTGGTTACCATAGCCTTCATGTTTTTTTTCTTAGTTATTGTGTTAAGACATTTATATTCTACATTTAGAGAGATTCACATGTACCCTTATAGGATGAACCATAGGCGTGATCCTGCCAATCACCCTCCCTCCACCCATCCTCCCCCCTCCCCTCCCTTCCCTCTTCCCTCTCCCCATATTCCTGGGCTAAAATTGGGTTATAGCTTTCCTATGAAAGCTATAAATTAGTTTCATAGTGGGGCCGAGTACATTGGATACTTTTTCTTCCATTCTTGGGATACTTTGCTAAGAAGAATATTTTCCAGCTCCATTCATGTAAACTTGAAGGAGGTAAAGTCTCCATCTTTTTTAATGGCTGCATAGTATTAAATACAGTAAATCAGAGTAGAGGAATACCCAACCTTCTCTCCTTCCCCTAACAAGGGAGATCGGCATGTTTTGCAGGGCACCTAATGGATGTCTAGTTCCAGAAGATTTTCACAGGCCCCACTCTGCAGTGAATCTGACCTATTCCTCAGTTGCAAGGTACCTGGATATCAATGCTCATTGTAGTTCACTGCAGGTTCCTACTAGAAATATCCTCATTTTTTGAATTTCTCTTGTGAACTCTTCTACCCTTCCTGATCTGCTTGTGTGCTTGCCTCCTCCAAACTGATAGTAATATGCAGAATTTCCATACTCCTCTGACACTTTCATAGCACCCAACAAGAGCCCTCAAAGCCTCACAATAGCATGTCCCACATCCCACAGCCCACAGCCCACACAGGAACAAGAAATACCTTGCCCATATGCTTTCAAGCCTGTTCCTATTGTTCTTGGGTTATAGTTGTTGCTAAAAAATTTTGGTTTCAATTTTATTCTTTATTTACATGTGCCACATAGAATGCTTTAATTGTGTTTAGTTTTTCCTTACCTAATGTACCCCTTTCATTGGATTGACTTTGTATCAGGATCACTAATTTTTATGTAAAGGTTTTATTATCAGAGAAATTTTAGGTTCACAGCAAAATTGAGAGGAAGGTACAGAGATTTCCCACATATGCCCACCTTCTACTCATGCAGTAGCCTCCCCTGACATGAACAAGCCCCCCCCCAACGTAACACATTTGTTACCATTGATGAACCTACATTGACGCATCATTACCCAAAGTTCACAGTTTATGTTAGTGTCCTCTGTACATTCCGTGGGTTTAGACAAACTTAGAATGACATGGTCCAACCATTGCATGGAGTGGTTTCGCTGCGTTGAAATTCCTCCTTGTTCCACCTACTCATAGGCTCTCCCATCACTATTTTTCAGTTGTTTTCTAGTCCATTCTTCCTCTCCTTCTTGGTCTCCCTCTCTCCTGCTGTTTACATTATTCCCAGGAGAAGGATGCATTATTTATTCCTGGAACTCAGATTACAGCCCTGTGAAATGCCCGATTTCACTATTGTGGTTTGAAAGTCCCAGAACTGCATTTACATTTATGTGACAATAACAGTCTCAATATTTTTCTTAAATCTTTGCTTTCTCTCCTTTTATCCCCTACAAGTCTGCACAGGGCACTCTTCATTTCTATACTTTGCATGATTTTTTGCTGTATCCACACTCTATACAAGGCACCATGGGGGAAGGTAGGCAAATTTACTAAGCGTGGTCCTAGAAAATCCCCTGTTTTGAGGAAAATCCTCTGAAATGACAATCACAACCTCCTTTAAAATTCTTGGTCCCTTTCCATTTACCACAAGATAAGTTTTCTATTTTTTCTTCAATTCCAGGGGCTTTACAGGACAGGGAGCACTGAGATGAAGGCTTCCAGCAAAGATGAGTCAAAATATCTGACCTATCTCCCATAGAGCATGACTCGAGAGAAAGAATTATGACAGCATTGACTGAGTTTCCTGCTGCCCGTCCCACCTGAAGTAGTTTTCAGGTGTGTTTACAACTGAATTGATTTTTCCAGTCTGGGGAATGGAGGAGTCTTTGGATGTCCACGTTTCTCATTCAGACTCCTTCAGGCAGTAGCTCGTGCTGGAATTCAGCCTTATACTTAGAATTTACCAAGACAGGGCACACTTGTCTCTTAATCTGAAGGTGATCCAAAATATTAAACAGAAGTAAGTAGTGGTATTACCCTGGATGAATCCAGAGGAGAAAAACAAAGAAACCTCTTCTTCTTTTCACATGCAGAAGGGTAAAGAGTTCAGTAGGTAACATCAGGGGAAACCAAAGACTGGCAACTCCAGTATAATTATTTCTCTGTAATGACGCTCCTTGAGAACACTTGGCTACCATGCGTAGTATCACGGATTCGGCATACTTTAATTGCTGGTTATTTTCGGCAAAGTAGCATTTAAAGTTTTTGTTCTCTAGCTGCCGAATGGATAAATGCAGCATTTGACTCATATGTTGATCCAGGATTAGTTTGTTCTGTAGCATCTTTCAATGTCACACCAGAAAAAGGTGCAACTCTTTCTGGGCAGTCCTCCTACAGACCATCTAAAATAGCCACACAAGGATCATTCCTACAGCTTTCAGGAGCATCTGAAACAAGCCACAGTGTGGTTCAGCAGGAGTCACTTGGGGAAAGTGGGTTCTTTTTCTGAGTCTTCAGCATTCAGGCTGTTTTAAAAGTCAGAGCCCTCTGCAAAGGGAGGGACAGTGCCAAGCCTTAAGTTTCATATATTGCGACAGCCTAGTGTTTTTCAGATCTCACTTGGCCCAAGAAAGCTGTCAGGGACGGCCCCTGCAGAGACATCTGACCCAAATTATGATTTCTTTCAGGGAAGGGAAACCCCTTTAGGACAAACAGGAAGCGATCTCTCAGCATAATGTATTCCCATCGGGAACAAGTGAACAGTTTACTTTTTAGTTCAAAGCAGTGAATTCAAGACACATAAGTTGGTTTTGGCTCAATGTGACCCTAAAATCAAGTCAAATGGAATGAGTTTACAGCCTTAAGATTCTATTTGGCTGAATGCTGAGTTTGAAGTGTTGAATTCCACCTCACTTTAGTTATTATTTTTTCTTTAGCCATGTCCAAAGGACTGCTAAGTTTCAGAAATAAAATAAAGTGCTATTGATTCTTAGATCCATGATCAGGCTTCCCTATGGCCAAAATGATCCCCTAAGGTATGGTGTTAAGTGAAAAAGACATTTTAAAAGTATATATAAACCATCAAAAGAAAATGTTCTTAATCTTGTTAGAGAGATTTACATTTTCTGTTTTAATTTATTTCACTTTTCTCTGGTAGTTAATGGTTAAACTTACCTAGTTTTATTATCTTTCAAGCTGATTCATTTTTATTTTCTTGTTAAATACCAGTTATCTGCCAATGCAAAAAGAGGTATGATCTTTGCCTTTACTTCATTAAGCAAGCAAGACCTGTGACATAGTTACAAGTTGCTGATGATAAAATGTACATCTGATATTTATTCTGCAGAGTTGACACACTCTGAAAAATAAAATGGGGGTATTTTCTAACTTTTTCGTTAGTATGCATAGTATAAAAACCTTCACAGAATCAAGATACATAGCAACCACTCCATCTTTCAATCTATTAGTCCTGCCATTCCCAGAGAAAGACTTACTTGGTCTGATAAATTTTATTTCAATAAACATAATGCCAGCTAAATAACAAAGACATCTTTTTTTTTTAATTAGAAGGATCTTATCACATTAAATGCAGAGTATAAAATGAGTGCTTTGGTTTACTAAATTTCCTCAGTACTTATTTAAGTGATGGCTGATGAATCAGAATGTGAATTCTGATTATTTATGCCTTTGGAACCCCAAGCCAGAGCCTGGAGTCTGGGCTGGAGTCGGTGGTAGATCTGAGAACCCTCGGGTCTGCCTAACAATGAGCCCAATCTGGGGTTATGTCTATAACTAATGCAGGAGTCATTGTGCTTCTTATTCAGTTTATAAACCCTGGGATAACTAACAAGTACACAGATGGAAAAAGAGATTTACACATATGTCATTTTCCCCAGGTTTTTACATGTTTGTTCTTTAATGTGTTTCTGCTTTAATGTATCTCAACAAATTTAAGACTTATGGTACCACATAGTTCTAGTAGTGGAAGTTATGATGTTTCTACTGATCCAAAAGCATTCTGCACAAGCATGCTGAGTTAATGCCTTGGTACTGCACCCACTGAGGGACAAGCCAAGAACAACAGAGACATTGTGAAAAAATAAAACCAAACACTTTCCTTTTCTTTTTCTCCTGTAAAATCAGCAAAATCCCTAGTCTTGGAAAATGATCCTTTTTGATATTGAATCTAAAGAAAAAAATCATTTTAACGGGAGAAAGATGAGACTGTTGATCCACCTGTGTCCAGGCACTTATTTTGATTTTTAATCTAAAAGGGAGCATGAAACACATATGGCATCTAATGTGTGGTGATAGCACCTTGGAACTTCAACACTTAGTTCTCCCTTTGTTGTGTAGTTGGTAGATGCATATGTAAAAGAGAGAAGGGCTACCCAAAACTGTTTTGTGTAACCCCAAGAAACAAAGGAGTTGCATTTGAGATGACAGGCATGTCATTGACCAGGTATTGGGTCTTGGTGCCCCCTTGTGGTTAACTTGACAATACAGATGGAGGAACAACAATGAACCATCAGGGAAAAAGAAATTTCCTGCCATTCATCTTTTCCCTTTCTGTGCTTCAGCTATATTGGCTTTCTTTTAGTGCTCAGATGTGCCATGTTCCCTTCTTTGTTCCCTTCTTGCACGTGCTCCCATGTCCTGAGAATGCTCTCTCAGCTACTCGGTTTGCCTGGTTCACTTTGACATCATTTCATCATGGAACCATTCCCTGATGTCATGTATTAGATCATTGTTAAGTATTATATGCTATAAGAAATCATCAGTTGCTAAATGTACTTCTCTAGATTGTAACTGGAGCCAGTAGTTTTAGCTTTTGAACCTTGAAAAGGAATATTAATCTGTAGGAAACCATCTAATACAAGTGATCACCTCTCTTTTTAATGAGAGATCTCAGTATAAATGAAAGACCAACTTTTTAAATACATGACGCAACATTGATGTTGTTCTAAAAACTTCATCCAGTGAACTGTTCGTTTTTCTTTTTTTGCTCTTCTTCCTTCCGCTACGTATATTTTCTAGTAACCCCATGAGACTCGTTTTCCCCATCAAACCTATAGCATAGCAGGCATTCAATGAACATTTATTTGGCTAGAATGACCAATTTATTATTCTGTAATACTATTAAAACATGGAGTCAAAATCCTGATGAATTATAAAATAAATAAAAGGCACAACTGAAATTAAAATAATCTTTTTCTGGTTCCAGTTCTAAGTGGAAATTTTTTCAGTTTTACTCCATTTAGTATGATTTTGGCTGTGGATTTATCACAGACGGTTTCTATCAGGGTGTCCACTATCACCACTAGTTTTCAACATAGTGCTGTAAGTCCTAGCTAATGTGATCAGGCAAGAAAAGGATATCAAAGGTATTCAAATGGGAACAAGAGGAGGTTAAATCTTCATTCTTTGTTGATGACAGTTTTTCTTTTCTTTTTGTTTTTTGAGACAGAGTCTTTGTTGCCCTTGGTAGAATCCTGTTGTGTCATAGCTCACATCAACCTCAAACTCTTAGGCTCAAGCTATCCTCTTGCCCAGTTTTTCATTGTTAGAAGAGAGGGGGTCTCACTCTTGCTCAGGCTGGTCTCAACCTGTGAGATCAAGCAATCTACCCACTTCAGCCTCCCAGAATGCTAGGATTATAGGCTTGAGCCACTGCATGGCTGACGATAGAATCTTATACTTAGAAAACCCCAGGGACTCAATCATTAGACTCCTGGAAGTGATCAAGAAATACAGCAACATCTTCGGATATAAAAATCAACATCCACAAATCAGTAGTCTTTATAAATACAATAATTAAGCTGAGAATCAAATCAAAGGCACAAATTCCCTATACAGTAGCTTCAAAGGAAATGAAATACCTGGAAATATGCCTACCAAAGGATCTGAAAGATCTGTACAGAGAGAACTATAAAACCCTGATTAAAAAAATATAGCAAATGATGTTAACAAATACAAGAACATACCATCCTCATGGCTTGGAAGAATCAACCTTGTTAAAATGTCTATACTACCCAAAGTGATCTATGAATTAAATGCAGTCCTCATTCAAACAACAATGTCATACTTTGAAGAACTTGAAAAAAATAGTTCTTTGTTTCATATGGAACCAGAACAAACCCTGAATAGCCAAGGCAATCCTAAGAAATAAAAACAAATCTGGAGGCATCACATTGTCAGACTTCAGGTTATACTACAAGTCTATAATGATCAAAACAGCATGCCATTGGCATAAAAATAGATACATAGATCTATAAAAGAGAATAGAAAACCTAGAGATGAAACCAGCCTCATAGTACCATCTGATCTTTAATAAACCAAACAAAAGTACACACTGGGAAAAAGAACCACTATTTAATAAATAGTGCTGGGAGAACTGGTTAGCTGCATGTAGTAAACTGAATCTGGAACTGCAACTCTCACCACCTTTGCACCTCTCAAAATTGACTCACACTGGATAAAAGATTTAAATCTAAGATATGAAATGATAAAAATTCTAGAAGAAAGTGTGGGGAAAATGATTAATGATATAAGCCTGGGAAAAAATTTTATGAAAAAGACCCCATTGGCAATTGCAGCAACATCAAAAATAAATAAATAAGACCTGATCAAACTTAAAATCTTTTGCATAGCTAGAGACACAACAAACAAAACAAATAGACAACCTTCAGGATGGGAGAAGATATTCACATGTTAAGATTCTGACAAAGGGCTAATAACCAGAATCTACAGAGAACTCAAGCAAAACAACAAGAAAAAAGTAAACAACCCAATTAATCACTAGGCAAGAGAAATGAACAGAACCTTCTCCCAAGAAGACCAAAGAGTGGCCAACAAACACATAAAAAAATGCTCATCATTCCTAATCCTCAGAGAAATGCAAAGCAAAATCACCTTGAGATATAGCCTGCCGAACCCCAGTGAGAATAGCCCATGTCAAGACATAATCTGCTAAAAGGTCTGAATCCCTGATCAAATTTGCCACAAAGGCCAGAGGCTTACTTGGAACTTTCCCCATTCTGGAAACAACTAAATGTTTGGTGATTAAACTGTGGCACTCACTTAACATCTTCCCCAAACTGGGAAACAATGACAGGGCTGCAATTTAGTTTGATACAGCATTTAAGTTCCAGTGTTCACCATAAGTCTTCCCAGACTAGAAAGCAAAGCAGAACAGCAATTAAGCTCTAAAATTAAGTAATAAAGATCTAATACTACCAAGGAATGCCTGCAAAAACTTAAAGAGGTGAAGGTGTCCTCAAATGTGCAGGCATCAACACAAAAATGCAAGGATTATGAAAACTTTAGAAACCAAACCAAAGTTCCAAAATAAATCTAGAAGAATGTAAATATCTATAAAGAATTCATAAAGAATTTCGAATAGTCTTATTAAAGATGTTCAGGGAATCACAAGAAAATGTGGATAGAAAACTAAATGAAATTTGGAAAACAATAAAGATATTTTATAGAGACTGAAACAATTAAAAAAATAGAAATCCTAGAAATAAAGGTGACCATAACTGAACTGAAAAATTTACAGAAAGCTTCAACAACTTAATTAAATAGAGGAACGAATGAGTAAGTTTGAAAACTGAACAAATGAAATGACCCAACCAAAGAAGCAAAAATAAAAATAAATTAAAAGAGTAAAGAAAGCCTACAAGTATTATGGGACACTATCAAGCAAATCAATGTTCACATAATAGGAATTCCCATTGGAGACAAGAGGGAAAAATGTTTAGAAAGCATGTTTAAGGAAAGGATGGCTGAATATTTCCCAAATCTGGATAAGGACAACAGGAGTCAGATACAGGAAGCTCAGGAGCTACCAAATTCAACCCAAATAGGAATTTCCTAATATACATCATAATCAAATTATCAAAAATCAAAGGAAAAGGCAGACACTGCTCAGTTTGGGTGTAGCATGCAGGCACTGACAAAAAATGCCAAGCAAGGCTGAGTGTGAGGCTGTAGAAGCCAAGTCCATCCAAGATGCTCTATAAACTGAAGAAGGAGAAGTAACCCCTGCAAGCTTGCCAAAGGCCTGGTTAAGCCCAGGAGCTTGAGGAAGGGTGGTAGAAGCAAGAACACTGAGGAGATGTGTTAAATTGAGGAATACAGAAGAGAAATTATTCCTTCTGCTTTACACAGTAGTCTGAAAATCTGTGAAATAATTCTTATCACTGGGTACAGTGGCCATTTGTCACCGCCTGTGTCACCTCCTGTGAATGGTGAGGGAGGGAGCTGCGTATTACTCTGCCTTGCTTCTTCGCCATACCTGTGTACTCACACTCAGTCCATGGCCCATCCCTAGTCCCAGCCACCATCATCCAACAAGTGTTCTAAAAATAGCATGCCACCCTGCACACAGGTCAGAAAAATCAGATTGTCAAGTAGGAGCATCAGCAAAGCTCCTCCTACTTCAACCTCAGCAAGAGTCCACAGCTGCAGAAGCTTCCTTGCCCTGAAAGATTTGCCAACCCAGGAGTGGGAGGAGCTGTTTATCCACAATCTGTACCAGGGCTGTGTCCTCTGACTTTGTGTCAGACCCACTCAATGACCTGAAGTTTAAGGAGGTGAAATGGACAGGACTCAATGAGATGGTACACTACATCACCCATACCCATGATGTTGTTATCAAGGCCATTTACCCTGAGGCTACCACCATGTTTTCAGTGAACCTCTTCCTGACACTGTCACCTTCATCAAATCCCTCAGGGGCTGAATTTGATTGAGAAGAAGATAAGCCCACCCTGGAAACTGCCTGGCCATAGCTCTGACTTGTAGGTAGGTTTTTTTGTATGTTTCCTTGAGTTTTCTGATTTCTAGACAAACATAGTCAAGAAATACATTGATTAGAAGTTTGTCCTTGCTCTTCTGGACTTACTTGACAATGAGGATCCTTGAGAGTGGGACCTCCTCAAGATCATTTTGTACCAAATCTATGGCAAGTATTGGGGACCCTGGGCTTAGATTCGTATGCAGATCAACCACATGTACAGGTTCATTCATGAAATGGACAATCACAATGGGATTGCCAAGCTCCCGGGGCTCCTGGGCAGTGTCATCAAGGGCTTTGCCCTGACCCTTAAGGAAAAACACAGATAAGGAAGCTGTTCTGTTCTGAACAGCTTCCTTATCTGTGTCCTGCTTCCCCTTCACAAGGTCAAGTACCTTAGTGTCTACAACCCTCAGCTGGCACACTATGTGGTACAGTTCCTAGAAAGGAAAAATAGTCTGACTAAGTTGGTGATTCTAGGACTTCTCAGGTTTGAGTTTAAGAGCCACATCCCTAAGGAGTTGATGTTATTGGATGAACAAGAGGATATTTTGGACATTATTGAACCTTCAGAGTTCAGCAAAGTGATGGAACTACTCTTCCACCAGTGTGCCAAGTATGCCTCCAGCCCTCATTTCTAGATGGCAGAACATGTTCTTTGTTACTGGAACAATGAGTATGCCATGAGTCTGATAAGTGACACTCGGACATGCTGCCAGAGTGCTGCTCATCATGTTCCCTGCACTCTACAGGAACTCCAAGAGCCACTGGAACAAGACAATCCATGGACTGATCTATAATGCCCTGAAGCTGTTTATGGAAATGAATCAGAAGCTGTTTGATGACTGTACACAATAACACAAGGCAGAGAAACAGAAGGACTATCTCCAAATGAAGGAATGGAAAGAGACATGGACAAAGATTGAAAGGCTTGCCTGACTTAATCCCCAACATATCTTGTGTTCTGAGTTTTTCTTTTCTTTTTTTTTTTTTTTATTGAATGGTAACTATGTACATTAATGCACTTCTGGGGTACAGTATGGGGTTTTCACATGCAATCTGAAATACTTCCATCAAACTGGTCAACACAGCCTTCATGTCATTTTCTCAGTTATTGCTTTAAAACGTTCACATTCTACTCTTAGAAAGATTCACCTGTACCCCTATAAGATAAACCTCAGAAGTGATCCCTCCAAAGTTCTGAGTTTTTCTATTGCTGCTCTCTGTGTACCTGATGCAGACAGAGACCTCTACCACCACCACCGTGGCAGAGGACATCCAGCTTCTGAAAAGAAAGGTGGAGACTGAAGCTATACGGATACTAAAGGAATCAAGAAGCAGAAAGTGCTGCTGTAGAGGAAGTTGGAGCTGCCCCAGAATGTTTATACCACCAAGACACTCTAAGTGCACAACCAGGAAGAAAAATTCTTAACTGCTAGCCATGAGGCTCTCTGAGACCGTCACCTTCCTACTACAGTGCCACAGCCCACTCAGCTCTGGGATGCTTCCCAGCCCTCCACCCTCTGTTCTGCACTGGCTGACTTAGGGCAAAGCAGTGCGTCTCTTCCTGCTCTAGGGAGGGGAAAAAGACACTTAAAGCAGGGATACCCAGAAAGTGGTCCCTCTTCTTCCCTAAAATGTGTTTATGTTTCCCTGTGGCTAGTACAGACAGAATGAGCACTCAGATGCTCAGTTCTCAAACAACCAGAGGATGCCCACTACCCTCCTGCTCCTGTCCCTACAGCCACCTGAGGTTGCTCTGAGAAACATACACAAAGGAATACATATGCTTCTCTACTCTCCCCTTCATTCTCTTTCTCTCTCTCCTTTAAAGGGATATTATTCTCACCAAATTATGTCAAGTTCCATTGGCCCCTGGAGTAACCAGAGGAAAACCATCCTCCAGCAGAATAAATAAATTGTCATCCAGCAGTGTGCAGGCTGAAGGGGTTATGCTATTTCTTCTTACCCACTGTCTGACCAAGACAATGTATGAGGTCAAAAGGAGAAAGTATATGCTTTAGACAATAAGTGATGCACATAGGGCCCAGATGGCCCAAAGCGGGCATGAGAAAACACTTTATATTGTGGCTCCTCTTTGGTAAGCAGCATCCCTGGGATCACAAACATGGAGGAGATCACCCTGGAGCTGATTCTTTCCTGTGCTATTGATTTTCATACTTACAAGGAAGGAAGCAAGGAGTAACATCCCAAGCATAGCTCCTGCCAACACCTATTATTTCCTTGTTTTGCTGTTTCTGAGCAGGCCCTCACTTGTCTCTTTTAGGACCTTAGAGGGGCAAGGGGCTGAGAATGGTTGGACCCATGTTTTAGGGGCACAGGCACTATGGCTTTTAGCTGTACACATAAGGTGATTTACTCACAGAGTGATATAAAGGTGGATAGGGCCTGGGCTAATGTCCCCTTAATGTATACAACTGAATAAAGTGGGTCTCTGAAAAAAATCAAAGATTAAAAAAAAGAGTATTCAAAAACAACTGAGGGAGAGAAAAGAAACATCATATTCAATAGAGCTCCAACATGGTTTTCAGCAAATTGCAGAAATTCTGTAGGCCAGAAGAGAGTGAAATGATATATTCAAACTGCTGAAAGGAAAAAAAACAAAAACAAACAAAAAAAACCTGTCAACCAAGAACACTTTACCCAGTAAAGATGTTCCTTCAACATGAAGGAAAGACAGACACTTTCCAGACAAACAAAAGCGGAGGGAATTCATCAACACCAAATGTGTCTTTAAAAAAATGCTAGAGTTCTTGAATCTGATGCAAAAGGGCTACAAGAAAACATTTACAGGTACGAACTTACCAGTAAAAGTAAGAATACAGACAAGTTCAGGTGACTCTAACATAATTGTGGTTTATAAACCATTCATGTCTTAAGTGTGAAGACTAAAATATAAAACTATCAAAGACAATTATAACTACAACAGTTGGTTAAAAGATAGGCAATATAAAAAGATGTAAATTTAAACATTAAAAAGTCAGTGTGTGAGGGAGAAATGATGTAAAAATAGAGAGCTTGTTTTTGATATATTTCTTTTCCTCATGACCAAAGTTAAGTTGTTATCAGTTTAAAATAATCTGTTATAAGATTTTTTTGTATGCCTCATGGTTGCCACAAGCAAAACCTACAATAGATATACTAAAATTAAATAGCACAACATTAAATCATAGTACTAAAGAAAATAACCTAACTATAAAGTAAAACAAAAAGAGAGGACAAAAAGAAGAAGGATCTACAAAACAACCAGGAAATAAGCAAATGAATGACAGTAAGAAACCATTACTTATCAAAAATAACCTTGAACATAAATGGATTAAATTCTGTAATGGAAAGATACAGAGTGGCTGAATGGATTTAAAAGAAAAAGATCCAACTGTATGCCATCAATAACAAACTCATTTCACTCATAAAGACACATACAGACTGAAAGAGAAGGGGCAGAAAAAGATATTCTATGGAAACAGAAATCAAAAAATAGCAGAAGTAGCTAAATTTATATCAGATAAAATAGACTTTCAGTCAAAAACAGTAAAAAAAAAAAATAATCTGAAAAGATATTTTAAGCAACACAGACAACCATTTTTAAAATAAGCAGACACATGTATTGCCAGGCATGGTGCCTCATGCCTTTAATCCTAGCATTTGGAAGGCTGTGGCAGGAGGACTGCTTGAAGGCAGGAGTTCCAGACCAGCCTAAACGGAAGCAATACCCTGTCTCTACCAAAAAAAAAAAAATTAGCGGGGTGAGATGGTTCACACCTATAGTCCCAACTACTCAGGAGGCTAAGGAAGGAAGATTACATAAGCCCAAGAGTTGGAGGTTGCAGTGAGCTAGGGCAATGCCACTGCACTGTAGCCTGGGTGATGGAGACCTTGTCTGAAAACAAACAAATAAAAAACCCAAAAAAGACCTTTTAAAAAACCAACTTTTTGATTTATTGATCTGTTGTATAATCCTTTTGTTTTCAATTTCATTTAATTCTGCTCTAATTTTGGTTATTTCTTTTCTTCTGCTGGGTTTGGGATTGAAATATTCTTCCTTTTCCAGTTGCTTGAGATGTCCAATTAAGTTGTTAACTTCCTCTCTTTCTGTTCTCTTGAGGAATGCTTGCAGTGCTATAAATTTCCCTCTTAGGACTGCCTTCGTGGTATTCCAGAGGTTCTGATAATTTGTATCTTCATTATTGTTTTGTTCCAAAAATTTGGTAATTTCCTTCTTAATCTCATCTCTGACCCAGCTATCATTCAGCAAAGGTTATTTAGCTTCCATGTTTTTGTATGAGTCTGCAGATTCCCATTGTTACTGAGTTCAACTTTTATTCCATGATGATGCAAGAAATATTTTTTATTCTTTTAAATTTCCTGAGGTTAGACTTGTGACCTAAGATGTGATCGATTTTGGAGTATGTTCCATGGGCTGAACTAACCAAGAAAAAAAGAGTAAAATCTCTGATTTCATCAATCAGAAATGGTAAAGATGAAATAACAACAGACTCCTCAGAAATTAAAAAAATCCTTAATGAATATTACAAGAAATTTTATTCTCAGAAATATGAAAATCTGAAGGAAATCGACCAATACTTGGAGGCACACCACCTTCCAAGACTTAACCAGAAGGAAGTGGAAATGTTGAACAGGCCTGTATCAAGTTCTGAAATAGCATCAACTATATAAAATCTCCCTAAAAAGAAAAGCCCAGAACCAGATGTCTTCACATCTGAATTCTACCAAACCTTTAAAGAAGAACTAGTACCTATATTACTCAACCTTTTCCAAAATATAGAAAAGGAATACTACCCAACACATTCTATGAAGTAAACATCACCTTGATCCCCAAACCAGGAAAGGACCCAACAAGAAAAGAAAATTATAGACCAATATCACTAATGAATATTAATGCAAAATTATTCAACAAGATCCTAACAAACAAAATCCAGCAACGCATCAAACAAATTACATACCATGACCAAGTAGGTTTTATCCTAAAGTCTCGAGACTGGTTCAATATATGTAAATCTATAAATATAATTTATCACATAAACAAATAAAAAAACAAAAACCATATGATTCTCTTAATCGATGCAGAAAAAGCTTTTGATAATATCCAGTATCCTTTCATGATCAGAACACTTAAGAAAATGGGCATAGAAGGGACATTTCTTAAACTGATAGAGGCCATCTACAGCAAACCCACAGCCAATATTGTATGGAATGGAGTTAAATTAAAATCATTTTCACTCGGATCAGGAACCAGGCAAGGTTGCTCATTGTCTCCACTGCTTTTTAACATTGTCATGGAAGTCTTAGCCATCATAATCAGGTGGCTGAAGAAAAGGTGATCAAGGGTATCCATATAGGTTCAGAAGAGATTAAACTTTCACTCTTCACAGATGACATGATTGCATATCTGGAAAATACCAGGGATTCTACTCTAAAACTCTTAGAAGTGATCAAGGAATACAGCAGCATCTCAGGTTACAAAATCAACACTCATAAATCTATAGCCTTTATATATACCAACAATAGTCAAGCTGAAAAAATAGTCAAGGACTCTATTCCATTCACAGTAGTGCCAAAGAAGATGAAATATTTGGGAGTTTACCTAACAAAGGACGTGAAAGATCTCTATAAAGACAACTATGAAACTCTAAAAAAAGAAATAGCTGAAGGTGTTAACAAATGGAAAAATATGCCATGCTCATGGCTGGGAAGAATCAACATTGTTAAAATGTCCATGCTACCCAAAGCAATACACATTTTTAATGCAATCCCTATTAAAGCTCCACTGTCATACTTTAAAGATCTCAAAAAAATAATTCTTCATTTTATATGGAATCAGAAAAAACCTTGAATAGCTAAGACACTACTCAGAAATAAAAACAAAGCTGGAGGAATTATGCTACCACACTTCAGACTATACTATAAATGGATAGTGATCAAAACAGCATGGTACTGGCACAAAAACAGAGAGGTAGATGTATGGAACAGAATAGAGAACCAAGAGTTGAACCCAGCTACTTACTGTCATTTGATCTTTGACAAGCCAATTAAAAACATTCAGTGGGGAAAAGATTCCCTATTTAACAAATGGTGCTGGGTAAACTGGCTGGTGACCTGTAGAAGACTGAAAATGGACCCACACTTTTCACCATTCACTAAGATAGACTCTCACTGGATTAAAGATTTAAACTTAAGACTTGAAACCATAAAAATACTAGAAGAAAGTATAGAGAAAACACTTGAAGAAATTCTAGAGTAGAATATAAACTTCTTAACCAATGACTAAGAAAAATTCTAAGAGTAGAATGTAAACGTCTTAACCAATGACTAAGAAAATAACATGAGGCTATGTTAACCAGTTTGATGGTTTTTTAAATATTTTAAATTGTAAAACACCACACTGTATGCCATGATTGCACTAATGTACACAGCTATCATTTAATAAAAAAAAAACTATAAAAATACTAGAAGAAAGTGCAAGGAAAACTTTTGAAGAAATCAGCCTGGGTGAATATTTTATGAGGAAGAATCCCCGGGCAATTGAAGCAACATCAAAAATACACTACTGGGACCTGATCAAACTAAAAAGCTTCTGCACAGCCAAGAACACAGTAAGTAAAGCAAGCAGATAGCCCTCAGAATGGGAGAAGATATTTGCTGGTT
>NW_003852401.1:29000699-29009248 GCF_000181295.1 Otolemur garnettii
CACATCACAAGATCCAAAAACCAGAGATGTTGGTGTGGATATGGAGAAAAGTGAATACTTCTACACTGCTGGTAGGAATGCAAACTAATATGTTCCTTTTGGAAAGATGTTTGGAGAACACTTAGAGATCTAAAAATAGACCTGCCAGTTGATCCTACAATTCCTCTACTAGGTATATATCCAGAAGACCAAAAAACACATTATAACAAAGACATTTGTAACAGAATGTTTATTGCAGCCCAAGTCATAATTGCTAATTTATGGAAGAAGCCCAAGTGCCCATTGACACACAAGTGGGTTAATAAATTGTGGTATATGTACACCATGGAATGTTATACAGCCTTAAAGAAAGATGGAGACTTTACCTCTTAAATGTTTACATGGATGGAGCTGGAACATATTCTTCTTAGCAAAGTATCTCAAGAATGGAATAAAAAGGATCCAATGTACTTAGCCCTACTATGAAACCAATTTATAGCTTTCTTATGAAAGCTATAATAACCCAATTATAGCCTAAGAATATGGGGAAAGGGGACAGGGAGGGGGGAGGATGGGTGGAGGTAGGGTAATTGGTGGGACCATGTCTACGGTGCATCTTACAAGGGTACATGTGAAATTTACTGGGTGTAGAATATAAATGTCTTAACACAATAACTAAGAAAATGCTGTGAAGTCTATGTTAACCATTTTGATGAAACTATTTCAAATTGTATATAAAACCAGCACATTATACCCCATGATTGCATTAATGTACACAGCTATGATTTAATAGAAAACAAAAAAGGGGGGGAGGAAGGAGAGAAAGAAAGAAAGAGAGAGAGAGAGAAAGAGAGAAAGGAAAGAAAAGAGAGAAAGAGAAAGGCGGGGGGGAGAGAGAGAGAGCGAGAAGACGACGAAGACGAAGATGAAGACGAAGAAGAAGAGAGCAGAAGAGAAGAGAAGAGAAGAGAAAAAAGAAATAGAGGAAAGTCATTATACAGTGATAAAGGGGTCAATACAGTAGGAGACTCTAACATTGTAAATAAATATACATCCAACACCAGGGCACCCAAATATAGGAGGGCTGTCCGGAAAGTATCCAGCTACTGTTAATACTATTTTTCATATTACATGACTGGATACTTTGTGGATAGCCCTCATATAAAGCAAATATTAGTAGACTTAAAGGGAAAGATTGACTATAATAATACAGTAAGAGAAGGAGACGTTAACATTCCACTTTCAGCAACTGATGGATCATCTAGACAGAAAATCAACCAAGAAACCTCAGCATTAAAGTGTGCTCCAGATCAAATGGACTGAACAGACATTTATAGAACATTGCATCCAATGCTAGAGAACGAATATCTTTCTGAACAACGCATGGAACAACATAAGTCTTAACAAACTTAAAAAAAAATCAAAATTATGTCAAGAATATTTTCTGACTAAAATAAAGTAAAGATCATTAAGAAAAAGAATGTTTAAACTGCAAAATTCCATGGAAATTAAAGAACACACCTCTGAATATGGAATGAATTAATAAAGATAAAAACCAAACTTAAAAAATCTTTGAGACAAATTAAAATGGACATAACAGACCAAAATCTATGGGATTTTATCATAATAAGTAGAAAGAAGTTTATAGCAATAAATGACTACATATAAAACCCAGAAAGATCTCAAATAAAGAATCTAATGTTATACCTTAAGAAACTTAAAAAAAAAAAAAAGAACTAAAACCAAAAGTAGTAGCAGGAAAGAAATGACAAAGACTGGAACAGAAATAAATGAAATAGAGATATAAAAAATACAAAACACCAACAAATTAAAGAGTTGGCTTTTTGAAAATATATAATCAACAAATCTTTAGCTAGATGAAGAAGAGTACACAAATAACTAAAATAAGGATGAAAAAGGAGACCTTATATATGATACTACAAAAATACAAAAGATCATAGGAGGGTAACTATATGCCAACAAAATGGAAAATCTAGAAGAAATGGTTGAATTCCTAGATACATACAGTGTATCAACATTGAATCATGAAGAAATAGAACACCTGAACAGATCAATAATGAGCATTGAAGCTGTAACAAAGACTTTCCTAGGCTGGGTTCAGTGCTTCATACCTATAATCATGACACTTTGGGAGGCCAAAGCAGGAGGCTCTCTTGAGACCAGGAGTTTGAGATCAGTCTGGAAAACGCCGTGAGACCCCATCTCCCTTCTGCTTTCTGTTGATTTATTATTTTCCCCCAGAGTGTTTTGGGGTTATGAATTTAATTCATTTATTTTCTTCTTTGCTTTTTTTAAATTGATATAAATATTAAAGGCATTAAACTTTTTCTTAATTACTAGTTTAGCTATATCCAAGTATTCTGATATACTGTATTTAAAATAATTTGGTAGCAATTCTGAAATTTTGATTTACAATTATCATTTTATTTCTAGAGTGGTTTAATATTGAGTTTTATATTTAAATTTCCAAGTAGAAGGGTATTTTTGATATTAATTTGTCTTACTGAATTATAATCAGAAAATATTATGTTAATTATTATTTTATATTTTTCTACTTTATTCTTAGAAGGTCATGACCTGATATAAAGCCTAATATATGATTGTTTTTGTGAATGTCACATGTAGAGTCTCTATTATTATGTTACAAATTCTGATATGAGGCTTGGTGCCCATAGCTCAGGGGTGAGGGCACCAGCCACATACCCCGGAGCTGGTAGGGTCATACCCAGTCTGGGCCTGATAAACAACAACTACAACAACAGATAAATAGCCAGGTGGTGTGGCGGGCACCTGTAGTCCGAGCTACCCAAGTGGCTGAGGCAAGAGAATCGCTTAAGTCCAAGAGTTTGAGGTTGCTATGACACCACAGCACTCTACTGAGGGTGACAAACAAAAAAACAAATTTTGATATGAAATATCTACTTTATTAATAATGTTACATAGGACTTTTATATCCTAACTTATTTTTTGTCCAACCCATCTAAGTCTGGGAGTGGTATAATGAAAATTGCCTATTATTATTGTTGCTACTGTTTTTTGCATCTCCATTAATTTCTGCTTTATCAAGTGAGTTACTTTTTCATAGATATTAATTACTAAGGGACTTTACTGTAGATTATAGCCTTTAGAATTATAAAGAGTCTTCCTCTGTTTTATTTGGGCCCTAAATTCTACATTGAATAACATCAGGATGAAATGTCTAATTTCCTATGGCTTAGAATTGCCTGGTATTATCCACTTAAAAACAGTATTGAGCCTTTGCAATCTACTTCGTATACAGCATTAAGATGGGTTTTACATTGTGAGCTAATCTGAGAATCTTTTTTCTCCCGTAATTTATGAGTTTTACCCATTCACATTTATTGATATGGCTTACACATCTTATCTCAACTCTGTCATATTACTTTATGTTATACCTATTATTATATTTGAAATTTACTATGTTTCTTTAATCAATTACCTTTTTTCTTCTTTCTTTTTAACATTTTTTTGGTATTTAAGAAAGTTTCTAATTTCTTTTAAGTACTTACCTTTCTACTAATGCTTTTTAAAATGCCGTTAGTCCTCTGGGCAACTCTTTAATAAATGCAGTAAGTATCACTGTTGGCTGTAAAATTTTCATCAGACTAACAAGAGTCAGATAGGCTCATTCTCCTGTTGCATTTGGTACTTGAACCATGAATGGGTTCCTGTTTTAAATACTGACTCACTCCATTTAAAAGTACTGTTCTTTGAAGACTCAAATTTCACACAAATTGGTCCTTCTTTAGTTGAATTCTCTTAGTTTGGTCATTTTGGCAATTTCTCACAAGGCTTTAGACACAGAGCACCTGCCTTATACCTTAGCAGCCACTCAGGGAGGCTTTCCTATCTTCCTGCCAGTTGGGTGCAATGCTGGAATGTGAATCTGGAGGCTAGAATGCTAAACAGAGAACTATAGTTATCACTTTAGCCAGAGACTGAAATAATTTCCTATGTTACAGAGAACCAGATTTATCTAAAGTCATGAAACATTGAGGGAAAAAATGGCTTGGATTTGGTGGAGATCAGTCTGCACTCACCTAGGAATGTAGTATAAATAAGTAACGGGCATAAAAGTTTTCATTTAATGTAGTTGCATTCTGCTATCAAACTTCTTAGAAGAATTACTTAGTTTTTATGACATTCAAAGAATGTCTCCTTTATTATTACACTTTGAATTTCATCACTTGAGGCCTCTCACTCATTCTTTGTCTCAACTGATAAACCAAAGCTTTCCTTGTCAAAATAGGCTAATTAGAAAGAAACTCAATGTGCCATTTTCATTTAATTGAATTCACTAAAAGGAACACATTTTTGCTTTGAATGGAATATCCCTGTGCCTTGCTGAGCATCAGGGATTGGGTAGTCCCTGAGATAGACTTTCCTTTAGCCTAAATAAATCATGAGAGAGAAGAAATTTTGGATTTTACCAAATGTGAGCACAGTACAGATCTCATTAGTACACTTTTTTAAAAAATTGTGATTTTATATATATATATGCATATATATATATATAATTTACTATTTTAACCATTTTTAAGTGTACAGTTTGGTGGCATTAAGTGCACTGACATTGTTGTGCAATCATCACCTACATCTCAATCTAGAACTTTTCATCTTCCCAAAATAAAAACACGTATACAATAGTAAACAGTTATGCCCCCTTACCATCCCATCCCCTACCAGCCACCATCCTACTTCCTGTCTGTGATTGGACTACTCTAGCTAACTCGTATAAGTGAAACCCTGTAGGATTTGTCCTTTTGCAACTGCTTTATTTCTTAGCATAATGGCTTCAAGGTCAATTCCTAATGTAGCATGGACCAGGGTTTCCTTCATTTCTAAGGCTGAATGATACGCCATCGTATGTATATGCCACATTTTGTTTATTTAGATATTTGTCCAAGAATTGCATCTACTTTTTGGTTATTGTAAATACTGTTGCCAGGAACATGAACATATAAATATTTCTCTCTGTTTTTGATTATTTTTGGTGTCTACCCAGAAGTGGAGTAAGTCACATGGTAATTCCATTTTTAATGTTTGAAGAATGATCATTCTGTTTTCCACGTGACTACATCATTTTGTATTCTCATCAACAGTGCACAAGTATTCCAATTCCTCTACCTATTCACTAATCCTTGCTGTTTGGTAATTTTTTTTAATAACATGTAGGAAGTGGTATCTTTGTGGAACGTGCCTTTTTGTGCTGGTATTTGTATTACAAGACTAAGACATAAATATGGGACTCAGATTGAACCAAGTAAGCCTTGTGGCACTATGTGCAGATACTGCTTCATATTCTTACAAATATTTTCACATTTATTATGCAGCACATTCCCAGCTAGTCTAATTCTTACATAAATACATCAGAGAAACTTTCCAAAATGTGCCCAAGGAAACATACATAGGGAAGCCGTGACATATGACTGCTTTGCTAGATTTTCTGACCTACTTGGATAGGTTGATTAATATTCTAAGTAAAAGAAGGCAATGAAAGGAGAGAAAGAGAAACATAAAAGAAACGAGCCAAACAAAAAACAAGCAATATGATGGTATATGGGACCAAAATATACAAATAAGTGCGCAAAGCATAAATCAGCCAAAATTAAAAGACCAAGATTGGGATGCTAGATTAGTAAAAACAAACAATTAAACAAAAATAACTGAAAAATCTGGCCGCAGACTGAGAAATGACTCTAAACTGATTTCAAGAAACACATCACAAACATAAAAACATAAAACATTTAAAATAAAAGGATGGAAAATGCATACCATTTAAACATGAAGCAAAGAAATACATGGCAATACCACAGAATAGGCTTTAATGCCAGAAGCACTGTTGTAGATAAATCAGGCTATTTCATAATGACAAAATGCCAATTCACATAAGAAAATGTATATAGCATACTTAATCATATAACCTTAAAACTTATATGGCAAAAATTGATAGACAATGTAAAAGACAGAAATCCCATAATAATCATGGAAAATTAGAATGCATATTTCTTGAAATTGATAGAATAAGAAGGGGAAAACCTCACCAGGAATATAGAAAATAACAGACCACATAACTGATATATATAGAACTCCATGCCCAACTGCTTTGCTAGAACATGTATTCTTTCTGTATGTGGAAAAAATATTGCTCCCAATTTTCACATTCTGGGCCATAAAGTAAGTCTGGACAAATTAAAAAAAAACTGAAATAATATAAAATTTTTCTAATTACAGTGTACTTAGTAGATTTCAATAAATAAAGGATAACTGGATAATCCCCTGATGTTTGAAAGGTAAGAAACATATTTCTCAATAATCAATGGCTCAAATATAAAATCAAAATGGAAATCAGAAAACATTTTCAGAATAAATGATAATGAAAATATAATATAATCTGAAGGATATCTATAAAGTTACACTTAAAGAGAAAATTTACAGCCTTTGTTGAGTATGTCAAAAAGAAAAAAAAATTCTGGAAATCAATACTCCAATCATCTAACTCAAGAAGCTACACAAGAATAAAAAGTAAATTCAAATAAGAAAAAAAAGAGGAAACAATGAAGATAAGATTAGAGGTGAATGAAATTTTAAAAAGTAAAACCCAAAAGCCAAAAGGTAGTTTTTAGAAAAGGCTAATAAAATTTATAAAGTCTTAGCAGAACTGAGTAAAGACAGAGCGAGAAGGCCCAAAACACCAAATGTTGTAAACATGAGAATGAGCATTACTATAGAGCCAGCAAACATTTAAAAAAAGATTTTGTAATTGTTTGCATTCCAATAAACTTAAAAACGCAGATGCAAAGGGAAAATCCTTTAAAAAGACAAAAAAGACTCAACAAAGCTAATACAAAAAAAAAGAGCACGATACGAAAATTCTATCTCTTTTTAGAAATTAAAATCATAATTTAAAACTCCAGGTCTAGGCCAATTGTTGTACATACATAAGGAAAATGTAATACCAGTCTTAACCAACTACCTCTGGAGAACAAAAAAAAGAAGGAACATTTCCTAAGTTCTTATGAGGCTGACAAAATCTTGATACTGAGTCCTGATAAGAACTATATGAGAGCAAGATAAATTATAAGCAGATATCTCCAAATCTTAAAGTATCCTACACAAAATTTAAGTAAATCAAACAGAATGATACATAAAAATAACAGTCCATTACAACTAAGTCAGGTTCATTTCAGAAATGTAAGGATGGTTTAATGTTCAAACTTCTATTAATTCACCACATTAACTAAAATAAAAGGGTGAGGATAGTAATACTAATATGATTAAGTAAAAATTCATATAAAGAACTAGGAATAAAGAATTTCTTTTAAATGATAACGTTTACCTATAAAGCAAACAAACAAATAAACCATTATGTATTATGGTAATATTATATTATTATGTAATATTGAAAGCCATCCTCTGGGAAGCTGAGACAAGGCAGAAGTGATTGTTATCACCATTTCTGTTCAATGTTCCATTGGAGGTTCTAGTCAGGTCAATAAATTAAGAGAATAAAATAAAAAGAATATGAGAAAAGAACAAAGTTGTTCCTAGTTGACTAAAAATACAAAAGGCTTATAAGAAATACAAAAGAATATACAAATAAACTATTAGAATTAATAGACAGATGTATTAAAAGTATTATTTAAAATGTCTATATATGGAAATCAATTCATTTCTATATATCATCATTATTCAATATAAATTTTTAAAGTTCCTATTTTCATCCAAATTCTTCAACTACTTAGTAATACTTCTAGCAAAAAACATGCAAATGCCAAAAAAAAACCGAGAGAAGGTTTATAAAGAATTAAATAATGGGAGGGATATATAGCAGATTCATGGATGGTAATATTGATATTGGAAAGATGTCTCATCTCTACAAATCTCTCTAGAGATTCAATGCAATCTGAATCTCAATCCCAGGAGGATTTTTATAAATTGGCAATCTGATTTTAAAATTTAAATGGAAACGTAAAGGACCAAGAATAGCCAAAACAATTATACACTGGAAGGCTTACACAACAACATTTTAAGCATTCATGTAAAGCTAGAATGTGTGTCAATGCAGGGATGGACAAAGAGGACAACAGAACCAAAGAGAAGATATGGAAACAGACCCACAGATGTCTGGACACTTGCTGTGTGACGAAGATTTCACTGAGGAGGGTTGGGGAAAGGCTAGTCTTTTAAAGAAATGAGACCAAATTTGTTGCAGATAGGAAAAACGTGTTCTCACTCCTACTTGCCACTGTACACGATAAGTTCAGGTGGACCTTTGACCTAACTACAAATGGTAAAACAGTTAAACTTCCAGATGAAAACAGTAGTGTTTCTAAAGCCCCAGGATAAGCAAATACCGTAAGTTTTAAATATGAGACAAAACTGCTAATCAAAAAGCAGAAGGGGGCTCGGCGCCTATAGCTCAACCGGCTAAGGCGCCAGCCACGTACACCTGAGGTGGCGGGTTCGAATCCCCAGCCCGGACCCACCAAACAACAATGACGGCTGCAACCAAAAAAATAGCCGGG
>NW_003852401.1:29009360-29017182 GCF_000181295.1 Otolemur garnettii
AAAAAAAAAAAAAAAAAAAAAAAAAGCAGAAGGATGATACAATTGTGCTTGTCCTGACTATGTGAAAAACTGGCTGAAAAACGTATGACAATGTCCTCAACTTTTCTAGTTGTCAAGAAAATGCAAATTAAAACCACAATGAGATAATAACATTTATTCACCAAACTGGCTAAAATGAAAATAGCTGTCAAGATCAAGTGTATAGCCAGGTTAGTTGATCAAGTGAAACAGCAAAACTAAGGAATTCTGTTCAACAGCATTCACTAAACTTGAAAATATTCATACTCTATAACACAGTAATTGTATTCCTGGCATATGCCAAATGGAAAATTTACATGGGTGTATTCAAATAAGAATGTTTATAGTAACATAGTCACCAAACCTGGGGAAAAAGTCCAGAAATTCATCAGAGCTGGAATAAATATATCCTGATATTTTAATACAAAAGGCAACTTTACAACAAGAACAATAAAGGAATTGCTGATGGATGTGACTACATGAATGTCTCTCACAAACCTAATATTAAGCAAAAGAAGCTAAAAGACTAGTCAGTATTTCTCAATGTATATTACATAAGGGTTTTTTTTGGTTTGTTTTGTTCTGTTTGAGATGGAGTCTTATGCTGTTGCCCTTAGTCAAGTGCTATGGCATCACAGATCACAGCAAGTCCAAATTTTTGGGCTTAAGTGATTCTCTTGCCTCTAGAGCAAGTGATTTCTCTAGAGAAATGAAAACTTCTGCACAAAAAAACCTGCACATGAATATTCATAGCAACTCCCAAGTAGCTGGGACTACAGGCGCCCACCACAATGCCTGGCTGTTTTTTTGTTGTAGTTGTCGTTGTTGTTTGGCTGGCCCAAGCTGGGTTCAAATCAGCCTGGGTATATGTAACCGTAACCACTGTGCTACAGGCTCCAGGCCTATATTACACAAAGTTTAAAAGGTTAAAAAAAAAAAAAGTATAGTGTTTGAAGTCAGAATAATAGTTATCTGTGGGGAAGAATAACAGATTAAGATAGTGCATACAAGATTTGGGAGGTGTCGCTAATGTTCTATTTATTGTGAACATTTATCAAGCTATAATTTTTGCTTGTTATGTATGCATATGCTTTAATTAAAAGGTTTATTCCAAGAAGATTGACAATTTACAACTCAAAGAATAAGAAGTGGTGCACGTTTCAAGTGTGAAGTCATCTAAAATGTGACAATTTTGAGCAATGGGTGTGAATAACCTATTTCAATTTGGTATTATGAACAATTATATTGGAGTGGTGTAGGGGGTGTTACTTAGCACACTAGAAGAATGTGTAATTAAATATTTTCAGTTTTAAAAAGCTAGTAATGTCGACTGATGTTTAACTTTTCAAGACAAACTATAAACAAATATAAGAAAATTATCGTTACAAAACAATGCAAATGAAAGAAAAGTGTGACAGAGTGTAAAACAAAATTTTTGAGGTGAAAGAGTTGGGGGACGGTAGTGGAGTCATCTTACAAAGTGAGAGTCAAGTAATGAAGGCTCCACTAGGTAGGTCTTTTGAAGTTGCACTAATGACCAGCAAGAAACCTGAAAATAGTACTTTACATGGGAAGGATGGAGGGGAAAAAAAATGGGAATGGATTAATTAGTGACTAGACAGATAGCAGAAAGTCAATGAGTAACATCCAAAGTGGATAAGCCAAGAGGTAGCAATGCATGTAGATTATTTAGAGATAAGGAGACACCAAACAAAAGAAACTAAAATGCAAACAGGTGACAGCTTTTGCATCCAAGAGGTTAGAATGAAGATCATGAGTGGTACAGAGGCTGCTACTTTTCTTTCTAAATAAAAAATCTATAGGACGGAAAGGCCCATGTTCCAAAACAGCCAAAGCAAACTTGAAAAAGAAGAACAGGTGGGAGGACTCACTGTATCCAGAAGGATGTATCTACTACAGAGATGCAGACAGTGTGCTGTTGGCAGGGCGACATGCACCGAGATTAGTGGATGAAATAGAGAACCATAGGTAGATTCGCACAAATAGACCCACTAGATTTTTAAACAAAGATGTAAAATCAATTCACTGGAGAAAAAAATAGCTTTTTAGTAAAATGATATTAGAATAATTGGATATCCTTAAGCAAAATGAATAGAAAAGTAAGCATCGACTTAAAGCTCATTCTTCATACAAAATATTAATTAAAAATGGATTAGAGACATAAAATGTAAAACTATAAAAGTTTTAGAGAAAAATCTTTGTGATCTTGGGCTAGGGTGGCAAAGAATTTCCAATCTTGACACCAAAAGCATGATTCGTAAAAGAGAAAACTGATCACTTGAACCTTTTTGTTCCGTAAAAGACCCTCTTAAGAGACTAAAAAGACATGATAAATATGTTTATAAATATAGACCTGATAAAAATATTTGCAAACCACATATCTGTCAATGAAATGTTACCTGGAATATATAAAAAACTCTTAAAATTCACCAGTAAAAAAATAATTAGAAAATCTGCAGACATTATAGACATTTCACCAAAGGGGAAATAGAGGTGGCAATTAAGGACATGAAAAAATGTTCAACAGTATTAGCCATCAGAATAATAGAAACTAAAAGCACAATGAGATATCACGATGCACTTGCCCACATGGCTAGACGATAGCCCAGGATGAAGGAGGGAAGACGAGGGGGTGGGAAGGGGGGAGGTTGGATGGAAGGAGGGTGGTCAGCAGGACCACACCTATGGTGCAAATATAGCAAGGGTACATGTCAAATCTATTAGATGTAGAGTATAAATGTCTTAACACAATAATTAAGTGAGGTGAAGGCTATGTTCACCAGTTTGATGTAAGCACTCCAAATTGTATATAAAATCAGCACATTGTACTCCACAAATGCATCCATGTATACAGTTATGATTTAATAAAAAAATTTAAAAATAATTAGTGGTAAACTAAATGATGGTACAGAGGGTGAGAAGCCTGGGTCACTGATGCATCGGTGATGGGACTATATTAGCACGCAGCCCCTCTGAAAAACAGGTCAGCAGTTTCTTAAAGAACTAAAAATTAACTACCATGTAACTCAGCAATTGTACTCCTGGGCCTTATCCTAGAGAAATGAAAACATATGCACAAAAAAGCCTGCACATGAATATTCATAGCAACTTCATTCCTAAAAGCCCCAAACAAAAGACAACCCAGGTGTTCTTCAACAGGTGAGCTGTTAACCCAACTGTGGAATACTACTCAGCAATAAAAAAGCACAAACATGTGATATATGCAACAACCTGGAAGAGTCTCCAGGGATAATGCTGCATGAAAAAAGCCTATTTCAACAGGTGACACCCTGTGTGACTCCATTTATATTAAACACTTGGAAAGAAGAAATTTTAGAAATGGAGAACAGGTTAATGGTTGCCAGGGGTTAAGGGCATGAATGAGGAGGTGCAGGTGGGAGAAGGGGTTGTCACACCAAGGGCATCACAAAGGAGCTTCACGGTGAAGAATGAATTCTTCTGTATCTTGACTGTGGTATAAATACATAAACATACTTGTGGGATAAAATTGGATAGAACTAAATATATGTATGTACCTACACACCCACACATACGCACAAGTACAAGTTGAGAAATCTGAATACAGATGGTGGATTATGCAGTGTCAATATCCCAGCTGTGATATTACACTATGATTTTGCAAGATCGGGGGAAACCAGGTAAAGGATACATGAGATCTCTATGTATTATTAATTAAACTTGAAAGTAAATTTACAATTAGCTCAAAATAAAACATTTGGATAAACACAAAAGATACCTCCTCAATAAACTCAAAGAAAATATATACATGTGTATGTGTAGATATGCATCTGTCTACTCACGTTCACACACATTAGTATACAGATGCAAAGCATTAAGAACTGAGTCGTTATCAGGTTCTGGAAAAGTCGTTATCAAGAGGTAAAAGTTTCTATGATGTTTAGCCAGGGACAAAAATCCAGGGAAGGTATATCACCGTGCCATCTTGAGCAGAACACATCTTTAGCCAATACATGCAGTACAGCATAATTGAGCTCTAAAACTGATTGCCTACGATTCAACATCAACTCTGTCTGTTATGAGCATAACAATGACTGTGGGCAAGTTATGGAAACTTCTCTATGCCTCAGGTTCTTCATAATATGTGAATCACATAGGGTTGTTATGAAGACTAAATGAGATGCTGCATATATAAAAAGCTGAGTAGAGAGTCTGGCATTCATTCAGTCTTAGTTAACTGTATTATCTCAGAGCAGGGCATTTATCATAGATGACAGCATAAACTACGATTTTCCTATTCTTTCCTTATTACTTACTGCATTTTGACGTTATAGGTCTCTCTAACCTTGTTCCACAGCATGTGGGGTGCATGATGTTCCTGCAGCACCTCTGATTTCTGAAGCCACTTGCATACAGGTCAAAGTGGCACAGCCCTGGGTAGGAGACGGCTACCCACCCAGGTACACACAGTGTTGTTTGCAGAGGAAAACTGGTTCATCAGTCCATCTCACTGAATCTGTCTCCCTTTTTCTGGCTTTGATTCCCAACATGGCTTTGTGATGTGAATCCAGCACAAGTTAGAGATAACTCGGCAGTTTCTTTAACTTCTTGGCAACGTTTGTTTTTATTCCTTACCAAAGCACGGACGCCCCTTAGGTCATGCACACTCATTCCCTAAATAGAAGCTGTAAGAACCGTTTTCCAGCCCCTTTAAGTTCTTCGTATTTTGCAACCCTCTTTACTGATGAAGATAGACAGTAATGATCCAGACTGATGCTGTCAGCTCCAAATCCCCTACAGATAGACGCGTTGTGCCTGTCAGAGTCATGCGGAAGTAGCTGTTGAAGTAGCCCTGAAGTCTGCAGGAGGACAGCCTGGAGAATTCCACTGTGTGCATGATGAAGAATACACGATTCATAGAAAAGAAATAAATATTTCTCAAACTTATGGGTATGAGATATATGAGACTCATTATTTTGTAATGACCCACAGTCTCTCTCACAGGGAAAATATCATTTTGGCACATATTGTCTTTTATAAGGATAAGCACTGACTTAGCAACCACTGCTGTTGGTACAGTGTACACAATATACAGCCCAGAGAAAGAAAAAGCTATCGGCACCAGAATTCAGTTCGTTATGTGGCTCCTGTTAATGCCACTAATGGGCATTTTGTCAGAGGCAGCGACTGGCCTCTCTGACAGTACCTTCTGGAGTTTAGGTATATAGGTTTACTACTTTTAAGTTCCCTGAATGAAATTCCTTTAGAAGGCCACCATCCACATACTTCGTTGAGCCCCTCTCTTTGTTTATATTGATAAATACCACCTTTGGAGATACCCAGAGATACAGTTACTATTTGTTTCATAATGGTGATTCTACCCTTTATTTTTACTTTGTTTCCTAAATCAAACCCACGTTAAGAGGACTCAAATTACACCTTCCATTCGATCCTACAATCCCATTATAAATCTCCTGTCTATGCAGGAGAAAAAAAATCATTTTCTCATAAGGACATTTGCATTAGATTGCTTATTGCAGCTCAGACAATATTTATAATCACCAAGATGTGGGATCAACCCAAGTGTCCATCAACCCATGAATGGATTAATAAACTGTGGTGTATGTATAGCATGGAATACTATTCAGCCATAAAATGCAGGCTTTACAGCTTTTGTATTAACCTGGATAAGAGTGGGAGAACATTCTCCTTAGCAAAGTATCACAAAAATGGAAAAGCAACCATAACAGGGATTTTACCCAATGAATGCAAGCAATGTAACCTAATTGTTCTCATATTGGTCTGAAAATAAATAAACAAATAAATACTGAGATCCAGCCAGTAACTCTAATAACTGCCATAAATTCAAAGTAGAGCTCAATGTAAATTACCTGTAACTATAGGATGACATAAAAATATCTGTGAATTTTAATAGTAACAAAGTCATAGATACTTCAAAAACCACTGTGGTTTGTTGTGTACATATGCATATACTCAAAGAAACTGCTAAATTTCAAGTAGAAGCTAGTAAATATAAAGTGTACTTTTTGCCTATCCAAATGCATAGGCTTCTGAATTCAATCCTAGGACTCTTAGGTATCTGAGGATTTCAGATAAAGAACTCTTAACCTACAACATGACCAAAGTGCTTATTTCAAGAGAGTGAAAGATAAAACAGTATATAGAAATCCACTGAATAAGAGGAATTATTTAATATGCTTTGTGTATGTACAGATTCCTTACACCAAAGATGACCAGAATTTAGCATGGGGTAAAAGCCACAGCTTGAGAGATGACCAAAATAAAAAACGACACCAAACTAAGATGTAAATATTTCTCCATAATAGTTGAAGGCTTATCCACTCCAAATTTAAATACCATGTGAAGATATGATTGGAGAGAAATACATTCATAAAATTTAGATGATCTAAGCTTATGTTGGGAAGAAGAAAATCAGTAGATATTCCATATATGGTTTTTGAGAACATTGTGAACCAAAATACATGATACACGATGAAACACTTTCCAAAGAAACCACACTAAGTCATTCCAGAGCCTCACAGACAAATGCCAATATTAAGATACGAATACACAAACAGTGGTCACAGAGATAACTAGAATTCAGGAGAGACTATTTGACAGGAAAACTATAGTTGATGTAGGGCAATGACATTGTGTTGATTATTTGAGTCATATACCAGGGTACAGACTGACCCTGTAGCTAAAAGGAATTACACCAGGAGTCCAAGCACCTAAAATGACATACTGAGAATGTCTACAAAGATGACAATATCAGATTCACATTCTTTGTACTGATTCACATATCTAGAAATAAAATAGAAGACGTCTAAGCATATGCAACAAATGTACACTGTGGCTATCTTAGGGTCAAGTGATAGATTTCATTTTTTACTTTTGATTATATTTTCTAAAGTTTGTTCATGAACATATGCTACTTTATAGTTTGAGCATGTTTAAATTATTTAAAAATAATTTGCCATAGTTTTATTTTGGGGGATGACATCTTCTTTGGTAAGATGAGTTCTCCTGTTCTCTTAGGACAGAATCCTAAATTTAATGAAGCTTCAAGATTGCTAAAATGACACCCAGGTTTTCCTTGACTAAACAGGCTAAATGACATTTTAAAAACATACCACATTATTTTGAGGCAAGATCATTCATTTTGGCATTTAGTGAAGCAATTCTGGCTTGCATATAAATACACATATTAATTTTTAATTGCAAATTCATGAATTCAACACCTAGTATGTAGTCAACACTATTTGGCAGTTTTACCTGGGCTACAAAGACAGACTGAATTTAAAGCTTGCTTGCCCTCCCTTTTCTGTCTCTCTCAAAAAGCTTTATTTCCATTTGCTCCAAGCCTTGGGAGAGGCATTTAGGTGATTAAAAAGCTGCCTAGTGGCTGGAGGGAAAGGGTTAGGCAGGAGCCTTAACACATTGAGAGGGGTCCCTCAGAGGTCACTGGCCTGGTGGTTTCATCTACTTGCAAATGAACCTTCAACAGAGATGCCCGCTGGGCCCAGCCTGGGGCCCACCAGCCTGTGGGGGTTGGTCATGTGGCCTCTCATCTCCTTGATGAATTTTACTTAGTCATCTAGGAAGTGGCTGTCTAGTAAGTCAGAGAGATGGGGGTCTGTTCATATAGAACCCAGGACATAAAAATCTAAAATGGCTGCAAACTAGTACGTTCCTTTTGGAAAAACATCTGGAGAACACTTAGAGAACTAAAAATAGACCTGCCGTTTGACCCTGCAATTCCTTTATTAGGTATATTCCCAGA
>NW_003852401.1:29017717-29077480 GCF_000181295.1 Otolemur garnettii
AAAAAAAAAAAAAGAAAGAAAATCTAAAATGGCCTGGTTAGGTTCTTCTCCAGAGAAATGGCACCATCCACGACATTCAGGGTTTCATTTCATGAGTCTTGTACCTGCTTGAGATGCTTGTTTGGCTCCTTGATTCTTCTCCTCAGCTTATTTGTGCAGAAGTGGCCCACACTTTCTAGAGCCACATTGTCACAGTGGAAATAGAAGCCTAGAGAGGTCAGTGTCGGAGGCCTGAAGATGCAAATCAAGCAGGTGGTTTACAGCAGCCTCCACTAAGGAGTGGAGCTCATGGTTGATTGGCAATAGGAGTAAGCACAGAAATGGTGTTGGCTGGCCTCAGAAGCAGGCAGTAGCTGAGAAGATGATCCCAGAGGTTGCCAATGGAGAAGTCTTTAGAGAATGGTCAAGGATGGTAGAAGGGTATTTCCAGATCTGTTCTACCCAAATACTGTTGAGGCAAGAGACACATCCATGGGATTGTTAAATGTACTGCCTAGAGCTTTTCATTTTAATTCTTGCATTTACTGTGCTGATATTGACATGAAAGTCTTGAAAAGAAATTATGTAGGCAAAGAGTATTTACTGGTCACCAATAAAATTATGTGAGTCAAATGTCAAATGGTTGAACCCATACAATGTGGGGTTGATTCCAACATTTCTGTATATTTTAGCCTTGCCTAGATTCTGTCTTGGACTCCTGCTGCTCCTTACTGCTTCAGACTGAGCGATTTACATTGCTGCAACCACATTAAGTCATATGGTCTCATTAAGCATTTTAATAAAAAATTTTAACATTATAACTCTCACTTTACAGATAAAAATAAAAACAGACAGCTAACAAGAATAGGAAAGATGCTGATTTATTCTTTCATCTCACACATATACATGAATGCCAAGCAAATTATTAGGTGCTAGGAATAGAAAGATGAGCAAAACCAACCTGGTTTCTGCCCTTTTGGAGCTTAAAACCAGACTGCCATAGTCATAGAGGGCGGAATTATTTATGGTTAGCCTGATTTGAGTTTCAATATTGGTTCTGCCTCATATTTCTCTCTGAACTTTTCTAAGCTTCAACTTCTTCTTTTATAAAAATAGGATAGTGATAACTCTTCTATCAGGCCGCTATCAGGAATGGAGCCAGGATCGATGAAATACCTAGCATAGTATCCACGCACAGCAGTAGTTAAGGAAGTGAAGTACTGGCACAAAGTAGATACTTAAGACAGCATAGCCACTATTATTATTTTTGTGTTTGTTGTATTTGTGCCAATTTATATTCCACTAGAGCCAGAGAAATTTCAATTGCTGAGATTATGGGAGATTTACATACTCCTTTTTCATATGTAAAAATGTCAACTTCAGAGTCAAGGCTGGAGCCATTGGGCTAATCCCAACCTAAATGTGTTTCTGGCCACTAATACTTTCATAAGATATATTCCACAAACCATAATTTGAAAATCATTGAAATGTGACATTTCCTACTTATTGAACTAGAGGAAAGATAGTGGGACCTATCCTCCATGTATTTACTAATATCTAGTTATAGGTATGTATAAGTACCAAGTTATAAATCAACCATTACATTCAATACGTTACTAAAACGTAGCCTGAATATTGCACAAGTGAAGAACACATTTTGCATCCTGTGCAGAAGAGAAAGAAAAGGAAATATTGCAGAATGAAGGATGGGTTAAGAAGATAAGTCATTCTACGTCTACATAAATATAATACCACTTTGTTAGCAAGAAGGATAGAAGAGTGTGGATGATGAAAACATCTAGATTCATAGGTTAAAAAAATGATTCCCCCAATGTAGGTATTTTTTTCCTTCCCACAACACTGAAGATATATGTGTGTGTTTGTTTTAAATCTATTTATGGCAGTTTTCCAATGATGATCCTTACTTATTACTTTTAGCATTTTGCCAGATGTTGAAGTAACAAAGTAATTCATTTCTTTATAAGAAAAGACATGCTAGATGTCTTAGTTATTGAGTTTGCATTATAAAGTCCCAGCAGGAATAAATGTATATGTAAGTTTTTAATTGGCTCTAACAAAAAGATTGGGTAGATTTTGGAATATATTTGTCAATTAGAGATAGACAATTTCTAGAATGTCAGAATATTGCAGTTTGGTATGTTATTTTGTATAGTACATTACTATGCATATCACACGGGTTCTCAATAAATATTCATTAACGGAATTTACAGAATCTGCAAGGGAGTAGCCATCATTCCTGCCAGATGCATTTTATATGTTTGGATTAAATGTCCCCTTTGTTTTTGAATTATACTCTTATCATTTCTTGGACTCCATTTAGCTGGCTACCTATTCATCAGAGTTCCATTTACCTTGATTAAAACTCCCTGCTTTATTTAGTGCCAATTATTGATTGTAAGCAGAGTTAAACAATCAGATCCTATTTCCATATGACTCTTTTGGCACCTATCTTACAGTTCATTGACAAGTAGTACCAACATCTTAAGTAGGCTAGGGCTCTTAGTCCAGGAAGGGAAGAGACACAGGAAGTAAGGAGAAAGGGTCCTAAACCATCAGAAATCAAACAGCCAGAATGAGATGGCGAGCCTCGGTTGTGCAAACAAGGTCCCTGGGACATAGTTGCCTTTAATATTCACAAGGCAGTACAGTAAGTCTTCACTTAATATCATAGAAAGGTTCTTGGAACCTATAACTCTAAGCAAAATGATATAATTAAATCAATTTATCATAGGCTAATTGGCATAAAAAAGAGTTAAATTTCTTTTTCTTTTTTTTTTTTTTGAGACGGAGCCTCAAGCTGTCCCCCTGGGTAGAGTGCCATGGCATCACGCTCACAGCAACCTCCAACTCCTGGGCTCAAGCGAGTCTCCTGCCTCAGCCTCCCAAGTAGCTGGGACTACAGGCACCCGCCACAACACCTGGCCATTTTTTGGTTGCAGCCATCATTGTTGTTTGGCGAGCCCAGGCTGGGGATTCGAACCTGCCACCTTGGGTGTATGTGGCTGGCGCCTTAGCCACTTGAGCCACAGGCACCAAGCCAAGAGTTAAATTTCTATGCCATACATTTTCTGATGTTTTCTGATGTTACAAAAACATCACTAAACTTCTGAATAAAAATGTGCAACACTTGTAACAGTAAACATTGAAATAAATATGAGCTATACATACATTTAAGAAAGATGAATAAAAACAAGTGATTTATTCACCCAACTTTCGGTAAATCAGTGAGGGATGGCAGTCACAGAGGTGGTAATTTAAATCAAGGAATAAACATTTGCAAAGTGAAAATGGTCGAGAGCACATCCTACCTGCATGTAGTTCAAAAACAAAAACCAACGTTGCTGATCGTTTTTGAGTGGCATTGTTAATTGTATGCATTTGTATGACTGTCATATACTTGACAACTTTTTATTTCATAATAATTTGTATTCATTACTCAAATTTTACAACCCACTTATTCCAAATCAGGGTAGTAAGAGGCCAGCACCTATACCAGAAAGTGGGAACATATACTGGCCAAGGCCCATTCCATTGCAGGGCATACTCACACTCCTACTATAAAATAATTCAAATTAGAGTTATTGGAATCTTAAATTATTTTGAGATTTTGATTATGAGATTGTGATTGTGAGACCTGAGTCACACAGCAAGCTACTGCAGTGTTTGCCTCTCTGATCATAAATTAACCTTCTTTCTTATTTTTCTTGCCTTCTAAAGTGTTAAGAAAGAGTAAATGGCACCAGAGATAAGATTCCCTTCCCTCTTAGTTACTGACCTTTTGTTGTAAATAAACTTTTTTCCTTTTTTTCTTATACCTGACCCAGACCAGATGGTAAAAGACCTTACGACTATCAAATTGCTCAAAATGGAATGTTAAATATATCTTTCCTGAAAAAGAACAAGCTGTAATCAATCAAATTGCTGTAAATCATAAAATAGTACTATAAAGAAAATTCCGTAATTCTGATAAATTTCTTTGCTTCTGCCTTGGTAAGTGAAGCCTTAGCCTCTCCACTTCAGAGCACTGACCCTATTCCTTTGGAGTCTGTGTTACCTAAGTGGCTATCCTCAATTTTTTACTTGAATAAATTCTTAAAAAAATTAGATATTGATTCTTTTGATTATTTTAGCTTGACCACATCTACATTCACTCACACTGGGACCATTCACCTAATATGCACATTTTTGGGATATGAAAGAAAAACAAAATATGCAGAGAAACCCACACATACATGGAGATAAGAGTGAGGACTCCACACAGACAGGGATGCCAGTTGGGAATCGATTTTTTTCTCATAAGGAAACAATATGGAATGAATCATTATTTGTACTTCAAAGCTCAATCTCTGGCTGTCATGATGCCTACGCTCCAGCTCCGCTTGGACTAGTGGAGAGCTAGGTAACAATCAATTTGGTCAGTTAAGTCTGGGTCATTTGCAAAATAATAGAAGGGTTGGGGGTGGGTTCATGTTGATAGGTATCATTTATTAACTGAATGTGCTTCACTAAACTGAGCTTGTTCCCAAGAAGAGGGTAAGCCTCGTTGTTCTCTCTTTTTTTTTGAGACAGAGTCTCACTATGTCATCCTTGGTAGAGTGCTCTGGCATCACAGCTCACAGCAACCTCCAACTCTTGGGATAAGTGATTCTCTTGCCTTAGCCTCCCAAGTAGCTGAGACTACAGGCACCCGCCACAATGTCTGGCTATTTTTGTTGTTGTTGTTGTTGTTGTCATCATTGTTGTTTAGCAGGCCCAGGCTGGGTTTGAACCCGCCACCCTCAGTGCATGTGGCCAGTGCCATAACCACTGTGCTATAGGCGCCAAGCCAGCCTCATTGTTCTACTGAGTCAACAGAAACACAAGAAAAAGAGAGGTGACTATTTCATACACACAAGATTAGTTAATTTTATACTCGATTTGGGTCACCTTTATGTGTGATTCATAGGATTCAATATGTGAGATACTGGAGCTACACCAGACCTCCATAAATGGTATATGGGAGCAGTTTAGACAGTGGTCTACTTGAGTTGGCTCAACTTAATCAACTAACAGCTGATTGTATACATCTCTTTTCAACTCTGAGCTTGGTAATATCACCTTGGCAGGCTGAAATCAGTCATGGTGCAGTAATTATTTCATGGAAATCAATAATATTACAAATCATGGATTTTTACTTTTTAATTTTTCTTTTTCAGAGAACTGTTAAGTTGTTCAACATTTATCAGCACATCACTCAATGTGGGTCTGTTTATGTGTGTACATGTATACATTCTAGAAATTTGATTTCTCAAAAATTAACTAGAAAGAACTTCAAATCTTGTTCTATGTCACCACACATTGGAAAAAATGGTCAAGATACATAATTTAGCTGCTACAAGATCTCTTAATGGTATCTCCTTAATGTTGTTCTTTATTTACAGTGGCAGTTGGTAAGAGAAGACTAATCCCAACCTTTGGTAATTCCAGCCCAAATCTTTTAGACTAATCACTTTTTTGTAGTTCATCAGAATTATTCTCAAAGCCTTCTCCCTTCAGTTGATTGTTTTTCTTGATTAGTAAAAATTTGATTGACAACCATTGGGCTAACTGTACTTATCAAATTACCAGTAATTTATAGAGTTTAGATTATTCATGAAGAGGAAGATGAGACTATTAAGAAGACCAAAGGACACAAACATTGCAATCTTTTCAGAAAATCTTCTAAGACTTAAGTATCTTCAGAATAGGCCCTAGAAGGCACAAATTCAGTCATTCACAGAAAAACACAACATAAAATTTACTCATTTATCAGACTTCTACTGGAGATTTGTTGTAATTAGGATCTCTCAAAGAAAAATCTCATAGTAACTATCCTTGAATAATTTATTGTCTACTGAGGGTCATAAAATATGTGATAATATTTATTAAATAGGGGCAAATACAGGATACTAGTTAAAGAAATGTACTCTAATTTTTTTATATATCATATTAAAACTCAACATGGTAATACAAACATAGACTTTTATTTATGATTTGGGGATTTTTTTTTCCAGGTTTAGTATAAAATAAAACAAAAATTATCACCAGCCCCAACTTTATGATCTGGAAATGGAAGATTTCATATTGAATTTAAAGTCTCTATTTTCTAAGCACTTAGGAGCTTTCCCCCTTGTCACATTACCTTTTTACAACTATAGGCATTAATTGATTAACCCCAGTTGATTAGAAAAGCAGCCAAATACAATGCCTTATTTCCTAACGAAACCAACAGCCTAAAGTATAACTGTAATTGTTCCTTACCCAGATGACAGAAAGCAATTTCAGTGATGGCTTTAATTAGGATGTATGAAGCAGGGAGCACCAGGCCACCTATGTCTGTATGCCTCTTTTCAGGAAGCCCATAGAAATGCAGTGCCACCACATTTCACTTACTTGTGGCTCTATTAGCTACACTGCCTTCTAGTTTTTCCATAGATCCCAGTTCATTTAATAATTTGTTTTCACTTGCTCAGCATTATCTGAAAAGTTAATAGTGAAAAAAGTTCACTACTCCCTTGTTGGCATAATATTTTTGAAGAAACAAGAGGACTCACAAAGGAACTCCCTCAATTTATCTTGCATGAAGAACGCTTGGAAAGAGAAACTTTTGGCACCCTGCCCAGGTGAAGGAACATTATTGAAAGAAGGATACGTTTGTATTAGTCTGGAGAAAAGTAGCTGTCTACTCCTATAAAGCAATTTGCAAGAAAGAGTTGGGCAAAACGATGGCATGGGAAACTGGGGAACTCTTTTGTGCCTTGAGGATATCACCAGGTGGTGCAGTGGAAGTTGCATAGTAACAGATATATATTCAAACCTGAGGAAAAACACACACTGCACAGACAAACACAAATTGGTTGTTTCAAAAGTATGAAACAAACGTTTAACACAACCCACTTAGGCTGCTAGCATTTATTATGCTAAATGAGAGGAAGCTATGATTGAGACAGGATAGGAGTGATATAGTTGCTACACTCAAGCAAGTCATGGCCATGAACAGCAGCAACAGTAAAAGAAACAGTAGCAGAAACACAAAACTATAACACAGCATCTCATAAGAAATGTGTACTATCCCATGTACAAACTCCACATTTATTTCTTTTCAAGGTTATTAATTAAGAATTAATGTATTGTGATCATCCAGTCTTGTTCTATTCTTATTAGGATTATTTCCACCTTAGAGTACTGAGGAGAGTTTCAACAGTTGGATACGTAGGTGTGTAAGACTAATCTACGCTAACCAATTAGCAGTTACCCCATAGACCTCAGAGTTAAATCTTAGTATCATGAGAAATAGCATGTTTAAACTTTGAATATATAACACAAATAAAATGTTTTAGCTGTATTTCATTTTACTAGGTAGAAATAAAGAGCTTTCTAAAACTCAGTGGGTTTACATGTGCTTCTGGAACATTACATTACATGTGATAAGTGTGCATGTATTGGAGAGGCTTATGCATATATGTGCAAATTGTGTACGTATGTGTGTGTGTGTACACAAATAGAAAAGAGGCTATGTGTGTCCACATTCCATTCCCTGGCTCATACACTTAGCACAACTCTTCCAAACAGAATTTTAAGGCTGCATTTATTGCTTACTCTGGTCTTACTATAGCTGACTTCACTTCATACGGTGGCCGACAGCTTGCAGAACACTAGTAGGAAAGAGCAGACCCATGCGGAAACCACTCAGTGAAAAGTATCACACCAGATGTAATCAGTAATGCACAAGAACCCGGGAGCTGTGTAACACCAGCCACGCTGCCATTTGTCCACTCACTGGGCTATCAAGTGCAGACACCACAGGAGTGTCCTAATCAAGAGAAACCTGGATAATAACATCAGCTCTTCTGGAAAATGATATTTATGTACTCAGAGAAATAGCACAGCCTATCATTCCTGCTGCTAAGGCTTTTGTATGCTCGTATTGTCAGAACATACAAGTGCTTGCTGATTACAAGGGAACAGAGGCCTAAGAATTGATTTTAATGATCCTACTGAATTTTCAACAGTTTTCGTCTACTGAGATAAAAACTAGACAGAGTAGAAAGTGTTTTCAAACAGCTTTGCATTGTTCAAGGCCCTGGATTGTTTTGTACTTCGGGGCGTTGGAGGACCAGTGGAGGAGAGCCTATTAGGCATTTGAGAATACTTGTTCACTAAGGGTCATAGACTCGGAGAAAGACAAAATTTGAGGAGATGCTGCTTATCTTCAATTTCAAAACTTAATTCTACTGATCAGAAAAGAGAGGTCCAGAGAGGAAAAGTAAATTATTCAAGGCCATAGAACAGGTGAATGCAAGGGCTAAAATCACTTCTACTGAACTTAGGTGTGGTAATGTGTTCCCCTATCACGTGCTTACTGTACAACCTGACTGGGAATTGTTTATTCCTTCTTCCCCGCTCCCTCTTCCTTTCTCCTTCCCTCTTTTCTTCTTTCTTACTCCCTAACAGTATCCCTCCCTACTTCCCTTCATCTCCTTCTCTCTCTCCTTATCTCCTTACCTTTCTTCTTTCATTTTTGGCTTTCTCCTTCATCCACCTATCCATATATAGAACAAATATTTGCTGAGCATTTATTCTGTGTCAGGAATGGTGTCAGGGATGAGAGATTCAGATGGGTCCCTGGCCTCACGGGACTTGTAGGCTCAGAGGGAACATGGATGCTAAGTGGGTCAAGAAAAGCTTTCTGAGAAGTCATATGAATACTGAGGACGAGTAGGATGAGTAGGAAACAGGCAATTACAGAATGGAGGGAGGGCAATAAGCGTCCATGTACAGGAAATGGTGTGTGCTAACTTCCAGGGCAGAACGCTTCTCAGGCAGCAATCAGACTAGAAGAGTCCATTGGGAGATCTTGGCAGAACTGATAGACCAGGTGGTGAACAGTATTATTATCTGATCCTGTCTTTACTGCTACAGCCCCCATTTCCAACCCAAAATTCCCTCTAAAACATTTTCATTCCTGTAAAATATTTAAACTTTGCATAAATAAATAATAAAGAACTACTGAGAAGTAAACTTCAAAAAATAGAGGACAACGTATCCCATCTCTGTGCTAAGACGTTGACATGTGTTGCACGTATCTGCACGTGTTGGTCTCTTCCTTACCCACAGTTCCTTGCAACCTCCTGAAAGCCAGTGAGGTCAGGGTGGTGTATGATTGTGAGCTCTGAAATCAGATAAACCAGAGAACTCAGTTCTCAGTCTGCACTTTCTGGTGCTTCAGTCTTGAGCAAATCTTTCTGCTGTTAAGCTTCAGCTTTCTTATGGGAAGAACCAGAATTGAAAACTAGCCTCTAGAAGGTTCCAAAGAACATATATAAAGAGACCATTATGATGCCCAGCACAGTGAGTACTCACCGTACATTCCATCAGTGAGGAAAAAGACACACGACACTTTAACAGTTTTAAGTCACACTACCAGTCGAGATACTTTAATAGCAGCAATGGGCTTACAGACATTTAAAACCTACACTCTCTACTTAGATCTGATAGGGATGAAAAAATGCACATTTTTAAGAGAACATACTGAGTATAAAAATGCCATATGTGGCTCTAGCGCAGGGCAGGTTAATGAGCCCCTTGGGACATAGACATGGTCACCTCAGCCTAAAGATTATTCTCACTAATGCAGAATAACAAAAAGTGGTGCCATTTCTTTTGGGTTTTTTAATCTGAAATATATATATATATATATATATATTTTTTTTTTTTCTATTTCAGGTTAATGTGAAGATACAAACAACCAAATCACAATATTTGAATTTGTTAGATAGAGTCCCTCTTGTAGCTATGTCTTGCATCCAAAAGGTGCTCCATACACTCCCCCATGGTGCCCGTTCAGTGCGAGCACCCCAGACCTCCCTTCTCTCTCCCTCATCCCTTTTTTCCCTCCTCCCATAATGAACTGAAATGAGCTTGAGCTTTTCTTCCTATGTGGGTGTGAATGAGATTATCTGCTGACTTCATATTAGTATTGAGTACACTAGATATTTTCTTTTCCATCCTCATGATACTTGACTGAGAAGAATGTACTTCAGCTCCATCTGGGTTAATACAGAAGATGTGAAGTCACCATCTTTTTTATGGCCAAAGAGTATTCCATGGTGTGCGTGTGCCACAGCTTGTTAGTTAATGGGAACAATGCCATTTCTTGCCTTTCATAGATGGAGCAGGACTCACATACTGAAACTGCAGTGAAATGCACCTACCTTTTCTGTCTCAGTGTTGCCTTCTGTAAACGAGAAGAATACCTGGCAGGGTGATTCTGGATTATAGTCAGGATTGCACCCACTGCTACAATTAGTGTGCATTATTATACACTGCAATAATTTTTATTATGCCCTGTATCTGGTACATAATAAGTGCCCAGTAGATGTTCTTCTTCTGTATGCAGGAAACATGAAGGTCGTATTTTATAACATAGGTTTGAAAAGGATAATGTTTGATAATTTGGTTCTAAGCGCAGTCATCAAAAGAATGATCAGACTTTTTTCTTTATTTAATATATCTCATCAGGGTTACAAAAATTGATTCTTTTCCCATAATTTTAAAACAATGGGAACAGAGAGAGTCTCCAGCGAGGGAAGAGAAAGCCTGTGGCTCTTTCAGACAAGAGCGTTATGGCGCCAAGCCTACTTTCATCTCACACAAACAAGTTTATTGCTTGAGTAAAAGCAAAAAACAAAACTCCTTATGTCTTGAAGCAGAAAGAACTCCTGGTGGCTACAGCTTGAATTCTTTATAAAAATAGTTTATTGTTAAGCGCATAATTCTCAATATGTTTTAAAAGTAAACATTAGCGGACAAAGCTTTCTCTGTAACAAAAGCTTTGAAGCTTCATCAACCTGATACTTCTGTCCACAGATGCTCAGCGGTGCTTTCCCCGGGATATTAGCAGTCACAGCTGGGTGCTGGAGATATTTTTTCATGCTGTATAAAAAACATTTTACAGGGTGGCATTTTGTAAACTACAGTAAAATTGCCTTTGACTTAGAATTGTAAAAGATCATCATTTGGCAACCACTGTGGTCATAACTGTTTCAGAAAGAAATTACAGTAGATGCTAAAATAAATGGTATCAACTTTGATTAGTAATATGATATTTACACAATTGCAAAATGAAATCGAACAGGCACCATCACGTCAAGCTAGTGATGGAAACTAACATCATCAGCCATGAGAAACAGACACGAGGTACCACCGTATCTGATGCCCTGGAGAGTGCACAATGCAACTTCAGAAGAAAAATACAAACCTCAATGTAATCATTAGGAGGTATCAGAGAGATACTGAGAGAGTTGCCCAAGTAAGTGTCCTATACTCTTCAAAAGTTTCAAGGTATAACTCAATAACTAAGAAAATGACATGAAGGCTACATTAACCAGTTCAATGAGAATATTTGAAATTGTATACGAAAACACCATATTGTACCCCGTGATTGCATTAATGTACACAGCTATAATTTCATAATAAAAAAAGTATCAAGGTATAACAGATAAGAGAAGACTAAAGCCCTTTCCCAGGCTGCAGGAAACCCAGGAGATGCGATACCTGGAAGCAGCATGAGACCCAGGGCTGTGCCTTAAAGATATTGTGGGACAACTAGCAAAATCTGAGTAGTGTATTAAAGTTAGATAACATTGTATTCATGTTAATTTCCTGAATTTGATCATTGTACCATGCAAGGAAAGGGAATGACCTTGTTTTGGAAAAGCACATTGAAGTACTTAAGGATAGAGATATATCTGAAACTTATTCTTAAGTACAGAAGAAAATGTGTGTTTGTATGAATGTATGGAGAGAGAGAGAGGGAAGGAGGGGAAGGGCCAAGGAGGAGAGAGGAGGAAAGAGAGTGAGAGAGACAGAGAAATAAGTGTTGTGCCTTTAAACCATGGTAACCCTCTCCAATATAACATGGTTTCTTTCTGATATTTTGTTTGTGGAGAAGTACAACATGTCAGTGATGGGAGAAGAGTAAGCTTATTCCTAATATGCAGAGGGCGCCAAAACAATGTATACAAATTTTAAGAAAGGAAGAAAACGATATTAAAATTATAATGCTTAAGTCATGTTTGACTTCTGTAATTATAGGAGATAAAGACACAGTATACAAGATACCTAATGTCATCAGCATATCTTGAGAGTTATAATTTTAATATAATTTTTTCTTTTCTAAAAATGTGTATATGCATAAGTATGTTCTTTTGCTTAACTCTCTTTGATGGTTTCATTGCATTGAAAAAGACTGCTATTATCCAACTCAACCCAGCTCAGAGATGACAGCATATTCAGGCACTAGACATTTACAAAGGTTTAGTAGTTGTTGGTCTTAAGTTGGATGAGAGCCAATTGCTACTGGCTTTATAAAGACTGCTATATTCCCAAGCAGTCTTTATTTTTCCAGTTTATCCTCTGTCCCAAATCTTCCCCTCCTCACTACATTAAGTCCCAACCTATTCAGCCAGGATTTAGCTAACCTAAAATTCCCTCTGTATTCAAAACAGAACACTTTTCCCTGGAGAGATCAATCTCTCCATTGTCCCCAAATCATACTTGCTGCTGCCTCAATACTTTGTCTTACATCACCCCTTTTCTATAAAATAAAGATAATTAAGATAACAATGTTAATAGCAGCTACTAATTATTGAATATCAATAGAGATATTGTCCTAGATACTAATACGCACACACACACAGAGAATCTAATTTAATCCTCCATCTTCAATGTGATAGACAGTATTATTCCCATTTGTAGAGCTCAGGTAAATGAGGATCAAAAGTTCAGACAGACCAGGTGTGATAGCTCAGATCTATAATCCTAGCACTTTGGGAGCTCGAGGGAGGAAGATTGCTTATAGCCAGGAGTTCAAGACCAGCCTGGCCAATGCAGTGAGACTTCATCTCTATAAAAAATAATAAAACATGCCAGTCAGAGTAGCACATCCATGTAGTCCCAGCTACACCAAAGACTGAGGTGAAAGTGAAGACTGCATGGGCCCAGGAGTTCAAGCCTGCACTGTGCTATGATGATGCATTGCCCTGAAGCCTGGGCCACAGAGTGGGGCTCTGTGTCTTTAAAAAAAAAAAAAAAAGACAATTTTTTTAATGGTTCAGACTTTGTCCTTTCTGTACCCATTTCCTAAAGTATATAGCTTAGAATATTAAAGTTAGTATTTGAAAAAGTTAAAATGGGGGAAATGGCCAAATGTGTTTGGGAAATCCTACATTTAATGAAGTTACTTAATCAGCTTAGATTCTACTGTGCTAAATCCTGTTAGTGTTCTTCAGTGTTCATGAATTATGTAGATTCCCTGCTTAATGTGCTCCATGCCACTCAACAGCCACTTTTTTAAAGATTCTTTTTATTTTATGTTTTTTTTTAATTCTTCACAAATACATAGTATTTCTAGATGGAAAATTTCTAATTATTATTGAAAATATAAAAAGACACACATCTGAATATATTACAAATTGTTATTAATGATTTTTTTTACTTGTTTAGGTATTCCGTCTGTTATAACTCAAGTTATTGTCTTCCTAGGGATATCAGTATGCCACATAGTAAATTCAGTTTGCTCTGGGGGTTCAGAAGGATTGTAGCAAACAGCTGGCCCACTGGGGGCACACATATCTGATATTGGGTGTTATTATATAGGAAAGTACCTTCAGGCTCTCCTGTACATTCATAATAAGAGTGAACCATTAACGTATCAATAGCCACTTTTAAAAAGTTCTCTGTTGCCTTTTATTAAAATTTTGTCTTATCATTGAAATAGGTGGTATTCACTTGAAGAATAGGATAAGCCTTATATTTCTGTTTCTGCCACATGTTAAACACACAGTAGGTGTTCAATGAATATTCTGTGATAACTGGCAGGGACACACCTGCAGTCTCCAACTCCAGGGTCATGGACCAGGGATGAAACTTCATCTGTATTTATAGCCATTTCCCATCACTTTCATCACTGCCTGAGCTCTGCCCCCTGTCAGATCAGAGGCAGCATTAGACAGATTCTCATAGGACTATGAACCCTACTGTAACCTCCAAATATGAGAGCTCTAGGTTGTGTGTTCCTTCTGAGAATCTAGTGCCTGATGTTCTAAGCTGGTGAGGCTAGATCTGGAGAGTGACTGCAAATACAGATTATCATTAGCAGAGAGGCTTGACTGCACAGAGATCATCACAAATCTATTTCTTGCAGACACATATCAAAACCAGCCCCTTCTCCCACTCTGTAGAAAAATTACCTTCCATGAAACTGGTCTCTGGTTCCCAAAATGTTGGGACTACTGCTCTATACCTTTTTTTTTTTTTTTTTTTAATAATTTGCCTTAGTAGTTCTCCTTGAATTCTCATTCCTCCAATTTCCCATATCCCAGCTAATAATTACATGTAAATGAAGTGACCTTTGGCTGTCCAAAAGTTGACTTCTAATCATTAACAGAAGCTTTGGCTTTCTGGCAGCCTTTGATTACATTTGTGTAACTGTTCATTCTCTTTTTACCCAGGTGAGAATTTTTCAAAGAGCAGAGTCCTTAAAAGGTTTTGAATAAGAAAGAACAAATTTAATTTAAATAAACATTACATACCTGGCAGTTGGGAAAAATGAAAGGGCCGTGAACAGTTCATCAGGAAGCACCACAGTGTGTTAAATTACAGGTAATAAAATCATACTGTCATGAAGAAAACCACTACAGAGACTTTGAAATGAGTTTTCTAAACTGCAAGCGTTGCGCTAATTCCTATTTCCTGGGATTACACATGAGCATGACTGCATTTAGAGGAAAGTAAGCACGTGCTTTCTGCCAAGCTCTTCCAGTTTTATGAGAAACACTGAAATGTTCGATATCTTTGCAAAACAGATCTTGAGCTTTTAAGCCCATAAATGTAAGAATGCACATATTGCTGTGGTTTCAAGGCTAAAATTATGTCTGACATAGTCTTCCCTGATCCCTTAGTAGCCATACTCTTTGCAAAGAGCCTTAAACCATGCTATATCCCAACTTTGGTGGTTAGGTGGGGACTGTCACACAGCTAGTATATACTGGAAATGAGGTAGAATATCAGCAAAGTTTCCAGGAAGAAAAGATGGAGGAGTTTAGAACAGTTGTTTACAATTAAAGTTACTGTTCAAGTAAAGCAAATAGACAACTTTCTGAATGGGAAAAGATATTTGCATGTTACAAATCTGACAAAGGGTTTATAACTAGAATCTATAGAGAACTCCAATTAGTCAACTGAGCAAACAATCCCTTCTATCACTGGGCAAGAGATATGAACAGAACATTTTCTGAAGAAGTCAGATGAATAGCTAACAAACTTTTGAAAAAATGTTCATCAACCCTGATCATCAGAGAAATGCAAATCAAAACCACTCTGAGATACCCTCTAACCCCAATGAGAATAGCCCACATCACAAAGTCTCAAAGCTGCAGATGCTGATGTGGATATGGAGAGAGGGGAACACTGACACACTGTGGGTGGGACTGCAAAGTAACACAAACTTCCGGAAGGAAATATGGAGAATCCTCAAGGAACTCATATTAGACCTTCCATTTGATCCTGGAATATTCCTTGGTAAACATATACCGCAGCTTGTTAATCCATTCCTGGATTGGTAGGCATTTAGATTGCTTCCACATTTCGGCAATTAATTGTAAATTGAGCTTTGATAAATAATCTAGTGCAAATATCTTCATGATAAATTATTTTTTTCTGAGTAGATGCCTCATAGTGTAATTGCAGGATCAAATGGAAGGTCTAGTTTGAGTTCCTTGAGGATTCTCCATACCTCCTATGGAGATGGCTTGGAGCCTGTGGCTCACGTACACCTGAGCTGACAGGTTTGAATCCAGCCCAGGCTCACCAAACAACAATAACGGCTGCAACCAAAAAATAGCTGGGCATTGTGGCGGGCACCTGTAGTCCCAGCTACTTGGGAGGCAGAGTTGGAAGTTGCTGTGAGCTGTGATGCTACAGCATTCTCTACCCAGGGTGACAGCTTCAGGCTGTGTCTCAAAAAAAAAAAAAATAGATGGAGACTTGGCTCAGGGCCCATAGCACAGTGGTTATGGCCCCAGCCATGTACACCAAAGCTGGTGGGTTCAAACCCAGCTAAGACCAGCTAAATAACAATGACAAGTGCAACAAAAAATAGCCAGGTGTTGTGGTGAGTACCTATAGTCCCAGGTACTGGGAGGCTGAGGCAAGAGAATCGCTTAAGCCGGGGAGTTTGAGGTTGCTGTGAGCTGTGATCCCAGAGCTCTCTACTGAGGGTGCCATAGTAAGACTCTGTCTCAAAAAATAAAAAAATAAAAAGATGGAGACTTTACAATTTTTGTATTAACCTGGATGGAGCTGAAACACATGGAGGAGCATGAATTTAATGTATTCAATACTAACATGAAGCTAGTAGATGATCTAATATATGTCCACATAAGAGAAAAACTCAAATCAATTTAAGGTGGAGGGGGTGAACAAGGGAGCAGGGAGAGGGGAGGAGGGAAGGGGATAGGTGTGCTCCCACTTAATGGCCCAATGTTAGGGTATGTGGCATACCTCTTGGGAATGGCACACAACTACAAGAGAGACTCACCTAACAAATGCAAACATTGTAACTTAATTCTTTGTACCCTCAAATTAACCCGAAGCAATGAAAATTAAAATTAAAAAAATAAAATCTACAGCAAATTTTTTTTTTTTTAAAAAAAAGCTACATTTGCGAAGTCTTGGCTACCAGAGCAAATACAAAGAAACAGCTATTGGATGTCATCAGGGTATCCATAGTCCATGAGTACCTAATATATATATGAGCCCCAGTGCTGGATTCTATGGAAAGGAAAACTAGTCTCCAGAACTATAGTCTTTTTCCGTTCTTCTTTGCATAGGCAAATAAAGACTTGGAACTTGCCTCCATTTGCTGCACAGACTTTCTGAGTATCACTCACTCCTGTAACCTTCTTGCATCTATTAGAATTAAAGAGGTTTTCAAAATGTGACTCCTGACTAGCAATATCAGCATCATCTGGGAATCTGTTAGAGAAATGAACATTTTCTGGTCTCACTGAAGGTCTATGAAATCAAAATCTGGAGGGGAGAGGATGGGGACCAACCAGCGATCTGTGTTTTAATTGGCCCTCCAAGGAATTCCAATGCACACCACAGTCTGAGCCCCACTGCCCTCTAGGAACCATTGCTGAAATTCCGTCATCAGCTCTGATTCACCCAGCCAAGTGGTCTCTCCTCAGTCTTTACTCTTTGGCTCTGTATCATGTCATATCACCCCTTGAGATTTTCTCCCTCTCTTATTTTCTGTGGCTTGGTGCCAGCGTGATACATTCTCTTTTTATCTCACATTACTTTTTCATTTCTTTCATTGACTTATTTCCCATTACCTGGAGTTTTCCATGATTAAATCTCACTTCCTTTCACCATGTACTTTCTTTTGTGAGGATCTGATGCATCTCTGTGATCTCAATTATCAATTTTAGTCACAGGACTTTTAAGATTTTGTTTGTCTGAGCCTCTCTATTAATTTCCAAATTTACATTTCCAGTTGCTTGCTTAGAAATGCCATCCCTATGTTCCGTGGCCTCTTCAAAGGAATACATCAAAACCCAAACACCCGGTCCTCACCACCCCCAAAGCAGCTGTTCCTGATTCTCTCCCCAGGCTCTCAGACAAGAAAACTCAAAGACTCAGGCTCATCTTTGTTTTTTATTCTCTCCATGACTGAGTAGTTGCCAAGTCTCATCAAGTCTGTTTATATCCTTTGCATTTCCACCAGCTTTCCAGTGGGCCCGGCTTCCAGTTATCTTTTACCTTAGTTTTTTCTAGTAATTATTACTAACTTAATCTTCTCAATGTATTATTCCAGGGCTTTTACTGTATCATTATGATGACCTTCAATGATTCTCCAATACCTTCTCCATCTGCCATGTAAATTCCTCATTCATTAGCTTGACATTTACAATTATCTATCATAGAACTCCCAACTTCTTATCCAGGCTACGCTGACACTGTCCCCTGCTGCATTCTTGTCAATTCAGGAGACACTCCATTGAAAAGTCTGTGAGATTTATTATTATTATTGATGTTACTATAATTTCATTTGAATGTTTTCGCCCAACCCAGAATACCATCTCAATCCTCTTCCATGTCACCTTCTTAGGCTGTCCTCAACTAGACATTAACTTTCCCCTATTTTCACCTCCTTTATACCTTCATGGAAGGTGATGCATCTGCAAGTTATTATAACAATAGGTAACACGGCTTCTCTGACTAGGTTGTAAACTCCTGCAAGATATACGCTGAGCTGACTTCTAAGTTTTTCTTTCTCACCCAAGCACCCAGTATACAGTTTGTCATATCACAGATGCTTAATAAATATTACTGTGTTAAATAAATTCTGCGTGCAGGTTGCTTATGAGGTGATTGATGGGTCTTATAACCCATCAATCAATGAAGAAGCCTCTGAGATGGAACAGGGGTAGGGATAGATGGGATGTAAAGGATGCAGACAAGATATTTTTTACTTGGAGAAAGAAAGTCTAGAGTTTCCTAACGGGGACACTTAGGAAAGTAATGAGGATTTACTTTCAATTGTGAAGAGTTTTAAGTTCTGATTAAGGGACCATCAGGGAAGACTACCCCATGGGATGCTTCTCACAGAGTTTAGTATGCAACACTGGTTCTGAGGAAAATGAATAGCTGCCAGCCCATAAAATTGGGGTTCTAAGGCCAAATAATTTGAGAAAATCTAACAAAGATGAGTAGGATTATTTATATTATCTTCCAGACCTTTCCATTTGCTAATGTGTGGCTTTCCAGGGGAATCTATAGCCAGCGATATTTCCTACACTTCAGTGACCCTAAATTCTATTATCACAGAGTATCCTGTAGAAATAGCATTTCTGAGGAACTCATGCAGGGACATGTTACACGAACAACTCTTTGCAACTTGGTATTTTGTGAGTTTTTAAATAAGAAACCAAAGGCAATCTTAACATGCCACATCTTAGAAATGGAAGAAATAAATTAGCAGTCCCATAAACTGTCAAGGAAAAGGGCACTTCTATCTGAAGTATCCAAATAATGTTATCTGTGCCACAATCCTCTCTCCCAAGAGGATTTCCCAAATTATTAGCTATTTTTTGCTTGTTTCCTCAACCACTAATCCCCCTCCTTCCCTATTCTCACTTAGTGAGACAGATCCCCCCCAACCAGAAATCTTCTTGGGAATTCAAAGAACTTGGGGAAAAAAAGAAATCAACTACATATACAACCCTAGGCCCTTATAATTTAATATATATTTACCATGACTTTAAAATGTTGATAAAGCTACACACACACACACACACACACATTAAGTATTTATGTGGCCCTATGGAATAAAATACTGATCAGGAGGTAATAGGACAAAATCCTTCATATTCCAGTCCTCGAGTTTCGCACATATGCCAAAATAGTCTTGCCGTTGTACTTTTTTAAGAACTTGCCTTTTTGAGATATCTCAAAGGCAAAATACAGGCTGCTTTTGCATTATTTTATAAAGATGAATTGCTTAGGACCATCAGGGAAAGAAAAGAAGGGAGTGTGCCTCTGTGTGTGTATACAAAATCAATTTAATGAAATGTTTCTCCAGTACATGGAGAGAGTCCCAAATTTATTACAGAAGGAGATTCATATGTGAATATCTTCATGGCTAATTTTGAATCAAGACCACTAGAGATTAGTAGGAATTACTATACTCTAAGTATATAGCTATATAAATGTATTCTTTATTCTTTCATGAATCTTTATCTCATATTATCCCAAGTTTTGCAGGTTTTCTTCTAACCACTCAAATGTTCTAGTCTGAACTGACCAACAGGTAAGAAAATTTTAATAATTTAAATAAAAGTTTTTTTTTCGTGAAATTGTTGTGAAATATTTTATTTGAATGCCCAGAATTAGAATCTATCATTGAAAATTTGGGCATGTGATCCTATTGTTGAGATTGCAAACTAAATAAAACCTCATTGGAAAGAAGTATGGAGAATCCTTATACAGGTATAAATAGACCTTCCATTTGACACTGCAATCACTATGTATCTACCCAGAAGAAAAAATATCATTATACCATGAGGACATTTGCACTAGAATGTTTACTGCAGCTCAATTCACAATTGCCAAGTTGTGGAATAAACCCAAAAGCCCATCAACCTATGAATGGATTAGTAAACCATGCCATATGTATGCCATGGAATATTATTCAGCCATAAAAAGATAGTGACTTTACACTTTTGGTATTAACCTGGATGGAGCCTAAGAACATTCTTCTTGGCTCGGCGCCTATAGCTCAACGGGCTAAGGCGCCAGCCACGTACACCTAAGGTGGCGGGTTCGAATCCCCAGCCCGGACCCGCCAAAACAACAATGACGGCTGCAACCAAAAAATAGCCGGGCGTTGTGGCGGGCGCCTGTGGTCCCAGCTACTTGGGAGGCGGAGGCAGGAGACTCACTTGAGCCCAGGAGTTGGAGGTTGCTGTGAGATATAATGCCACGGCACTCTACCCAGGGGGACAGCTTGAGGCTCTGTCTCAAAAAAAAAAAAAAAAAAAAGAACATTCTTCTTAGTAAAGTATCACAAGAATGGAAAGGCAGTATCCAATGTACTCAATACTAATATGAAACCAATATAAAAACAACTACACTTCTACATGAAAGAAAAACACAATTAAATTCAGGAAGTGGGAGGGGGAGGGAGACTGGCAAGCTCTCACCTAATGGGCACAATGTAGGGGTATATGGCATACCTCCTGGTGAAGAGCTCAACTGTAACTTGGACTTTACCTAACAAACACAAACAATGTAACCTAATCATCTGTATCCTCATATTAATGTGAAATTTAAAAAAAAATTGTGCATGTCATAAATAGTTGTTGGAAGGAACTCAATCAATGGCTAATTTTGCATGTTTAGGGCTTAAAATCCAATGGAAGTGACACTGTTGAAAGCCCCAGCAACTCAGACCATCCTCTAGATAATGTAAACATGTTACTCATTTTCTTATACCCTAAAGAAGACATGACCAGATTGACTCATTCACTACATGCAAGCAAGAATTCATTCCTTCATGATTAGTGAAAGCAAGGAATGGCGAAAAAACTGCGAGTTCATATACATGTTGCTGCCACAGAAAATCATTGCTTCCAAGATGCAAGCCTACTGGCTGCATCCCATGATTTCAAAAGTATGGCAAGAGTTCTTTCATTCATTAATGATTTACCAATTCGTTGCAGAGTGCCTGGCACATTTGAGATGCTTAATAACTATTTGTTGAATGAGTGAACATTGAAGTGAACATCCAGCAAGAAGGAAGGCTACATTTTCTACTCTGATCATATTATGGTTTGACTTTAGATCATTAATTTAGTATGTTATTGACACTTGTTAAAAGCGAGGAGTATGCATTCTCATCACCCCACCTCCCGGATAGCCTAGTGTTCTGCTCAGGACAGGGGTTCAATGTATCTGTTCAATGAAAAGGTGGCTAACATTATCTTTTAACTTTTTAGAGTGCTTAGGCATTTGATGCCTACTTCATTTTTTCTCAAAAAACAAAGTAACTGCAATAGTCCATACTGCCCAGTAGGTAAACCTTCACTTGGTTACAGGCTGGCAGGCCGCAAATCCTTCTGTCTCTGGAAATACCTCACTCCTTGGCCCTCCAAGAGTTGCCCTATGCATCCTCCTCAAGCTAGCAGGCTGGGGTGGCATTCTCTTTCAACAACCCTGCAGTTCTCATTTACCATCTAAATCAAAATTTCCCACTGGTTCTGTTTCCCCTCTAGGCACTTTGTTTGTTGCTCTGCCGGGGGTAAAACCTTGTCCAGCTCACCTCATTTGATCCTGTGATTTGAATCTACTGTGTGTGATATGTGGGCTCCCATCTGAGCCTTGTGCTGCAAAGGTGGTGAAAAATTGCAGACAATCACATCAAGCCTAGAAACTGCCAGTGACTGACAAGCAGCGTCCAATCTTTGAGACTGCCTCAGAAAGCAGAAACCACAGTTTGATGCTGACGTGAGAGGAATGTCAGGACGGGTTTCTGTGAAGTATTAGATAACCAAAGGGACTGAAATCACTCCCTTCCAATGTAAAGGGGACATAAGATTTGTCATCAGGAGCTTGAGCTATGGTTCCATTCTGGACCGCATTAGCCGTTAGGAGACGAAAGTGATGGAGATTATTCATTCCTTTCAAATTCACATTCTTAAATGCCATCTTAGAAAACAGCTGTACCATGATCTTTCATTTCCCGGGGAATATGACAAATGAGTCCTTCCCAGAGCAGGCTGGGGACCTTCTCCTTCTTCAACACATCTTTGCTTCACTGTCACCGTTCTCGCCCAAGACTAGATAGACATTATAAGTCCATCTCATTAACTTCATTATCATAAGACACACCCTGACTCCATCACTCCAAGGCTGTCTGATGCACCTTAGCAGTATGGTCCTCCTCCATTCACACAGCTCCTGTCTCACCCCCAGTGACAGCCACGGCAGCCAAAATACTCAGTCAGCTTCGTAAGTGCTCATCCTTCAGGGTGTGAAAAACTCTACAAAATACCTACATGCCATGCGTGTCTACTCCAAAATACATACTTACATACTGTGTATACTGTGTGTATAGTATATAGTAAATACAGTTGGATATATATCTCTCTCTATATATAGGTATAGATATATAGTATTGATACTACTCTGACATCATCTACATTTGATTATGCATAAACCAAATTAAGCTTATGAGAGGAAAAAAGAAAAGGTGGCCCCAAATTGTTCACACCATTAAGGACACATGTGTGTTGCCTGGGTTTGGGGGAAGAAGAGAAGTGTCCAGAAGAGAAGAAGGTCCTTGGAACTAATTGACACTTAGCTATTTCTACCTTGTTTGGTCTGAAGGGTTCCAGGGTGGAGGGGGGAGATGACTGGGCTGGGAGTTGCCCCTCTTTTCTTCAACTTGAGTATCTTCTTTCTAAAGTTTGTTTTAATTATTGGCTTTCCACAGTAAGATTTTCTTTGACCAAAGTTATATTGCTCTAAATCAGTGGTTCTCAACCTTCCTAATGCCTCCTAATGCCACGACCCTTTAATACAGTTCCTCATGTGGTGGTGACACCCAACCGTAAAATTATTTTTGTGGCTACTTCATAACTATAATTTTGCTACTGTTATGAATTGTAATGCAAGTATCTGATATGCAGGATGTATTTTCATTGTTACAAAGGCGTTGTGACCCACAGATTCAGAACAGCTGCTAAACAATATACTAAGTTGGTAGTCTCAGCTTCTCCAACTTAGCAGGTCGGCATTCACTCCATGTGTTTTTGAGTGTCTCTTTTAGCGCCCCCCCAAAATGTATTTAAGTGTTTTGTAGTTTAGTAAATTCATTACTGAAATGCACCAAATCACATTCATTATCTCATTTCAACATGGTGAGGTCAATGTCTCATTCTCTTTCATTTTAAAGATAAGAAAGCTGCGACTCACAGAGGTAGTTGTGTACCCAAAGATATACAAGTCTTCAGGTACAGAGCTGACAGGTGAGCACCTGGTCCCTGATCTGAAGCCCAGTGGGCCTCCCCTGGGACCACACTGCCTCACCCGCACGGGGGCCTCTAGGCTATTCTGTGAAAAAGATGGAGAGAGCGAGAAAATGGTGGGGCTATCCAGTCTTATTACACATTTCCAATGTGCTCTGGACAATCCGAGTGTTGTACTATGTGGCTGTTTCTCTTTTTTGTCACCACAGATTATTGCAGAACACAGTTCACTGCAGTCTCATCGTGGCGGGGGGGGGGGGGATCTGAGGAAAGCGTTAACTACACAATTTTATTCTAATTAGTGTTCAAGGCTGGCATGCCTCACCTACTTCTGCACTGTATCTCTTAATCAAATCATCACAGCCAAGTCAGAAGGGGAAAGGAGCTGGGCGGGGTGAAGAAAGCGTAAACACAGCACTAGGTTGTCAGTGCTGGTTGGTTCTGTATCCTGGGGGGAGACAGAAAACGGAGAGCACAATTTGGCTTCATATTAAGGAGATCATTGTACACGATCTTTTTATACTAGCAGAATCTAAAGTTTGGGTAAGTTAAGGAACTTGGCCAAGGTCACACAGCTAGTTAATGGCAAATTAAAGATCCATACCCCAGTGTCACCAAAATAAGGTTTTTAAAGATGCAGTTAGAGTTATGCTTCAGTAAAGGAGCTCATTAAGCCAAATAAAGAAAAATGAATTTGTTATACTCAGAACCCATATATGTCCCAGAGTAAGAGCGTGTCAAAGCCATTTATTAAAAGCCAAGGCCCTGACTGAATTCTAGAGCTTAGTGAAAAGAGACTGGGAGACAGCTTTATCCTGAATGCCCACAAGGGATGAAATGTGGGAGAGCAATTGGGTTTGAGGTACCAATTCTCATGGGCTGGTTGTAGCTCCCTGAATTACTATGTTGAGAAAGTATTCTGAGACCTCGATCCAAGTCAGTAGGAAACTATGTTCAATGAGCTGTGCAAGGGGCCTGGGACAGCACGTGATGGTGTGAGTGCTGCTTGTTTCCTGGTTTGCTGGCCTTTGCTCTATCTATTGAGACTAGAAAATGACTTATGGTCATCTTAAATACTTGACAGCAATTTTTAACAATAAGAGTCATCCTAAGAGCCTGTTGCCACTTCCCTTCATTGGAGCAAAGATCATAGAACCTTTTAAAAAACTTCACAGTTCTGGGTGTCTAGGAGTTTGCTGCAAATGGCCAAGTGGCTGTCAGTCACTGTCTTGGGACACCTTAATTTCACCAGATTAAGTGAATTTCCATTAAGTCAAAGAAAGGAATCTATGAGGAATAATTAATTGTTCTTCTTACTGATGGAAATGGCCATCAGAAACTATATAAGTTCATGGTAAATAAAGCGTTATACTACTATCACAGAAAATATAATAAAAAAATACGTGACAATACCCAAAGTGCATTTCAGAAACTCTTTTGGCACTAATGGTGCATACGGACTTTCATGTATATGCAGATACATGTCTTTTTAAAAATCATACTGTTAAAAAAAAAAAAGTGAGCAGAAAGAAAAGATAGAATTTGTCTCCTAAGCTAGTCTTGTAATTCATGGCCTGGAAGGGTCCTCAGGATTATGTACTTGAAGTCTGTGCTGAAGAAGCGTGGAGCCAGCTGACCTGTGTGGATGATGGTGCCCTGCCAGCTTTCCAAGCTAGCTCACCTTGCCTCGTTATCCACCTGAGTACAAGGCTGGCCATGTTTTCCAACACCTCTTAAGTGTCTCTTATGTCATTCCAGTTTCCTGTGGATTTTGAAGGGAAAATATCGCTGAAATGAAAAGATTATTAAAAATACACAGAGCTTTTGGCCCTGACAAGTTAAGATCTATTCTCAAGGTCACCCAGAAGAACAAAGGTAGAAGATGAATGCCACCTGCTCACTGTGTATGAAGCTCAGGGTAATGAAAGAGGTACAGATGACGCCTACAGTTCCACTGCCCAATTTTGACAATTGTGGGTTATTTTTCAGCGCTATTGGTGGTTTTCTGGAAATGTAAAAATATTTTTAAGTTTCTCCTTCAAGACCAAATTTCCTGTCAGTGACATGGATTTGACAACAGGAGCATCTTTCTGGTCCCTGGTCAGCCTCTTCACACTCCTCGGGTAGCACGTTCTCAGCAGACGTGAGCCAGACCACCCTACGCAGTGGCTGAGGTTTCTCTGGGTGCTCCAACAGTTAGAAGCCCGAACAATCATTACTACAGAAGTCAATCATCACAAAACAGGGTGATGATCTTTCAGACACTGCAGCACATGAGCCTCCAGCCAACCAAGAGACTCTAGGTAAAAGAGAACCCATGAGAGAACACTGGAGCTTAGAGGTGGAAGAGGCCTTCGATGGTAGAATTGGGCTTTCAATTCAGTTAGCATGTGCAGGGAGGGTCAAGTCCTGTGCTACCCTCCACTGGTTTGTGTGCACCTTCAGCACAGTAAGCAGCACATGGGAAACGAGAGCTAGGACAGCGTCAGAAAGACAGGTTGTCAACACCTTCACATTAGACCTGGGGAACTTGCCCAGAGTGGTCACGTGGCTCACCCAAGAAGACTTGGCACGTTGCAAAAATAATGGTCCCTGGGAGCCTGATTTTGTTAAGTGCCTTGAGATGTTTTTCACATTCGGGGTTCTGCATCTTTGGTTATCATGCGGGTGCCTACTGTGAAGCTTTACTCCATAGGAGGCCACACATTAGCAATGTTCCTTCACAGGCACAAACTCATAAAGTCCATGGAATCTGTCTATTCTGTCCTTGGAGGAGACTCCTGAGGTAGTTACGAAGCGCAACAAGATTTCATTATTTAGCTCAGCTTTTGTTTATGTAGGTCCATCGGTAGCACGAGATGCCACTGTGCTTTTTACTTTCATTTTCTCTTTTATCTGAAATCATCTGTTTCATCTATTCATTCATCAAACATTTATTGACTACCCACTGCGGGATAACACTATGCTAGATCTTACGCGTAACAAAGTATATAGGTGGCATCTCCATGCTCACAATAACAAATAAGCTTACAAGTGCACTAGAGAGATACTTCGGATAAACCATGGAGGACGGACAGGTAGATCTGAAGAAGAAGAACTGGGCAGGAGGGTAACTTTGGAGGCGAACCCGGCTTGATCACTGCCTGTTTGATGACCTTGGGAAGCCCCCTGAACTCCCTGCTATAAATCAGAGATCAGTATCATAATAACTTAGAGAGCTACAGTGATGACTGGAAAAGACGGTGCAGGTAAAGCCTTCTGCACAATGTCTGGCCAGGCAGGCTCAATAAACGTTAGCTATGTTTGCACTTTAAGCAGTGAATTCAGAGTAGATGAGAGATGCTGGTTCATTTGAAACAAGTGAGAAGGGAAGGCCTCATCAAGTTACGTTAAGGCCAGAGCTTAGATTGTATGTAAACCATTTGGGAGGCAGCTTGCTGAACTGAATATTTGTGAGTTCAAATGGTGATCTGAACAGTTACATTTCAAGAAACTTAATCAGGGAAGTGGGATGAATTGGATAGGAGAGAGAATCAAGTCAGGGTGACTGGTTATGAAAATAATAATTGGGGCAGGAGTTAGTGGAAACTTAAGGATAGTCAGTGCAATAGGCTGCTGGAATAATGAAGAGGCGGTCCGAAGATAATTAGACACCCCTTGAGATAGACAACAAGGTGGAGAAAATTACAGGTGTCTTCAAGATCTCAAAGAGTGCCCGGAAAAGTAGAGAATTCAGGATGAGTAATAATCAAGAGGACACAGATAAAGTGTCCAGTTTCTTAGTATTCAATGTATATTTTTATAGCCAGGGCTTGTGAGTGCCTGGAAAATATTTAATACATGTCATCTCTTATATTCAATTGGAACATTTTCCAAAAAGACAAGCTTCAGCTCTCAAGTATATGTATTGCTGGGCGATGTAACTTTCTGCCTTTTGCTGCTTGCTGATATCTCTTATATAATCTCCAGACTTGCTGCACACTCTCTTAAAGGAACTGATGATGCAGATAAATGTCATAAGAGTTCAGATCTTTATGGCAATTTCTCAAAGATAACATCAGATGTGCTGGGGCTGCTTTGGCCCAACTTTAGTGTGTCCTGAGTTCATAAATGAAGGTTGACCCAAATGAATGATTTGGGAGTCGACCAAAGTAGTTTCCATTTTTGACAGAGAATGTGGTTTAAAAGGGACCTTTTCTTTCTTGCTTTCCCAAGCCAACGCCTAGGAATCCAGCCTATTTCCCATGTACTCTGTACAAATAACAGCTTTATCTACCATGTACTGTGCACCTGCTATATACCAGGCACTGTACAGAGCATTTTAGAGCCACTTATCTCCTCTTGATCTCTTCTAAGCCCCCCATCAGGTAACCATCATCATCCTGACTCACACACAAATGGAGTGAGACCTAGGACAAACTTGTCCAAGGCCATTCCAGGAGCTGCACGATTTGAAACAAGTTTTAAGGAGTATTAAAATGACATCTTTGAGAGTAGAATTGGGACTTGAAAGATTGAAGAAGAATGTACTATTATATTGTAGTGTTTACAAAGCACTCATCAGCTATGAATAGAAATTAACACACTAATCACAGTGTGCTGCCTCTCACTCTAATCTTTTCCTAATGTGTTCAAAGGAAATCTAATTCTATTAATTTTAAAACTTCAGAGACAGATGATTACTTGACTCTGATCCTTTAGCTATATTGCAAAAATACGGATAACTAGACACTCTTTATAAAGATGAAGATGAGACTTCTGGTCTAGTCACCAGGTCAGTTTTTCCTTTGTGATTTCCTTCTTTCTAGAAGTGGTTAATATGCTGAGTTATATCTGCCAAAGTTCCCATGTTGAAGTCTTCACTCCAGGACCATAGAACATGGCTGTATTTGGAGATAGGGTCTTACAAACATAATTAAGTTAAATTAAGCCATTAGGTGGGCCCTAAGCCAATATGACTAGTATCCTTATAAAAGGAAGCAATTTGGACACAGAAATAGAAGAATGACAATTTGAAGATGTAGGGAGAAGATTATCATCTATAAGCCACGGGGAGAGACCACAGAAGAAATCAGCCCTTTGCCAGCTTGATCTTAGAACTGTAGTCTCCACAACTGTGAAACAATAAATTTTTGTTGTTGAGACCACCTCATTGGTGATACTCCACTGTAGCAATCCTAGAAAACTAATACAGCATGCTGGGACTCACGCACACTCCAGGACCTGGTTTTCCTTGCGAGGAAAAGCATGTCAACTCAGTCCAGGGCTTGACTAAGATGGACAAAACCGTGAGAAGGAAGGCTTTGAGGGCTCCTGAAGTTCAGTGATAAGCACTAATGCTTTCTTTTAGATTTCAGCAGATTAGAGGAAAGGCATAAAAGCTGCCACTGGTAGCACTGCTTTGCTTTCATTTTGGTAACCTCCAGACGCCCTCACAGGCTGCCACACAGCTGGATTTCCATGCCCTTCTTGGTGCTTCTCCACCAGGGGACCTGATGCTCAGTTGCTCCTTTTCTCGAAAGCTGCAGTCCTCAACCCGGCCATGGACCAGTCCCTGCCCATGGCCTGTTAGGAAGTGGGCCACCACAGCAGATCTAAAGCACTAAAAGCAAAACTTTCTCCTTAGGGAGTGCCCACAACGTGCCTGGAACTTCATACTATTAGCTTTAATCCTCAAGCCTATCCTCAAGGTTAAGGGTTATCAATTCCATTTTATACGTGAAAAATGTAAGGCCTTAAAGAGGCCATAATGAAGCTGAAATTTGACCTTTCTGATTATAAAGCACATTTTCTCACTGGCCACGTGTTTTCCAATTTTAGTCACTCTCATTCACTGCCCCAACTTTTGCCATGTGAGTATACTGTCTTGACTATTATTTATTAACATTACTTCAAATAGACTCATATTTTTACCTTGACTTGGTAAGCAATAGGCAATTATATGTTTCATGCAATAATTATAATTTTAAAATATGCATGAAAATGAATACAACTTTGTACTACCTTTTACAAGAACACGCATTAAAATAAATCAAGATTTAAGTCTAGAGTACAAATGACTAGAGATATGAGTCCGAACATTAATGTGAGCAGCAAACATTATCTTGGGTGTCATTAATGATGTGTAGGTCACTATGAAAGTTTTGAGACATACTGGGTCATGTTCCATTATTTTGTTTCTGGGAAACACGGTCGACAGCGTCCTTTCTGACTCACCCATGCAAGTTTTACTTGCTTGGCTAATCAGTGTTGCTGGGAAGGCTTCATTTGTTTCCACCTGTGTGGATTTTATGCTTCTTGATTATTGTGTATCTCAAAACTTTCATAATGACTCAGGAATACTCTATGAAACATTGTATTAGGAAATGTTGCCACTTCAACAACAAAAGAAACCCAGGGCTTAGCCCAACACAAACCTTTGTGTTTCCCCAAATAATACTAGATGCATGTTTTAAGCAAGTTGTGCAGCCACCTGGCAGTAGCTGGCAGTCTATAGCTTTGACTGATGGGCATTGCAGCCTCGCTATTTTGAAGTGACATGCTATATTCTCTTGTTTTCTCTTGCTCATTCTTCAGCTGCTCAAGGCCTCTTGATATTAATACTTAATTAGGGAACCAAAGTAGACACAAAGGCTGCACAGCTGCAAAGATGCGGGAGGGCTGGCCCTGTAGGCTGATCGAGTGGATGCAGTTCCTGGGGAGGTCAGCCTCTTGGCAGAGATAGTGGACAGATTTCAGAAAGGGAGAGTAGGACACAGCTGGTCCACCTGATGAATCTTGTGCCAGTTTCCAAAAATATCTTCCTGCCTGCCTGCCTGCCTGTGGAGTCAGAAGTTCTGTTGTAATAAATGTGTTTTCTATGACATGTTTTCAAATTTCTAAAGTCACCTATTTGACCACAAATGATCCATATGAGACATAACACTGAGGTCACATTAAATTAACTTAAATTTGGGTAGAGACTACCTTTGAGTCTTTATATACCTTGAGTCTTTATATAGAAAACTGCAACATAGCAACTTAGGATGTGAACAAACTGAAACCTACTTGAGGAGTATAACAAATGGCCAAGTTTCAGCCAATCACAGGCAAACAAGTAGCTGTAGCCAATCAGGTGATTTCTCACCTTTGCTTCTGTGTCTGGGCTACAGAAGGGTCTCACACTGCTGGTGGAGTTCTGTGCCCCTCCACTGGTTCAGGGGATTGCCCCATTCAGGAATCGCTCTTTGCTCATGTAAACTCTGTAAATTTGTCTAAAGTTTTTCTTTTACCAGTCACCATAGTCAGTACTGTGCTAGTGGCTCTAGGTGGCAGTTAGGGACCTTTGAAGAGAAGGGCTGGACGGGGAAGACTTTGTTAAAGTCTGAAAACAAAGAAGGGATGTGTCCAGTACAACAGTCCCCTCTCCTGCCAGGCTTCTCAGCAGCATCTATCCCTCTCCCCACTCCTCCCTCCAATCTGGAGTTTTTCCTTATTGTAGGGCACCCTTCTACCTGAGCTTCCCTAACAGGCTCCAAGACCCCTGCTTGTGAGGGTAGCATGTATGTTCAATTCAAATGATTCGTGTGGTCTAGTTTTAAAAAATTAATAAAACCTCAGACCATATTCATACTCAAGTAGTTTCCAGATCAAAGGAGCTATCAGTCTCCCTGGGCTGGACCCTGATCAGAGCAAAGGTTTCCTGTTTATAGTTCTGAGCATCACAGTTCAAGGATACTGCTTGGGATGGTTAATAGCATGATATCAATTTGTCTGGGACATAGGACCCAGTTATTTAATCACATTCATTTTTCATTTGCTATGAAGGTATTTTATAAATGTGAGTAACATCTATAATTAATTGATTTTAAATAAAGGCGTTTACCCTTGACAATGTGGGTGGACCTCATCCAATCAAGTGAAGAACTTACAAACAAAAACTGAGGTTTCCTGGGAAGAAGAAACTCTGGCCCAAGACTGCAGCATCAACTCCTGCCTGCCTTTCTAGTCTATCAAGCTGCTTTACATATTCTGGATTTCTAACCCCCATGTAAGCCAATCCCATAAAATAGTGGTTTTCGACCTTCCTAACCCCACAATGTATTTTCATTGTTAAAACGGGGTCATGACCCACAGGTTGAGAACTGCTGCCTTAAAATAAATAATGTGAGTCAATCCTTCAAATCTCTCTCTGTCTCTCTCTCACACACGCACACACACAGAGTGAGTTTTATATCTCTTAAGAAACCCGGCCCTAACTAACACAACCAGGGGTCTGAGAACCAGAAGGGCCTGGAAATTATGGTGTGTGAGGAGGGGTTAAAGGTGTTACAGATATTTAGTCTGGAGGAGGGAGGTCTATGTGTCACCTGAAAGCTGTTTTCATACATTTGAAGGTCAGACATGTGGAAAAGAAATCAGACTTGTTCTGTGTTGCTCAAGAAAAGAGAATTGTGGACCAAGTTTAGAAGGATTAGAGCAGTGATTTTCAACTGGTGCGCTGCAAAAATTTTTAAAGATCATTAATTAAATTATTTTCTAAAGAAGTTCAAAGCATGGGAGATGCCTGTAGCTCAAAGGAGTAAGGTACTGGCCCCATATGCCTGAGGTGGAGAGTTCAAACCCAGCCCCGGCCAAAAACTGAAAAAAAAAAAAAAGAAGTTCAAAGCACACTAAGTATATCTTTTAACACTTTTTCTATTAACATAATTTAGTGTACTGCAGAAGCTTACCTATAGGTTCAAGTGTGCCACGAGATAAAAAAAGGTTGAAAAACACTGGGTTAAAGGGAAGATTTGGCATCAATGCAAACAACAGCTTGCTAACTATTCCGGCTCAATCAACTTCCTCTTAAAGCCCTGACCTCCCAGAGATCACTTTTCTATCAGAATTGTGCTAAGTGAAGGGAAGTTAATAAAGGGACTTCTTGATCAGGTTACAGGAAAAACATTGTAGCCTCAAAGCCCCCATTGAGGTTGACAGTTCCAAGACCATGGCTACTACCATTAACTGAGTGCTTCCTACAAGCTAGGCGTGTGATCAGCACTTTAGACATTTGATTTTACCATGTCATCCTTCCAACTCCTGAGGTGGGCATTGGTATTCTCACTTTGCAGAGGAAAATAAGACCCTTGGAAGTCCAGTAACTGTTCCCATATCATTCAGTAAATAGAACCACTAGGTTTCAAACACAGGCCTGACTCCCAGTGCTTCCCTGTAACTATTGGGGGGCAGCTGTATGCAGAGACATTCTACTTGCCATGTAATATTGTAACGTACAATATTATAAGCGTGAGCCCAATTCTTGTCTCTTCGGTCCTTAACACATACATCTTAATCATGTGTTTTCTTGTCTGCCTTCAGTTCAAAGCGGCAATTTCATCAGGGACAGGGTAAGACCTTATTTGTCAAAGTATTGAAAATGCAAGAAACATATTGTCTCATTAAATGGATACTGGTTGACCACAGGCAACGCATTAGCAGGAATGCAGCTGTTAACAAGGTAGGCACACTCTTTGCCTCATTAAGAGACTTGCACCTAGCCATGAAATCTAAATTAAATTAAAATGTGTTAATAAATACTTAATTATAGTTCTCATCAATGCTGAGAAGGAGAACAGAGTCCTCTGAGAGTGAGTTACAAGTGGATCCTTATCTCCTCTGGAGGGTCAAAGGAGACATCCCTCAACAAGTGATTGCCAGGGTGAGAGCTGAAAGGTGCACAGAACTCAGACAGGTGCCGCGCAGCAAGGCCCTGAGATGCAAAGGCCCCTGCAACAGTGGAGGAACCCATGCAAAGCCAATGTATCCGACTTACTATGAACGTAGAGTAAGGAGACCAGACGTCCCACTTGTGGTGGGACAGTCCTGATTTTTAACAATTTGTCCTGCGTCCCGCAGCATTGTAAAAAAGTTCCAATTTTTGGAAAGAATGCACCACAAGCTAGGGAACGGGACAACGGGAAGCAAATAAATGGTTTTCCGCTGCTGAAAAGGTTAATGTAACTTCATTTGGGAATGAAAAAGCTAATGTAAACTCCCTACTCCCCTCCTGGTCAAGGTCGCCCAGGTGGACCAGCGCCCTACTCCTTTGAGCCACAGGCACCGCCCTATACATAATTTTTAAAAAATGTATTATATTTGTAAATTGTACTTATGTTGAAGTTAAAAATATATATATTACAATACTATTTTTGCATTCTATGAAAATTTTTGTTGTTCCATATAGACCAAATTTTTAATTAAGAACCGAAACTCTCCCACCCATCCACCCACCCACCCCCCACCCCCCGCCAATGGTGTCCCGCTTTACCAATGTTAAAATCTGGTCACCTTAACAAAGAGGGAAATAAAACATGGCATGGCTGGAAGGGTGGGCAGAGGCCACTTGCCACAGGGATGAAAACATGTACTCTTTTAAGTAAGTACATGAATGAATAAATGATAGAGATAACTTAATGTCTCAGGACATACTAATCTCACAGCCCTCAAATGCAGTTGCACATGGGGCCTGGGCCGTGTGGAAGGGTCAGCCCAATATGCCTGAGACTGCTATACCTAGACAGTCCTGTCTGCAAGATTGACCCTTGGCTGGCACAGGAAATTCAGACACTCGGAAAGTTCTCACCACTTCCAGAGCATACAGCAGTGGCTTGCTGTGTCTAACCTGGTAGTGAAAACTTTATGGTTTATGTTGAACGCCTCTGTTCCCTCTGCAAGTCGGGAACTTTAGTATGTGCTAGGCAGAAAGTGACTTTGTGACCTATCACCAACAGAAATTGGGGTAGGAGCCTCCAGTGAGCTTCCTTGACAGACAGCATTTCACCCATGTGGTCACTACTTGTTGCTGGAGGGGTTAAGCCCATCCTGTGAGATTCCACGGGGAGGATTCTTAGAAGCCTGGGCTTGGTTCCCTCAACTACACCCTTGTATCTTTTCACTGATTTTACTGTGCGTCTTTTCTCTGTGCTAAATCTTAGCCATGAGTGTGACTGTGTGACACTTGTGAGTTATCTTAGTGAATCATGGAACCTGAGGGAGGGCCATCTTGGGGACCCCCGCCCCCGCCACAGAGCATATAACCCCACTGACCTAAAAACCCATAATGGCCATGAAATCAAATCTTCCCCTTCAACTACAGAAGCTCTTAGAAAGGGAGGTTGGAATGGCCTTATTATTTCCAGAGAACTAGTCTCTGCAGTTGCTACGCTACCCCTCTAGGGTCTAGAAATGTCTGCTGTGATCCACAGCTGGGTAATAAAACTTTAAAGACATACAGCAATTTTCAACGAAGATTCATAATAAATATTAAACAACCGCCTGCAATCCCCAATGCCACTGCCTTGGATTTGTTAGGAACATACCACCTTCCCTTCAGGAGTTCAGAAAGCCAATTTTTTTAGTGCTCTATGGTTTTAATCTATCTGCCCTTTATTAAAATGCAGAATGTGCTTATGAATCTAATAAGATGTGGTTAAAGGCATTTCAGTTCTATGTCCTTGTATTAAGCTAACCAACGTGATGGTCTAAACGCCCTCTTTTATATGTCTTCAATTTGTTATTCAAGACCAAGAAAAATTAAGTCATATTTTTGCACTTCATATTCTACTAATTGCAAGAACATCAATACAAAGAAAGAATAAAACCACACAAAAGCGAATTTTATGTTTTGTATGCCAACGTCACTATAGCCAGAGAAACAATGTTTAAAACTGCTGACTTTGTTCACTAAATGCTATGCTTTGAGTAAATACAAATTCAATACACTTACTGTTAAGAATTTAATGCATCCCTCAAAGTTTGTGTTGGAAACGGAATCCTCAATGCAACAGTGTTGAGAGGTAAGGCTTTTAGGAGATGAGTAGGTATGAGGTAGGAATGAATTAATGCCTTTGTCAGAGTAGATTTATTATGTCAGTAGTGGGCTCCTGATCAAAGGCTGAGCTCATCCCCTTCCCATCCCATTTCGCCCTGTATTGCCCTCCACTTTCTGCCATGGATGAAGCAGCAAAGGGCCCTCGCCAGATGTGTACTGCTCAACCTTGGGCTTCTGACCTCCAGAATTAGAGGACATAAATTTCTTTTCCTTATAAACTACCAAGTTTGTGGCATTCTGTTATAGCAACACAGAAGGAACTAAGATATTGACTCTTGCACTCTCAGGAGAGATAAATGGCAATAAAATATCGACAAGACAAAACCTGGCATGGAAGACAAATCTTTCTTTTTGAAGGAACAACCAAACACCTCCACAATCTTCCATCTCTGGAATCCATTCATTACAGCCACATTACCAAAGCAGGTCTAAATTCCTGTCACGGCACTCGCCCTTGTCCCATGAGCTGCCTCTTGGGAAAACCACAAAGCCCTCAAACCTAATGTGTCTGCGGAGCCCGCCCTGTTATTTCCATGGAAGTGCTCCTTGATGTGGACTAATAAAGTGCCTCTTCCTTTTGCTGAATACAAATAGAATTCTTTAAAGAAATCAACAAATATTTACTGGGCACCCATTCCCTTCAAGGCCTATGCCATGTCCTTGATGTTTAGAAACTGTCAGACCTTGGTGTGTAGCCACACGTTGCAGCACAGTGAAACCTTAGGACTATGTTGTGAAGTAACAAGTGCAAGTTAATGGTAAGGCCAGGAGAGGCAGAACCCTCTGTGGCCTGCACAAGGCTTCACAGGAGAGATCTATACTGAAATATGAAGACGGGTGGGGTTCCCCGGTCAGGGGCGGGACAGTGGATCCGACAGAGTTGATAATAAACATACATGAAAATTCAGGAGACACCGAGTAGTCTAGATGGCTGAGGGCAGGGTGCGTTTAGGGAAATACAGCACGATCAGGCTGGGAAGGGGCTGAGGACAGCCTAGGATGCAGTGTCAGGAGACTGGCTCTCCTCTCACTAGCCAGGAAACAACAGCGACAGGGTCTGCAGAGCAGAGGACTTTTGCTTTCAAGGTGACAATCCTGGGGACTACGTGTTGGAAGAGAGGTCTGGAAAAGGCCAAAAGTCATGAAATGGAGATATGGGAAGGACCTGCGACCAAAAGACTATTGGAAATATAGGAAGGGGGAAAAACAGAAAAGTAAATGAAAGACGAAATGAAAGAAACTTCTATGTCCTGGGGTTCTCAGAAAAGAAGTTTTTAAAAAATTGATTTTGCCACTACAGTTTCACATCATGCTGAACTTCTAATTCATAGGCCTCGTCCTACTTTTAATAAAGTAATTCTTCGTTTTCTTACCGGCTTATTGTTATTCTCTTCTTAGCCTATAAGAGCTTGCCGTCTGGGTTGATGTCTCGAGTGCCTAGGGTGGTGGGTCATGGCACAGTGCAATTATTCAAAACTAATATGCAGGCATATTAAGAGGCATAATAGGAGAAGTTAGTTTTAAATAAGGTAAAATAGAGGTGAATGTCTAGCTCCGTATAGCACACTTTACTGTAGTTATGGGACAGGGCATGGAAGCCACTGGTGTAACAGGGAGGTCATGATATTTTATGAGTAAAATTCACCCAAATCTCTACATAATGAACTATGCTATAAAATTGAGTCTTATTGTAGAAGATGAGAGTTGCTTAAGAATCTAGTCACTTGAGAATTTCAAAGCTAATGGACGAGGAAAACATGTTCAAGTAGAATTGTGAAGTAAAGACGACTCTTTGTGCTAAATTACTGAAAATGCCTCTAACTGGGTAAATGTTCTCTCAGCATTATACTATGAAGACTTGTTCCCTCTTCACATCGAAATCATTACACATAAAAGAACAAAATTATTTCTTTTTCACTAACACTTTAATGAGTGAGTCAATAAATTAGAGTTCTAAGTGCTGGGAGACTTAAGGGACCATCTGTGCAGCTACTGAGTGGCCTAATGTGGTCAAGTCAACAGTCACAGCACTCTGCGGCTCAGTCACCCACCCTGATTTTCTAAACAATGGGGCTGACACATGAGTTCTAAGTACTTTGAGAGCATATTATGAAGGTAAGTAAACTCATTAAAAACATCTATTGATACTCACGGTAAAACGTTACTTATCTCAAACAACATTCATGTAATCATGTCAATTAATTAAAGCAATTCTGGAACGAAGAAGATTAAAGAAAATAACTAAAATTTGTATCACGTCTATGCACGGAAACACATGTGTTTTATTCACGAGAACACGCTCCAGTCTATACAAAGAGCCCAGTTCGTGAATGCTGCTTATCAGTGTAAGTCCACAGTGGGAGCAAAGCCACAGGATATGCATGCTGTTGGGCATTGCTAAGGACGGGTACGCTGGAAAAACAAGCAACAACATATGGAAGTGGGATAGGAAGAGAAAAGATCAAAAATCCAACAAATGCAGACATACAAACTGAGCCAGCACAGCCATCTGGAACATAAGTGTAGTATTGATGGCGTTTGTGCATCAATATTCTTGTGAATAATCAACTGTACATATAATGGTAACCCATAGCCACCTAGAGTGCTTTGTTTCAAAAGGGACAGAAATGGATCACACATTTGACAAACGTTCCTATTTCTATGTTTAAAGTTAGAGAATATAAACGTCAACACCTCGTAGTTTATAAATTCAGTCTTTTGAAAACATTCACTAAAGGGGGTGCTTTATAGCCTGATGACAATAGCAAGTAAACAGGGCTTGACTTACTGACCTTTACTATAATATTAAGGGATTAGCAAACTTGCCTGTGGCATATTTTCACATGAGAAATACTAAGGAGTTTCCTGAGAAATGGAGGTATGGTCTGATTTTCATACCAAGAGATAAAATCCTAAGAAATAGGTTCTGTGCAGACTTCCCCAGAAATTACCCATTAACTTGAGACTTGAAATTGCAACGAACAACATGATATGGGCCTTTCCAGTCATGGATAGTAGAGACTAAACTTGTTTGTGAGTGGGGTCTTGGCAGATGGGGTGCAATGTCTCAGATGTGCTAAGACTGTTGTGGGACAGCAAAAAACAGAGAGGGCATCGCATGGCCTTGGATGCAGAGTAGGGTCATGTAGTCCATGCTGCTGTCTAATTAACAGCTGAGTTTTGGCATGTCAAGATATTCACTGAAAAATCACTGTTGACTAGCAACGAAGTCTATTGAATGTTCAATTACTCTTTCTGTATAAGATGCAGAAATCATGGCGGAACATAATTTATTCTTCAGACCACCTTTTTCTACATCAATTCCCAATGCTTTCCTACTGCCCGCCTCTTTTGACTCCCGTTTTCCCTTTTCATCTAATTTTACTACTCTTTGTTCACTTCTCTGTACCAAAATGTAATGTCTGTAATCCACCCATTCCCAGCCTACATGAGTTTATCATTCTCATGTGCTACAGAGAAAGGTTTTGAGAAAATCTGTTTCTTTCTGCTGATTTTAGGGGTTGGTGCTCTGGTGCCAGATTTCAAGCCATGAAAGCAATAGGCATTCTTTCGGCCCTGGGAACTCTCACTGGTAGAAAAGCACTTTAAAGATGGACAAGAATAGACTCCAGAGGCCTGAAACCCAACAGTGAACTTCTATAGAGGTTCAAGGTCTTCAGACAAGAAAAGGAGGCAATGAACTTCAAGGTCTCTTATATGGTGTACACAGTACTGTAAAAATAACATTTGTGTTTTGACTAGCAGAGTAGCAGAGATGCTTTGTAGAAAATTCAGAAAAAAATGAAAAGTACCAAACAAAAATTAAATTCCACTATTGTGTGACCCAGAGATAACCACTAGTATCTAGGCTTTTATTATTGAAAACATCTTATCTCCTCATTTGAGGACTCATGCAAAAGTGTAGAAGTTAGTGGAGACCCAAAGTTACCTTTGCCCATGTGTTTCTAAAACGTAGACCTGTTAAAGTTTTGTCATTCTCCTGGTTGGCGTGAGTCATCAATTTATAGAAAGACACAGCATAGCATAGTGATGAAGAATACTCTGGACTATTGGATCCTGGCAAAAAATTTCTTTTATTTGTTATGTGGATAACTATAACCATAAAAATAATAAGAATACCACTTCCTTTGTGGGATGATTATGAAAATCAAGTGAGTTATTCTATAAAGTACTTAAAATAGTGGCTGGTACAAAGTTAACATTGACCATTAACGGAGATTGCTATTTGTGTCAACTTCATGTTCATTGCTAAGGGCTCTTACTAGACCATTTTTGTGTATTATTTTTAAAGTCCTTGGAAATATTGATTATCAGATATTAAGATCCCTATGTTCTGTTGCTAATTACTAGGTAACCTTAGTAAGTCATTGGATCATTGCTTCATCATTGGTAAATCGGGGTGCTATGCCATGTTGGTGATTCTTAATGGTTTTGAGATCAAAAATTCTTCAGACACAGCACTTTATTCAGGATTTCAGGGCTTCTCCCACCCTTCAGAGCTTCCAGAGGGGCCTGTAGGTTAAGAATCTCCTGTGATATGCTCCCTGAGGGTTCTTCCCGCTCTTATTTTCTATGGTAGTGGTTCTGAACCTGTGGGTTGTGACTCACAGGAACTATATCAAAGGGCTGCGGTGTTAGGAAGGTTGAGAACCACTGTTCTATGGTAGTCAGCTTCATGGAAAGGGTCTTATTCTTACGATTCCTGACCTGACTTATTCAGGAAGTTCAGAAAGCAAGTCAGGGAAATCTAATTAGAAGTTTCCTAATTAAATCTCCTGAACATACTTTCCATTCCTGTTGCACTCAGGATTTGGGAATTCAACTGCACTTATTGAGATGCTAATGTGCTGCAGAGAACTGTACTCTTTCTCAATCCCAAAGGAACAAGAGGTATTCAACCTCATGCTCTGCTGCATGCACTGGCGTCTGAAGCAGCCTGTACACAGCCAGGGTGCAAAGTGCCTGGGAAAAAGCCTGTTCCAGAGCACACTTATCAGGTGGCAATGGAATCAGGAAGGCTGCTGACTACTGACCGACCATGGTACCCAACACAAATGTGCCTCTAGAGACCATCTACAGCTGTGTTCCTACAGTGTGGCCCAGGGATTCCTGCCCCCAAATCATCTGGGTATACATAAAAAACGAAGATTGCCAAGCAGGACCTTTATATTACATGGCATATGAATGGCCACCATGAAGTTGGCCAATCTGGAATCACAGTATTCCATTGACTCAGCCCAGACATACTGATGAAAATGCATGAGAGGAGAGCCCAGTAATCTCCATTTTTCAAAGGCATTGAGTTAGTCTCATGTATTCTGAAATTTAGAACTTCTGACATAGAAAAACTTCTGTATGAGCACCTGGAGAGAAGGGATGCTATTAAAAAACCCTCTCTTTAAGAGCTTATACTATTACTTCCCTCGTACTAGTCTAATACGAGTAAGTCTACCAGACCCTGGTAGCTAGAGATTATCACAGAAGCACTGTAGAATCCTCTAGAGCTTTGCTTTTCTCTACAAATGCAGGACAATAATGTCTATTTTATAGAGTAGTTGAGGATTTAACTTTAGACTGATTAAATAAACTTGGTACATCTGCCCAAGAGAAAAATACGCAGAAAGAAAGAACAGGGAAACTGTCTATGTAAGCATACCAAAAGCTCTCCAAGATATACAGAAGTATGTCCTGTCTGCAAAAGTGCCGTCCATAGGCAACTTCATTTACAAGATATTCATCGCAACATTTTACAAAGAGGGGGCCAACATAGAGAGAATATATTATACATATTTTATAAAATTTTGCAATGAATCATTTTGTAAATTAAGGTACATTTAGCTACAACTTCCCATTTTCCCTAGGTATGGTGACTTTTGGGACATCCTGTATTATGTGATGAAAACAAAGCAGGCAGCAGTATACACAACATCTTACATATTACCTGTTACATGGGGAAGGCAAGGGGGTGAGAATATGTACTTGTGTCCGGAGTTAAGTACAAAAAGACGCCAATAAAAAGCGGTACTACTGGAGTGGCATGAGCGGGGGAGACAGAATGGGTAGGAATAAGAGCAGCTATATGTGAAAATTAAGTTTTTTTATAAAAACACTCCAGTCCCTTCCCCTAACACCAGCCTATTTTGATCAAGGACAAATAGTTTTAAAGCCACCAGTCTAATAATTTAATATGCTGCAGTTACCTTTCTTCTGCCCAGTGCCGATTTTTATGAGTGCTGAGCATGAAATGACTGTATCTCACTCTCAGAGTTGCCAAAACTCTCATCATCCAAGTGAGATTACAGATCAAGAGGGAAATAGCTGGGTGAAAAGTCCTTATCGAAATGTATCCATTTGTTTCTGAAATGAGAGGAGGAAATATCCTTGATCAGCAGAAAACAAAATCGAAAAAGTCTGTAACCCGGTGATGAACTTTTCTGTGTGGCAGGATTTCTGCATCGATTGCCATCCACTCTGTCTCCCCCGTCGGGTCATGAATGATGCACGGTGCTACAAGAAATGCAGCCAGACAGCTCTCCCCTGCTGACAGAGGCAGAGAGGTGTCGCAGGACAGAGGCACATGTCTTCACCTGGCTTTTAGCTTTCCACCAGCTTGTGGAACAAATCCACTGTAATTTCTATGAGCTTTCTTCTCTAAATTCTCTTGGGCCAGATGTCTTGTTAGATGTATTATCTTTTTTAAAAAATAAAAAATAAAAACACTACAAAACCATAGTAAGAATTTTAGGAACACAACATTTATAAAACTCTGAGTTGCTGAATACTCTCTCTCTCTCTCTATATATATATATATATGCAAATATATTTTTTTTGTTGCCCTTGGTAGAGTACCATGGCATCACAGCTCACAGCAACCTCCAGCTCTTAGGCTTAGCTGATTCTCTTGCCTCAGCCTCCCGAGTAGCTGGGACTACAGGCACCCGCCACAACGCCTGGCTATTTTTTGTTGCAGTTTGGCTGGGGCCAGGTTCGAACCTGCCACCCTTGGTGTACGGGGCCAGCGCCCTACTCACTGAGCCACATGCCTGATACCCATGCAAGTAACAACATATTCAGAGGTTTAGAGAATAAAAAATAAAAAGAGATATTCAACTTATGAAATTATCTTTTTAGTGGAGTGACTGCTTTCTATTTTTATCTATAATTATTTTTTATATTTAAACATTTTATTTATATTTATATAATATGAATATAAATCTTTGTTTCAATAGCTAGCATGAACAGTAACTCTAATGTTTCTCCACATACCTGAAGCATTCTTCATCCTGGAGATTTTTCTAACTCAACTGGTGGGGTTGAAATCTATAAACTCGCATACAGTATATGCCAAGACCCCATAACTGTTGTTTTAAAAGATTTCTTTTCAGCTTTAAAATTAACACACCCCTACGTCGGTGAGCCTCCAAAGGGAAAATGGAATAGGGTAGATGGAATCTCATGATGGAGGGCACAGTCATCTTCAGTCTACAAAACAATAGAGTCTTAGAGGGTCTTTATTTAGTTTTGTCTTCAGGACGAAATCATGCATCACAGATCACTGATTGTCTTTCATTCTATATAAACGAGTTTGGGCCAATAAAATGTGAGTGGTAGTCACAGGTGCCAGGTCTGAACCATCTCCCTGCCTTGGAGCCTCCTCTTTCTCCCTTCCTTGGGGAAGAGGTAATGTTAGAAACCATGTTATGGAGATGCCAGAGCCCTACAAGTCCTGGACTATTAGGAGAGAAATAAAACACTCTGTTCTTTAAGCCACTGCATTTTGTATCTTTTGATTATGAAAGCATAAAGCTACGGGGCAGCAAAGGAAAGAGTGAATAGACAACCTGCAGTACAGGAGAAAATATTCTCGAATTATACATCTGTCCAAGACTAATATCCAGAATCTACAAATAACTCAAACATATCGGCAAGAGAAAAAACAACCCCAAACAGTGGGTAAAAAGACACAAAAAGTTTTCAAAAGAATATAGACAGATAGACAGAAAACATGTGAAAAAATGCTCACACCATTAATCTTCAGGGAAATACAAATTAAAACCACAACGAGATACCACCTTACCCTTGTCAGAATGACCATTACTAAAAAGTAAAAAAAGCAATAATGTGTATTGCAGAGAAAGGAATACTTATACACTGTTGATGGGACTGCAGATTAGCACAACCTCTATGGAAGACAATATGGAGATTCCTCAAAGAAATAAATGTAGACCTACCATTTGATCCAGGAATCCCACTACTGGATATCTACTCAAAGGGGAAAACAAGAGTAATTTTACCATAAAGACACCTATACTCAAATGTTTATTGCAGCACAATTCACAATCATAAAGATGTACAATCAATCTACATGCCCTTGACTTCATGAGTGGTTAAAGAAAATGTGGTATATACATACCACGGAGTACAACTCAGCCATAAAAAGGAAGGAAAGGATGTCATTTGCAGCAACTTAGGTGAACCTGGAGACCGTTATCCTAAGTGAAGTAACTTAGGAATGGAAAGCCACGTTCTCACTAATAAGTGGGAGTTAATAGATGGGTACAAATGGGCACAAAGTGATATAAAGGCCATGAGAAACTAAGAAGGGACATTGCAGGACTGTGGAGTAGTTTACCTATTGAGTGCAATGAACACCATTCTGGTAATAGGCACACCAAAAGCCCCAATTTAAGCATTAGATGAGATATCCATGTAACAAAAGCACTTGCACCTCATTAATTAATATTTTGAAATTAAAAAATTAATAGCCTGTACCTTAACTAATAAAGATGTCTTGATAAAAGAGTATTTTTAAGAAATTGGCTTAGATGTAAATAATCAAGAATGGATAAGGCTTCAAAGAGTAAAGGGGCTGTTAGAAGGCCATAGTTATGAGACTGCAATCTTGACCATGAATTAATAATATTAGACCACTCGTAAAGCCTCTCAGCAGAAATTTACAACAGGGAATTGTAACCCAGACCCCAAATCAATTGTATAGATTCTAATTAAGCAAGAGGGAATTAATACATTCTTGCTCTATCTTTGTTTATAGATGCAGAATGATTAGAGTGAGAAGAAGAAGAGAGGGGTTTAGGGCCATAGGGAGCTGAGTTTGAATTCACCTCTTCCGCTTGGTAACTACAGAGTGCTGGGAGATCCATTTAACCTGTAATTAAGTGGAGATACTAACATCTGCCTATGGCCTGATGGTGTCATTAGAGCTTCTAGAGCAGGACCTAGTTCATACAGAGGGAATCCACACATTTCGGGGGTATCTATCTTTCCTGTACTCCTAAGAGACTTCACAGATGTCTTAGTGCCAAGAAAGCACAGTAGAAGAAAGTAAGAGAAAAAGAGTACAAAACAGGGTTCCCACTTTTCATTTTTTGGTACTATTAGGTATTAGGCAGAAGAATTAGCAGGCCAGACCTGTACTAAATCGTTTCAGAGAGGAGCTAATTGAGACTAAAGTAATAAAACACACAGCCATCTGATTTCTTTATCTAGAGAAACTCAAATATTTCAGACCTGGTTACCAGAAGTTTATGTTTTCATAGATGGCAACTTCTACATTGGGGAGATTCCTGTACTTGCTATTACGGGTTTATAATTGATCAATATCAGAACTGCATTTTGCTTTCAGGGTGGGGATTGAGTTAATTTTTAGAGAGTTAAGATAGTTATATCTATTGTTATTTATATGAAGCATTTCCTCTTAGATTTTTTTTTATTTACATTTTCCTCTGAGCATGTCTGTTCATTATCTCTTCAACAAATAATATTTATTGAGCACCTCCCACATGCCAGACCTGCTTCTAATGCATTTAATATGGGCTGGGTGTGGTGGTTCACAATTGTAATCTTAGCACTCTGGGAGACTGAGGCAGGAGGATTGCCTTAGCTCAGGAGTTCTAGATGAGCCTAAGTAAGAGTGAGACCCCATCTCTACCAAAAATAGAAAAATTAGCTTAGCCTGGTGGTATACACCTGTAGTTCTAGCTACCAGGGAGGCTGAGGAAAGAGGATTGCTTGAGCCCAAGAGTTGAGGCTGCTGTGAGCTATGATGCCATAGCATTCTATTCAGGGTAACAGTGTAAGACGCTGTCTAGAAAAAAAAAAAAGTAGATTAAAAAATAAATAAGTAATAAAGCATTTAATATGTACAGCATTAACTTATTTTAATCCTTGCAATAACCCAGGAGGCATGTTCCATGATTTCTCCATTCTACAGATGAGGGAAATGAATGAAAGATGGATTTGGTTGCTGGTCCAAGATAATAGGTGTCACGTTGCAAAACTGAGACCCGAACAGGGCATACAGGTAGAGTGTCTCTTCAAGGACCCAACCACTTTGCACAAACTAAAACTACAAAGTATAATGCATGGAAACAAAGCACACACACAAGAAAAAACGATCAGCAGAATAGTGAAAGAGGGGAAGTCAAGTAATAAGGCTGAGGGTGGAGAGGGTGGAGGGAAGAAGGTGAGACTTAACAGAAAATATACCAGTTTCATGAAGGTCCAAAATTTGACCTAAAATCTTACTTCTGAACTTCTTGGAAGTCAAGGCAACAACAACAGAAAAAGGGCATGTGGCATGATTGTTACTATGTTGCAAAAGAAAGACCACAAGTCTTCAGAAAAAAACATATTGTTTCCTTCTCAGCTCTTTATTTAATTTTCCAATTCTACACTTGATAAAGTGTAGTGGTCTCCTCAGTGATTAGCTTCTGACACTATCTAATTGCTTTAGTTTTGCTGGCCAGAGATGCAGCCTCAGCCACTGCTCATGTTCCGAAGTATGCACTGATATTTTCTTGAATTATTTAAAGCCATCTGTAATGTCCTTCCCTGTTCCACTCCACAGATTACCAATGAACAATAAACCAATTTGGTTAGAAAATGTTATTTCTTATGCTGCATAATATTAAAGCAGAGACCTTTGCTTTTCCAACTGTCAGCTTATATATGGAAGGAACTCCATGATGGATCCATTAAATCGTATTTAATTTTTTAAAAAACCACAAAAATATTGCTGAGATAACACTGAAAAAACGAGTGCTGAATTCTACAGTGGTATAAAGACATTTATGATCATCTGGATTTTATTTCCCTAGATAGCTATTTTAAAAAAGCTAGAAAAAGCACTTATCCAAGGAAAAGAATATGCGTCTGTCATACAAAATTGTTCTAATTTAAACTTTCACTGCTGGACCCTTGTTTTTTTCCTGTATAAAGAATATATCTTTTCATCCTACTAAATTGGGGCTTTTAGGTAATAATAAATAACTTCAAGAGCTATAGCCTGCTTTTTTTCTTCATCTGCCTAACAGAAACAGGAGCACCCTGATTACAATATAATTCAACAGCCTGCAATTAACTCTATTTTATAACTAACAGGACAGGTAACGTGTATATGGTTAGCTCTTGTTTAAATAATTATCCAAACATTGTACAATATTTTCCTTTGCATGAGGCAAGCAGTCTGCACAGAAGTTTCTTGCACTGACTTTTCTCTGACATGTGAATAAGGCAGTCACTGGGGACAGAATTTTCTGGCGTAGGTATTTGTTTATTCTTGTTTCTCTAATACTTATTTTGTGTTCTGAAGGAGAAAAGAATCAAGCTAGTAGTCCCTTCATCACCACATTTTGAGCAGTTGAGAGTGTTGGTGTTTTTGGCCCTGTTATGTTGACAGAGGACATGCTGAGAGCAGACCCCTCAGACCCCTGCACCCACGTCCTGCTCCCCTCCCTAGCAAGGTACTTAATGTCATTCTGCTTCAGCTACTGCGAATCTAAAATCATGGTCAGAGAAGTTTATACTTTACAGGAATTTTATAGGATTAAAAGGGAGGACACCTGTAAAGTACTTAGAATACTGCATAGTCCTAGTGGAATAGTATGCAGTAAATTCTTTTGTTTGTTTGTTTCTTTTGTTTTGAGGCAGAGTCTCATTTTGTCACCTTAGGTAGAGTGCCAGGGCGTTGTAGCTCACAGCAACCTCAAACTCTTGGGCTCAAGTGATCCTCTTGCCTTAGCCTCCTTAGTAGCTGGAACTATAGGCTCCTGCCAAAACGCCTGGCTATTTTTTATTTTATTTCATAATTTTAGAGATGGGGACTTGTTCTTGCTCTGGTTGGTCTTGAACTCCTGAGCTCAAGCAATCCACCCACCTTGGCTTCCCAGAGTGGTAGGATTACAGGTGCAAGCTACTGTGCCTGGCTAAATTCCTTTCTTTAAAAAAAAAAAAAAATTCTTAATAATTATTGTTATTTTCATTATTACTAAAAAAGTAGAGACCTGGCAATTCTGGATGGAAATAGAATTCATGGCTGGATCACTATAGTCATTTAAGGATAACTGTTACCATGAAAAAGAGTACTTGATTCTACTTGGAGCAGAAAAAAAGATACACACACACACACACATTATAAATAGTGTGAGGGAGAAGAGTGAATGAGAGTTTATCCAGGAATAAAGAAATCTGAATTATAAAAATAACTTACTTTGTGTTATATGTCAATTAATTGAATGATAATTTCATCTGTGTGATGATTCTCAGCAATAGCCTGCTGTTTTTAAGAACAGTGATGCCCTAATATTTATCGTATTTTCTGGTTTTGTGTTCATTGGGTGGGACAAAAATTATTTGACACTTTGTAGCACCATTATTAAGATAGCCATTTTAGCAAAAGTATCCATTTTTACAAAGGTTTCTGTGTATGGGTATTTTCATACTCAAATAATTTACTTTCAGAGAACCTAACCTTAGATTTCTTCTTCAATTCTTAACTCAGCTAACTCAATCAAGTCATAATTTATTTCTGGCTTTGTGTAAGAATCAAGTGTTTTCACTGCCATTGCCTTCCGTGAAATTCCATATATTGAAGGATTTTCCATTTCACTCTGAAATTCGTTTGCCTTATATTCTGCTCAGTGTTTAAACAGACAAGTCATCAAGTGGAGAGGGCTGTTTGATTGGGACTAATATTAGATGTGATCAGTTCATTTGTGAATATGTGCAAGCATTTCTGCTTTTTCTATGCAGACTTGTTCCCATAGGAATTTGGATAAGAATTGCTCAGAAACAGCCATTTCCTCTCCTATACTATTTGGTGTATTGAATTTAAATCTACATCTATTGTAGCTATAAAAATATGTACAAAAATAGTAAAAATACTATTCAGCCATAAAAAAAGTATTGTATTTACCTAGTTGAAGAACATTCCATGCAGAAAAATGGAAAAACAAGTATTTGATGTACTCAATAGTAATATGAGACCAATAGATAAACAACTACATGCCCACATGAGAAAAAAAAAAATATCATTCAAACGTGGGGGGGGGAGGGAGGGAAAGAAGAGGTGGGGCTTAGTAAGCTCTCACCTAATGGGCACGATGGAAGGATGTGCAGCCCAACCTCTCAGGTGGAGGCTCAACCACAAATTGGACTTTACCTAACAAACGCAAACAATGTAACCAAATTATTTGTGCCCTCATGTTAATCTGAAACAAAAAAAACAAAAAGCCCTACAAAAAAAGTGCACATTGTGAGTCAAGCTTTATTTCACAAAGATAAGCAGCTTGTGAGTCACAAACAAATCATAAATAATAGCTATTTGGGCCATTTATCCAAATTTTGGACAAAAGCAATATCTAAGTGAAACTTTTTTTTTCAATTCAGGGAAAATTATAACGATTGGTAGCTATTGGTACCAATAGTTTATTAAGGGGGTATAAACACTTCTGTTACACAGACACCTTGTATATGGCTAAGGCAGAGCTTTCAGTGCGCCTATCACCAGAATAGTGTTCATTTCACCCAACACATCTTTATCCCTCACCTCTCTCCCAACCTCCCCCCTTCTTGGTTCCCAAGTCCTTTACCTCTCTTGGTGCCCATGTGTACTCATCATCTAGCTCCCAATTATTTGTGAGAACGTGTGGTGCTTGTTTTACCATCCCTGAGATGGAACAGTAGTCTTTAGTTCCATCCAAGTTGCTATAAGTGACTTTATTTGATTCCTTTTTATTGCTGAATAGTACTCCATGGTATATGCCTGTATATATTTCACATTTTCTTTATCCACTCATGAATTAATGGGCACTTTGGTTGAGTCCATATCTTTGCAATTGTCAATTGTGCTGCAATAAACATTCAAGTGCAAGTGTCTTTTTGATAAACTGACTTCTTTTCCTTTAAGTAGATACCCAGTAGAGGGATTGCTTGATCACATGGTGGTCTACACTTATATCTTTAAGAACTCTCCATATTGCTTTCAGTAGAGGTTGTACTAATTTACAGTCCGATCAACAGTGTATGATTGTTCCTTTCTCTCTGCATCCATGCCAGCATCTATTGGGTTTTTTTGTTTGTTGTTTAATAATGGCCATTCTGACAAGGGCAAGGTAATATCTTAACTGTGGTTTTAATTTATATTTCCCTGATGATTGTGATGTTAAGCATTTTTCATATGTTGTACACTTGTCTATGTCCTTTTGAAAAATTTATGTTCATATCTTTTGCCTACTATTGATGGTTTTTGTTTGGTTGGCTTTTAAGATAGTCTCACTCTGTTACCCAGGTTAAAATGCCATGGTGACAACCTAAGTCACAGCAACCTTAAGTCCATGTGCTCAAGTGATCTTCCTGCCTTAGCCTCCTGAGTAGATAGGACAACAGGTGTCTTCCACAACACCCAACTAATTTTTCTATTTTTAGTACAGATGAGATTTCCCTCTCAAACTCCTGAATTCAATGGATCCCTCCCACTCAGCCTCCCAGGGTGCATGAGCCTTTGTGTCTTGTCTTAGTTTTTGACTTTTCTTTTCTTGCTGATTTGGTTGATTCTCTGTAGATTCTGGATATTAGCCCACTGTCAGATAAACAGTTAGTAAATATCTTTTCCCATTGTGTAAGTTATCTATTTACCCCTGCTGATTATTTCCTTTGCTGTACAGAAGCTTTTTAATTTAATTAAGCCTTATTTATGTTGTTGCTGTATTTTGCTTTTGAGTTTTATTCATAAATTCTTGCCTAGGCTGATGTCTAAAAGAGTTTTTCCTAGGTCTTCTTCTAGAATTTTTATGGTTTCATGGTTTATATCTAAATCTTTTATCCATCCTGGATTAATTTTTTTATATGGTGAGAGTTTGTAGTCCTGATTAATCTTCTGCATATGACTATTCACTTTCCCAGCAACATTTATTGAGTAGGGCTTCCCCTAGTAAATACTGTTATCTGCTTTATTAAAGATCAGTGGGTTGTATAATTGGTAATTTTTTTTTCCTCTTCTGGCTTCTCTATTCTGTTCCATTGGTGTATGTCTTTACTTTTATATCAATACCATGCTATTCTGGTTACTCCAACCTTGTAGTACAATTTGAAGTCAGGTAATGGGATACCTCCACAGTTATTCTTTTTGCTTAAGATTTCTTTGCCTCTTTAGGCTCTTTTTTCATAAATGAAGCTTTAAATTATTTTTTTCCAGATCTGTGAAATATGTTGGTAGTTTGATGGGGATTACTTTATATCTACAAATCACTTTAGGTAATATGGACATTTCAGTGATGTTCATTCTACCAATCCTTAAGCATGGGATATTTGTCCTTTGTTGGTGTCATCTACAATTTCTTTCATCAGTGTTTTGTAGTTCTCCTTGCAGAGATATTCCACCTCTTTGGTTAAGTATTTTAGGTATTTTGTTTTCTTGGTAGCCATTATGGTATGGCCAATAGCCATAAATGGTATCGAGTCCTTGATTTGACTTTCAGCCTGACTATAATTAGTAGATTGAAATTCTATTGACTTGTGTACACTGACTTTGCAATCTGAGACTGCTGGATTTATTTATTGATTCTAGTTGTCTTTTCTAATGCGACCTTGATGAACATAAATATCATACACTATTTTCACTTGTGATGCTCATGTCAACAGAGAGCATTAAGAGCACATGTTACCTAGCAACAAGCTGTCCCTGGACAAGGAATACAAACAGAGCAGAGACAAAAATCACTGGTCATGGCAAAAGGAATACTGACAGCTTCCTGGCCATTTCCCAAAAAAGAGTTCCAAAAGTGCTTTGAAGGATGGACTAGGTGTGGCATTGATGCACGGCTTCCCACGGGGAATACTTCAAAGATGACCATAGTGATATTCAGCAGTGACGTATGTAGCACCTTTTCTAGAATGAGTTCATGTAATTGTCAGACCTTGTATATCTATGGTTGGAACCTAGGTTCTGGGTACAGTGTAAGAGACAATCACTCATTAGGATCACTGCACAGAGCAAAAACCAGTGTCTAAACTCAAAGATGGAGGTTCCCCTCCCTCAGGGGGAGTGACCTGCCTTGTTTACTATCTTTTCCTTAAGAACAGAGGCTCCAGGTCACACACTTTTTCAAAAAGAAGAGAATGAATTACCCTGAGATTCCAATAAGTATTTTCTACATTATAAACCCTTGGCCTGGAAATATGTTTCTGACACCAACAATAGGTTATAGACTTTCTTCCCTTTCAACACAAAGCTATGTGATTCTCAATTCCTTGGCTGTGAGTCAGAATCGCCTGGAAAGCTTAATACTCCTAGACTGGAAAAAAAAAGACTCCTGGGATCTGCCCCTAACTTCCTAAATCAAATATCCTACATTAGTGCCCAGGGATCTACAATTCCAAAGTTTCCAAATCCCTTGGAAATCCTGCCAGGTTTGGAAACCACTGGTTTAATGCAAGCACTCCCAAAGCTCGCCCTCCCTTCCAAAGACAGAGAAAGGGTTAGGGACAGACATTGTGACCTTTGCTGGACTGGCAGAGCTGTCAGAGGCAAGGCTTCATCACTGCGCACCACACATTCCTCAATTCCATTTGCACCCCCTCTTTCTCACGTAGATAGACACACCCTATGGGAATTCCTTTTTCTTTCTACTCTTTTAATTATTTCTTTTTACCTTAAGAAATCCTCTCCCTCTGTTCCATTTCCATGAATCACAAAAGATAGGCAGTGTGTGGACAAAAATGTAGAAATGATCAACTAGTTAACTCCCCAGGCCTCTGCAGAGACACAGCCAGTGCCCTTAGAATCTCTGAAGATCTTTTCATCTTCCTCTAACTAAGCCTGGTACTGTTCAAGTGTCGGCTTTGCTGGTGAGCTATTTATTTACATTTAAATGTATTGTTTTCATCTTTTGTATAATTACCTGTTTTGCCACAACATTGCTGCCTTCTTTAACAGATACCCAGTTTTCATTACGGGCAAATATACTTTTATGTGATGCTTTAGGAAGCAAAATAATTTATGGCAATGTTTTTGTGGAGAAAGATATACCAAGCTCCAAATATACGTAACCAAGTTGTGGAATCTGACCCATGTTTAACAGGGAATACCCTGTATATCAATTTGTCCTGAATTGTGCATAGACACTTCAGGCTAAAGCAGAAGGATGTTTGAAGTATAAAAAAGCACTATAAACATGATTTCCTCTCCATCAACACCATGCCTAACTGAAAGCATCTCATCTGTGCTCCCCTTAACGCCTGTTTTTACCCACTCTGCCCGTACTAGCAAACTGTGGAGCCCTTGAGGGTAGAGACAGGCATGCAGCCACACTCACCTGTGCACACCTGCCTCCTCCCCTCATCCATCCCACTGCTCTGCACCCAACAGGCACCACAGAAGTGATAAACTTAACTAGTTACTGTTTCCAGATTCCATTTCAATTACTGTGTCCTTTTTTACTATCAATATTTTGTAACATGTTAATTCCATTCCAGTCATTTGTTTTTGTTTCTATTTACTCTATTTCATTCAGCCTGGTTTATGAAATGCTAGCCAAACATATAAGCTTCTTGGAACATAGCTGAGATGCACTGATAAAAATTTTACATACAGATATCTTTTGAGCTGATAACTTTACCTCTAGAAAGTCATTTCATACATGTATGTGCACATGTGGGCAAGAACATACTCAAAAGATTCTTATTTTTGTCTTTTTTGCAGGGGAAATATTTTTTAATATTATTTGCAAGATAGCATATTGTTTTCAAATATCTAGAAACCATCCTCTCTTGATGATTTGTTACATAAATTAAGGAACATCTTTGAAAAGAAAATATGTAGAGAAGATAAACAATGAGACAGAGATGAACATATTTGTGATGATATGGAACTGCCTCTTAGATATAATTTTATGAGGAAATAAAAGCAAGATGTATGTACCCATGCACACACACACACATTTTTGCTTATACATAGTAAATTTCTAGAAAGATACGAAATAAATTTTCATCAGTAATGCCTATCAGGAAGAGAGAATTTAGAATTATTAGTAATGAGAAGCCAGAATACTTTTCATGGAATACTTTCTTATATTCTTAAAATTTTTTGCCATAGCTTATATTAGTTCTTCGATTATAATGTTAAAAAAAAAAATTAGTACTCACCAGAATTAAAAACAAAGGGTTTTAAGCTATTCAGTCTTATATGTATACATGTAAATATAATGTTTGGATAAATAAGTATTTGCCATGTTGAAAGGATAAACAAAGGCATCTTCCCCTAACCATCTTGCTTCTTTAAATAATATTATGAGAAGCCCTCTGCGGGCAAAGCCTAATAGAAAAATCCATTATGAAATCTAGCCTATAAGCCAGTATTTCAACTAAAATCTTTTCTAGTTCCATTTCAATTTAAAGCATAGTTAATGCAGGAAGAATTCAGAGCAAGCACCTAAGTTGGTACAAAACAATCAGGTGTTTCTGCCCTGGCACCCCAGGAAGTCACTTCTGATGACTGTAGTCTACTTTCCCACTGAGCCTTCATGAAACTTCAGAATTTGTTTGAAGGAACTCACAGCTGGTTAAACAGAATAAGAACCAATTTTTCCATATCAGACCTAAACTCTGTACCCTCCCGCCCGCCTTGAACTCCTAGGGAGGCAGGGAAGAGACATCACACTGCCAGTGCTATGAGGTTCTGTCTGCACAGTCCAGACATCTCAGCGGAGAGGGGACATGTGACTCTGCCCAACAAGCTGGTGGATAGAACTTGGGTAAACAACAAGGTAAAGCAAGAGATGGAGGAGACGTGCTCTCTGGGGGAAACAGAGGCATCTGTTTGGTCTATGGACACTGGCAAATTGCAGTTTGGGGTGCCAGTGGGGGGAGTATTCCTTACTAGTCGCTCAGGACAGCTTGTGTCCCCAAAAACCTCTTCCAATCTTTAAAGCAAAGATGTGTTGTAATAGAGACCAGGCCAAATGTAAACTGCATCTCTGGAGGTATGTGACCTTAGGTAAGTTAAGTCATCTCCTGGGGACTCATTTTTCCTTTGGTAAAATGCTAGGGTGGGAAGGGGTAATTTCTCAAGTCTCTTTCAGGCTGCAAATTCAGAGCAGCAGCCTTTGCAGACAAGCTGGAGAGTAAATAGTTCTCTATTCAGAATGCATGTGAGTCTTTCCCTTGGGATGTGGTGGTTGGTTATGCAGATTGCGTCCATCTGCTCCCCTCCAGCTTGCTCAGCAGTCAACAGCATTCCTCGGTGAGTCCAGTGGACATGCTCACGACATGCCAGCCTTCCTCCTGTCTGGGTATAGAGTTGGGTCGGAAAGGCTAGCACCTCCTGCAATGGACTTCCATACTGCCCACATTACCCCCAGTGGTCCTTGAACACCTCATGGTGGCTGCAGCATCCATGGGCTTAGCTATGCTTTCCATTAGCTCTCCCATCCCCTGTCAAGCCAAATAAATACATACAAGGGTCCAGCTTCATGGGCGTGCCACCAATGTAGTTGCAAAGACCCTCACACTCAGAAAAGAGAGTTTTTTTGTGGGGGTTAAATACTCTGCAGTTGCTATCTTGAAGTTCTCAGTCGTTTTACCTTGGGGGGTGTATTCTGTGTTCTGTACATGAGATATGATAGGACAAGGAGGTAGACGCCAGACTGTGGAGCCCAGGCTCAATGGCAGTTCTGCTCCCACTGCCTCTTTGGGTTGAGTTCTGGGTCATCCCAACTCCAGCTCCACCAGCTGCTCTCCTGTCCCCAGCTCCCACCTTCAGGGATCTTGGTGCATTGGCCTAGTGGGTCCCCCCCTCCCCGTGCTCCCACACTTGAGGCAGCACAACATTAAATATCAAATATGGAACACCATGACAGGTTGAAAGAGACATTGAGGAAGAAAGGAATAATTTTCCCCTGCTTTTTGAATAGGAGTTTCTGCATTTTTATTTTGCACTAGGCCTGGCAAATTGAGTAGCTGGTCTTATATATACACAGGAAACATGAAAGTCCCTCCTTCCCCTGGATGGCGGATACTAACCCCCTCCTCCATATACATTCTAGAGTTAACCATGCACCTGATAAGGACAATCCCCAAACCAAGAGAAAGGGAGGAGAGAGAATGGAAATACCAGGCTTGTCCACAGTACGGCTTCCCATCCCAGCTCTGACCTCGGCAAGTCCAGGACACTCTCAGTCTGCACATGAGACTAAATTGAACTTTATCAAGCCAAAATTCACTCTGTCTTTCAAACCACAACAAGGAACACAGGCTACAATGTATTAATAAACTACCTGGAAAGATAGGATATAGTCACAAGGAATGGCAATTATTATAGCGAACAAGCGAGGTGATCTATGGAAGTAATTAGGAAAGGTGGGCTCTCAGGGAAGGCCAGCTGGACTCCATTCTGGGCTCATCTCTTCCTAGCTCTGGGCCACTGAGCAAGCTGACCTCTGTTTTTTACTGGTTCATCTTTAAAATACAGGATAACGAGAGTAAGCTCCATTACTAACTATGGATAGGATTAAATGCTTAGGACAGTGCCCAGCACATAAAAGTGCCCAACTAATGTTAGATATAAGAGTTCAAAGAAGGGGAACTTTTGAGAGACCTAGGGTAATCAAGGAAAGGTTAGGAAGGTGCCAAGACAAGAATCCGGTATGGAATTTTGTGAACTTAATTTTGGTAGACCATCTAGATAAAAATGTTTTATGTCACCATTTGAGAACACACACACACACATATAAAATGAGGAGCCCTTAGAAAAAAGAGACTTAGTTTAACCACGAGATTTGTTCACTATTGCTGAAATGATTACCGTTGTGGTTTTTGTTTCCCTAATCTGGGTCTTGTCTTGGTATTAAGCAGTTCTAATGAAAGTGTGCAAACATCTGTCTTACATTCTGGCTTTTTCCTTAGCTTCACCGCCACACAAACTCATTGGTATTATAATTTAGGATGACTCCAAATAAGATAAAAGCTACATCTGTCTACACTCTCCAATCTTTTAATTTTTTTACGGGCAGAACTGCATGTCCTTGTACAGATGTAACAACCACAATTGATTTTTTTGAAAGAAATCCATATTGGGATGAATACAGAGAATGTGGGTCTTTGTGGCTGTGCATGTTTACATGTAGCAGACGGAGTTTGCAAAACACCAATTTAGTTACCTGTGTGTTCAGTTACTGGTTAAATATTCCCTACTGACCCAGCGCCAATCTCAAAGATCACAGAAATACATCAAATGCATTAAGGGTATTTTCCATGGTGCTCATGGATAATAATTTGTTTGCTTTGTATTTAATTATTATAAGTGGTCATTGCCAAGGATCTATGCATAGCTGGCCACATAGCTGATGTCAAAAATAAAAGTGCGACGATTTTAATAATGCCAATTTTCTTGCTATTCCTGGAATGTTATTTTCTTAACATGATTGTAATTTTTTTTACTTTTCTGCAGTGTCTTCTCATGTAATACCTACTAACATAAGGAGAAGAGAAAGAATGTCCATCAGGTGAATTAGAGCTATGCTCTAATTTCAGAGTAGGTAAATAAAGGGCATCTATGTTTTGAGTTGACATAAGTCACAGACACTATAAATAATAGTTCACAGGGCTCCTTAACTTCCGTTACCTCCTGTGTATAAAAAATAAGTGAGCTAGGTACTGTATAAAATACCTTCCTGCTCTCACAGACTATGCTTCTATCATGAGTGGATTAAATGATCTCACTCTCCCTGATCTCCTGTCAAATCAAGGCTGGTATTGGGGTTACATGTATCCAAGTCAGGGAAAAGAAATGATTAAAAAGTAACCAGTGACAGTGGCTTTCCCAGGAACAGAACACTGCCTCTGTGGTAGTGGAGGCAAGAATAATCATATAAAAACACAATAGCAACTAAATTTTACTTCAGTTTTAAGAGACTTCAGGATAGCAAAAAGGAATTGAACAGGTGAGACCAGAACAAGTAAAATCTTAGAAGATAATCTGAAAAATCTCCTCTTTCCAGGGAGATTTAATATGGGGATTTCTAGCTTGTTTAAAATAGGACCATCTTTTGAATATCCTTATGTGTGTGTTCCAAGGAACAGCCCTCATTTAGATGACACAATACAACAGGTAATAAATTTCATTGAATCCATTGAGCACTTAAAGATGTATGAGCCTGACAGTCCAAGTGAATCTCTTAGAATGTACAAGGGCTGAAGTGGCAGAATGATTGTGTGAGATGGAAATCATTTCATAAGATGTAATCAGTGTCAGCCTGATGATGAAAATTCCCATTTATTGAGTGACCACCATGGATCTAAAACCACACCGGATGATTTACGCACATCAAGTCATGGAATGCTCACAACGTCACAGTGGGAAAAGTTAATATCTAAAACAAATGTTCAGAAAGGCAAGTTTCTTGTCCAAGGTTACAGGGTTGGTAAATGTGGAATTGAAACCCATGTTTGATTCAAATCCAGGGTTCTTTTTCATTCTCCATCCTGCCTCTCTCTGGGTCTGACTGGATGAGCCAATCTCAAAAGCCACTTACTCTGAAACTGAAAATGGATAGAAAAGTATATAAAAAAGGAGTGAATATAGTCTTCATTCATTCATTCATTCATTGTTGAGACAGAGTCTCACTCTGTTGCCCAGGCTGAAGTACACTGGTATAATCACAGCTCGCTGCAGCCTCAAACTCCTGGACTCAAGCAAACCTCCTGTCCAGCCTCCAGAGTAGCTGGAATATAGGAACGAGCCACTGTAAACAGTTATTCCTTATTTTTTGATGACTATTTATTTGTGCATTATTTTGAATTAGTAGGTTTGAGGCTTATACATTGAATGACATTTGTGACCAGTGTTGCATGTGAGACCCCCAAATGTATTACTACACACACATACATACATATACACGTAATATTTATATTTATCTAGGATATGGGTATGTGTGTGCATATGTGTGTGTGTGTGTGTGTAGAAAGAGAGAGTTTTTAACCAATTTTTCTCTTCCACACAGTAGTGAAATATATTAAAATTAAAAAATCGCCTGGCAGAAGACATCCAAGTAATACATTAGAAGAATTAACTTAGCACTGAAATCTGTTTCTTTCTTTCTTTTTTTTTAATCATAGCTATGTACATTAATACTATCATGGGGTACAAATTCTATATACAATTTGAAATATTTTTACCAAACTCGTTAACATAGCCTTCATGTCATTTTCTTAGTTATTGTGTTAAGACATTTATATTCTACATTTAGAGAGATTTACATGTCCCCTTATAGGATGAACCTTAGCACTGAAATCTTAAAGTGAAGTGAATTGATGTGGACCCAGTCCATGGAAGAGACAGGAGGTCTACAGAGAAAGGAGATATCTGAAAGAACGGAAGAAAACAAACTTGTCTTTGATTCCGAGGACCTCCACATTGTGCTAGGGGCTTCCTGGATGTCTCTTTTGATACTCATAGAACCTTGAGACACAGGCTCGCTGATGGTAGTTGAATAGATATTCTTGGTACAACAGTCACATATAGGGCACATTCATTTTAATAATGAATCATACAGTAAATTTATAAAATAAAAACTGCTCTAAGAAACTGTTATTGTCAGATGGCGCCTGTGGCCCAAGGAGTACAGCACCAGCCCCATATAACAGAGATGGTGGGTTCAAACCCGGCCCCGGCCAAAAAACTGCAAAAAAAAAAAAAGAAAGAAACTGTGATTGTACATAGCTTCACACAGGCCGTAAGGATGACTCAGCAATAGCCTGAAATGATATTGGTCAGGGATGAGCAAAAGTTCTGTGACATCTGCTTTTCAATTTTAAGAAATTAGATTTATGGCTCTGTGCCTGTGGCTCAAGCGGCTAAGGCGCCAGCCACATACACCTGAGCTGGTGGGTTTGAATCCAGCCTGGGCCCGCCAAACAACAATGACGGCTGCAACCAAAAAATAGCCAGGCATTGTGGCGGGCACCTGTGATCCCAGCTACTTG
>NW_003852401.1:29077594-29080377 GCF_000181295.1 Otolemur garnettii
AAACTAGATTTATTCTAATTTTTGTTCTCCTCTTTTCAGCAACCTTAAAAAATGAGGAATAAATCTTGGCTGATCACAACGGACCCAGGACACAGATACATTGCTCAGAGTTACATGTTTATTACCAATCAATTAATGATGTCCTTTCTTCTAAGTAGACTAAAAGTCTAATTTAAAGAGGTCAACATGATAAAGACTTCGGAGTTGTTATGCATGTCCTGCCACGAGAAGTAAGGGCTTCAGAATGGCGAAGAGTAAAATCTTCTTTCTGTAATTAATCTGCCTCCCTGTGGTATGTCATCAAAGTTCAAACTTTTCATGCAATCATCAATTCCCCTCCACTTACAGAAACTGAAAACGGTGGCTCTGCCTAAGGAAAGAATCCTATCAACAACTTCACTACTCATAGGAAAAAAGATGGAAATGCGATGAGTATCTTTCAAGAGGTTGCTAATTGAATATTCTAGGCAGGGCCAGGAGCAGGTGCGGGTGAGTGAGGCCCCGCTTCATGCACTTGCCCTGCCCGAGAAGGAGGGCCTCCCGAGGGGGGTGCCCTTCCCCAGTCCCAGCCCTGATTCAAGAAGATGAGGATTACATCTGAACATTTCATTTCCTTACGAAACTACCAAATATCCTGCTACTTACGAGCTCGATGTCTGTTACTCTGAAGTCTCTGATTTTTAAAAACCTTTGAACACCCTGGTTTATCTATTCTTTTCCTTGCCTATCTCCCTGGGCCTGAAAAATTAAAGCCAGATCCTCACTCCTCACCAAGAACTTTTGACCCCAATCTTACTTTCCAGCCTTATCTCAGAGCCTATTACGCATCCCTGCATCCCATCCATGCTATGGAATCCATGGGATAGCCTTGAACTTTGCTGCTGCCGGCCTTGTGTCCTAATTGAGGTTTCCTCTTATGAATTTTCTTTTCTTTTCTGCTTATACTGTACACTGTGAATATAGCACACTTTAAAGCTTGATTTGAATCTTGCTTTATGGAAAAAGACTGTTCAGATTGTACCAGTTATTTATTTTCTGTTCCATCACTGCCTTTTGTGTACCACACTGAGACAGCGCAAACCTGACTATGTCTTTTATATGAAAACCTTATTTCCATTTCTATCTGTTCTATGACCTCCCTTTGGACTCCTGGAGGAGGAGAGTCACTTTATTTATCTTGGTACCTTTGTTACCCAGCAGTACAATTACACTTGGTGGGCCCTCAATATATTTGCACCTCACTGCATGACTGGGTACACTCTTTATTAATGTAAAGTGTATTTGGATTAATAAGCTTTGGGAGAAAGAGAGAGAACAAGTTCAAGCTCATTTCCTTCTTTCAATCACCAAAGTAGATTTTAAACATAGGGTGTTACACGTTTAGGCCAATTCTACTGGGAATAAAGAGTATGAAAACACAACTAATAAAAGATTTCAGCATCAGTACATAGCATAACTGTATTTTGAAAATTACAATCTGTTGGAGTACAAAGCAAATAAGTGTTAGAAGCTCCACTATTGGAAAAGTTCAAAAAAATGTGGACATGATGTTCTTTGGATTCAAATGTTGACGGGGAGAAAGTGCCTCTGTGGGCCGTCCATCTGCCTTAACCCTGACATTGCTATTCACTCTGTAATACAGGGTTCAATGAAGTGTGTCTCTATTGTGCTGGGTCTTAGGTTAGGTACTAGAAAAAAAACGACAAAGCAAAAAATTCTGTTCTCTGATGAGCTCTTATCAACAATGAGTGGTAGTAACACATGTGAGGTTACAGTGACGTGGGGAGAAAAGACGCTGGAGACAAGCATCGGGAGAGAGTATTTATAAACTCAGATCACACAGAGGACAGAACATTTGGCTATACCAAAAAGGAAAAGACGGATTTGGGTGTGGAAGCTGCTCTTAAACAGATTTTGAAGCTTGAGTGAGACTTCCAGATGGCAAGAAGGAACGGCATTCTATGAAGTGGGAACAGCACAGAAAAAATATACAAAATTCTCAATCAGTTCGATATCTCCACCAATCTAGTATGTCATGTTTTTAAAGACTGATGTAAAACACCCTGGATAACCAATGTAATGTACAGATAGGATTAAATGCTAGTTTATGATACAAACGAACTTATTCAGTGATCAAAATGTTTCCAAATATAACAACACTTCTTCTCTCTGGCTCTAAACTTAAAAGGATCTAATTTTAGAATATCCCAAATTGTCTGTGCTAACCAGGAAGCCAAATGACATTTCTAGATATAAGCAACAGCATTTCAAAAGCATTAGATTCTTCATTCTTAACTAGCCCAAGGCCACATAATTAGCATGTGGATATAGGCAAGGTCATTTTCAGCTCTAAATTCTGTAACACCACTTCACAAAATTTTCCTTTATTTGAAAGATTCTTCATGCTCCATTGATTTTGGAAGTCACTCTACACCAACTTTTAATTCACAAGTGTCTGTAGAGAACAGATGATCATATACATAAGCAGAGAGGTGGGAAGAGGGTAGAAAACAGATAATGGGAAAGGGAGGTGTAGGGAAGAGGAGATAGCATCTAGGAGATCGTTGTCCTTGTTCTCTAGTTCATTCTCCCTGAAAATAATCATAGTACGATCTTAGCCACTCTCCAGGGTAAAGGACACTCAAATGCCAAACCAAGTTTATAAATCACTTATATGTATTATGTGATTATGTGTACGTATGGTCACCTGTGTTACGTATATGTAATTGCACATACACGTATGTGTACGTATGGTCACCTGTGTTACGTATATGTAATTGCAC
>NW_003852401.1:29080397-29114460 GCF_000181295.1 Otolemur garnettii
ACGTATGTGTACGTATGGTCACCTGTGTTACGTATATGTAATCGCACATACACGTATGTGTACGTATGGTCACCTGTGTTACGTATATGTAATTGTACATACGTGTATGTGTACGTATAGTCACCTGTGTTACGTATATGTAATTGCACATACGTGTATGTGTACGTATGGTCACCTGTGTTACGTATATGTAATTGCACATACGTGTATGTGTATGTATGGTCACCTGTGTTACGTATATGTAATTGCATATACATGTATGTGTATGTATGGTCACCTGTATTACGTTGCATACATATACACATTTGCTGATATGTACACGGTCTCGATATCACTATAAAAGAAAATGATTTTTGCAAACATGCTTTATAAGCTCTAAGCTTGCTATACAAAGGTATACATGATATAAAATATGTATATATACAATATATATTTTTTTCTTTAAACAATCTATCTCCCTGTAGCTTAGTCTAGCTAATGAGAGACAAAAGGCAGTAATAGACTGGGTCTGTATCTCTCTTCCTTTGTCACCTAAAAGCACTTCTCTGAGCTGAAGACATCTAGATACTCCAGAGCCATACATTCATTTAGACTTTGTAATGTATGCCTGTTTTATTCATAATTTGTAATTTTCTGGGATACTAAAAGTAATTCTGCTCTTGACTGAATTCAACAAAGATTTTTAATCTCATCTTAAAATAGTTTCATAAAGAAATGAAACACTCAGACATACTCTTCATCCCACTTGCCCCACTGCTGTTGTACCGGCCAAGGCAAACTAAGAATTTTTTTGGGGGGGGGGGGGTCAGATGCATGAAGTGATATTAGAACAATGTCTTAGTCCAGTTTGCATTGCTATCAAGGAATACCTGAAGCTTAATTGGCTCACAGTTCTACAGCTATACAGAAGGCATTGCTCTAGCATCTGCTTCTGAGGAAGGCCTCAGAAAGCTTCCACTCACAGCAGAAGGTGAAGGGGAGAGACATCATGCGATAAAAGGAAGCCAGAGAATGAGGCAGGAGATGCCAGGCTCTTTTTAACAATCAGATCTTGGAGGAACTAATACAGCAAGAACTCACTCATTACTGTGAGGACAGCATCGTGAGGGATCCGCCCCATGACACAAATACCTCCCACCAGGTTCCACTTCCCAAATTGGGGACAAAATTATAACTTGAGATTGATGTGAAAAAAATACAAAATAATCACAAAACTATGCTATAAATATCAGAGAGTCTTACAGTGCAAGGGGATCTTGGAAATCATGTTAATATAATATTCCACTTAACGTGAGAGTTAACCCCATAACCATGGTCTTCAGTTATCTGTTGAAGATGCCCAGAAACGGAAGGAGCTCAGTATTTCATCAGCATGTCACTGTGGCAAGTGTCCTGAGCATCCTGGTGCTCGTATTTTTGAGATGTTCTCAAAGAACTTATGTGTTGGTGTCAGAGATAAGAGCTCTACAAAACCAAGGACAGCATAGGGCCCAGTGGGGAGCATCTTAGTGCTCTGGGGGTTACTGGAAGGAGATACCGAGTTTGACAGTGAAGACAATCAAGCAGAGCATCATAGACTAAGAGGCATTCAATCTTTCAAGGACAGGTTTAATTTACACACGTAAAGAGATTAGAGAAGCATTCTGGATAGAAAGAATGGCATGTGTCAAAGGACAATGGTTAGGAAAACTTTCCTTAGCTTTAAACTGTCTCTCTAAAACATCTAGCACCCACTCTATCCAAGATGAATATAATTCCATATCCACATGTTTGTTCTCATGAGTAGGTGCTATTACCATGTACCTTTCCCTTGATATAAATCTTCTCCTCCAACAACTTCTATACCCATCACCATCTTGGCCAGCCATTCTCCACACCAGGCCCTCATATTTATCAAGATTGTCCCTAAAATATACTTCTGAGACCTGCATTGCTTTGATCAGAACAAAATCAGTGAGACAACTTCTTTTCTTGCTTTGGGTTATTTCTGTTGATTAAAGAAGTACAGTAAAAAGATGAAGCTAGAAAAACCGATACTGAGCAGCACTGTCCACCTGAAGCCAAACAAATCCTGGGCTTTCCAATTACAGGACCCAATGAATTTCTTCTGTGCTTTAAATTGGCTGGGATTGAATTTGCTGTTGTTTTCAGCTTGCAAAGAACCACAGCTGATACAAATAAAATCACTGGTTACATGCATTCTTGAAAATCGAGGCTATAAACTCTAGAAAAGACTAGTTTCTAAGCATTTTCTAATATTCAAAGGCCCATGGAAAAAGGGAGTTTGGCTACTGTGAATGGTAAGGGTGTATACAAGAATTTTGTTTGGGTGCTCCAACTTTAAAATATACTAACCTTGGTTTCTTGCTATTCAAGTAAAAGCAAGTATTATCTATATTATCTATATTATTTATCTATATTGCATATGTTCTGTTTCACTAGATCTTCAATCACATTTATCTGTAGATGAAGATACAGTCACATCAGTTTAGTATTTTTCATTCTGATGGGTGGTCAGTCTCTTTGTGGGGTCTTGTCTTACAAAGTTGTAAGCTTGGAGCCCAGAATCTGACATAGGTACTTAATAAAACGCCAACATGAAACAAATCATCATATTAATATGAAAAAAAAATTCCCTAGATGTATTGATGATTTATTTACATATAAAATATGTCTATATACAATATATATGTTTCGAATCTGTGGCTTTTACCTAAATATTGTATGAAGGGAAGAAAAAGTAGGGCTGTCCATGGCTATGAAATGGGAGCATCCCTTAATCCCAGGGCTCTAGTCACGTAAAATCACTACATTATGAATGGTGCCTTCTAAAATTCTATAGCAGAGCAACCTGAACAAGTTCTTAAACTATAAACAAACAAACGAAATCTCAACCCTGATTCTCTGTTTTCACGCTAAGTATTAGGAGGCATGCAATTACTGAAATGCAAACATTATTTCTTACAAATTTGTTTTTCCAATAGCAGAAAGATTAACTTCCTCAGCTTGCCAAATTTAGATTTTTCTGCTTTTTTCTTAACACAATGTGAAATTTCAGGACCTAATTAAGAAGATATTTAAAAACGCTGTCAATCAAATGTCTTAGGGTGGCTGAGAATAACCAAGACAAAATACATCAGGTATTCAATTTATTTCTATTGTTTGTCAGTTTCTTGATCATTAAGACCAATACAGCAGTATTTATTTCAATTGATAAAATTAATGTCCTCTACTTGTTGGTGTTGATCATAATATAAATATTATATGTATGCATTTTTTGTCTTTGCAGATTTTTTTTATTAGTATTTTGTGCTAGTTAACAATTATTTGAATAAATGTTAAACATTTATTATAAATGGTTCAACATAGACATTTATTTCCCTTAAAAATACTTGGTGGCCTCCATTTGTCAGCCACTATGCCAGCTGATAGGGGTACAAAATTGAAAAGAATAGACAAAGTCCTTCCTTTTGTAGAAATTATTTCTGACAGATATTTAGGATCAGAAAATGAAATATGCTGCTATTCTCGCATGTTCTTACTTTACTAGCATGATTTCTTCTCCATCCAACCCCCTTCCATGTTCTGTGCTCTGTTTTAGAAAATCCCTATTATTCTATGAATGATAAAAGAGCTTAGCAAGAGGCATACGGGGGAAGAAATCAGTGGCCAAGGGTGTAGACCAGGTTCAAACCTAAGCTCTACCATTCACTAATGGGATAACGCCTAGTGCTCTAAGCTTAGTTTTCATGTAGGAAAAGGTAATCCTATGTCACAGGGCCATTGGAAGAATGAATTCAGTGGATGAAAGGTATGTTAACTAAATACCTAGCACACAGTGACTACTCTGTGGTGTATTAATATTATTAGAAAGGTAGGTACTATAAGTCAAACTTTTCCTCTAATCACTTTTATGATAAAAGAAAAAAATTCATCCTCAGAATAAAATATAGACTCTCAAATTGGCAACATAACCTTTATCTCATGGGAGACAGTCCGAGTTGATAGCAAGGGACAGAAAAAAAGACAGCCATAGAGCTTGCTAGTTTTGGAAGCACGGAGCTCAAGGAAGGTCCTCTTACCACACTCCCTCCAAAACAACTACTCTGTATTCAGAAGAGGAGCCGTATCATCCCCACAGATGACTATCTGTAAAATGGAATGTAATCCAAGCCCTGGGAAATGCCTGGCTTTTATCTTGAGTAGGGCTCAAAGGACATATAACAGTTTCGCTTTTTGCTTCTTAGACTTCTGAGTGTCTGATTACATTTGCCTGTTAAAATTTACGTGAACAAAACCTCTCTTGTTTTCACTAACAAAAGCTTAGATTATTAAATGAATACCAAAGGAGTCAAACTGACTGCGTTGTCATGTATTAAAGATGAAACCAATTTTCAGCTTTCCTTTATTTTCTTCTCTCATGCAAGAACACGGGATTGAGGCGTAAGGCGGGGAAAGGAGAATGATCCCTCTACTTAAGCTCTTGGTTAAGTTTCTTATGAGATATTAACCAGGAAGAAGACAAAACTGACCTCTTCCCACCCAGGAGAATTTTGGAATTTTCCATTTTAAGTGTATTGCTTTCTAATAACTCTGGGGATTTTTTTCATTGTTCACCCAGATATAAGGAGTAGCCACCTCAATTTTCATCAGAGTAATTCCCGTGGAATTACAACTCTCCTCTTCCATGATAGGACAGATCCGTTATAAAAACCGAAGTGGGTTTGTGGTTTTCTGGTCTGAAGATCACCATAGCTTTATCCAGGGAAGGGTTAAACAAAGGTATTTATTCAAGCAGGATAACTCTTCAAGATTAATGATCTTGTTTCTGAAGGACCAAATTTGATTTGATTTTAAGTGAAGTTAGTGTTTCAAATGCAAGTTCATTTGCTTCTATCTAAAAATACATCAGAAAAATAATATAAACTCAGAATAATGTTGCAAATGGCTATGTTTCTACCCCAAATCAAAAACTGCATAGAGTGTGGTTTTTGCTTTAAATGATTTTTACAATCTACTAGCTTTTCTCTTTACTAAAAAATGTTGAAATTACCCTGCTGAAGGAACAAAGTAATCACGTCCTTGGTTACATTTTTAATTGAAAGTCGTTAGGATAATGGGAGTCGGGAAACCTCCAAAGTGAAGACCACATCCTGCATTGCCTCTGGGCGCTATGGAACTCTTCGGGGGTTGAGAGGGAAAATGAAACCCAGTGGGTGAGAAGCTTAGAGAATCTCCCAGGGATTGTGGGAACCCCATCCTCTGTGTCTGCCCACACATGCAGCACGCGCACGCGTACACACACACAGAGCACACACAAAGCACACGTGCACATACACTCAAATAAAATGGTGAAGGAGGTACCTCTCTGCACAGCAGAGGCAGATTTTATTAAACTGGGTGTTGTAATCATTATCTGTAAACAAATAGTCCTTCATAATTAAACTTTAACTTGCAAATCAGTGGGCCATCAACTTAATTTATAGTTCTTCAATTTCTCTGAGTCAATGCAAAGAGAATATCTGGTATATGAAAGAAAATAGAAATTCACAATTCAAACATAACCACACTTTACCTCTACAACAGTGGCTAGAGTGTTTGGTTAGAGCCTAGAGTCATTTCATCAATCACATACGTCATTCTGGCGCAACATGGCCGGTGATTCAGAGAAGAAGGTGGGGGCAGAAACCAATTCCTGTGACCTATTTGGCCAGGGCCCAGGCAACACAAGCAATTTCCTATGTCCTTTCTGGCTCTGGCAGCTTTCATGGTTTTTTTCTCAGAAAGACTCAAGGATGGGCTGTTTTACAATGTTTTGTCTCTTCCTTTCTATAAAAATGCTCAGTGCTCACTGAACAACAACCAAAAAGGAAAAACCCAGAAATATATAAGAAAATAGAGATTATCTGTAGCTCCGCCCTGTAGTGATATTATTAACACTTTGGGAGATACACACATATGTATATGTACACACTATATCTAAAATTCTAAAATTGGCCAACATTTTTATATTTATATATATTTATACATATACACATGTATATATAGTCTAAGTTAAGGGTATGTTTAATTTATAGATGGTTTAATGGTGTTTGTTTACAGTTAACATTTTGCATGTAAAATAGAAACATTTTTTCTTAGTTTAAGGGTTCTCCAAACTTCTCTGAGCTTAAAACTTACGAGAGAGAACTTTCTAACACTTCCAACTCTGTATTTTCCCTCTTACTGGCATCACTGAATTTCTCCTACTACCAAATATATACCCCATTGGGAAAAAAAACACGCCCCACTATTACAGTTCATGTGTCTCTGCCTTTGGGGGCCTAAAAATAGCTGTGAAGGGAAGTCCAAGTATCCAACAGTTCCTTCTAGAAGGGAAATGATTATCTTCACATCATAGGTGACAAAATGACCAATTAATGGTTTTGAAGGACACTGCCAACAGATGATATATTTCCAGTTCATCTAAATCAATAAACGTGGAGGCCAAGGGGGACCTCAGATGTAACTAGCAGCTGCCAAATATCACAGATGGCACAAAGCTGGAGACATGTGGAAAGGATGAAATCTATGATTAAATCTGTGCAGCAAGGGAAAGATGCAGATAAGTAAACTCCTAAACCCACCCAGGACTGTTGAGTGGCATTCTTCCATAAAGACAGGAAGAAGAGGATGCAAAAATCTACCGACATCAGCCTGGTGTCTTGGATAGCTGATGCCCACGCTGTAGAATCCCACTGTGTGACAGTGGCTGTGCAGTCAATCTGGGTGCGTGTGTAACATGTTTACTTATTGCCTTTGGGCCCATTTATTAGAGCCAAGGATTATTTTCGATGTCCACATTCTACTGACACAACCCCCAATCAAAAGTAATGAAAACAAGCAGTAAAAATCACCTATTCTCCGTGTTAATTAAACACAGTGGCACCTCGGTATCATTTTATTTAGTGTATAGGAATCCAGGAAGGCTGTTAGCTAGAGACCTAACTTAGCAAAGAGTAAATGTGTGTGGGGAGACGAGCTAAGCCACGTTGCCTGGAAGTCCCTGCTGGTGTTTTCTGGTGTAACTACTTCCGTTCACTATTCAGCTCAGTCACACTTTCCAAAATGCTACTAAGAAATGAGCTGATGAAGTGGGGAATGTTCCCCTATAACCCAAGCATTGTTAAACAGATTCTCCTTACAGGTGATCTTGCAAAATCACTTAGCTTCTCTAGACCTCAGGTTAAGGGATAAAATGGAACCAGATGACTAGTTATATTCTTTTCAGTTCTAAAATTCTACTTCTCAGTCCCCTGACCACACACGGTCCTGCTGAGTGATATATGTATGGATATATTGTAGTGTAATTCTCTATAACCGCAACCTGAAGATTACAACCCTCAAGTGTTGTCCAAAGATTTCTTGGACTCTCCTGGAGATTTCAGTGGCCAATGAAACCTATGTCGCCGCCTTTCAGAAACTGACACTTGTGCCTGCCTGGGCATCTGTGCTTTCTTCTCTCCCAGTGCCAGGCTGAGCTGCTCAGGTAGAGAAGAGGTCCTTGTTCCCCATTCTTTAGGCCTTGCACCACGACAGTGAAGCCAAAGCAGTGTTAGCTGATGGGTAGTTATCAGGGATAGTACAACAAAATGCTACAAAGTAGGTGGCTTGAAACAACAGAAATGTCTATCTCCAGCTCTGCAGGCTAAGAAGTCCATGGTTAAGGCACAGGCAGATTAGTCTCCCATGACGGCCCACCTTCTAAGTCATGCTCGGTCGCTGTCTTTGCAAAGCAGCTCTCCGGGGACTCTTTTATAAGGGCATTAATCTCTATCACAGGCTCTGTCTTCATGACCCAGTCACCTCTCCAAAGATCCCACCTACTAATACCATCACTTTAGAGCAGGGGTTCTCAACCTATAGGTCGTGACCCCTTTGTAACAATGAAAATACATCCTGCATATCAGATATTTACATTACGATTCATAACAGTAGCAAAATTACAGTTATGAAGTAGCAATGAAAATAATTTTATGGTTGGGGTCACCACAACATGAGGAACTGTATTAAAGGGTCGCAGCATTAGCAGGAGTTAGGAAGGTTGAAAACCACTGCTTTAGAGGTTAGAATTTCAACATGTAAATTTGAGGGGGACACAAACATTCAGACCATAGAATTTGGCACTTCCACTATCTCAGGCATTTTAAAGAAAAAGAGCTTCTCTATCTCTCTCCATATATTTACTCATGATCCCTGCCTCTTTGAAATACACAGAGTGAGTACACAATGATGGACCATATCGCCCCTTCTCTCTGCTATGGGACCTTTTAAATGGTACAATGGCTTTTTGAGTCTTTACCTTTAAATGAGTTTTTTTTCCCCCCAAGAAGCCTGAGGCACGTGCATTATCCCAGCCATCCACATGCCAGGATAGAAAATGCAGTGTAGGCTTGACCCAAGATCAATGCTACATTTGTGTTATGATTCTAAGTTCCCTTTTATTCATTCAAAGTTAAGCTCTTTATGTGTGTTACTTTGTTTGATCTCAGTAACAACCCTAGAAAGGAGCTATCATTATTCCCTTTACAGATGAAGAAACTGAGGTTTAAAGAGATTAAATAAATTAACCCAAAGTTACCAATTACTGAGATGAGATTTGAATATGCAGTCTCACCTCCATTTCTATGATATCTTACCTCCCTATTGATGCATATGGATCATTTCTTGTGTCTGACAGTGTGGTGTAGTTCTCTCATTATTTTTATACTGGAAGGAGTTGCATATCCCTTTATTTTAGAAGTTTTAAGCGACACAGCTGGGCTTTGGATCTTGCTGGCCACACCTCAAGGAATAAATTTATTTCATTTCATTGTGCTTTGTAAAAATTAAATATTTCCTGATTTTTTGATTTCTAATTTTCATATCCTAAATTTTAATTCCTTTGACTAATAAATCATTTAATAAACAAATATTCAAATGACTATGATCATCTAGGCAAATTTTGTTATTCCCGAGGGAGATCCAAAGATATCAAGTCAACATCTTCACTCTTTATGAGTATGGAATTCACATAGCAGTGGACACATATATGTGAGAAGATTAGAAACTACCAGTAAGTTGTGTAAAGGATACTCCAACCTCCAGCCTCATTCTTTATGCTATCAGGAAGAGATGGACTCTGGAGGCAAAGGCTCTAAGTTCTAAAGGCTCTAAGGCTCTAAATCTTAGCTCTGCCACAATAGTTGCCTAAGTCTAACTCTAAGTCTAGTTCCTTTAACAAATAATAAAAACAAGAATATTAACCCCCACTTACCTCATAGGTATATACGAAATAATTATATAATAAACTACCTGCTATCATTTCTCAAGTCTTAACTATAATTATCTAAGTTGATTAAAACATAAAAGTCTCTAACTTCTCTTCCTTCCCAATCAAGATCTTTGTATCTTTAGCTGTTTCTCTTTTTGTCTTCAAAAATGAAATGTCTTTTGCCCACTGATATATTCAACGAATACTTATTGGGTGCTCACCATTAGACTTTTCCTTTTCAAGAGAAACCCCTTGCTGAACACATAGTAAGTATTCAGGAAATAGTAGCTATTACTGATACTGAATGAGTGAGTTTAGAATTATAACATAAATGTAGCACTATCTTAAGTTGAGCCTAAGTTACAGTTTCTGTCCTGGCATGTGGAATGCCTCATTCTTTCTTCATCCCAAATAATGCTTGAATTTTAAATTTCCCTATCTCTACTTGCTGTTTCTTAGGAGCCTAAAACCCAAACATGCCTTTCCTAGATGCAGCTGCCAGAAGCATACCTGCTGGGCTGCTGCTCCTTCGCTAATTATTGTCTTGAAATTCTACTTCTGCCTATGCCTTTGCTCCTCCCTTCAGGAAACGAATGAGCGTTTGTGATTTCAGTATAAGAGTTGTGAAATGAACCATGAGTAAGACATGATCCCTGCTCTTGAGATGGTGGTGGGTCTTATTTTCCCTTTGAACACCTATTCTACTTCTGCATCAGTTACCCTTGATCAAACCAAATCATTGGACCTACGTTTTCTCTTAGTCCTCACTGACTTCCTCCTTCCATGGAAACTAATACAGGAAAATCTGCTGAGCAGTCAAAGGTAATTATTAGGACTGTTTCTAATGACAGGAAGGCTGACTTGTATGTGTAGGTGCAACTGAAGACAAGGCTACAACAGAATAGTAGGGAACACAGGTAGGGAGGGTGTGATGAGTAGTTCCCAAGGGATTAATTCAAACTCGGTTAAGGAACACTCAAAATTGGCAACGAGCGATGCTGTCAAAGGTGAAGATCATAAAACACATATTCCACTGAAAGCAATTTGCACAGGAAATACAATTAACTTCTTCAAGGCAATGAACACCCAAGACATCACTTTCTGGGAGGAAGAGAATGCTGTAAATGTGCTCTTTGTAGGTCTTCTGACCCAGTTTAGTGACTAGTTTAATATTCAAAGGCAGAAGTGTCCTCTTCACTTTAGAAAGTTTGATGTTTGAAGACAATTTAGGTCATTGGCTCCTGTGACAGCATTTCCCCTGTGAGAAAGCTACATTTAACCATCCATCTCTTATATTATTGATAACAAAACTGGTAAAGGCCTGTGAAGTCCAACAGCTTTCTCTCTGGGATGGTCAGAAGAAGCAATTAAATCGAAACTCTATTCCAGCTTTCCTTTAGGGAAGTGTGTCTGTGCTTTGAACACCAAATCTGTGAAAGTGGAGTTCTAGCATGAATTTTTCTTTTAAAATATCTACCAAGCATCCTCTTCCTATGAAAGCAAAATCAGAAATGACATTACAGATATAATTATTTGGGGATGGAAACAACCATTTTTACCTTGGTAGTAAATAAAATGTGTTCTTTCAAGGACAAAGCAAACAAAGCCTCCCCTTATGCTTCTAATTCCCATTATATTAAGTTAAAGGGAACCACCCACCTTTGAAAGGCTATGGTTTTTAGCTCACTTGAGATTTCTGAGAATCAGGAATAAACTTCCCGTTGCAGTTTGCCTGGGGCCAGGTTCGAATTTGCCACCCTTGGTATATGGGGCTGGTGCCCTACCCACTGAGCCATGGCTGCCACCCCCAAACTTATTTATCACTGTGGGCAGGGCACGGTGGCTCATGCTGTAATCCTGGTACTCTGGGAGGGTGAGGCAGGATGATTCCTCAAGGTCAGTGGTTCTATACCAGACTTAGCAAGAGCAAGACCCCATCTCTACTTTAAATTAGCCAAGTGTCCGCCGTGGGCGTATGTAGTCACAGCTTTTTGGGAGGTTGCAGTGGGAGGATTGCTTGAACTCAGAAGTTTCAGATCTCTGTGAGCTAGGCTGAGGCCACAGTACTCTAGCCAGGGCAATAGAGTGAGATAAGACTCTGTCTAAAAAAAATAAATAAAGAGGGAAGCTTTCCACTTGGGTTCTTCCCTCCACTGCCAGAGGTTCTCGTTCCCCTCTTTTGCTTATCAATCTTTCTCCTTGTCGATAAACTTCATAAAAATAAAATCATCATTGTATTTCTAGTGCCTACTGCCTAGTTCAGACTCTGCCACACAGCTCATTTCCATAAATATTTGTTGTACACATTTTCCCATTAGAACGCTGCAGACTATTCTGAAGATGTAAAGTCCACAACTGCTGAGCACTGCACACGAGGCCCCTTCGGTTTCCCATCCTCGCTTCCACCACTCTGCCTGCTTTTCTCTCCAGCCTCCCTTACTCAGGAGCTGCTCAGACTACTCAGCTTGTTCACCACATGCTCTGCGCATGCTCCTTCCTCCACTGGAAAAGGCGTTTTCCTCCTTCTCTTCCGGTTGAAGTACTAATCCTCTTTTAAGATCTGCCCAACCCAAGTAAGTCCCTTTTATGGTAACTTCATTCCTCAAGCACACTTGAGTTGTTTTTCCACACTGCTGTCTTAGAATATCTGGCACATGGTTCTATAATATTTTTCTTAGAAAACATTGTGATTAATTGTTGATTTTTAGTACTTGTTAGTCAGAACTTATAGGGTAGAATGATTTCTAGTTCTGAGCAATTTAATACCCATGCTTTCCTGTTTCTGAAAAACCAGTACATATTTACCCCCTTGATATTTGTATTTTAACAGAATTTGGAAGTACAGTAAAAATAATTTAATAAGTACTTTTTCAAAGTTTTAAGTAAAAACGTGATTACCGCAAATCCTCTTTGACATAAAATAAATGTAAGTAAATAAAGTAGACAAGAGCTTTGTTCACTGAAAAATTTCCATGTGCTGAATGGCCATGTTTGACATCTTCTTAAACTTTTTCATGATATTATTTTGCTCTATTGACTCCTGATTACAACCAAAGTAAACGCTCCTCTTAAGTTTCCTTATTGATAAGAATGAAAGTTCTTTAGAATAAAAAGGAACAAATGACAGAACCTTAGAGCAAAGTGATAGGGGTCTGCCTCTTATCCCCTGAGTACCCTGCAAAAACTCCCGTTTCCACCTACTAAGGTCCAAATATGATCATTTATTTGAGAAGCCTGCCAAGTACAGTCTGAGATTGCAGAAGCTCCGCCTGAGGAAAAAAATTATCAAATACTGGTTCAGTAATTTGTGTCTCTGTGATATTTAAAATGGGATACCTAAATACCTGTGATATTTATAGGATACCTAAAAAATATCCTGCTGACCACAGAGACCATGAACAAAGATGGCTGAATAAAGTCTGAGACAGTCTTCAAAAGCACTTGAACTGGTGTAAGTATAATTGATTAAGGAAGTCAATATAACGGGGGTGGGGACAGTAAGTATTATCAGAGATTATCTTTTCTTCCCTTAGCTCCATGAAGGCTAACCACAATTATTCCCAGCACTCAGGGTGGCATCTCATGCGTACCACACACCTGGGAACTTTGGTGAAGCAGGGAAATTCATCCATCAGTTAATGGCAGACTAAGCCCCCTTTCTGAAATAGGGACACAAATTCATCCCTCAGTTAATGGCAGACTACACCCCCTTTCTGAAATACAGACACTTTCTACCAAACCAAGCACCCTAGAATAACTAACTGCAGCTGAGAAAAATCAGATAGATGTAGCAACTCTTCAAAGGTGACCATTACTACTAACACAAACATATCCCTAATGGCACAGCCAGTATTTTGTGAAATTTCCTGATATTAACTTCAGATGGATAAATGTATAGCCTGCTCTAGGCTTGTTTTCCTTAAAATCCACAAGCTAACTGGCTTTTTTTTTTTTTTTCCAAAACAGCAAAAGCACACTGAACATTTCTTGAGTGTCAGGCACTATTCTCAGAACTTTCTGTATGTTACCTCATTTATATCTCCAAACCACAGTGCAAAGCAATTAATGTTATTACTATCAAAAATACTTCATTTGACCTCAGTCACAAATTCCTCATGTGAAAACTGGAGGTAATGAGACCTCATTAGTGAAGATTAAATGACAAAATACAAATCACGTATTTTGGTGTCTAGTCACAATGGTAACTCAATAAAAGTTCATTTTCTTTCTCTCTCACCTCAACTTTACCCATATATATTTTTTTACTATAGTTATTGTTTTTAAAATTATTTTTGCTTGTGAAAGTTGACAACACATTACTCAGTAAGGAAATACAAATTATAATGACAGTGAGATACAGAATGGCTAAATTAAAAAACAAAAACAAGCCAGTACTGGTGAGAACATGCAGCAGCTGACCCTCCTATGTTATGTTAAAGGAAGTATAAAATGGCACGAACCTTTTTGAAAACTCCAAGATAGTCTCTACCAAGGTCAAATGTATGCCTACCCTGTAACCCAGCAGTTCCACTCCTATGTATATGCCAAGACAATGAGTGCTCTGTCTACGATAATATTCACAGCAGCTTTATTCACGACAGCCTTAAGTGGAAAATAACCCAAATGTCCATTAGCAGAAAACAAGAGAAACCAGTTTTCTGAACATTCATACAAGATATACACAGAATGATACACCAAAAATAGATGAATCTCAGAAATATTACTTTGAATGGAAGAAGTCAGGCACAAGAGTACATATTTTAGGATTCAACTTCTACAAAACTTTAGATCAGCCCAAAGTAATGTAGAGTGTGTTTTGTGTAATTCTATGTGGTGGTCAGTCAGGTGTGACCACAGGAGGAGGTAGAGGAAAGGTCCAGGAAAACAGTTTATTGCACTCCCATGCCCTAGAGACAGGAAGCATGGTAAGCCATCAGGGTCACATAAAGAGATATGAGGTGGTGAGGAGGCAGGACACAGGAGAGAGGGGAGCACTTAAACCAGAGCCTTTACTGGGGGTTTCCTCAGGACAGGCAAGGCTGGGAAGGGGCCTTACATTTAGGGTGGGCTCCTTTGAATAATTTCACTGGGCTCTATGCTATAGGGGTGGTCCCGAGTTGCCCCATAGCTGGCCCTGGAATAATTAACACAGAGAAGTATCATCTCCTGGGGCATAAAGGCCAGATAGGGGAGGTGGCTCTGGATTGCTAGTTGGCTATTAAAGCAATGATCCTGGCCCAGCCATTGCTGTCTCTAAGAATTGACTATCCCTGAGAGGAACAGTTTCTTTCCAGTCAGAGAAATTTTCTTTAACATGTCAAAACCTCATAATACACACAACACCGTAAGTGTACGTACACACACACATACCTACAATAGAGAGTGTTAAAAGTCTGACAGTGGTCACCTTGGATGGTGGCGTGGTGGTCATATAAGTGATGATATGTCTTGATACAAGTGGTGGTCACATAGGTCATTTCATTTACAAAAAATATTGAGGTTATAGTTACAAGCCACAAAGTGTACTGTATGTAGGTGGAGCCTCACTTGAAGGAAGTTTCCTTGATGTTGTTCCACTGTTCCCTGAATCAAGGTACTTGTTAGAAGCTTTCACAGGATGGTGGAGTCCGACCCTCCCAGAGAAGTCAGTTTACATTTACAGAATGTTGAAGTCTGCGGTTCCTCAGCTTGTTGACTGGGGACACACCCGAATATTCCTGCTCCGTGGTGCCATGTCATTGACAACTGCCAAGGGGGGCTCGTTATTCCCTTTCTCTACCATTTTATAGCTGTCCAGAGCAAAAGAAAGGCCTTCTTGCCATAGCTCTTATTTACTATAATTTTCTTAAGGCTGTTATCACCCTGGATGAAGACATTTTAAAATCTACAAAACACAATAAAACATTTCTCCACGATGAGGCACTCCGCCTTGTTGTTTGGATATGGAAAATGAGTTTGCCGGGGCACACTGGAAGAAAAAAAGAAAAAAAGAAAAAAGAAAAGGAAGAAAGTAAAGAAAGAAAAATGGATATCCCTCCTACAGTGTAATCCTCTTAATAGAGCATCCTCAGGCGCTGAACGATTCCTACATCTAATGACTAATGAATTGGGGTTTGCTTTGGCATTTGGGCAGCAGGGGGTTGGGGAGGGCAATGGAATTCTTTTGAGGCAGAGGGTGAGGAGGTGGCAACACTGCACTTCAACTTGAGCAATCTAAATGAGGCAGGCTGTTGAACAAGTACGGACTGTGCACCGCAGCAATAGAAATACACAAATATACCCCGCCCTCCACAGAGGCAGCCCCTCCGTTTCATGCCACTCTCTTCAGCTCACTCCTCCCACGACACTCTCCTACACTTTATATTTCAATTCCCCTCAATCCGCCGGGATCTCTAATCTCTAGAAGGCTTCCTGGTACAGGACACACCACTCTATCCAGACTATTCTTTCTCATCAGTATCTCCTTGAATCCTCAGCTCAGGATTGAACTTATCTAGGATTCACGGCCTACCTCTCCCCCTCGGATGTATTTGGTGCTCTTATCTGTATGAAAACATACATCAAGCCATATTGTCATTTCCAATTTCCTTGTCTGCCACTCCAGCTCCATTATTAGCTTCCTTTGATCTCTGATATGGTATTTTTCATCTTTGAATTTCGAATACCTAGCACCGTTTCTGACACAGAGCAATAGATGATTGCAGAATGAATAAGTCTGTGCAGAATAAGTAAATAACTGGAGAAGGAAATGCTAATTTTATATTCCTGTTTTGATGTATGAATTCTGTGCACTTAAGAACAAAAACAGTACTCATTTAGCTGTATGAAATTTGTATGAACTTCTGCCCTTCAAAAGAACTTCAATGAAAACAGGAATAATCTGATTAAAACATTACAGGAATAACCTCTCTTATGCTGAACTCCTTTAAGCATGGTTAATTTTTTTAAATCATGTTCAGTTTACTACCACATTATTTCTAAACAATGTGCTATTTTTCTTTCTTTTTTCAGGGCTATCCATTTGGGATGGTGCAATTTCAGCCAGAGAGTTAACAAAGCCCATTAAAAGCTTGGTAGGACAGCTCAGAGGGGTGAAACCGTGGGTAACACGAATGACTCAAGAAAGCATTTAAGAGGACACTAGAACCCATCACGCCACCTCAGGGTGAGATTCTGGAAGCATTTCTTCATTATTTCAATGTGTTCCTTCAATGGAGGACAGTCTGCTAGATATTCCAGGCTCTCTAGGCCTCCTGATCAGAATAGTGTCTTCACAGTACACTTGCAATCACGTTCTGTAGTTGAAGTCCATTTCCTCTTGCTATATATTAACAAAAGGTGCAGAATAATTGTTTATCTTCACTTGGAGAATGAAATCTTAATTTTGGATTACTTGCAGTACCTTCTGGTTCTGGACAGATCCCAGAACCATCGAGCTATTGTGTGCATGGGGACTTCATGCCTGTGCCCATGTCCTTGCTAAGAGAATCTGCTTCTGCTCACATCACCTGCTAGATGAATGGATCTAGGTGACCATTTTAATATCTGATGATTCAATTTCCCTGATTGCAACTATGTAAACAAGGTGGACATCTGAACAAACCAGGGTTAATGAGATTTCTTAGGAGAGGGGGAGATGAAACAAACACAAATGCCAGATTACAAGTAACTGAGCACGACACCAAGTGTTAGCAGAATACAGTGTAATAGAAGAAGCTGGTCTACAAAGAAAAGAATACGGTAGATGGGCAAAGAGAAGCAGAAATGAGAGATGCTAGGGCCCCAGCAGAGACATTTGGGTCCCTGTATTGTCTGGCTACACTACCATTCCAGTCATTTGATATCCTTGAGATTAACTTCGAGGAAAATTTTTATTTAAGTGATCGTGAGTTGATTGACAATGACCTATCTGATGGTTAATTTTATAAGTCAAGTTATCTGGACCATGGTCCCCAAGTATTTGGTTCAACATTTTTCCAGATGATTCCTTGAGGGTGTTGCTTTGCTGAAGTTTACATTTAAATCAGTGGATTCTGAATAAAGCAGATTGCTTGCTATGTGGGTGGGCCTTATCTAATCACTTAATGGCCTCAAATGAACAAAAGGCAGACCTCCCATGGCAAGAAGGAATTTTCCAGCAAACTGCCTTAGAACTTTACTTGCAACATCAACTCTTTTTGGTCCTGAGTATACTTGCGCTTCAAATCTTTCCTGAGTCTCCAACCTATAGGTCTTCCCTTCTGCTTTGGGGCTTGTGGAGTCTCTACAACTGCATAAGGCAGTTCCTTAAAATAATCTCTTTTAATATACATACACATTCTATTGATTCTGTTTTCTAAAAAACCCAAACTCATACAACCTACATAATTCCAAAGTGAAAGCATTTGCACACAACACGCATTATCTAAGTCCAAATGGTTACAAACAACATCATGAATTCTGCTAATTTATATTGTACCATTTCTGTTTTATTACACTGAAAAGAATTTATCCTTTATGAATACTGACTTTAGTCTGTGCCAACACCAGACATATTAATTTCAGAATAACACGAAGCATTTTTATTATTTCAAAGTCTAAATAAGGTAACTGAGATACAGGGAAGTTTTGAATCTTGTCAATAATCATTTTGAAAATATGCTTTTAATTCCTTTTGCAATCAAGTACTCAGACAGAATGTACCTGTTTTTATTATCAGTGCATGAGATGTCTATCCTCGAGTTGTGTCTCAGATGAAGAGAGAGTAACGGCGGCTGATGGAGAGGCAGAGGTGTGTGCAGAGGAGTTCTGAGTTTGGACTGAAAAATGTCTACTCCTATGTGACTTACACTATTTGGCCTGCAACTTTCTTAGCTAAAAATAGGAGTAAATGTACCTCCCACACTTACAGCACTGCTATGAAGTTCATTCATTTGATGTTAAAGCAAAGTACCCTGTAAATTGAAAAGGACTTTTCAAATGTTAAGTGTTTAATATCGTTTCATTTTCCGTCCCTTTACATGTCAATATATCTTGTGAAGAATGACATCTCTTGAAGAATTGAGACTGGATTCAGTTTTTTAGCCAGAACGGGCATTCTCCTATCTAACATACGATGGCAAGCCCAGCACACACTACTCTCTAAGGAACATATGGCATTATTAAAATTAACGACTGATTTCCTTTAGTCTCCTGCAGTTATTGAAGCAGTTCTCAGATAAACTGGGGCACACACAATGACTTTTCTATCATTGCTATGTACATTCAAGAACATTAGAGCTGGAAGCAACCTCAGCAGTCATCTCAGAGTTGCCAAAATGTGGTCCACAGGCCAAGTCCCACTTGCCCTCTGTTGGGTACAACTGTTTAGCTACAAATAGTTTTTAAATGTAAAATGGTTGAAAACAACGGAAATAAGAATATTTTATGAAATGATAATTATGTGAAATTCAAATTTCAGTGTTCAGAAATAAGTTTTATTAGAACATAGCTGTTACACTTATGTGTTATATATTGTCTATGACCATTTTCGTGCTACCACATAATATAAAAGTTTTGCAATAGAGATTGCAGGAGATAGTAAGCCTAAAATATTTATGATCTGGTCTTTTATTAAAAAAGTTTGACTACCCTAATCTCACCTAATTCTCTCATTTTGTAGATGTGAAAACAAAAGCATTGAAAGATAAAATTACTGTTTCTAACTATCTCAAATAGAATAATAATTAATGTAGAATTAATTAATGGATAAAATCTACTTTTTTGTCAAGTTGATTATGCTGAAATTAATGATTGACTTCACTTATACTCACCACTAAATTATGTAGCCTCCTTGTACAAATTACTGGAATCATCTCAAAATCTTTAATTGCTCACCTGAGCTAATGTCAAATAAAATAGATCCTGAAGTGAAATATGTCTTTCATTTATTGATATGATCTTATTTAGTATTTTTTAAAATATTTCTAAATAGAAGTTATTATAGAACAAAATAATGATAAAAATTAAAGCTTTCGCTTGATACCATCAACTAAAAATTAAATTCCACTTTTAATTCTCCAAGCAACATATATGGAACATTCAAATACTTTCAGACAAATTAGCCACATTCAATTTTCTTATAAGGGATGATTGACAATGAGAAAATAACTTCTTCGTCTTTCTATGGGTAGTGAATAGGGCTCAACCAGTTAATTTCCCAAATGTACGCTGAAATTCAGTATTTTGTAAAATGAAAAAGAACATGTCTAAAGTTAAAGCATTCCTTTTATATCACTAGTAGGCATCTCTTGGAAATTGCAGCGAAATCAATTACCTATTTACCTTTTAAAATATCTGTCTTCAAGGGGAAAGTTTTAAAGCAGTTGTTGTCAGGTAAGGGTGATTTTATTTCCTCTCCAAAGAATATTTGGCAATGTTGGGGACAGTTTTGGTTGTCACAGTGGGAGGTGGGGGAGTGTTCCTGGTGTCTGGGAGGTAGAAACCTAAGATACTCCTGAATTTCTTACAATGCACAGGGCAGACAGCCCTCACGGCAGAGATTTACATAGCCCAAAACGTCAGTAGTGCTGAGGTCGAGAAGCCCTGTTTTAATGAATCATCATTAGACTAGCCCAAAGCATTTCACAACTCTGTAAATTAATCTGCCAGACCCTAAATATTCCAACCATCATTAAGTTCTGGACTAGGACTATACAGCAAGTATTTCTCACGGAAGGCAATATAACAGCTCATTCTTTGTAAAACACTCTTCTAGCAGGGAGAAGGATTATCACAGGGATTATGTCCCCAAATAATATTCACCTTCTTCCAAGCTATGTGTATTACTGACCCCAGCCAAAAAGAAGTAGGGTAATTTTGCAACGACTCTTTATGTCTTTCCCAAGAAAGTTATTTTAACTTTAGTGTAATTTTTCCCTGTAGAAACCTAAGATTTCTATTTGACTTCAATCCATGATTCCTGATGTAGTAAAAGAATCTGATGTTAACAGAAATAAATCCTAAGTCACATTTACCTTTAAATGAAAACACCAAGACATTTCAATAATCAAATATTGTCTACATGGTGATCTGTAGATATTTGCCCTGGCATATGTAAAGGCCAAGGCAAGGATGGCCCCAGCAAGGTTAACAGTGTAGCTTTTCTTCTAATGGCGTTTTCTCTATTTCACAGCATAACTCAGCCACCAACATTATGAAAGGAAATACAGTAAGGTCTCTTAGATCACCAAATTAAGAAATGCCTTTTCTCCAACATAATCAATGGATGAAATAATTTTAATCTTTACCTTTTTCTTTCAGTGAATATTATCCAAGCAGAGACTGAGTGCTCCCTATTTAGTTTCATCCTTGAGTACATATTTTATTCTGTATCATTCTCACTGAGTACTAATTATTGGTTCAACTCCCTTTGAATCTTCCAGTTCAAGGAGCATAGGAAGTAAATCATCTCAAACATAAGATATTCTTCAATCATACAAATATACCAAGACCCTATAATATCATTTGGTTCTTAGTGTCAAGTTGATTCAGGGCACAGTTACTGATTCCCTCCAACATTTACCTATTCAATATAATTTATTTAGCACCTAAGCTATCCTGGGGGTAGGCCCTCTGTTAACTGCTACACACACCACATTAAATAAGATAGGATCCCTAACTTCAAGGAGGTCTTTACAATGAGTTGGAAGAGTTAATAATGCCATAATGTGCTAAAAAAGCAAAGCTAGAAATACTCACTGACTTCCACGGACACGTGGGCGAGAAGAACCCCACCTGGCTTTGAGGACTCAGGGAAATTTTTTCTGAGCTCATCCTACTCACCTGAGCATGAAAAGACGGGCAGGAGTTAGGTTAGGAGGTTTTCCAAGAAGTGGAAATAATTTGTGCAAAAAAAGCCCAGTTGTGAAGAATTCCACGAATTGAGGCAGGGAAAAATGGGATATGAAGGCAGAGAGAGGCAGGACACTGAGAGTCTTGTTCCATGCCAAACAGCTTAGATTTCATTCTGCAGGAGATGGGAACCAGGAATGCAAGTCGGACACGGTGGCATCCTGGCCTTGCTTGCATTTTAAATGGACGATGCTGGTGGAGGTGGGAAGGGCTCATTTGAAGTAGACTAGAGTGGAGGCAGCCGTAGTATTTTGGGCCCAAGAAAAGGAGAGACTGATTTTGGGAACTAGGAATAGACAGAAGGGGGTGGATCAGAGATATATTTATGAGGATATCTGGCACTGATTGGCTAATTATGTAAGAATGAGAGAAAGAAGGCAAAAGGCATAAACCCAGGTTTTTCAGTTGGGGCAATTTGGTGAATGGGTAATTCTAGCAATGGGGAGAGAATTTAGAGTGAAAGGAGCAGATCTGAGGGGAGCTTGCTTAGACCATATGATTAAGGCAGAAGTTAGACTTAGAAAAACTTTGTGGTAGAGAAAAAATGCTGCTACCCATGAAAATGTTAAGTCTCCTAAAATAAACAAGAACAAGGCTGCTATGCCATCTTTTCTTCCAGCCCAGGATACTACCTATTGGACTACACATTTCTGGCATCTAAATTAGGTTTCCTGTAGGATTCCTGAAGGAACAGTTGTAAAAGTCACCCAATGTTCTGAGAGCATGACGACTTGCAAGATGAGGACACATTATGATCCTACATACATTCATAGAGAGATGTTGGGTGCTTAATTTTTAACAATATAAGTCAGAAATTGAGGCATGGTCATGCCAGAGGCAAAATTTTAATGCACCAATCCTTTTAACGCAAGATCTTTTAGAAGAGAAGATTCTCAAATGTTACTGGGCATAAAGTTCGTTTGAATTGTTCATTCAATGCTGATGTGCAAGGCCCTCCCAGGGGTTAAACTTAGGAGGTCTGGGGGGAATTTCCAAAATCTATCTCTATCTAATCTATCACAGGCAGTCTTGGACTACTTTTTGGAAAACACTCTTTCTGTCCAAGGTTCATTGTTCTGGAAAATTTCCCTTCAGGTAAGGCAATTCAATATAGAAAATGTTGCTATTAATGGATTTGTGTACCCTAAGTTCCCTTCTTGCTTCCTTCCTTCCCACTCATCTATGTATCTATTATTAAGGGGAAAGGAAACAAAATTGATCAATGCTATCCCTCAACTGCAATTCCTGTGCATGTGTCTCTGAAAATGAAATAAATAAGAGCCAACAGATTCCTAAAGGCTGTTAAACACACATTTTATGTGTAATAAACATGAAAATCAAGTGTCTCCCTCCTAGAGATTTTGTTACACCTGATCCATCCCTCCCTAGCAGACATAGTGCTATATCCTTGCCCTGCACTCCAGATCCAAGCAAACTATGCCCACTCTATTTTTCCATATCTAGTATTTAATACTAAGCATTTTTTAAAAAAATTAAAAGTATAAATATGTCTTTCCAAATGAAAGCCCTAGATGTTCTCTTCTTCCCCTCCTCTGTCCAGAATCTCTGATGAGTTTGTGAAGGCTATGGGGGGTGGTAGTGGAGAGCGTGGCATCATGGGCATAAATTACAGCTGCTTTGGTCTTGACCCTAAGTGAACTAGACACTTCCACTTGGTGCTATCGCATACCGTTGGAATCTAGGGGACAAGCACCTAGGTGACCACTGCAATCGCAAGGACCATGATAGGCGAATACAGGGAGCATGTACCTGATACTTCAGAATTGTGACCATGGATACCAGTTCACAACCATTTCCATAAGTGAGTTCAATAGAACAGACAAATCTGAAATTTTACATAATGTGATTGAACAATTCCATGAGGATAAATACACAGAGAATTGTCATATAAATAAATAGAAAATAAAAATAGGGAGAAACATTTCTTCAGATTATATTGTTATATGATCTACAACCCAAAGCAAGGCAGCTGAACTCAATTTACTTCCTTGTAAATGATGTTCATGATTAATTTGTGAAAACCTGTGAACTGTTTGTTTAAAACGTCGTGCTCCCACTTTCAACTAAAGTAAAATCTGTTCTGCTAGATCTCAGTGGCATAACAGAGGCCACTGAATCTAGCTTCTCTCCAGCTCAGCTGAATCTGTGGCAGCTTTTCTCAATGCAGGGTCTTTCCAAGAGCTTTGGGCATCTGAGTCTCTGGCAGAGATAGTGAAATCCAAATTCTTGGGGCCCGCTGCCTACCTACCTACCGAATCAACATCTCCAGGACTGGGGCTGGAATTCCACCCTTCCCACAAGCTTTCCAAGCAATTCCTAAGCATTCTCAGGATTTTACATATTTCCATGTGTTTGTTCATTCCTCTATACATTTTGTCAGTCATAGTCTTTTTTTAAAAAAACTTTATTTTCATTAAATCATTCATAACTGTATACATTTATGGGGTACAATGTGATGATTTGATATATAATGCGGAATGTTCAAATTTTCCAGGCAACTCAACTATACTTTCTATCTTCCTTTCCATTGTTCAACATGAAAAAGACTTTTAAAAACTAGGACTGACTGAACCACAAGTCCAGTCATAGTCCTTTGAAAGTCTTTTTTATGTTAGGTAATGGAAAGGAAGAAACAGTATGGTTGGGTTGCCTGGAAATTAGCTTCGAACCAGTTGAGTTTACACCAGATGAACAGAGGGAAGACGCGAGGCCACTGCTGGACAGGCAGGGTCCTCTCTCCCTGCAGGGAGTCATCTGCCAGGAAGGCAAAGCCCTGTCCCTCCAGATGACCTTGCTGTGGCTGTCACTGTGCTTGCAAGCATCCCACAGGGAGGTGCTCCTGGTCTTGGGCATCCCAGCTATTTCCTCCCTCAGTCCTCAGAGACCACACATTTCCATTCTCACCTTCACAATAGAGGGCTTTAGGAGACAGAACTCTCCAGAGAGACAGGAGGGTTTCTTGTTGCCTCAGGAATTTCCTTCAGGCTGCCTGAGGAACATTTCACAAAAAGACCAGTCACATGGTTCACTGCTCAGCAGCCCGAGTTGAAGCCACCATTTAATACACACCAGACAATCTTCCCTCTCCCCTGGGTTTGAGTCTGGCCACATTTTCTTTTCTTTTATTCTCTTCTTTCTCACTTTTTTTCTTAAGGGAATCAGAGGCTGGCACAAGGAGATGGAAAGACGGAAGTTTCTTTATTTGTACCCTTTAAAATTCTGGCTAATGGTACACCATGTTTTCCTGAAAGCAATTTAATCTCCCAGTTTCCCATCTTCAATGCGCTTAATGGAATTGGTCCATAACAGGTCTGACCTGGCCTGACACAGCATGCCAACATACTCCCCTAGTTACAATAGGTGTGTGTTTCCTCCTGTTGTGGAAACTTCACTGTTGCTCATAACACATGGACCAGGAGTGCCCTGTCCTGGCTAAGAAAATATCTGGTTTAATTAGTGTTCTACCTCCCTTGTAAAGATTCAGAATTTGAAATGTGACAGGGAGATACTGGAGGTCATACACTTAAAACACAAATTTCAATGCAATTGATTCTTGAGGAGTTTGAGAACCCCAAAGGGAAATCAGTTCCTGGAAAGCCTGGCATCCACTGTGGAAGACAGACGGAATTCATTAGGACTTTGCTGTGCTTGAGGGACAATATGATGAACTTTGGTTACCATTCTATGGAATTACACAGGTAGAACACATTAGCACTTGGGTAGAATTTGTGCTAATCTGATTGCCTAACTTGATCGTTGCTCTTTTTATTAATTCCCTTGTGCTACCCAATTTGCTTTCAATAATACTTCTGTATAAGAGAGAAAAAGGAGAAAAAAATAAAGGAGAAGTCTGAAATTTGGGGCTGGATTCCAAAGGGGGGAGGGGCACACTGTGAAAAACTATGCATAGTTTTACACTAAAACAAGAGCATATAACAAAAATACATGAAAAGTGAGAAGTGATACACTGAATATCATTTAATATTATTTACTGAAAGCACTCTCCCAGTGGGCTTTCAGTGGGACTCAGACTCAGTAACGAGACGAGTGAAATAAGGAACAATGTTCTTCACTTTTTTCTCAGTCCCACGAGGGTCCATAATGGACATACTTCTTCTAGCCCATCATGAAGGAACCACCAAGAGAATCTCTGTCCTTCCTTCTCAGAACCCTTTATTCTCAGACACTGGGACCACCATCCCACCCTTACAGCAAAGATGGAAAGTTAAAGTTATTCAACATTCTTATCTCCACCACAATTAATTAATTTAACAAGACCCTGTTTCTTTTGCCTCCATTACTTTGCCTTCACTAAGATTCTCATCAATTCTCCAGGCCTCTAATCTAATCTCTCCGCTTCCAGTTACACCATCTCACACACCTTACAGGGAATGAATATATATAACGCCTCTACCTGGCAACTTAGCAGGCTGCAAACATTCCTTTAATTGAACCCCCTAGTTTTAGGATCATGGTCAAACGCCTCGGTTTAGCAGAGAAGGCCTTCTGTGATTTAAGCCCTGCTGTTCACTCTCTCTGTTTCCTTCTTCCATTTTCATATTCAATCCTTCCAGCCCTAATAGACTATTTTCTTCCACACAGATGGAGACTGGCAGGCCTCACCACAGGAAATCAGAGCATAGGATCTAAATTGAGTCAAGACCCACCTCCTTCATTTTAAAGAGGATACCAAGTTACAGAGAGACTAAGTAATTTACCCCAGTCACACAGCTGGTTCGGGAAACAGTAGAATTAGGAGCCAGCACTTAGGCCTACCTTTCCGGAATATAATTTCTTTATTCTATTTCTGACATTGTTCAAAGTGAGCCAAGTCATACAATTTCTCAATACTATCCTTTGAAAATCTTACACGGATACTATTCATGTATTCTTCATTAACACACCGACTTAAGTGTCTTCCCCAAATCTGTCACAAATACAGAGCTTCCTGTTCCCCCAATGCAACCCATTTTTCTGAAGCCTTCCTTTCAGCAAGTTCGCCAAGGCTTCAATGCAAAGAAGGCTCTCTGCCCTAAAAATAATCTCCAAATTCAACATGTTACCAAAATAAAATCTTCTAAATAAAACAAAGGCAAAGATAGACCTGATAATGAATATGAAATATGCTAAGAACATTCTGTCACTGAAATCAACTTGATTCTTTTTTTGTGATTAATAGTAAGCTGAAATCTTAAAACACAAGAATAAAGCAAACGACAACAGAAGAGAAAGGGTTTGGAAAGGGTCCCATTTGAAATGTATCCGTTTGAAAACAGGGCCTGTCTTTTGGCTCTCATCATCATGTGCCTGTCCAAAAATTCATTTTCAAGTGTTATTTCCAAATGCAACCCCAAATTCAAAATGTGAGTTGGTTGGCATGTTCAAAATCAGCTCTGAGATGGACAAAACAACAAATGAAATGTTTCCAGAAGGAATAATAAGTGTATTCCAGTGCTCCACGGGCTTAATTCATGCTTCAGATGCCCGCCTTCCCCTTCTAATTCTTTAGTATCCTGCTTCTATTAGTAAACAGGAAATAAGGTTATGAAGCTATGTCTAAAGATTAACATGGTACCAAAGTCAGTTAGCAAAGAAACACACATTTTCAAGGAAAAGTCTAAGAAGGGAAATTGACTTGAGCTCAGTCTGTCAGAAATGGTGAGTGATCTGAGTATAGCTGAATCTAAGCAAGCCATCATGCCTACACAGTATTTACTGACAAGTCAGAGTGCCCAGAGAAGGGCACGTCACATCGGAACAATACTTGGAAGAGGACCACAGATTACCTGTTGAATAGGAGAACTGGATCTGATAAATCAACAATTCAGTAGACTACAGAATGCTGGAGAATCCATCCACCAAATTGACATGGTGGTGATGGTAGGGGGGAGGCACAGTAACAGAGAAAGAGGGAGAGGGAAAGTGAGAGGGAGGAAGGAATGGAGTAAAGGGTGAGGAAGGAACGAGAGCATAACCATTACTCAATATCTATAGACTAAGTCAGGAAGAGCATTTACTAAAAGAGACAAATTATTTCTTATGAAATTTCATTTAAGCAGGGCAAGAATATATAAGAACTAGCAAAAACAAGAAAGCCACAATCTAGAGGTTAAAAAAAAAAATGCATGGCACTCATATCTAGAGAGTGTATAATACAACCACTCACAGAAGCAGTTTCACTTCTTTCTAAGTATTGCTGACGGAATTTTCACTTAGACTTTTTTTATTTTGGCCAGGGCTGGGCTTAAACCCGCCACCTCCGCCATAGGGGGCTGGCACCCTACCCTTTTGAGCCACAGGCACCGCCCCATGGACATTTTTTTTTTTTTTTAAGAGTTTGAAATGTGGTCAACATCTGAAGTCTCACAGGGTAGCTATGATCTTTCAAAGAGAAAGATGTCATGTGGAAAAAAGTTCTCTCGTAAAAGCTTTTCAGATATTGAAAAAATTGGAAGGCTACTCCCTGATGCACTTTATTAGATGAACTGTGATAGCCATCACATTAATAAAGAATTGCAGGATTCAGCTGCCTGCCAATGAAAGTATTAGTGTAGTATTGACAGTATCTCCTAATATGTAATAGAGACAGTACTTTTGGTTAAAAAAGAGATGACAGAATTCTTCTTAAAATAAGTAATCTACCTCAGATAGGTCCTTCTCTGCTGGTTTTATCATTAGTAAATGAGTGACATTATCCACAAAAAAACTAGAACATTAGAATATTAATTAATAATACATCCAAAGTGATAGTAGTCACATATTTGTTAAGAGTTAAAAAACCTTATTTGGGGATAAAGCCAATGAATGACTTTAACTAAAAAAAAAAATTTCTCATAGCACATGGAATTACTGGAGTCAGTATTCTCAGTCACACTTAGATTTACCAAGACATTCTTTGCCCTAGACTCTCCATTTATTAGTTAATTCCAGAGGAAAATTTATATTCATTTGCTAATTCTCTGGCCACGTTTATTTTCTTGCCCTATCACACATGTTGTTCTAACACAGCAAAAACACACCTCCAAGAAAGCTTCTCCTCCACTCTTTATTCCCAAACCTGACTTTTCTCCTCAATATCCCTTAAGGGGGGGTTCGGGGGGTGCAAGCCGTCACCATGACAACCATACGATGGGGGTTTGAACAGCACTTGGGGATACCCTTTATGAAGCTGTAAAACCATTTTGTGTCTAACAAGATCAGGAAAACACAGAGGATGGGGAACGCTGTTGTGAGGACCCACTTAGCAGCATAGAAGTAACTGTCCATCACCCTTACCCAGGACACAGGCTCAGACAAATTTCTGCAAGTGCAATTTATGCAGGAAGAATCCATTCGTCCTCCATGGCAGCCCACTAGACTCAATGCCCAGTGGTAATGAGTGGCTTCTATCATATGGAAAAGAGAATTAAGAACTTTGCCTGCCTTTTTAACGTCCAATGGCTATAGAACATCCAGAGAGATGCCCTGTTCCTAACCGTGACCACATTCTCTTTTCTAGGCAAAAATACTTTTTTTCTGAACCTTCCCATTTTATTTGTATTTCCTTCTCCACAAGGCAGGTGATGAAAGCAGATTCTGATACAGTTGTGTGGATTTTTTCAGTATCTACAAAGTGGAGCGCTGGCTGCAGACACAGGGCGGCAATCTCAGCTCAGGTGTAGTCCCATTCTTTCCCATTCTTTTGTGTGACTCAGAAAGAGAGCTGACATTAGATATGTGTTTTACCGATACTTTCCTACTACTGGGAGACTAAAATTATCATGCCTTGTTGAAAAACAAGGACACCAAAAAAGTCACTATCTGGTGAGGTTCATTCTTTGTCTTTACCTGAGTGACCACCTAACTATACAGAGCTTTTAAAATAATGAGGAGAATCCTTTGTTCTCTCGGGTTCCATTTAAAGGGAAAGTGGGTCGAAGGGCTTCCCCAGGGAGGGAAAAGAAAAAGCAGGAATCAAACACCAGGGAGTAAGAGATTTCACTACAACTCCTGTTCCCACCCTCCTAAAGAAGTTAATTCTGCCTTAGGGATGGTTAAGAGGGGTGAGGGTAGCACTTAGGCTCTGAGACCATTCTCTGAGAACAAAACCTCATTCTCAAGTGTGGCTCATACCAGCCTCTTCTCCCTGACACCATGGGGTAGGGTGGGGGCTGGGGTGGGGTGAGGAGTGTTGAGAACCTCTCTCCAGCCACTGGCCACAGAGCCAGCACTCCACACATTTGTGCTCCCCCAAAGGTGTGTCCCAGCCCAAGTGCCCAAGTTGGGTATTTAGACCTGAAAAGCATAATGAGAGCCATTCCAAGCAGCAAGTTACAGTACCTTGAGAAGTCTGACAGATGGCAGAAAGGCTGCGTGGCACAGCTTCCGGATGGTCCAGTTGAGGGGTCGAGGAGCATCAGTTTGATTCATGACCCCTTCCAAATTCCACCGGGAAAACAAGAAACTGCAGACCTGAGCAATGCCTAGAAAATAAACGATCCCCCACGGCTCTGGCATCCCATGGTCATCTCCACACCTGCAAATTCCATTAGGGCAGAGGCTTCCTGGAACTTGGGAGACTAGTCAAGTGGCATTGCCTGAGCCCCTGAACCTTCTTAAGAAAGCCACCTCCCCTCTCCCTGCAGCCGTGCTCATGCATACCAAATGTGGCTGAATGGAGGCACACTGCCTGCTGCTTCGGGGAGGGGATGCACGGTTTTGAAGGAGAGGGACAGCCTGCACAAAACAGCCTGTGGTCGGAGTCAGAGCAGCCTGCTCCGGAATGCGCGCTCCCTCTCCCGCTCTCCTCCCAGTAATCGCAGGTCAGGCGTTGGGGGGGAACCCGGGCCATTTGCTTTGCTAGCTTGGTTTGGGGGGGAGCCAGGAGGAGAGCAAAAGGGAACAAAAATAAAGCCAGAACGGGCAACTTGCACTTTCTTGCACAAAGCATCTTTGAGGGACTGGAAACTGGCACGGGGGGAGGGGCCAGGACACAGAGGGAGAAGGGATGCCTCTGAATGATAAGATAAATCCTTCCCTTCTGATTTATGTGACATCATAAATTGAGAGCTATCATAAAATAGATAGACAGTAAAAGGGATCTCTGTCGTGTTCTGGGGTTTTTATTAACTGTGATCGACCGTCCTCACCCTGATACATGCGTTCAATAGATGACAGGCTCAGAAAGAGGCAAACTCACACATGCTGAGTTCTTCCTTTCATAGAAAGCAGTGTCAACTAATGTACGCTTGGCTTACCTTTTTAGAAATGGCAGTTTGTAAACTGGGGGCTATCCCCTCCTGGGAAGCTACTTGATACCCTTTCTCTGCAACAAAAGTTTAACCCTTAAGGTGCCACGTGGGCTACTATCTGTAAAAGATGGAGTTTCCTCCAGCGGAGACTCCCACCCCATCATTTTCTAAGGAAGCTTTAAGAAAGAGTTGCTGCCTTGGAGAATATAGCCTTTAGGCTCCTGTGGTGAAAGAGAATAAAGGAGAGCTTTTCAATTGGAAGGGAGAAATTGGATAATTTCACTTGGAGAAGGGAAGTGAGAAGGAGGGAGTTCCCATCACAACCCCCACTGGGACTCCCACGTCCTCCCCCACCCCAGGCAATCCGATCTCAGTGGCAGCAGTTGACCAGATAACTCCTACCCAGAATAATCCCCACATCCTCACAGAATTGTCGTCTCACTTATTTTTTCCTCTGTAGTTCCCTCCCTATGACTATACTGATTTTCCATTTCTAATTAACGCAAAGAGACTGGTAAATCCCAGCTCCATGACTATTATGCCTTTTGAAGCAGGACCAGGAGCTGCAAGAGCAGATGTGAAACACTGCTGTAATCCAGAATTGGGGACAATGCAGACCCTCCCTGAAGCCTAACAAATATCAGACACACTGTGCTACGACACTACGTCCCTCACAACAATGCCCTGTGTCAAACATCCAAGAACAGCATTGCAGGAAAGCTGGTCAGTTGGTAGAACAGACCACTGACTTGGCTAAAACACATGTGTCTAATTATTCTCTATTAAACAATATTGCCTTAACAGACCTCAGACCCAGTCGATTCATTGTCTGCTACCATTTCATTTGCACAAAGGATTGAGGCAGTTTTAAAACAATAGCTGCTGACATGTATGTGTCAAATACTGTGCTAAGCACTTGAAATGTATTATAAAGTTCGTATCAACAACAATCATACCCCCATTTCATAGACTGAGCAAGTGAGGTCCAGAGAAATTAGACACAAGTCTAACATACTAGGAAAACCAGAGCATGGGCTGAAATCGGTTTAGTAGGATGTAAAGACAAAATTTTTACTCCTCTTTTATTTCTTACATAATTAACAGGACCACAACAATAAAATCACTACCGCACGTTGGGTTTTTTTTTGTTTTTTTTTTTTTGTAATTTGATCTTATATAAGAGTGAAGCTAAAAGACTTTAGGGAAGAAATGCTTGGCCTTTCTTTCAAGTTATTATCTGGTATGACATTGATGTAGTTGTTGATAGCCTGAATTCTGGAATCAGACTGCATGGTTCAAATCCCAATTCTGCCCATGGCCTTTGGCAATTTACTCACCTCCTCTGTGCCTTGGAGTCCTTATCTGTAAAGTGGAGATAAAAATAAACCCACACACGTAGGGCTGTTGGAAGGACTAAATGAGCTAATATTGCTGAAGCACTTAAAACAGTGGTGGGCGCACGCTAAATCCCCACACTGTGATTTATCTTCTAAGCAGCATGTGCTGACTTTGAGCTGGAAACCCACTGATAATTTTCATTAAGTATGCACGAGTGTGTATACTTACAGTCCTAGGTATGAAATCTAGCAAGACAAATTACACCTGAATGCTTCCTGTGAGTTCTCATGAATTTAATAAATGGGGGAATGAGGAAGGCAGGAGACTCCAAGGGCAGTATGGGTTTCTTCATGCTGTACATAGCAGACTGGTATTCATTAGATCACATGGCCTTGCCTTTAGTGGCCTTCTAAGCTACAAAATGCCCATAAGTGGTTCTGTTGAGGGTGTGAGAAGGCTGCTTAAATGCTGAAACATTACAGTTGCCTACCTGCCGCCCTGCACTATTCCAAAATGTTAAGGACCCCACAAAAATGAGAGCATCGTTCTGAAAACACACAGCCTTTGATTCTCTCATCCCCTTTAATTTTTACTGAATAACTTTGCTCAAAGAGAATAGTTAGAAATTAAGAGGAAGGAAGAGGATTCACAGCCCTCTTTAATGGCAATTAGAGAAGCACAAAACCTCCAAGGAATTGATCTGAATAAGACACTGCCAAAGAAGGAAAGATCAAAGAAGGATGACAGGGCATGAGAGGTTTTTCTTCTGTCATTGGGGTAGTTTGTGCCAGAATTGTTGGCTATGAAAACATCGAAAGCTGAGTTTTCAGGGCCTTCCCCCGCCCACTTTCAAGAAATGATATTTTCACATGGAATGATGCCTTCCTTGGTTTTAGAGAGGAGTCTAAGGAGGGAAAAACAGGGAGAACAAAGCCCAACAGCAGACGTTAGCCTCTCACAAATCCAAAGTTTATAAATGTGGACGTTTATAAAACTATGAAACAAATTCTAGCAGGCTTAAAATTCTGACATGACCACATTAGCTTACAGTATCCTAAAAAATAGCAAATTGGGTGCAGCAAATTTCTGAATTCCAAATCCTGCCTTTGAACAGATTTAAATTCCCTCTCCCATGCTGCAGAAGACCACTTCCCACTGATCATCTTCCCCTTTTGACTTCCTGTGTAAATAATGCTAAATTTAAGAACTATGATAAGATTTGACCTCATTCTCAATGCTGACAGTTAAATACTCTTCATTTCTGCCTTTTGAAGACTATGTTCTTCCCTCTCTTCAAAATAAATTTGGCACCTTCAATGTAGCACCGTATGTATATGGTATGTACACTGTCATCTTTATGATCATCCCTTAGATATAAAAGGGGCTGATGCCTGAAAACCTATGAAAATGGGGAAAAAATGACATAGTGACCAGGTAGTACAGAGAACTCAAAAGCCTCCTGTATGTCCTGTAAACATCACTCACTAAAAAGTACTCTAATATAATTTTTCGGAGTTTATTTTTATAACACTGATCTGGATCTGGACATTAAACGAACATACATTTTCAGGCTCTAATATGTGAACACAGTGTACATAGTGCCAAAGGATGATATCCAGATATCCACAGGAAATACTATCCAAGGATGACATCCAGATATCCACGGGAAATACTATCCAAGGATGACATCCAGATATCCAAGGGAAATACTATCAAAGGATGATATTCAGACATCCAAGGGAAATACTATTCAAGGATGATATGCAGATATCCAAGGGAAATACTATCCAAGGATGATATCCAGTTATCAAAGGATGATATGCAGATACCCAAGGGAAATACTATCAAAGGATGATATCCAGTTATGCAAGGATGATATCCAGATACCCAAGGGAAATACTATCAAAGGATGATATCCAGATATCCAAGGGAAATACTATCCAAGGATGATATGCAGATACCCAAGGGAAATACTATCAAAGGATGATGTCTAGATAACCACAGGAAATACTGTCTAAGGATAATATCCAGATACCCAAGGGAAATACTATTCAAGGATGATGTCTAGATACTCAAGGGAAATACTATCCAAGGATGATATCCAGATATCCAAGGGAAATACAGTCAAAACATGATATCCAGATACCCAAGGGAAATACTATTCAAGGATGATGTCTAGATACCCAAGGGAAATACTATCCAAGGATGATATCCAGATACCCAAGGGAAATACAGTCAAAACATGATATCCAGATATCCACGGGAAATACTATCAAAGGATGATATCCAGATACCCAAGGGAAATACTATC
>NW_003852401.1:29114908-29123327 GCF_000181295.1 Otolemur garnettii
GGGAAATACTATCCAAGGATGATATCCAGATACCCATGGGAAATACTATCCAAGGATGATATCCAGATATCCATGGGAAATACTATCCAAGGATGGTATCCAGACACCCACGGGAACCCCCCAATGGAAGCCTTTGTGGACACTTCCTTTGCCTCAGTGTTCTTTAACATTCTGCTTGCTTTATGACTGGCATCAGTTATTAGCTTTGCTGTGTTTCACTATTTTTGTCAAGAAAATCATTTGTGTTGTAAGCATGATACTAATTTACTTTTTTGTCCAAAAAACATGTTTTTTATGATTTTTTGTTTTCTTCATGTTCACTTCTAAAATTTTTAGAAATTTTTAGGGCTTCTACAATGGTTTTCAAAATATTAAATCCCTTGATAGATTTCACTGATCTGCAAAATAATTTTTTTTTTTTTTTTGAGATAGAGTCTCACTTCGTCGCCCTCAGTACAGTGCCATGATGTCACAGCTCATTGCAACCTCCAACTCTTGGGACCAAGTGATTGTCTTATCTCAGCCTCCTGAGTAGCTGGAACTACAGGTGCCTGCCATAACATGTGGCTATTTTTAGAGATGGGGGGTCTTGCTCTTGCTCAGGATAGTCTTGAACCTGTGAGCTCAGGGAAATCCACCTGCCTTGGCCTCCCAGGGTGCTGGGATTACAGGTGTGAGCCACTGCATCTGGCAACAGAACAATTCTTATTTCCAAATATATGTTCTTCAAACAGATTAAATAACTTTTTTCTCTTGCATAAAGTATTTTTCCCCTTTGACATCTTTTATAGATCCTAAAATACATTAAAATCTCTTAAAATAAAGAGCTTCCTTTGTCAAGAAGCTTAATCAGCGTTTATTCCATGTAAAATTAAAAAATCTCAGAATTGGGATAGTTATCTACTGTATTTTCCCTCAATTACTGGAGGTCTCTGCCCTGGCTTTCCTGAATGCTACCCACCTTCTCCATAAATGCCTATAGCGACAGGAATGAGTGGGTCTCTGAGGCAGCCCACGGCATGGCTACACAGTTCTAGTTGACAGTTCTTCCTAATACTGAGGTGAAATTTTGAGTTTTTCTTTCAGGGAATGGTTCTCCAAATGTATAAAGATAGGTAACAAGCTCCACCCAACACTCTTCTTTATACTGGACACCTGAGACCATTAATCCTTCCCATGACTATGTACATGAAGAGCAGAAAACCCTCTTCAGGGTTATATTCAATATTATATTCCAGGGATACTTTAAATACAGCAGTCTCTTAATCCTGTTAAATCCCTAGAATTATTTCTTATAAAGGATTTTTTAGGAAGCTTTGAGGGGAAACTCGCTAATAATTTTTCTTTTATACATTTCTTTCATAAATTATTAAAAACAGACTTTAATAGTTGATCACACACACACACTTGAACTGGTGTGTACAATACACTCTTTTTCACCCTGACTTGTAATGGGGGCAGGGATGGGTTAATGGAAAGCTCAGGCTTGTTTCAAAGCACAAACAGGGTTTGGGTTGTTTATGCTTCATCCTCCCTACACTTATCTGCTAGCTCTGAGGTCAGAGAGACTCAGTCCAAACCAAAGTCCCACCTCTTACCCACTACATGGCCCTGGGCTAGTCACTCAACATCTTAGAGCCTTAGTTTCCACGTTGTAAACACAAGGCCTGCAATAGTTTCCATCTTGAGGTTTTTGTGAAGACCAAAAGAAATTAGCACAGTGCCCAGCACTGTGAAAAACACATTTAAAGGTAATTATTATTATTGCTGTCTCATTCACTGACAGTAGAGTGTAGCACTTAAGCCTTCAGACCGTAGACCCAATGGCTGGATTTAAACTCCAGATTTACAACGCACACATTGGTTTGGGGAAGTTACTTAATCTCGCGGGGTGTTTAGTCTCTTCATCTGCAAATCATGGGTGATAATATTACCTATGTCAAAGGAATCATGTGAAATTAATAAGCCAATATATGTAGAGCCAGTAAGGGAAGGTCCCACACATGGTAAGAGTTCACCAAATATTAGTAATTTATTCCCAAATCTTGAAGTCCCAAGAGCTGTCTTTTTTTGCAGCCACTGCTCCAGGAAGAGCAAAGCAAAACAAAACACCTTCATTCTTCCAGTAAAAGGAATGGCTGTAGGGGATGCAGAAGGAAGGTCCACCTCTGACTTCCCTCCCTGCTCTCCTCTCTGCCTGGAGAAGGGATCATACACTCCGATAACACAGTGAAAAACTCTAACGTATAAGATGTTTCACTTTGGAAAACACAAAGATATATAAGCAGCTTTTGTCTCACCCAAACCAGAAATCCTACGAATGCATCCTCAAAAAGGGGATAACACATATTTAAAGGCTAAGAGCTAAACCTCATCCTCATTCAGCTTCGAAACCCCAAAATTTCCACTCACACCAAGGACAGTTTTTTGGTATACTTCTAAAATTTTAACGAGTCCATGGAGGCTTCTTTAAAATGTAAGAATTTGAAATGTGCATTTTTAATCATTTGATAATTCACACTCTTCTAATATTTGTGATGCTATTCACTAGTGTAAATTAATTCTAAGTTTTGACATGGGCAATGCACACGCCATGTGCACAAACACAGGATAAATATATATATTTTAGATAAATTGCCATTATGAATGCCATAAATCTGACCAATTTGCTATAGAACTCATGAATGGATGAATACCTTTTGGGAGGGGAGATTTAGTGAATCTCCAATTACTGCTTGAATAAATTGCGTGAATTGGAGGGAAGCTTAGCATTTCATTGTTAACAGGGCAGCTTAAGTCTGATTTATTGGCCGATGGATGGCTAACTCAGACACAAGTTCAAGCTCAAATCATGTCTTTCTCAAATGCTCTCTAACTCTCAACAGCAAAAGCTGAGAGGTTGGCCTGGCCACATACCCTGCCCGTGCACCTAGGCTTCTGACACTAATGGGTAGTGTTGGGTGGGGTGGACCATAAGGTCTGCTCACCTGGGAAACAGAGACATACTGTAATCTGGAAAATCCACAAAGCACTAACTTTGCTTGGTAGAGGATTTTAATGAAGCAAGCTAATGGGAACCATACCTGCTATCTGTTTTTCTCATCCTTCCAGAAAATACATCACTATTGATATTTATTCTGGTGTCACATTATTTCATAACCATGAGCCTTTCATTTTTATTTTTAATAATTATAGTGGCAAGGATCGCATGAATTTAGTTTTTGAAAGATATTGGTCCTGGTTTTTGGTATGGTGTTATTCTGTTTTGTGAAGAGGCATAAAATTGGTAGAAACTGCATAGATTTTGAAATGAGTGACAACTGGGTTTCAACTGGCATTATGTCATTGGGCAACTCACATAACCTTTATGAGTTCTTATATTTAAAATAGATAGTTGTAGAACTTTACCCTGTAAGTGAGAACAATGTAATCTAAAACTTGTACCCTGATATTAATTTGATAAAATAAAAAAATACTTAAAAAAGAAAATAAAATTTTGTTTTATTTGGTTAATTAAAATTAACCAAATAAAACAAATTGTAAAATTTGGTTAATTATGATAATGCTAAAATGATAACTGTCTTTGAGCACTATGTGCTAAACGGTGCCCTAAGTGCATAGTTCATTTAGTTCTCATTACAAACCCATGAAGTTTATGGCATTATTACCCCACTAATACAGATGAAGAAACAGCCTCAGAGCGGTTAGGACCTAGAGAGGGTAAGAAACCTGCATAAGGTCACACACAGCTGGGAAATGGACTTGAATTCAAGTCTACCTTATTCTGCAACCTGTGCTCTTACCCACTGCAGTGTGCTGCTGTCAATTAAGGAGGGAGAGGGAGAGAGAGATTTGTACAGCGTTCTTGTGGTGTTTTGAAAAGAAGTCAGTATTTGATCGACAAACCCTGAAAAAAATAAAAGCAACTCAGTGAATATAACTTAAACTAACCTAACTTTACAACAGAATCTTACAAAGAACAGAAGGACCAGTGGTTCTTCCAATGGCTCTGGGGGTTTTGCTTTGTTTTATTTTCTCTAGCAATTTCCATCTCCCTTTCTATTTTCTTGTTCCATTTGGCTGGCCTCTTCAGGAAGACAAGAATTGTCTGTATTTATTTGGTATGCTCAATATGGAGCAAAGTGCTGCAAACACACTATTTATTGAGTGGAAAAATGAATCTAAAGGGATCATATGATTCTTGCAAAGGTGGAGTAAGTTTCTACATATATGAACTCAACTGATTCTCACTATTATTCAACTTTTATTCTCACCTGCACCTTCTAGCAAAGGAAACTAAAGCATAGAAAAGCTACAATATTTACCTGAGTTCACATAGTAATTTTCAGAGACATGGTTTAAAATATAAATTCTTGATATATTGTATAATGTTTTATAATGTCTAAATAAAAAATGAAATATTTTTAAGGCAACTGAATTAGTTTCAGATGCTCTAGTTAGGTACCATGAAACTGTGATCTATCATTATTCGTAAGCATAAAATAATATTTTAGATAGTTATTACGACAAGAAGCTTTAATCACACAAAAGATATACTTGGACAGAAACTTTGTGCCTAGTAGTAAGAACAAATGAAAGCTATCTCTGTAATCACAGAAATAAAATTGTGATGATTATTCAAGTTTACTTGTACTTCATATGAAACGTACAAAGCATTTAGGGAGAAAATAAAACTTGCCAAAACTCTAACCTGAAGCTAGTAAGTTCAAAAATAAAGGTATTAAAGAAGAACTTGATTTATAGCATCTTCAAAATCAGTTAATAAATCAAACTCTGACTGCCTTTTTTCTAAATCCAGCCAGAGCCACCCATAGGAACCTAAATGGTGCATGCACTGGCACAGGGTACCTGGTTGACTGCACGGAATCCCAAGCTATCTCTGGGAAGCCTTTTCAATAGGGAAGTAGAGAGATAATAACAGATAAAGAATTATAATGCTCTGTAGTACCTGATATTATCCCAAGTAAAAATACTTTAATTATTGCTTTAGTAAAGAATAAATAAGGCTTTGAGGCATGTTTTTACTTATACCTTAATTAAATTCTTTACAAGTAAACTGTTGGCTTTACATCAGATGAGAGAATGATCAATTCAATTTTATGAAAACACTTGGGATTTATACAGATCAAATAGATCAAGTCACTCCCATGAGTAAGACCACCCAGTTTTCTCCATGGAATGAGGACCGACTCCAAATTTCTCATTGTGGCTTTCAGTGTTGCCTCTTTCTCCATTATCAACTCTGGATCTCTCCCCACACCCACTCATCATGCCTCAGCCACATTTATTTCTTTTAGTTTCCATGTTTCCTACCACAGGACATTTACACATGCTGTTCCTGTTTCTAATGCTCCTTTCTCCAGCTCTACACAAGACTAGCTTCTTCTCATGCTGCAGGACTCAGCTCAGAAGTGATCTCCCTGGAGAGTCCTTTCTTGATTTTTCTAACTGTCCATCAATCATCATAGCACATTGTTTGAATTCTTTATATACTTTTCAGAATTTATAACTATTTAATTTGTTGGTTTATTTCATTCTTGTCTTCATCTCCTACCGGAATGTAATTTTTATAGGACAATTGTCAAGTGTATCCCACATCCTTGCAGAATGTCTGGAACATGATGGAAACTCAATCAGTCAAAATGTGTTGACTATAGGCTCGGCACCTATAGCTCAAGCGGCTAAGGTGCCAGCCACATACACCTAAGGTGGCGGGTTTGAATCCCCAGCCCGGGCCTGCCAAACAACAATGATGGCTGCAACCAAAAAATGGCCTGGCGCTGTGGCGGGCGCCTGTGGTCCCAGCTACTTCGGAAGCTGAGGCAGGAGTTGAGCGCTTGAGCCCAGGAGTTGGAGGTTGCTGTGAGCGTGATGCCATGGCACTCTACCCAGGGGGATAGCTTGAGGCTCTGTCTCAAAAAAAAAAAAAAAAAAGTGTTGACTATAGAATCATAAATGAAAAAAGAATCAAATGGGCACGTTTGTTATAATCATTTTTTTCTCAATCATTTGGAGTTATTTTATGGTGCCTAATGCTTGCCTATAAACTGGTTTAAAACTTATTTATTCTTCAGTGCCTTTTTGCCTCCCCAAATATTGAAAAATCTAAGGATTGCTTATATAGCTATTAAAAAATTACTAAAAGGAGGAAGTTCTCAGAATCGAACCAGCAAGTAGGGACCAAGATCTAAAAATAGAGAGATTTGGAAAAGAAAAGCAAGAGAAGAAAAGGAAAGAGAATGGATATCAGAAGTTGAATCTAAAAATAATTCATGCTAGAGAATTCAATTATTTATCATTCATGAAAATCTGACCCATTCTCAAACTTGACCTACAAAGACAATTCATGAAGGGCCTGGCTTAATGTCAGAATATGCCTTTTGAAGGCAATTCTCTATTGTATATAAAGGTAAATCTAACTTTGAAGGGGAAGGGGACACTGACCTACACATTAATAGTATTAATCACATTCACAGTAATAACAAAAATAGAAACTGATCTTGGTGCTTCACAAGATGGGTTAACAAGCATATTCTGATTTGTTAGTCAAAATGATGCTGAACAATGGGAGATGTCATTATGACCTTCTTTTTACAGATGAGCAAATTGAGAACCAGAGAATAACTTGCCTAAGATCTCCAGCCTCAATATTTCTTGCTCTTTGAATTATCCTCTACAGGGACAATGGGGACCAAAGACCCCACTCTTGGCAGGAAAGTACCTCCAGAAAAAGAAGAAAATTTAAAAAAAAAATAAGCTAAGTCCAAACAAAGAAATGTCAGCTAGTTTACATGTAAGCTAGCCATTGCGAGCAAGCTTCCTGCCTTTTCTGAAATGCTAGCCTGTTGGGGATACAGCTTACAAACACCCCTGCTGGGTCTGTGAGCACTCTGAGGAAAAATGGTCTATGACAAGACCTAGAAAAACACTGGGTCATTTCCTGCCAAGTAAATAAGCAAAGCAGATACCCGTTGTACAGAGTTGCTTTTGCCTGGGGCTGAGATCAGAGGAGTAGCTTGAGCCCTAAGATATGGTCAGAAGAGCTTATATCCCTTATCACAGAGGAGAATCCTCTGTGGTGGTGACAGGAGGAAAATTCCTCCCTCCCACTGATTCCTCAGAGGAGATTAATGCTGGAGTAGGTTTTACTCCACAGGGAGCTAGCAGAGTTTAACAGCTCCCTAGAAATCTAGGGGAATCTCAAGGAGGTGGCTCTCCTAATACAAGGCTCAGATTTCAGATTTCTCAAGGCTACCCTTAAGGTTAATAATAATAAACAATAGAAGCTGATATGCTCAATTAAAGAAACTGATGGCATCTTTGTTCCCTCCCTCATCTTATCCTCTGGGCAAATAGACTTCAATAAAAGTGGGGTGAAGCAAACACTGGGGGCCATTGTTGGAATGCCAGCAATCAGGCAATGACCCCTGAGCTCCCAGTTTTAATTCTACTCTATGTCTCATGTCTCTTTCTTTATGGTCATTTCTAACTCTATATTTCTTCAGTTGGTCACCACCAGTTTCCACAGGTCTTAGCAGACCCCCCACAATGCTCCAGGGCCTCTTCCTTCCAAGGTTAATTCTTGAGCTACCTACTGAGGATTCTTTCAAAATACTATTTTTAGAAGAAAATCTTAGCACACATAGCAATATGAATGAATCTCAAACTCATATATGAAATTCTAGAAAAGTGTGACAGAGGGACAGAAAGCACAGCAACAGTTGTCAGGGGTTGTTCAAGGGATGGAATTAACAACATTGAGAACAAAGAGGCATGAGAAATGTTTTGGGGAGATGGAAATATTCTATGTCTTGAATCTAGCAGCAGTTACTCTACTATATATAATTTCTAGAAATCACAAAAATACAAACTCAAAATTTATGAATATTTTTTACATAATTAAGCCAGTAAATTATTGCCTCCAATTATAAAGTAACAATTTTTCAAAATAGAAAAATTTGAAAAGTCACAAAAATATAAAAAGTAAAACCTACTTGTTATTCTCTAATCCATTGACGACTATTGATATGATTTTTGGAAATTTCATAAGTATTTTCAAAATAACACTTTAATATGATTTTAATCATAGTTTAATATGATCATTATATCATGAATTGATCTCTGTGTTATAAAATATTATGAGTAAATGCAATAGTGAGAGGCTGAGGCAGGTGAATTGCTTAAGCTCAGTAGTTCAAAACCACTTAAGCAAGTACAAGACCTCATCTCTACTAAAAAATAGAAAAACTATCAAGGTGCTGTAGCCAGTGCCTATAGTCCCAGTCACTCAGGAGGCTGAGGCAGGAGGATTATTCAAACCCAAGAGTTTGAGGTTGCTGTGTGCTATTACACCATGACACTCTACCTAAGGTGACAGAGTAAGACTCTATCTCCAAAA
>NW_003852401.1:29124408-29276878 GCF_000181295.1 Otolemur garnettii
CGGGCTGGGGATTCGAACCCGCCACCTTAGGTGTACGTGGCTGGCGCCTTAGCCGGTTGAGCCACAGGCGCCGAGCCACATCTTAAATATTGAATAAAATTTCCTTGCTGATACTTGGCCAAACCACAACGTTATATTATTATTATTCTTTATTATAGGCCCATCAAAATATTATGATAAAATTTCTTAAATAGTAATTAGGAATATAGGGATCTTCTGTTCCATAATGTAATACACCATCTGTTCTAAATGAGGCCTATTTCTTTATATTTTGAAATATTATTAAGGATTTCTCCTCCAAACACTATCTCCATAACTTAAAGATTCCAAATGCCTTGAAATCCCTGTCATTTCAATCTCTGATAGAGTTAGTTCTGTATTATTCAGTGTGACAGTGATCTCTGCCACAAACTGGCAAAAGCCATGAGTAAATCGTGTGCTATCTTACTGGACTGTTACTGAATACATATAACATAGATTTCTAAGTTTGCCAGAATCTATGGCACTAGGTACTTTGAAACCCAGAGACAATAATTTGAACTAAGCTCTGTGGATGAGTAGCCAGAAAATAGAGAATGTCTGTTTCTAGAGCAGACTGGCATCAAGCCAGTTGGGGGAAAATCCAATCGGAAAATTCACTAACCAACCCCTTCCCCCCACCAATAGGAAATACGGTAAGAAACAGACAAAGAAGAAAATCAACAAGAGACTCTTATTATAAACACAGCCTCATAGGACCCCACCTACCTAAATCCAAAACCCCGGCAATTATCAATTATGATCATTTTCAGCATGCTTAAACTGTGCTGGTGACTTCTCAACATTCAGCTGACACCAAGAGAGGCAGGGACTCCTCCAATGTCAGCTTTGGCCTCTTGTGCATGCACTAGACTGCAAATTCTCAGTCACCCTCTGTTCCCCTTTATCTTGCTTTGTCTTTATATAAATCTTGGCATCTGTCACTTCTAGTTCTGATGGGGAGACAGAAAGGAAGGTGAAAAGCAGAAGCCGTGGAGACATGGTTATGTAGACTGGGAAAGGTATGGAAGCCAAAGCAACTGAATTCTTGTCCAAGAGGTACCAGTAAGTAGCAGTGTGAACTCTCTGAGGGCACCTTGCACCTCTGGGTCTCAGGGAATATATAAAGAAGAGTGATGTTGATGCACATTTGAATTCTTTCCAGAGATAACATTTTAAATTTTAAGGCCAGTTCCATTCTATCTTAGATTGTTTCCATTCAAATCTAGTATACCAAAAATAAGGCATTCTCAGCATAACCTATTTTGAATAGAAAGTAAACATTGCTTAATTCTACAGAGTCTGAGCAACAGGAATGCCTTGGAGGCGAAACTTATCTAGAGCACTGTGGAATTACAGATGTAAGTGGAGAGTGTTGCATACTACAGGAGTTTATGTGGTAGAACATCTGGGACAGATATACCTGAACATATGCTTATCTTCAGGCAAAAGGAAAACATCAGCAAATTATAGATCTATTTTATTTTCTTCATTAAATTGAAAATAAAGTCATGCTTCCGGTTTCATTGTTATATAAAATAAACATTAGTTGCTGAGGAATTACATATGTATTTCTTTAGGTGTGGGATTTATGTAATGCAAACCTATAGCACGATCATGAATTTAAGATTTTAACAAATTTCTGAAACACCATTAAATATGATTTAATTAACCTTGACCGAACTAGACAGACAAATTTATTAATTCAACCAACTCCTGAATGTCTGCCCTATGTCCAGCACGCTGCCAGGTGCTGAGGATAGGAAATTAACACACAGGCTTCCCAAGGACAGGAGGACACATGGGCAAACCGCCTGAGAAGACAGGAAATTTGCATGGCATATTAAGTGCTAAAAACAAGATCAACTTCCTAGAGAAGGTGAAAACACAAATTATTTAGCTAGTAGCTCAAAAAAGTTTAATCCTGCCAGGTGCAGTGGCTCACATCTATAATCCCAGCACTCTGGGAGGCTGAGGCAGGAGGATCCCTTGAGCTCAGGACTTCAAGACTAGTCTGAGCAAGAGCAAAACCCTTGTCTTTAGTAAAAACTAGAAAAATTAGCTGGGTATGGTGAGCACCAGTTATTCGGGAGGCTAAGGCAGGAGGATTACTTGAGCCCTAGAATTTAAGGCTACTGTAAGGTAGGCTGATTTCATGGCACTCTAGCCTCAGCAACAGAGTGAGACTTGTCTCCAAAAAAAAAAAAAAAATTTTTTAATCCTTTAAGCCTTACTTTGGAGGAGGGACTAAGTAACACATGGAAGAGAATAGAAGATTCCTAGGCCCAGCCTTTCCTATATTGCCCAAGTCATGCATCTCTGACATCAAATGTGGACACTCCACCTGGTAAAGCCAAAGCGGCACAGGAGGCCAGACTCACCCACCCAAGAAAGGCAAGGGGCATCATGGTTCCCAGGCATTCTCACTTATGAAGCCCACTTCTCCCTAGTGCTCACTTTAGTCTCTTGGAAGGAGTTCTAAAAAATTAATATCCTCCTCCTAAAGACATTTCCAGAGGTATTATGGTATGGCTTAAGGAAATTGAAAAGCTCATTTACTACAAACAGGAGGTGGGGAGCTGCCCGCAGCTGTGCTCACTAACCCCAGTCCAGATGGGGGGATGCACAGGATGCTGCAGGGAGCACAGGAAGAGCCGCACCAGGAAGACCTGAGTTTCTGAGCTGCATCTGTGCTTCTGGAAGTACAGAAATTCAGCACCCTCAGCCACAGAAGTGGGCAAAGGCACTCTAATGAGAACATGTCTGGTAAAGGCCAGGAGGTCAGAGGGCTCTTGGTACAATCTGAACACAAGAAGGGGTTTCCTGTGGCAGAATAGGCTGGGGTGGGTGAGGGCAGTGGTCAAGAGCCGCATAAAGTAAACATGGTGGGGGACGGGGAATCACTGATGTTTCTGCACGTGCAATAAGCGTGATCAGAATTGCATCTTTAAAGACCTCTAGTGTCTGTACAGAAAATGGAGCAGAGAGGAGCAAGGAGAGAAAGCAAACCTGGTTAGTTGCAGAAAACAAACATTAATTCTTCATTTTTTTTTTCTTTTTTAGTCATTGAAACCCCATTTTTCTTTTAATCTCTAGCCCTAAAGGTGGAATTTTCTTTTAGAGTTGATTCTGTGTAACATTCAAAGCATGTGTTTAACAGTGCAAAACTTATTTTTGATGTATAGTTATTTATTTATTTATTTGAGATAAAGTCTCACTATGTCACACTCGGTAGAGTCCTGTGGTGGCACAGCTCACAGCAACCTCAAACTCTTGGGCTTAAGTGATTCTCTGGCCTCAGTATCCCAAGTAGCTGGGACTATAGGCACCCACCACCAAGTCCAGCTATTTTTTTGTTACAGTTGTTTAGCTGGCCTGGGCTGGGTTCAAACCCTCCACCCTCAGTGTATGTGGCTGATGCCATAACCACTGTGCTATGGGCGCCGAGCCATGTATGGCTTTTTCTTAAAACTAATTTTATAAAGTATTAAAATTCATACAAAAAAGACAATGAAGGAAAAGAGACAACTTCAAAGAAATAAAAGTTAAGTACCACTATTTTCATGACCTTACACTGAGGCAAAAGCTATTCCTTTTGATAAAGCTTCTTCCCTTGTAAAAAGAACATCTAATAAAAATTTTATAGTCCAATAAATAATAAGTAAACAAGTTAACTTAATTACTTAGGTAAATACTTGAGCGTAACACAGGAACATGAAGAAATAAGTCCTGAGAACACAGAGTTTTGAAGATCCCTTAATAAAGTTATAGACAACATCTTTGGCAATTGTGTCAACATAAACGCTGGTAAATTGGCTGAATAATTCTAATTCTCTTATTTTTTTTCCTTGGGAAAAAAAAATATGGCTCATTTCTTATTTCTCTTTAATTTTCCAGATGGAAAAGCACATGACCGGGAAACTTAATCCTCATCAGCTCCTTATTTTGATATGCCACTGAAGAACTCGTATGCACAAGATTCAAGAGTTCTACAAATGTTCAAAAGAAAGCTTCGGGCTTAGATGACACATTTCAGAAAGGATTTTTAGAAACTAACATTCTTTACATTATTTAAACAGTTTAAAATGTATATTGAAGGAAGTCTTCCAATTCAAGATAGACAATGATACTTTGGAGAGAGGAAATCTTAGAAATCAAGAAACTATGACAATGAAGCATGCACAGTAAGGCTAGCTTTCTCAAACTCACACACCTGGGTCCATAGCAAAGGTCTCCTTGGCATTCTTCTCCACTTAACTTTCCCTTTCTGCCTGTGATTATATCTGTTCCCAGGCATTTCAGGAAGAGCTGGAGTTTTCCATTTTCAGGTAGAGGTGGCCCTGTGCAAACTTACACAATGGGTGCCTAAACTCAGGACACAGAGAATGGTGCAGTATATAAAAGAGTGCTTTTAGGAAGAGTGGAGAGAGGGAAGGAGGGAGGGGGTAGGGTCTTAGGGTGTGACACATCTTGTACCCTCAATGAATCCCCAACAATAAAAAATAACTGCTTTTAATTGGATTTTTGGATTGTAAATGAAAATAATCATCCTCCAGTGGATTTTTCTGTATTACGTGACTTTCTAATGGAAATCAATAGTTTCTAAGCATTCCTCCTTTTATTTTTTTTTTAAATTAATTTATTTACTTTTTGCAGTTTTGGCTGGGGCTGGGCTTGAACCCACTCACCACCCCCAGCACAAGGGGCCGGTGCCCCACTCCTTGAACCACAGTGCCTCCGAACCCTCCTTTTATTATTTATTTGTTTTAATTAAATGATAGCTGTATACATTAATGCAAACATAGGGTACAGTGTAGTGTTTTCATATACAATTTGAAATATTTTCATCAAACTGGTTAACATAGACTTTGTGTCATTTACTTAGTTATTGTGTTAAAACATTCATACTCTAGTTCTAGAAAAGTTCACTTGTACCCTTGTTAGACAGACCATATAGGTGATCTTTCCAGTCACCCTCCCACCACCCATCCGCCCTTCTCCCCTCCCCTCCCTATCCCCTCCCCATATTCTTGGGCTAGAATTAGGTTGTAGCTTTCATTTGAAAGCTATAAATTAGTTTCATAATAGGGCTGTGTACATTGGATACTTTTTCTTCCATTCTTGTGATACTTGGCTAAGAAGAACATTTTCCAGTTCCATCCATGTCCTCCTTTTATTTTTTACCATTTCTCCCCCTCTGGTTTATTTGGTTCACTTATATAGTGGGTCCAATCACTGAATTGTACACTTGAAATGGATAAATTTTATGGCATGTACATGATACAGTAGAACCTCCATCAGTTGACCACTCAAGGGACTGTAACAAACAGGTCAATATACAGAGGTGATCAACATGAAGAACTAGGCCTACTGTACAGATACGTACATGTGGTACCTGCCTAGTCTGTGAACATTGGGTCAACTTCAGGAGGTGGTCAACTCTGGAGGTTCTATGGTACCACAATACAACTGTTTCAAAAACAAAACAGATGAACATACATTCAGTAAAAGGTCTGGATTATAATCCAATTTTCCTAATATTTCAACTATTTATTAGGCAGAAATCATATCAGGTTTCCTTGGGGAGACTCTCTTCTTATTTTCCCTTTGATCCCCTGAGTATATCTATCCTTTGATCCCCTGAGTATATCTATGACTACATTTCAAATAGTCTGCCTGCTTCAATATATACATTGATTTTCTTAAGGTGATTATTTGTTTTTCCACTTACAAACATAAAAAATACTATTGCTCAGGGCAACTGACTTTCCTCCTAATACATAACTTGTATAATATGAAGTCTTGTGATTAGCACATTTAAAGGGATTTCTTAATTTGCTAGCATAACAGACTTGGCTGTAGATTTTATTACTTTCATCCTCGCCTCTTCTAGGGGCTACTTTACATTCTGTTTGTTTTGTTTACCTCTTTGGTATTCTTACTTGATCCCCTGAATACAGGCTATTTTGTCTTTCTAAATCGCTGTCCTCTCTCCCCACAATTCTTGGTATAACTTAAATAAGCAATGTTCTCAAAGATTAAATGGATGGGAACAGCATATTAGATGAATTTTCCCATTAGCTAAATAGTCCGCATAGAAATGGCTGGCTGTGTGGCAAGGTACTCTCTCAAGAGATTCTCTCCTCTGAAAATGTTATGGTATGAAGCTCGGAGGTAAAATTCAATCTTAATTCCTGAAGCTATATATTCAAAATAATTAAAACAAAAATTGCCGAGTATCTTAAGTGACATTTTAGGGAAAAAAAATACTATTTACAATTCAGGCTTAAAAACAGCAACAAACTACCCACATTGGTTAATTTGCACAAAAACAGAGAAGTAGAATAAAGAAAGAATGGAACAGAGATAAGAGTAAAAGGATAATCAAGGCAATATCTGAATTTGTAAATAATTTATAAAAGATTTTAGGTGGTAAGAACTAGCCCATTTTGTCATAGAAAACTTTAACTTATGCTAGAATTATTTTGTTCACTCCAGCCCAGGGTAGTTAATAATAAAAAAAGCAATACTTAACGAATATTTACTCTGCAGCCAGTCCTGGTGCTAAGCAGTAGTAATCCTTCCAACACAGTGACATATATTCTTGGCTGGCTACCGAACTGCCATTCTCAACCTCTTTCTTACTTATCCTTCTGCCAACAAAGCTAGAAAATAAGATGCTTATTTCCAAGTCTCCTTTATATTATAGTTAGTTGTGAGCCATAAGAGAAAGAAATGATGTATAGGCGGAGAGAGTCTCCCTTCCTGCAAAAATGGAATAGGCACCCAAGCTCTCTTTCAACTCTTGCTGTGCTACTGATTGTCCCTCAGCTCAGTCCCTAACTTGGGGATGGATGCTGTTATTGGAGGAGGCGATGCCTGGGCTACAGCAATTGTCTTGAAGACATAAGGGAGAGACCAAGAGAAATATAGATATGGCCCAGCAGCTTGACATCTGGAAATGTGGAATCAACCTACAATCAACTGCCTCTAAGACTTCTAGTTATACAACACAATCAACTCCTTTTATTAAGTAGATAACGTGTTTTCATTTGCTAACAGCTCAATGCTTCGATGTGAACAGTTCTATGACATAAATTCCAAAGGAAAAGACTGAACAAGGAAAAATAAGGCAACTTCCTCAGAATTACACAGCTAAGAAGTGGCAGAGAAAGATTTCAATCCAGGCATCACCAACTCTCCAGGGTTTTAAAACCCTACCCTACACTGTCATTCATTTTCAAGAGAAATGGTGTGAGATTAGAAAGTAGGATCACTTCTCTTCCATTCTTCAGTCTCCTAATCTGGTCCCATTTTACCTCTTCTAATGCCATCCCCGTACAACAGTCTGACATCTTCCTGAGTTTGGACACTTATATCACCCTAAAATAAAATTTGAAAATATTTTAACACCACTGTATCTTTTAAAGCTAATAAGTGCCGGGTGCAGTGGCTCACACCTTTAATCCCAGCACTCTGGGAGGCCAAGGCAGGTGGATTGCCTGAGCTCAGGAGTTCAAGACCAGCCTGAGCAAAAAGTGAGACCCCCCGTCTCTAAAATTAGCCAGGTGTTGTGGTGGGTGCCTATAGTCCTAGCAACTTGGGAGGCTAAGGCAAGAGGATCGCTTGGAGCCCAGGAGTTTGAAATTACTATGAGCTAAGACGCCACAGCTCTCTACCAAGGGTAACAAAGTGAGACTCTATCTCAATAAATAAATAAAATAAAGCTAATAGGCATGTAACTTTCTTCAATGACTGTCCTAAACCAACATATTTCTTCATTCATCTGTGCATTCGAATATTTACTGAGCTTCTGCTATGTGCCAGGCATTGAGATAAGTAGGAAGGGGGTAAAGATGAATAAGACTAGTGTGTAACAGTTGAGACATACATGTACTTATACAGAAAATACTGTAGGTTCATATACCATGTAAATACCTTATAGGGAAAAGCACAATAATATAAGTAAGCTATGATTTTAGCAGAGAGGAATAAAGCAACTGGCTCTGTCTGGGAGCATCTGGGGCTTCTCAAGGAGCATTTCTGAGCTGGACATTACTATATTCAAAAGTAATTAGTTTCTATAATCAAAAGTAGCCAGATAAGACACTTGATGTCCATTGTGTTTGTCATGTGTTCATTCATGTTAAAATATATTAAAAAATTATGGATATTTATCTTTTTAGGCTTACAAGAACCCATATCAGGTATAGCGAAGAGGATATATCTAACTCTGATGTGTAAAAAAATTTTTTTTTCAAAACTCAGAATGTTTCTAAGTTTTTGATTCTTACTCTGATTATACAATTGTGTGAAGATATTACAACCTAACTGGTACAATAATCAAATGTACCCAACTTCACAGATCTTTATAAATACAATCTAGTTGGTGGGGTGCTAATATACTCATATAATTTATAAACATTTTGAGCATTTAGGATGAATAGAAAAAATAATAAAATTCTGATATAAGCTGGATTTTAATGTTTATAAATCACCCCTCAAGTTCAAAATGAATGTAACAATAATGATCCTTTAGTATTTAATTTAGGGAGAGATATCATTCTATCATCTGATCACTGGCTTTGATTCTATTTTTTAATGATGATTTTAATGTACTATGTGAGTACAATAGATCTTTTTTAGATAATTCTCAGTTCCAAAATATTTTTCCCATGTATTAAGTTAAAGGGGCTTTTCAGACACACTTCTGGACTATTTTGAGCTAATATGATTAAAGGTACAATATTGGGTTTTTTGAATCTCCAAAAACAAAACACGACAGACAGTCTTTGAGCAGATCTCCAAGGCCTTGACAGGACTACCACTTATAACAGGTTTATTATCACCTTTCAAACATTGGCTACATTTTTCTCATATCACTTCACTCGTGTCTGTTCTGTTAGTTTCTACCTTACAAAATCTCAATTACTTCGGAATGACCTTCTGATTTCCCATGAAAGAGAACTGCTTCTTGCACAAGAACATCTTTAATATTTTGTTACTGTTCTTGTTATGTTTGGATTGTTTATGAAATTCCATTCACTGAGCATATAAAATATCCAAATTCCTTGTCTTTGAAGGACGTCATCCCAAACATCAGTATGTGACATGAACGGTTTCACAACTAAGTAGAAAGGATTCTGTCAAAACTGCAGAGTTTCTACCTTGGTCTTTACCTTTACCATTTAAAAATTACAAAATGTTGGTTAGGGTCAAGAACATGAACGAAGTAGTCAAGAGGACAGAATTTTCATCTCACCTCTTTGATTTGTAGCCCTGGACTAGATTTCAATCTCTCAAGAGAATGGGCTGAGCTGGTCATTTTCTTGGTAGTGATCACTCTTTCTGAAATGGCTTTCTTCCACCTGCCTGGGCTCGGTTATCTCCCCCAAAAAACTCTGAAACAAGGGTTTGAACATGAGTAGCTCATTTGGTGGTTATCTCAGAAAACCCAGAAGGAAAATGGGGAATTGAGATTGGGAAGGGGGAAAAGACAATGAGGGAGATGTTGCCTACAAGGTATCCCAGTGGGGCTCTGGGACATCAGGATCACCAGGATGCTTTGGGATAAGATGTGGACTTTGTTCCTGGGAGTCATCCCAACCAGCAGCTCAGGGAGCTGGGAATTTGTACATCAATGCCTGTTGTCTGTCAGTCATCGGTCCAGGGCCTCTAAGAGGAATGGACATTAATTCACCAGCACTTCCAGTCTGCCATGTAGGTCTCTAGCAGCCAGAGGAAGTTCTTGAGCAATGAGGCGCAAATGCAAAGAAATTGTAATGTAAGGGAGTTGTAGGTTGGGCTTGCAGCCCTGAAATGGGCTGAAGAGATGTGGGTGGGACACCAGCAGCCTCTGCTACCCAGCTTGTCGTGGTCCGCCTGGCCAACTTCTCATCCTCCCCCAGAGTAGCACAAGCTTTACCTCCTCTGTGGGACCTCCCTGGACTCCCAATCTCTGTTACACCACACCCTTCCATTACAAGTAATAGTCACATTGCGTGCCTGTTCCAAGTTCTTTCTGTCTGCCCACTACCCCTCTTCCTACATCTGTTTGATCAATGCTGTTGGGAAGTCTACGGTGCTTTTGAAAAAATCCAGTGTTCATTGAACTAGCTCTTTCTTCATTTTTTTAAGAAAATAAAGCATGCAAAAATTGCTGTAGTGTTTATACCAAATCACCATCCCTATTTATGACTCCTAAACCATTTAGACGTTTCAAATGATGGCAGAGCTTATGTTGCTATTGAATTCATAACACCAAAAACTTGGCGAGCCATAGTGTTTGAAAATTCATGCAGCGTATACTGGGGGCCTAATACCTTTAAGGAGATGTGCTGCTTAAGAGTTTTCATTATTCTTCACATTTTCATACATATATGTAAAAATAAATATATGTGCATCAATGAAAATACATTTTTATTTTAACCAGAGATCATATCTAATAGTTACATTTTCATATTGAAATCAGATTATAAAAAATTGACAAAAAATATACAACCCAAGTGTGTATTTTTGAGCTCCTAATAACTGTGCCACCAGAAATAGGTAAATTACCTTAAGATTTATAACAAGATAAAAAGCTAATCTGGGCACATCAACAAAGGTAACATCCTGAAACTTTACGTTATGTAGATAATTTATATAGAGAAGCTTGTCTGACAATTGACATTGAAGTTGTCTTTTCTGCTTATGTGAAGATGCGTTTTTCATGCACTGTCAGGCTCTGTCACTGTATATAAATAACGCACAATCTTCAGAGTACTTGTGTATTTTTCCACTGGTAAAATTTTGTCCCATTCATAACTATCTTAGTTAACGGATATAATAGATATATTATATCCTTTATAATAGATAGCCTTTATAATAGATATATTCCAAATAAAATAAATTCTTTTCATATTGGTCAGTTCTCAAATCCAGCTCTTCTTCTGTTTTAAGAAAATGATCTACCCACCTTTACTTTATGGCCAACTCTATGGGTAAGAAAAAATGAGTAAGAGTTTCAAATGTTGTAAAGAACATGATTTTTAAATTTACTACTCAGGTTTGACCTGTATATCTAGCAGCCATGTGTCCTATCCATGTGAGTTAAATTAAAAGGGCCTACCCAGATGCTATAATTGAGTCTTACCCAGTCTTGGCCTATTCAGAAAACCTTTTCCAATTCCTTTATCCACCTATTTGCTCATGGACAACCTGACCTATATCTAGTTCCATCACTCACTCGTTCCATTCTCTTTTCCCTTCCTTCCTGAAAATTAGCCAATTCTTTCTATGCTTCCAGTCTTTTCTTAATAGTTGTTATTATGCCCTTAAAATAGAGTGCAGTGAGATTTGGGGACTTTGCTTAGGGGGAGCTAAAATTTTACTTTTTTTTTCCCACTTGGGTTAATTAAATTTCTATGAGTTCCCTGGTGGGTTGGTCCAACACATTATAATGAGCAATATTCTAAGGGTTATATATAAACCTTACTTGACATATCAGCGGGAGAAAGGAATACTAGCAAAAGTCAACCCAGACTGCTGATCAGTCATCTTGACACAGTTTAAACTGTGCCCTTGGGCGATAAAATGTCTGTAAGAGAAAGTACTAAAAAGAAAGAAATTAAGCAGCCATGTGCCTAATAAAATATACTTTAGTGGAAAAAAAAATCATCAGTGTTTTGATTGAACTATATCCCATACTAAAAATAAACAGTAAGCTTTGTAATAAATTGATGAAGTAAAGCTTCTGTACGCATGTATCCATGACAACCCAGGTGTATATTTTTGAGCTCCAATAACTGTGCCAGCAGACATACGTAAATTACCTTAAAATTTATAACAAGATAAAATTATTTTGTTTCCATAAATTCCTGTTGGCTAATAGTCCAACAAAGAGTTGATAACAGATCACAAATTATTTTGTGTTTCAAATATTATTCTTAGAGAACCTAGAAAAGCTGTTTATCATCACCATTATAATGAAGAGGAAAGAGTTCAGGGTCACATGCCCTTCAGTCTATTGTAAAGTCAAAAAGGATATGAAAAGAAGAGCAAACATACGTGCTACCTCGAATACCAGATGGAACTCCATTTGGAAGTCTAATAGGGTAACTTCCCTAGAGCTGATACACACCAGAGGTTAAGGAACAATAGGAGAAAGAGTGAGTGTGGGCATTCGGCCAGAGGCTTCTGCTGTCCTTTCCTTTATCCAGGAAGAATTGTGACTTTCTTTAGATACGAGACTTTGAGGATGGATCCTGGAATACTGGTAAGAAAGCAGCAAATGCCACCCCATTGGATTGCATTTAATCAGAGTGCTCTGAAAGGGCCAGGAAACAGTTATAAAACCTGCAGTTGCCTTCTAGAAAAAATTTGAAAATAAGAATCCAAAACAATGGACAAAACATGCCTTTCTAATATCTATTTTCTCATGTAGAATCTCAGTTTTTCTTCTGTATATTCAAAGTGAGAAGGATACTACTGTCTGTATACTATTCTAATTAAAACACACCAAAAAATTGAAAGCAAGATGTCTTAAACCATGAAATTTAAATTCGGGATTAAAGTTTTCAAGTCATTTCTTAAATCGTCTTTTAACAAAAGGAATTCTTATAAGGTAATTAAAACCCAGGGGGGCAATCCCAAAGCATAAAATTAAACACTGTAATTCCTCCATTACTAAATTATATATTTTTTAGCTCATTAAGTTTGGTGAAACAGTCTGAAGAACTAACATAAAAATCTGCTTATTAACATGGTTCTTTATTAAGTTGTGTGAAGACAAGAGAATGAAGTATTTGTAATTCGGAATTAGGTATAGATTTATGCCTGATTTCTGTCAGGCATGTTGCTGCTATTTAGATCAATTCTCCATTTACAGATAAAATGAATTAACAAAATGAACAAACACTTCTTATCTTTGTGTATTTGGAAGAATGGGAGAAAATATTACCAAACCAGTATCTTCTAGATGCTTCCTCAGATGTTCCTGCATTTTTAAATGCACCTACGCAGTGTCATTGTGGTATAAATCAGCTTTCACAAGCCTGCAGGTCGTGAGAACAATGGGTCCTCAGAACCGATGCCATTCGCAGTTCTGGCTAAATCCCCCAGCTTGCCTGGCTGCTGTAATCCATTCCAGGAGCTCCCTCTGTACCCGACATAGTAAACAATCCACTAGAAGTCAAAAACAAAATTTTGAAACCTCAAGAAGCAACTTGTTCCAATCTGTTAGCCATTAACTTGAGAGTCTGTTTTCCTAATACTAATATTTTCCTGCCAAATTGTCCTAAAAGAACAAACGTCTTTTCTGTCTATGGAGATATAGCAGGTTCCTCTTTCACTCAACTGATGCTCCAGGGAGTACCTTAAATAGTGCAGTGGAGATTGGTTGTTTTGCCCTGACCTTTATCCTTCGTTCCCATTCTGTGGATATACAATCACCTACCCTAAAGGCAATCAACTGCGTGCTTCCCATCCCTAGGCTAATCCTGTTCAGCGCCTGATTTATATAATGTGCCCTGCAGGGCATTACTGCTTGTAGAAAAGGAAGCAAAATATGTGTCCTTGGCAGCTGGAGAAAACACTGCCTCCTGGAGATTTCAGCAGATGGTAGCCTTTCATAATGTGATAATAAGACCCACCAGAGGGCTCCAAGACCTGTTCATAGTGATTGGCTTAGGAATGAGCATGTGACCTAACCTGGACCAACCAGAATTCCCCTGAACCTGTTCTTCTGAATCTATAGGAAAAGACTACTACTATTTGCTATGCAAACTGTGAAGATGCATGTTTCAGGCTGCTAGATGTTACCTTGTTACCTATAAAAGAAAACTGTCTAAGAATGAAACTACATAAGGGCAAGTAGAACTGACAGTCTTGACCACGTTGCTTGAGCCCCTTGTCCAAAACTAATAACAGTAGGGGCTCGCAATCTGGAATCCACCAAATGTTCCCTTTTTTGCTTAAGCTTGAGTAGGGTTTTTGTCACTTGCAAACTAAGGATAAAGGATACAATATTTTCACAAAAGAAATGGCCCCGTGGATTTCTTATTTAGTGTTAAACGTAATTTAAAGACACAAAATCTCTTAAAAATTATTCTTGTAAAATACTGTAATGTGACAGATACAGCAAAAGTTTTCACTTGCTCCCCCAGCATGCTCCATATCCATTTGTGGGTTTAGTTTGTATCCTTAGAACTACTTCTTCATATTTGCAAGGAGAAGGTTGGTTGGGGGGGGGGAGTAAATGTACAGATGTATGGATAATGAGTAGATAGCCTGAACTACGGAACGAGGTATAAAAATAATAGATGAGTGGGTGTTATAAGTGGGTCTTATAGGTGGTTGCGTAGGTAAATGGATAAACAGAGTTCTTCTACGTATGATTTAAAATAATTGACTCCTCTTACATATGCTTACATGTTTTTGCATCTTGCTCCATTTGCTTAGCAATATGTTCTTGCACTCTCTAAAGCATCAGCGAACATTGCTCCCTCTCCTTTTAAATGCTAAATAGCACCACTAGATGAGGATGTCATTATTTACTTATCCATTTCCCTACTGATAGATATTTGGACTTGTTTCTTTTTTAAAAAAGAAAAAAATTGATTCCACACAATAATACAATAAGCATTCAATTGCATTTCTTTCAAGCTCAGCTCCTGACTTACATGCCTGAGACTATTGCTGGCTGTAGGAATGAGGCAACAGCTATCTCCTCAGCACCTTTTTTTTTTTTTGCTGTTTTTGGCCGGGGCTGGGTTTGAACCCCCACCTCCAGTATATGGGACCGGTGCCCTACCCTTTTGAGCCACAGGCACCACCCCTCAGCACCTTGAAAAAACATTCTTCCTCCTGAAGATCTCAATAGCTGGTAGTCTTTCATAATTTACTAATATTCTGTCACCAAACAAACGTTTGTCAAAATACTATGCAAAGCGCTATATCTAATCTGCAAATAGAAAAACTGAACAAACTTACTTCTTGCCTTTAAGGAGTTCATGATTTATTTCCTGACACACCTATCACTAAACACCTGCCACTCCCCCACCTACACACACACACACACACACACACACACACACACAGAGGGCAGGGCAATAGAATTTGTTCTGGCTGAGAAGAGGTTAATAGTAATCAAACTGAACTGTTCTTCCTCATAAGGGAACTCTGGCCCAGGTTTTCCAAGGTCCTATGCTGACCACTTGACACAAACCCTCAAGAGATCCGTGTTGGGTAGTGAGCAACTCTTTTAAACCAATTTCCAATCCAAATGGAAATCAGGTTAAAAGAGCATTTTAGATTCCCACCTGTTTCAAGTGCTCTAATCACATAACAGACTGAAGAAATAACTTTATTTGCTGCCGACTGTGCTGATTCAAGGTCTCACAAATAGAAAGTGCTGCCTCTGGACAAAGGGATGTGCCCAGCTCAGATCTGAGACCCGCTGGAAGAAGCATCAGTACTGCAGACAGGGGCCTCACAGGGTACACTGATTATGTCACAATTTCTAACCAACATTTAATTTACCAGGATGTACAAATATTCTCCCCACCAATTTACTTTCACTATAAAAATGTATCCAGTTCAAGAGCCACCTCACCAAGAGAAATCTAACCAGCAAGGCTCCTTCCCTCCTCTTATGATGATGTATATTGTTTGATACTTAATTACTATTTTTCAAATGGAGATGACATGGGGTGGTGTAACAGAATTTTCTGAAATTTAAAACAATCTTCTCAAGTTATTATGGAATACATTTTTGTCCTACTTGAACAAAACTATCTTCTTTTTCTGGACTCTTAAGGAAATAAAAACTTTCACTGAACAAAATATTCAAATCAGCTTAAGTTATCAGATAATAGTTAAAATATTAGAACTTGTGAGTAGTTATCCAATTATTAGAAAAATATTTCTAAAACTAATTATATATTTGCCTAAATTTTTATAAATAATATTGAAAATAATGTACATTTTCTTAATACCTGGGATATATGACAGATATATTGCATATGTGATATATGCAATAATGCTTTCAGATACATCTAAAATATATTAAATGTTGTTTTGCAATGCTTTGCTTTTTGAAATTTTATTTCAGATTTCCTCTCTTATTTTCAGCCACTGTTCACACAATTCTCCAGTGTAGAATACATAGCTGGCATGTGGAATGGGAGTGCCTTGGAAGATCTCAGGAAGGTGTGAATTTTATACCCAGCCAACCAATCATTTGCGTATAAAGGCCACAGAAAAGCATTTGTGAACATACAAGAACTTAGAGAATAATGTTCCCAGAAAGTTTTCTTGAAGGAATTTAAAATTTCTCAAAAGTCATAGGATGCATTTCAGCAGAGGAAGAGAAAAAACAGAGCAATCCCAGCAAAGGGTAATACCTATTAAAGCCATTTAATGCTAGGGTAAGGAAAAAAACAAACCTATGGCCATGATAAAAATAGAATCATAAAATGTAGAAATGGTATAATTACCAAAATTTAAAATGTGGAAGAATGTGATAGTTTTAAGTGTATGCTGGTATCTTCTCTTTGTAGAAGTAGGGATCAAATGGTATCATATCTAGCTGATCAAAGAACAGAAAGAGAGATGTAGTCAAAGATACAAATGAAACTACCAGCATTAATAAAACTCAGTCAACCAAAATTGTGAAGAGAAAGAGAGGAGGGAAGGCAAGTGAGAGGAAGTGAAAATGCTAATTAAGACACCACATAGATAGGAGAGTCCATACATTCTGTACAAATAAACAGGAGGGAACACAGTATTCCAGGGTGTATACATACATCACAATCTGTTTATTCATTCATGGGTTGATGGTCATTTAGGCTGATGCCATGACTTGGCTATTGTGAATTAGGCTGCAACCAATGTGTAAACACTTACACATTCATACAAATGATAAAATATAAATTTAGTCCAGAAAGAAAGAGGGGAGAGGAGGGAAAGGGACAGGGAGTGGGGAGGATGAGTGGAGGGAGAGTATCTGGCAGGATCTGACCTAATGTACACAACGCAAGGGTACATTTCAAAACAACTAAGGGTATATTATATATATAATATATCACAAATATATATATATTATATAATATATATACCACAATATATATATATTATATATATAATATACCACAAAAATAAGTAAGGTGATGGTTATGTTAATTAGTTTGATTCAAGCACTCCACATTGTGTATCAGATCACTACACTGTACCCCATAAATGTATACAGTTATGATTTAATAAAAATTAAGTTAAAGCAATAAACAGGAGGGAACACAGACCATAAAACATAGTAACAGAATTAGGCCAAAGAAACTGGCCTTCTAGATGATTGTAAAGGGATAGCTTTATCCACTGAAAGAAAGATAGCTTTTGAGGGAAAAATGTAAATATTAATATACGTGGCACACTAGGATGGTGATCAAAATTTCAACCTCCTGCAGACTTAATAATTATGATATCTGTATTTAGTATTAAAATTCATAAAGCAAAAACTACAGGAAATATGAGTAGCTATAGATAAGAACCACATCTGTTATAGATTATTTTATTTCTTCCTTCCTAGCCCATGTTAGTGGAAGTGGAGCCAAACCATCAAGGCCAACTTGTACCTAAAGAACAAAATTAATAGAGTAAGTGATATACATATCTATAACTTACAAACCAAGACAATAACTTGTTTTGGAGTAATGATGAAATATCCCAAAAAAAAAAAAAAAACCTTAACCAAGTATTAGACTATATTGAAAACCTCAATAAATCTCCCCAAGGCATAATTAGTACACATCCATGTGAGTTAAAGAAGAAACAAGATAAAATTATGGCATACTTAGAAAATACAAAGAATGGAAATACTCTTAGAAACAGTAAAAAAAAAAAAAAAAAAAAAAAGCTAATTCCAGGTTTAAGAGAAAAATATATAGTTCTAAATATTTCTGTCAATAGCAAAAAAGAAAAATACTGACTGGTAACTATCCAGACTTAAGAAAGAAGAGACCGCATCTCGGCCTTTTGGCTAAGATCAAGCGGAGAAAGAAGAGCAAAATGAAGTAAGCAATAAAAAATTAAAGAACTGGTAAGAAAAAATGGAAAAAAGAAATAACAAGAATGTTATAGAATTAACTTTTAAAGATGCCAGAGATGGTTCTTTTAAAAATATATAGTTAATAAATAACAAACACAACCAAGACAGAATAGAAGGCACATACATCCACACATACACCCGTACAGGAGGAGAAACAGGAAATAACCTCAAAAACAGAGGGAATGAGAAGAAATGAGAGCGCTATTATTCTCATCCATCTGCAAGTATATTTGAAAATCTGTATGACGCATTTGGCTTACTAAGAAAATACAGCTTCCAAGAACTGGCCCAGAGTAGAGTGTACTGGGTAGAGTATACATATACAAGTATCCTAACAGGTGAAAATAAAATTCAGGAAATAGAAGAATCATTCCTCTCAGGCCCTCTTATACCTTTGAAAGACCACCAGTCTTAGGTAATTTTCTGGTGAAATAACACTAACAGGAGTAGATAGTTCTAATACTATATAAAATTTGAAAGTTCAGAAACCTCTAATACTGTCAAAACAGATCCAAAGTATGGAAAAAGAGAGCGATCTTTCAAATTATTCATAGGAAGCCAGTATAACATGGATCTCAAAATTCAGTGAAATAGGCTTCTCCTAAAACCACAAACGAGTCACACTTGTGAAAACTAATGCATAGAGACCTTAAATACAATTGCAACAGATCTTTTTGATCTATACCAAGATGTTTATTTAATTCACATGGAAAAATAAATGTGCACAAACAGGAAACTTTTAGAAAAGAATTCTGCTGAAGAAAAGTGGGTGAAGACTACTTTTATGATAATTCTACTGTGATTAAAGCTTATGCGTTGGCAGAATAAACATTGGCAAAATATCTGTACAACCCTAAGTGATTTTTATATTCAATGCAATCCCCATCAAAATGCCAATGCCATATTTTGCAGATCTTGAGGAAATAGTTTTATGCTTTGTACAGAGACAGAAAAGACTGAATAGCCAATGCAATCCTATGAAATAAGGGCAAATCTGGAGGCGTCCCTTTACCGGACTTCAGGTTATGCCACAAGGCTATGTGATCAAAACAGCATGGTATTGGCATAAAAATAGAGAACAGAACCGAAAATCTGGAGATGAAACCATCCTCAAATTGCCATCTGATCTTTGACAAAGCAAACAAATGCACACACTGGGGAAGAGTCCCTATTCAATAAACGGTGCTGGGAGAACTGGATAACCTCATGAAAAAGCCTGAAACAAGACCTGCTCCTCTTACAACTCACAATGGATAAATGATTTGAACCTAAGACACGAAATTCTAAAAGTCCTGAAAAGAAAGTATCAGACAAGGGCAGCACCTGTGGCTCAGTGAGTAGGGCACTGGCCCCATATACCAAGGGTGGCAGGTTCGAACCTGGCCCTGGTCAAACTGTAACCAAAAAATAGCTGGGCATCGTGGCGAGTGCCTGTGGTCCCAACTACTCAGGAGGCTGAGGCAAGAGAATTGCCTAAGCCCAAGAACTAGAAGTTGCTGTGAGCTGTGATGCCATAGTTCTCTACCAAGGGCAAAAAAGTGAGACTTTGTCTCTAAAAAAAAAAAAAAAAAAAGAAAGAAAGTATCAAACTTTTAAAGATCTCAGCCTAGGGAAAGAATCTTTGAAGATGACCTTTGAAGATTGCCTTCATGGCAATCACAGCAACAACAAAAAATAAATAAATGGAACCCGATCAAGCCAAAAAGTTTCTGTACAGTCAAGGACACAATCAACAAAGCAAACAGACAACCCACAGAATGAGAGAAGATATTTACATACTACACATCCAACAAAAGGCTGGTAATCAGAATCGACAAAGAACTCAAGCATATCAACCAGATTCAAGCAACCTCATTAAAAATTAGGCAAGTGACATGAACAGAAACTTTTCTTATGAAGGTAGACTAAAGGCCAACAAACAGATGAAAAAATACTCAGTGTCTCTAATCATCCGAAAAATGCAAGTCAAAACCACACTGAGATATCACCTGTGCCAGTGAGAGCGGCTCACATCACAAAGTCCTAAAGTAACAGAGGCTGGTGTGAATGTGGAGGGAAAGGAACACTGATATGCTGTTGGTGGGACCGCAAACTAGTGCAACCTCCATGGAAAGTCGTATGGAGAGACCTCCAAGGACTAGAAGCAGGCCTATCATTTGAACTGGCAATCTCACAATAGGTATTTATTCAAAGGAAAAAAAAAGATATTTTATCATAAAGACCCTTGCACTTGAATGCCACACAATTCCGAATCACAAAGATGTGGATATATCCCAAGTGCCCTTTAATACCCTTCCTTTAATGAAGGAATTAATAAATTATGGTATATGAATAATTAAATGAGATAAGGTATATATTAACCAGCGTGATGTAAGCATTCCTAATTCTATATGAAATCAGCACATTGTATCCCATAAATGCATTAATATATACATGACCTATGTGTTTATGATTTAATTAAAATAAACAAATAAATAAACAAATTGTGGTATATGTACACTGTGGAACGTTATTCAGCCATAAAAAAAAGATGGAGACCTAGTATCTTTTGTAACAACCTGGATCGAGTTGGAGACCATTCTCCTAAGTGAAGCGTTGCAAAAATGGAAAAACAAACACGTATGTGCTTAATACTGATTTGGAACTAGTTGATCAACACCTATACATTCTTATAGACGCAAAGGATCTCCTTGAGATCCAAGAAGGGGGTAGGAGGAGAAGAGGATGAGTACCCCGCATTGGTACATTACACACTTTCTGCGTGAAGGATACACCTGTAACTCTGGCTTCCACTTTACAAAAGCAAACAATGTAACATATATATATATATATATATACCCATAATAATCTGAAATTTAAAAAATACTTTGGTTGTATTGCATAAAACGGTAAATGGGACAGAATATAGAGTCTTTAGTTTATTATGTAAGTGGCATGTTGATGACAGAAGAAAACAGATTAAATGGTATTGAAACTGCTTATTAAAATTAAGGTTAGATGTCTATCTCATGTCAAAATAAATTCCAGATAAAAACACTAGAAACAAATGAGAGAATGTATATAGGTATATTGGCTATAAGAAGCCATAAAATAAAATATTCACAAGTTCAATAGATAAAAAATCTAAATATCCTTCTTCATAGCACTAAAGTGCTCTAAGATAAATTACAAATCAGGAGAAATAATATTTTTTTTTTGGCCAGGGCTGGGTTTGAACCTGCCACCTCCAGCATATGGGGCTGGCGCCCTACCCTTTTGCGCCATAGGTGCCACTGGAGAAATAATGTTTTAAAATCTTATCACAAAGGGATAGATTTTCCAATATGGAAAGAGTTCCAACACATCAGAAGACAACTAACACTCTATGAGAAAAATGGACAGAAAACAGAGTTCAGAGAAAATGAAATAGAAATTCATATGCTCCTATTGATAACAAGAGCTGTGTAAATTAAAAGCATACAAACACCACTTTTTATCCGTCAGATTAGTATAGATACAGATGAAGAATTGTGCATCTTCTTATATTGCCAGTGGGAATATAAACTGATGCAACTTCTATGAAGGGCAATTTGTCCATATTTATCGAAAACAAAAAATGTACAGACCCCAAGACCTAGCAATTTCACTGCGAGGAGTTTATTCTACAGAGCACTCACTCATGAGCTCAATGTCACCTGCTTGGATAGTTTTTGCATCATTGTTTATAGCAGAAAAAATTTAGAAACATAAAATTCTATCCATAGGTCCACAGTTAACTACATTATATAAATCCAGATAAAGGGATATTAAGTAGCCATTAAAAATGAATGAGGTGATTCTGTGTGTACTAATATTGAATGAGCTCCGATGGAAAAAAGCAAGATGAATAACAGTGAATATTTCATGTTTCTATCTTTGCAAAAGCATTTGCTGAGCTCTCGTGTGAAGGTTCTGAGTTTTTTACTTCAGTATCTGCCATAGACAAATGAAAAATATATGTTATAAAAACCAGGGAACACCATATCAGCCTTTGCTTTTCAGAAGAGGTATGAGAACTGCCGCATGTTTTTCAATCAATTTATATGTCATAGCTGATTTTATGATAATGAGAGTTTTAAAAAATCTGAACCCATGTTATAAATAACCACAAGTACATGTCCTTAATCACATATAACACTGTGAACTCCTTGTTGATAAGAATTTTATCACCGTCAACAGGCTCAGCTATAAACTGTAAGATAAATGACATTGAGATTCACTGCATTGTAACTTGGAGATTTATTTTTCAAGTCAAGGCCACAACTAAAAACCAAGTTACTCGAGAGGATATATGGTATGCATTCTCAGCAAAGGCTCTGAATGTTGATGCCTTGTGCCTTCCTTCTAAGGACTTAAGGACATGATCAATTCCTTTATCACTATTACACTTACATGACTAAATCACCATTATTGAAAGGCTTCAATCTCAAAGAAATCTTTAAATGGGCAAACAAATACAGCATAGAATTTTTCTAAAGTTCCATTTTCTATTCAACTAGATCATTAACATCCAATGAAAAATAACATAAATAAGGGAGAATTGTATTTTAATTTATGATTTTCAACCCATTATATTTCAAATGAACTGAAATACCGAAGGGACAACCAATTGGAAATAATACATAGATATATCCTGCCTTCATGTTGAAATAAACACCTTTGGCTCTTACTGGCCTTATCTCTGCCCAAGAACAGGTCATTGGGTTGAGGCTAAGGTCACCCAAGGTTGAAGCCATCAGGGGAGTAGGATAGCTACTTAGCCCTTCTTTAGTAGCTCATCTTTCCTATTAAGACAGAGATTTAGCTCTCAAAATAGTAACATAATTCCCAATTTGGTAGTTTCTGGATGACTGTGGCCATTCATTTAAATTCTTTATAGAGGACCTGTTCCATGTCAGGCACTGCATTTGATAGGCAGAAAGGATATATCAACAGTGCCCTTACCTTGCGGAAAGTCTAGATAGTGAGTTGATAAGTCAGCATAATGTCAAATTGGCAGAACCTAGAGGGAGCCACTGTCCTAATGGTCATTGGTGACCATTTATGGAGCCATGGCAGCACTTTGTAAGTTATCTCACTTAATCCTGTTAGCACCCCTGTGGTATTAACATCATCAGAGTGGCCCCTGTGGTATTAACATCATCAGAGTGGCCCCTGTGGTATTAACATCATCAGAGTGGCCCCTGGTAATATTGAGCCCAGGGAAAGTAGCATCATCAGATAATCTTGGTAATCCATTTATTGGGGAGGTGTTACTAATAGTGCTTATCATATGGCACCTTCCTACTTTAATTACTTTCTTGCTAATTAAGTGCTAAGCTCAGTGCTTATGCTATCATGTAAGTATCACATTATCTTAAATGGCTCTGTTAAAATGTTATTTTTCAAATGTCTGTACCCCAATAATGTGTGTATCTTGGGACATACTCCTGTTCACTCTACTCCACCTTTATCTTGGAGTAATTTTATAGCTGAGTCAAGGGAAAGTCAGAGGTACCCTGTCACTTGTCTAGGTCCTTGGCACATAAGCAGCTGAGGGAATTCTGCACCCTCATTGACCTGCCCCAGAAGTTCATGCTTTTTCATTACATCTCCCAATAGGGAAATGAAATTCTGTACTCCTCCAATGTGACCTGACAAAGGCAGTGAACACAGGGTATCTTAGCAACTGACTTACACATAGTCTAATTTAGGGAATTTCCTTCCAAATTCCTTTAGTGTTTTGCAATCTGAGGTGCATGTAGCCATCTTTATATAAGGCCAATGTTCAAACACTGAGTAAATTCCTTTCAGCACTGTCAGAACGAAGCTTTAAGGGAGCTGCTGAGGCAAAGCTCAAGCCTTAAGCAGCAAAAAGCTTCAAAATGTATGATCTTAGAGTTCTTGAAACAAAAGTGATTTTATTTTAGGTATGCACACATAAAAACTCTAGCTTCAAATCGTCAACTTCAGATAACACTTATGCTTTTGATCTCTTATCCAGGATGTTATAAGTGTAATATCCTTATGTACTTATATTATTTTTTAAAATGCAATTATAAGCTTCATAAGTGCAAAGTAAAACACTTATAGAATAAAATGCAAGATATCCAGAGTGAGCCATCTACTCACACTAGGTAGGAAGGCAGAGCATGTGGAAGGGAGAGTTCCAGGTTCAATTCTCCCATCCGGCCTCAGTTTCTCAGTTTCCTCAGATGTAAAATGAGATGATTGAACTAAGTGATTGAACTAAGATGATTGAACTAAGGCTGACCACCACTTAAAGATGACTTGACTCTCATGTCTTTTAGCCCACTAGGGACCTTCACTTGACCACAAGTCAAAATATATTTGAATATGATAAAACATAACCACCCTCTCCTTCCTTTGAAATAATCTAACTAAAGAAAACTCCATCCTACAATCAACACTAAGCTGATTTTACTCCAGAGGTGAGCTCTCTTTTATATTGTTTGAGGAATTCGTGCCTTGCTTTGGCAGTTTTAAGCAGACGAAGGCCAAAAAGCCTTCCTATTAAGATATTTTTATCATCCCCTCTTGTCCAACTTCCCATCTCTGCAAAAGGAATTTTCCCCAATCAATTTTATTTCATTCAAAGAATGGGATGCCTTTCTATGCATGTGATACTTTACTAAGGAGAATGTTCTCCAGTTCCATCCAAGTTAATATAAAAGATGTAAAGTCACATATAACCATTTATGGCCGAATAGTACTCAAAGGAACAAATACACACCCACACGAAAGAAAAACACAGTTAAAATCAAGTGAGGGATAGTGGGGAGAGGGAAAGAGGGGGCGGGGAGGAGGCAGGGGGATTGATGTGCCCTCACCTGACAGGCACAGTGAGAGGGCACATGGCACCCCTTATGGGGGGAGGGTCCCAACTACAGCGTGGACTTTACCCAACCAAAGCAAACAAGGTAACCTCATTGTATGCTTGTACTAATCTGAAATTTAAATAAATAAATAACAAAGAATAGGGTGCCAAGATTGAAAAAGGAATGATATAATCTAATCCTCAAACCCAAGATTCCCATTAAAATGGTATAAACTACAGAAATACATCTAAGGTTATTAATGATACACATTTATGCAAAAAGCATCGTCTGTAACTTTTTTTTTTTTACTATGTGTATGGATTTTTTTGAAAGTATTTTTCTTCATTTCAAAATATTCTGGGGACACAAATATTTTGGTTGTATGGCTCACTTTTGTAACGCTTGAGCCAGGGCTGTCAGTGTGCCCATCAGCCAGGCAGTGCTCATTGCACCTGTTAGGCAGGTTTTTTCTCACCCTCTTCTCCCTCCTTGCCTCCCCTCGCCCTTGATTTCCACTGAGTTTTACTTTCCTTTGTGCACATGGGTGTTCATAGGTCACTTCCAACTTAGTAGCAAGTACATACTGTGTTTCTTTTTCCATTTGACTTCATTTAGGAGAATGGGCTCCAATCCCATCCAAATTATTGCAAAAGGCATTAATTCGTCCTTTTTATGGCTGAGTAGTATTTCATGGTATACATATACCACGTTTTGTTAATCCCTTCATAAATCAATGGGCACTTGGGTTGATTCCACGTGTTTGCAATTGTAATTTGGGCTGCAATAAACATCGAGTGTAAGTGTCTTTTTAATAAAATGATTTCTTTTCCTTTGAGTAAATACTCAGTAGTGGGACTGCTTGATTGGACAGTGGTCTACTTTTAGTTCTTTGAGGAATCTCCATGTGTTTTCCAGAGAGACTGTACTAATTCTCAGGCCCACCAACCATATGTAGGTGTTCCTTTCTCTCTGCATCCGCACTAGCATGTATTGTTTTTTGACTTTTTAATAAAAAGCCATTTTAACTGGGGTAAGGTGATATCTCACTGTGGTTTTAATCTGCATTTTCCTGATGTTAGTGATGCTGAGCATTTTTCATATGTTTATTGGTCATTTGTCTGTCTTCTTTTGAAAAGCTTCTGTTCAGGTCTTTTGCCCACTTTTTAATAGGGTTGTTTGTTTTCTTGCTGATTTACTTAAATTCTTTGTAGATTCTAGTTATTAGCTCTTTATCTAATGTACAGCTGTGGACTTTTCTGATGGATTGTCTTGCTACAACACATATTGTCATTTTACTAGAAAACGAGTATTTTTCAGAAACAATGTTTTATCCTCAAACATAAGTCACCATCCCAGCCATGAATACTTAATTAAATAAAATTAATCTTAATCCAAATCCAGCCTATCTCTATCTGTAAAATTGCTATATTCATCTCCCAGTTACCCAAGAAACAATGATACATATATCTTTTTGGGTCTAAAGTGATACATACAACTTTTTGTGTCTACAGTTGTGAAAGCTATCATAATCTGTGAGCAGGTGGATCAAGCAAAAATATTCCCGAAGTGTGTGGTTTGTTCAGTCATTAACAGACATTTATTGAGTACTTACTATGTGTTAAAGGGCATATCTTATGCTAGAGACACACACAAGTTTTGAGACCAACCAGGTCTCTGCACATGCTGCTTACATTCTAACATTCTGTAAGTTTAATCCTTACATCAGAGACACAAACAATACATAAATGAAAATAATACAATTTCAGAATACATACATTTTTGGTTACATAATTTGCTTTCATCTATCTTAGGTCAAAGTGATAGGTGTGCCCTTCACTGAGGAAGTGTGCAATGTATCCATGGATGAAAATTTTTAAGAGGAATGTGATCAAAGCTTTTCAGAGAAGTTACTTTGAGAGTTCCTCTGAAGGAACATGGGTATGGAAACCTGTACAAATCCAGGCAAAGCATCCCAGTACGGGCCAGCTGCAAAGAAGTTGTGAGCAAAGTGACCTATCTTGTATTAAAATTTTGTACCAAACACAGCTGAGTGTATTTTTTATTCTGTTTTTAAAACTCCCCCAGAAAGTCTGGTACACAGGGAGAGATGAAAGCCACCACTGGACATTAATCTCTAAATGTCATACTCTAGCACCTGTGTGTGTTGGATCCTTTGTTCTAACAGGAAGATTTTTGTTAGTGCAGGCACAGGGGGGCTTAAGAAAGGCCATAGTGTGTGGTACTTGAGGATATGAATTGTGCCAGATCATTCCTGGCATGAATACTAATTCCCATCAATTGTATAGACTTGGGTAAGTCATTAAATTCTTAATCTTTTTTTTTTTTTTTTGTTACTCTGTTGTCCTTGGTAGAGTGCAGTAGCATCATAGCTCACAGCAACCTCAAACTTCCAGGCTCAAGTGATTCTTTGATCTCAGCCTTCTGAGTAGCTGGGACTATAGATGCTTGCTACAATGCCCAGCTATTTTTAGAGATGGAGTCTTACTCTTACTTAGGCTGCTCTTGAACTCCTGAGCTCAAGCAATCTACCCATCTCAGCTTTCCAAAGTGCGAGGATTACAGGTGCTTTTTCTTCTTTACATAAAAAATTAAGATGCCACCAACCTTTATCTCATTGTTACACACACACACACACACACATATATAGACACACATGCACACAAGGCTTATCAGTGTACCTGGGGCACAGTAACTGATCAGTAAATGTATCTATGGTTACTATTATTTAAATGAATATTCTAGTCATTTTGCTTACTTTTTAAAAACAAACCTAGTTTCTTGCTCTCAGGATTAACTGTCAATGCTCTGAAAAGAACTGATTGTGATTAGGTTGCAACCAATATAATTATTTTATTGTTTTTCAGCTCCTGAGTAAGACAAAATGTACTTCTATTTCTAAATTATTCACCATCGTACTTAGGAAAACTTGCTGTAAACATCTTTCAGGATTTTTTTTTTTTTTTGTAGAGACAGAGTCTCACTTTGTCGCCCTTGGTAGAGTGCCATGGCATCACACAGTACCTCACAGCAACCTCCAACTCCTGGGATTAGGCGATTCTCTTGCCTCAGCTTCCCAAGTAGCTGGGACTCCAGGCGTCCACCACAATGCTCAGTTATTTTTTGTTGCAGTTTGGCCAGGGCTGGGTTCAAACCCTCCACCCTTGGTATATGGCCTGGCGCCCTATTCACTGAGCCACAACCGCCACCCCATTTTTTAGGATTCTTAAGAGACCTGTAGACTTATTTTTAATATATGTGTATAATAGGAAACATTCTACCCTCTTGAACACTGGCAAACTCTTATGGAATGATGCTCAGTGTCATTGTGAATGCAATTCAAACTGGTCTGTGAAAGAAAATGATGATAGCTTGATGTGATAATGAGCATCCTCATGACAACCATCCTCCAGGACCAAGCCACTTGAAAGTCCTATAAGTCTTAACCCTTGTTACAATGGTGCTTCCTTGGGAATTGTTTCTAAGAACATCAAAATTCCCAGTATAATTTCCTTAAGGCGTGCTTTATCAAATATTTAAATGCTCCACTTCTGCCTTCTTCCCACACACATGGATGAGTAAGGGCTTCCCTGACTGTAATAATCTACACTGAACTCATACTGACTTTTTAAGACTTTATTTAGACTAAGTTTATTTTCCAAACATTAATAGAAAATGAATAACAGTATATTATCAACAAAAAGCATAACACCTACACAAGATTGAGGGAACATTTTGGTTTTCTGAGCTAACAAATGGTACAGTTCTGAAGGCAAAGAATATTTTTTGCTAAACAAATACCAAAGTCTCACAACTTGGAAAAAAATCAGAAGCAACTGCATCTATAATGTTATCTCAACATCTTTCAGAAGTATTACTTTTGATTTCAAAAAGTAGTATTATTTATAACACTAGCAGTATTATTTGTCCAACTCTGGCCTCTTTCACAGTAAGGGCAAGATGAGATTAAACCAATGGCATGCTGAGGAATTCTATTACACTACTAAGTGGGTATCAGTTTGGTCTACAAATGAAAGCAAAGTCTTTCAGATTTTCCATTAAATTATAAGTTTCAGAAAATAAAAATGTAGTTATTAGCCACCCTACTATCCACCTTTGCTATGTCAACATTGCTATTAAACATTACAAGGAAACAAAAACTATAGAGTTTTGATGACCTAAGATTTAACTAACACTTAACATTTGACTACAGATGGATGCTAAGAAACAAAAAAAATGGGTTAAAATATGCTATTTTAGTTGTTCTCTTGTAGGTAGGAGGAATTAAGTAGCTAAGAGAAGATATAAGCTGAAGAGCACAGAGACAGATTGTTGAAACTGAAATAATTAAATTATGCAAAGACTGAGAGGACAGATTGTCAAAAAACGTCTGCATTTGGCACTTCAGAACACTTGACTGGGTTAAATGAGGTTAACACGACTTGTCATGCAAGACTGGTAATGAACTTTTCTTATTGAAAACCTAATTATAATATTCCACAGTAAGACATGCTATATGCAATCGTAAAGTTGTGACATAACTTAGGCTATCAACCTTTGATATAGAATCATGCTTTGCCAAGCACACACACAAAAAGATCCTGCTATATTTATCTAACAAAAACTGAAGGCTTAGTCTAAAATATGCCCCGATTTGATTCTCCCCACAATTCTGCAAAGCAAATGTTACTATGGGGGGGGGGGGGGCTACTGCATCCGGCGGCCCTCAACATTTATCTTCATTTTGCAGATCAGAAAATGAAACCTCATAACTGTAAAAATGATTGACAATAGTTATACCATTCATGAGGGGCAGAGTTGACCTTTGAATCCAGGGCCTTTTAAGGCCATGCTACCTAAATTAGTCCAGTGATTTTCAACTGGAAAATTTTTAATGATCATTAATTAAATTATTTTCAAAAGAAGTTCAAAGCAAAGTATACCTTTTTTTTAAATCAACATAATTTAAGCGTGACGCAGACGTTTAACTACAGGTTCAAGTGGCATGAGATAAAAAAGGTTGGAAAACACTGGTCTACAACATCATATCCAGTAAAAATGAAAAATGAATACTCAGTAGCTATTAACCTATTAACAATTTATTCCTTCTACTGGCTCTAGTACATGATGTTCAAACAAAGTTAAAAAGGAGATGACAATTCATTTAAGGGGAAATTACAAAGATTTTAAGTCACAACAATATAATATTGCAGCCCCACAATGACCAAGTGGGGCAACTTGGGCAAAATTATTTAACCTCTATGAACTTTAGGTGACTCTTTTTGTAAATTCAAAGTACAGCGTAAACAATACTGAACACAATGGGCCATTAACACACTCAGGCACACACAAACATATGTTCTTACGTATCCCTGCTGTAGATAGAATCATGTGGAATAATCAGGCTTGGCTAAGCCATCTGTGTTAATTAGAAGAGGAAACTCAAATGCCAATATGTTGAATCAAATATATCAAACATACATACTTCAGTGTTTGGCCAAAGATGACACACATATGTTAAAAGAAAAATCCTAACAAACATAAACCTACAAACACATCGCTTTATCTCCCCATCTTTTGTTTTTAAGAAAGTTATTATATAATTTCTTGCCTTCCTTCGAAAGGATTGCTTTTGAGTATCCATGGGGTAAAAAGCCCTTTCTAGTGAAAACAATCCATCCCCCTCATACTCCAAAGCAGCCTGGGTATGTTTCAATACAGGGAGCATTTAGCAACTTGAAATATTACTTCCTTACTACTTGAAGTCTACTAAAATCATCTCCATTTCAGAGATTTATGAGGTTGAATAAAAAATTTGAAATCATATGGAGATTCTGTTGCTTCTCACTGCTGGGATATGACTAAAATGAGTCACCACATCCCTTCTGGGAGAAGCTGTGGCAAAACATTTACTCTCTGTTTTCTATAAGATACCAAAATGGGGGAACTATCAATGTGTGGGGAAAGTACTGGCAGAGGGAGCAGGGAGTCCTTATTCTTTCGGTTAGATGCTACAGAATCCACCTTCCCCAACCCCCACACAGACCAGGGTGCCCCTCCGCCTGTAGTTTCCACTCTTCTCCAATTTAGCCCCTGTTCTACTGCCCATCATGTTATCCTTTGAACACACCAGGCACTGGTAACTCATTTCCTGGAACACTCTGACCTAAGAGATCTGATTTGTTTCCCCCTTACCTCCTTCAAGTCCTTGCTCCAGTTTCACTTTCCCAATGAATCATGCTTGACCTGATCAATTTAAATGTTAGTTTGTGTTCTGCAGGGCATTCAGTCACAATCCCCCTCATGTACTTTATTTTTCCCTTATTTTTATAGTACATAATCACCCACTAAAGTCATTTTATAACTATTCTATTATGATTATTGTTTATCATTTGTCTCCCTCCACTTACACATAGTAAGTGCTCTATATTTGTTGGCTTTGGATAAAGAGCAAGTTATGCCATATAGGATATTTCCTTATCCCATATCATGCTACCTCTGCCTCAACCCAAGAACACTACTGATCACCTGGCCCTGTTCCTTCTAACCTTCACATTTTTGCTCAGAACATATGTTTATCTAAAATGATTGCTGCACCTCTCAAATCTAATGTGTCCTCAAAGTCTGCTCAAGTTCCATTCCTCTATAAGGCCTTCCTAGATTCTATTAGGCAGAACACTTTTCTTCTTTCTCATCATAAGTAAACCTCAATTGTAACATTTATCACGGTTATTTGCATTTCTCTTTCTCAAGCTATCTAAGATGCCATGGTCTTTTAAACTCATGTTTACGTTCTTCTGTGAGCCTAGCACAGTGCCTGGCACTTTGAGGCATGTACTTATGAGATTGAACTATCCATAACTTTGTGGTTCTGTATTGTCAGTAGACAAAATATTAGAAATAAATAAGCCTGTACTTTGTAGAAAATGGTATTTAACTCCTCCCAGTTCAATGTAAATCAATTCAGCTTGATTAGATGTGATGCTTCCTACTTAGTTCCATTTCACTGAGCACAGAGGTGACAGGAAACTAAATATTACCCCTGAAGCTTAGGCAACATTCTATGAGGCTTCCACATCAAATCGATTTTAAAAATTACTTTCTGATCTATTAGTCTTCATTTTGCAAATACCCTCCAACCTAGTTATCGCAGGTTGTATTAGTCCACTTTGTCCTCCTATAAAGGAATGCCTGAGGCTGTGTAATTCATGAAGAAGAGGTTTATTCAGCTCACAGTTCTACCCAGTGCAAAAAGCATCACACCAGCATCAACTCTGGTGGGAGCTTCAGGGAGCTTCTTTCTGTTCAAGGTGAATGGCAAAGCAATCAATCAGCTCTCGCATAAACTAACAAAGCAAGAATTCACTCATTATCTCTGGGAGAACACCAAGCCATTCCTGAGAGATCTGCCACCATGACCCAAACACCTCCCTCCAGGCCCCACCTCCAACAGTAGGGATCAAATTTCAACATGAGGTTTGAGGGGCTGAAGGTCCAAACCACATCACAGGTTTTAAATGTTTCTTTAGGAGGAAATCCCCGACTGCTTTCATGAACTCCACGCCCTTCTCCATTTCCTGGTTACTTCTGGTTTGACTTCATCTTCTATCAAGTCCCAACACAATATCCTTCACTGTAGTGATAACCAAACCTGAATTACCTGAGCTCCATGGACCCTACAAGGCCAAGGACACACTTTAGGGAATCCAAGGCTCCCTTAACCTACACGAATATTAGTAAGTGTATGGGTATGTGCACTTTCTTTGAGAGAGGACCTACATCAGATTCTCTAGGGATCCACAATCCCAAGGAGATTAAGAAACACTTACTGGACTTTCTGTTTTCTGCTGTGTTATATCCTTGAATATTCCCTCAACTTTGTGGGGATATATTAGGGACTTTATTAAGTTGAAATGCCAAATGTGATATAACTAAAAGAAAAAAAACCTTCAAAAATATAGACTTAAGATATAGTTACCATGTGCCTGCTGAGTACTTGCTATCTGCTGAGGAAGCAATGAATAGGAAACCACTGACCACTTAAACGCTAGAAAAATGTGGGATTATTTTAGGAAAAAGGTTTATACTTTAAGAAAGATTGTATATTCCAAGAAAATTATTTCAAAAGAAGATTCTTAATAATTCAAGAGACGAATGAAATAACTAAAAGTTTAATATATTCATATTATTGAGCTGCAGCTGCCAAAGGATCTTTTAAAACAATATCATTAAAAGTAAATAGCTGAATTGATGTTTAGAGAAAAGAGAGTCCATAATAAAATACTGTACATCTGGCTTTCTGGTAACCTGTGGTTCCCATGTCTATCATATAAGAATATTTGACAGTCACAATGATGGACAGAACAAGACAATGGACAAAAATAAGAAAATCACTATAGTTTCAGTCATTTAGACCACAGCTTTTTGCATTATGTATTGTATTATATTCTTATTCAATAACATGGGTATATTTATCTGGCATATGCATGTATAGCTTCATGCAATATTAATTGAACTATGTAATTAGAAAAATATAGCTGTCCTCACAACATTCAAAAAGATCTGAAGATGGAATTTAAGTTATGTCAGTAGAATTGTTCACAAAAATTATTTGAATTTTTAATTGAGAAAAACTCTACTAGTGGTTTCATTTTCTTATTTATGTCATTTATTTATTTATATATTATTCATTCAGTGAACATTTATTGATTACTTACTATGTACTGGGCTGGGTTATGGGGAGATAAAGTGAATAGAATTTGTACTTTGGTATAAGATACAGAGAAGTAAACAGATTATTCTAGAAGGGTATGACAAGGTAGAGGGGTGTGTGCACAAGATGATACAGGAACACAAAAGAGAAGCCCTTGAAGACAGAAGTGGTTTCCCATGAGAGGTGATGCGTCACATGGGCCTTACGTAACAGGTGCAAAAGCTTGGGGGCATGAATCTATGTAGGGCGTGTGGGAAATGCTACTGTTGGAGTGACAGATCTCAGAAAGGGAAAGAATCAGTGCTGGAGAACTAAGCAGGAGTCAGCATATAGGGGACTTTTATTCATGCTAATAAAATGATGCCTTGTTCTGAAAGGAGTAGACAGCTAAGGACAACTTTTGCCCAAAGAGGTGACATGATCATAATTCCATCTAGAATCTCCCTCCAACACTACATTGTGAAAGAGATTGAAAAGAGAAGAGAATGGAAAGAAACTAATCACATGGCAAGAGATGTGGCGAATGGAATAAGACCAGATGTAGATATTCCCTAGGGCAGGAATAGGGATGAAGAGGAGAGAAGAGGTAGACAGGCAGATCCAGAGAGTCTGATGTTGGTCCAGGGGTGGGAAATCTGTGGCCTTCTTGATCCTAAGAACATCCTTTTGACTAAATCTGAATTTACAGAACAAACCCTTTTAATACAGGCATTTATTCTGTGAAGTTTAGATTTCTCTGAGGGGCTGTATCTACTTGGGGATCTGGAGGGCCACATGTGGCCTTGAGGCAGCTGGTGTATGGGTAAACCGTGGTGCTGCTTCCCAGGACTGACGACGTTGAAGAAGAAAACTTGGAAAGGGATGATGATGAGTTTGAAGTGCTTGAGAGACAACAAAATTGAGATAACAAGCTGACGTTTGGACATGTGTCTTCAGAGAGCAGTAGAAAGGCCAAAGCAGGAGATATAAATTTGGGGAAGATCACTGTAGGTACATTAGCAGAAGCCATGGGTATGAATAAGCACATCTAAGAATGTAAAGTTGGACAACCCGAGGGTCAAAGGCTGAGTCCCAGAGAAAGACCCTATTAAAAAGGAGTGTATGTCTTAAAAGAAATTTTAAAATTGTGACAGAAGATATAGCAAGAGAAGCAGCAGATCCTGAAAAGAGGGATTCTAAAAACCAAAAAAAAAAAAAAGATTTTAAGTAGGAAAGATTGGTCAATAAGAAAACTAAAGCAGTAGAATTATCAAGAAGTATGAAAAGAGAAATACAGCCACTGGATTTGGCCATAAGGAAGTCAGTAGATGTCTGGCTATAGGGGTGGCCTGAGAAATTTCAATGGAGAATCCAAAATATAGCAGGTTCAGAAGTAGTAGCTGGGGCTCTTTCTATCAAGTGACAGATGCTAATTGTCATAAGCATCAAGGATGCAGAGAGAGCTGCTGGCATCAAAGGAGGAACTGAACAATAGGAAGGCAGGAGCCGGGGCAGCCTCAAGGCCAACATCCCCAAAGATAATTCATCATGTCACTAGCTGGCTGAACAATCAGGTTAGTCAAAGCTAGTTTGCTGAAGCTAATTCACCAACCAGTTCTCTGAATTTACTTGCTTGTTTTAACTATTTGAAATGGTTTACAGAAATTTACAAAAGCTTGTGGAAGTTCACACTGTGTTCAAGTTGACCAGTTTTCATTCTCCATAACAGCAGTGTCGTGAGAGTTCAGTTTGCCCCAGATAGTCATTGTTAGAGCCCACGGGAGCTTCACAGCTTGAAGACAGGCAAAGAGGAGAGCTGGCACATCGCACAGCCTGTGCTGCAGCTCACAGAGAGCAGACACCAGAGGGAAATGGGTGGGCAGAGAATGAGGGGCAGAGGCAGACACAGCGGGCATGCGCGGGAGAGGGGGCATGACATGGAAAGTGTCTATTTAAAGCTTGGAGGAGATCAGTGATTTTAAGGAGAAGCAGGCTGAGAACACTGAATGTGATTGTTCTGATCGGAAATTTGACTACATTTTATTTCTCTCTCAATAAAAACAGAGGTGCCAGTTAGAATCTAAGTCTATATAACAATTACATTTTGAGTTTCTTAACTTACTTTATAAATACATTTTATATATTCAGGTACAGTTACTAAAAAACTGCTCTCTTAGTTCTGGAGGGAATCATTTTAGTGCACTCCATTCATTCATAAATAATCTTTTTTGCTTATATTTAATCAGTAATATGTTATATTCATTGAGTTCAACAATCATTTATAAAATTTCATGCATGAATGATAGGAATGTAATTTTACAATCAAATAAAACAATTCATTTAAAGTTTGATGTATTCCTTCACTGACCAAGTCTGACTGATCAAATTATCCCTCTAAAAAAGATGGAGACTTTACATCTTTTGTATTAACCTGGATGGAGGTGAAACATATTCTTCTTAGTAAAGCATCATAAGAATAGAGAAGCAAGAATCCAATGTACTCAATTCTAATAGGAAAGCAGTAGATGAGCTAATACAAGGGGGTGGGTAGGGGAATGAGGGAGCAGGGTGAAGGATTAGGCAGGGGGAGAAGGAAGGAGGATGGGGGGTCACCGTGTATGGCAGACCTCTTGGGGCTGGGACACAATTGTAAGAAGGTCTTTACCTAACAAATGCAATCAGTGTAAACGGATTCTTTGTACCCTCCATGAACCCCAAACAATAAAAAAAATTATTATTATTTAAAAAATTATCCCTGTGTCTAATTGTCTTTACCTATAATACCTGGCCACAGTGATGCCATATGTTTATGATAAGAACAATCAGTATAGATCAGCCCCACAGCCAGGCTGCCTGCATTTAAGTCCTGACTTCACCTCTTTTCAGCCCTGTGACCTTGGCAAGTTACTTAATCATTTTATACCTATTTCATAAGCTGGTACATCACAGCAATAATACCAGCTCATAGGGTTTGTGAGGATTAAATGCATTTATGTATGTATATATATATATACACATATATATATATGTATGTATACACACACACATACATGTACTTTTAGAACAATGCCTGGCGTATATATGTATCATTTAAGTATTTGCTGTTATTATTGTTGTTTTTGTAATCATTTTTCTTGTTACAGAGTAGTTCATAGGGATGAAAAAAGCTGTAAGACATCGTTTCTGCCTCAAAAGCTCTTAAAATCAATGGAAGATAGGATATTGACCATATACAGGTGCACACACGCACACATCTAACAGCACATTGAGTGAGACCATTTAAATTGCAGCAAGTGCCCAAAATTATACTAACAACATGTGAGCAGGTGTGATCCTCTTCTCAAAGGATCTATTCAGAGATGGTAGAACCAGTTCACGTTCACCAACCCTTCTCCCTACCCTCTTTTCCCTCAGTCCATAGAATAATAAGGAGCCTACCAGGAAAGCTTCAGACTTCATGGGTGTGCACACTGTGTGGTGGCAGGTGGCTCATCACTGACCCAATTAAAAGAGAGAGGTGAGAATAGTTTGTTTCTAAAGATGAGCATTTCAGAGGTGGAGGAGATCTTTTTATAGCAATTGGTGAGGAACTAGCTGATTGATTCTTGAGTCGAGTTGAGCATGGTGAGATAGCTATCAGGTGTGGTTAACATGTGTCCCCTAGAATGTGGGACGAACTACATACAGAACCTGGTACCCATTGGGGGCTAGAGCCGTCTGACAACAGGAGGCCCTAGAGTAGCCTATATCAACATGTCTTAAGAGGACTGAAGTTCAATATGCTTGTGACAAAATGAAGTGAGGTAGCCCCTTCCACGTTTCTAGAGGGTATCAGGGCATACAGAAGAGGACTCTTGTGATATCTGTGGACCCACATGAAAGAGCAAAGAGGACAGAGGAGGGGCAGAGCCAAGTAAGAGTCACTACACCATGAGAGGGGATCAGGAGCAAGAGCTCTAGAAGGACTCCAGGGCAACTAGCTGCCCTTCTCTGTTGGCAGCAACAGAAATCACTAAAAGGAGGATGAATAAAGCCACCATCCTCTTTCCTCAAATGGAAAGCATTTACTCAGAGATCACTCTCTCATCAGAACATAAAAGGAACCCAGAAGAAACTGGAGAAGCCTAGTTATATGACATGTTCTGCCTCCACTATTTCTGTCTCTCTCTTTCTTTCTTTCTTTCTCTCTCTCTCAGAGGGAATGAGGATCTAGAAACCAGATCCCCCTCCTGTCACCAAAGGCCAAGCAGCCAAGATCACAGCTTACTCCTAGAGGGAAGGGAAGAGAAGGTCAAATCGGATGCGACACTGGAGTTGAAGTAGGAATGACCAGAGGTCATGGTATCTTGCCAAATGGACCATGAGGAATTCAACACAGTAGTTTTAAAGTTGTGGCTGATGAATTAAAAATATAATGTTCTCACATCTGTATATTCTTTAAAATAGCGTTTTTAAGGGAAGAGTTAAAAAGACTAATGGACTATCAATCTAGCAGCTTAAAAATGGAACTTTGTGATATCTTTGAGTATACAAAAGCAAATTTAGTCATTTCATCAAGCATAAAATATTTGGAAATTGACTATTTAAGAGAGTGACAAAGTAAAATAATGAATTGAATAGGCTGAAATTTCATGTAAATGACCTGGAATCATTCACTAGGAATTGATTAAAGGCATTATAGCAAATAATAGTACTGTCAATATTTCAATCCCTTTTTATCACTTTGTTTTGAGGAAAATAAGGTAAGTGGCAAAAGGAATCCAAGAGCTTTATTGAATGTTCCATTTTATTTTTTTTTAATTTTTTTATTATTATTTTTTTTTATTGAATGGTAACTATGTACATTAATGCACTTCTGGGGATCACTTCTGAGGTTTATCTTACAAGGGTACAAGTGAATCTTTCTAAGAGTAGAATGTGAATGTTTTAAAACAGTAACTAAGAAAATGACATGAACGCTATGTTAACCAATTTGATGAAAGTGTTTCAGATTGTGTGTGAATATTCCATTTTCATACAAAGAAATAGCAAAAACTGAGACACACAAAAATAGGGAAAAAACCATGACAGCGAATATTTAAGAAATTGGACTCATATGCAATATGCAATATATTATAACTTAAAGATAATCTGGGCTACTCAGTTGTTGTTTTAAAACCAGTAGGACAACATCCAGGTCATTCTAAAAAACACACGTATTCATTTTAGCTAGACCTCCCTAGGTGATTTTCTCATTTATTTATTTAATTTCCCTTGTGTATTTTTTTCAAGACCACCAGATGTGATATATTATCTTTTAAAAATTATTGTCATTTTTCCTCTGGTATTCCCAAATTTTATTCTGAAGACCTCATTAACAGAAGAGTAAGCTTACTAAAAATAATACCTGCTTCCTCCATAAACTCCACTGAGCAACCAAATATCAACCCTTCCTCACCAAATAAATAAATAAATAAATAAATAAATTTCTTCATGAAGCATTTCATTTTGGATTGCTTTGTGAATATCATTCTTCCATGTAGTAACAACATTCCTAACTTCAGCAGTCTCCTACTCCCTGCCTAGATTAATTTAGAACCTAATTAGCAGCTTCCAGAAGTCTGAGGACCATAGGCTCATGGTGGAGGTTCCAATTAAAACTTTAGCCCCTACAGAAGCTGATTAGATCTCTTTTGTTTTTCTTTATATTTTCCCTTCTAAGCTAGAATAGGTTTACCCAAACTTTCCTAATAAACTAATTATGGAGGAAATTATGACACTATAAATTTAAAAAAAAAAATCTAACAGCATTCTAGTTGCCTTCCACAGAAGTAAATTTTCGAAAATCACACTGGGTAAGTGGAGGGTACAATGTCAGCGAGCGAGAGTAAAAATAAAACTGTAATTTTTATTAGGCACACAGCTATCTTACCAATAGCTCTATAATGTTATGACAAACTGCTAAAGAATTGTTTTGGCTGAAGCTAAAAATAAGTGCACTGTGACATACCTCATTTAGAGGAAGAACTGTTATTATCTTCATACAGAGAATACAAAGATGGCTTGCCAAAAATGTTACGTTAACAGGCAAGGCAAATCAATTTAAAAACGATCACCCATCATCGTATCATTATATATTTAGTGGTATTGTTTGCATGGCTTTGAAGCTGCCAGGCACTTCCATTTCAAAGTGGCATACACACTCCGAGGACTTTCTGACTATGCCACTTGTCTGCTATCTTCCTTTGTGATCTAGTTTTCACTCTTCTGTTCTTCTTGGTCTCGGAGAGTGAGTTAGGAGAGATCCTATGCCATCTGTTCTCCCTGAATCCAGACCCCATGTTCCCCTTAGGTTGAATGGATAAGACCGCAGTGGGTACTATATGGGGATTTAGAGTTGCTGGAAGGTGAAACCAAAGTCTCTCGTCATCCTTCTTTGCAACACCTGCATCACTGACTCCCTGCTTTAGCCCTGACTTTTTTTCAGCCTGGATTATCTTTTCACTAGCAACAGTCATTTAGGGGGGTATTGCTATAATGATAGTGATAGCAGGAAGAAATGAGAGGTGGTGCCGTTTTGAAAAGATTCTCCAGTACTCTTTCTATAATGTGACTGAGTCAGGGGGTTAAGGTAACAACCTGATTCTTTACATTTTTCAAAGGTCACAAACTTAAATGCCAATAACGTTAAGAAAGTATGGTAAATTAGAGAAAATGCCTGGTTAAAGTTCCAGACACATTTTTTTTATTTGATATGCATGAATATAGTTCACTGACACAAAGAAATAAGCTAGCTTCCTGGTTTTCTTGATATAAACTGCTCTCTCCAGTTCCAGCTATCATTCCTTTTCCTATAGCTAGAAAAGCCATGGATATAAGGAAGCATTTCTCTACAGTGAGACAACACAGGGTGAGAAGAGAGATGAATAAGCTTTCATTAGACACCATCAGAGAGACAACAGGGAGTGGTGAGGACTACGGTCTATTAGTAAGTGGGAATCTGTATAAATAAAGTCATCGTTACTAAGCCCCAGCTGATTTCTGACAAGTCAGAGTCATCTGTGGTTGATGTTTTGGTGTATAGAATCTTCCAACTTTCATATGTTGACTTTAAAATAATTTTTTCCAAGTAGTATATGTTTCCAAATAAAACATCTGCAGGGTCAAGTATGACCCTCAGGCTTCCAGTTTGCAAAGTGTGCTCTTTATACTCACCAATATCTGGAAACAGGATTCCCCAAATTCATTCTATAGAAGAGGAAATTGGGGAACACAGCCTTGGAAATGGAGTGTATGCAGGTAAATGTTCTTTATATGCAACAAATGAAGTACAGAATGGAGGTGTACAAACTATTACAGGTGGATCAGGAAAACCAAGTGAAAAGTATCTCAATAGGACTCCCCAAAGTCTATTTAGATGCAAAGTGTTCTAATCAATTATTTTGTTTCATTAGATGAATAGAGTTGACTCTTTACAGATTTTACTAACTCTATAGACTTTTATTCCATTAAGAACAAAAGTGGGGAAGAAAAATACACAGCGATATAAAAATCCAACTCCATCCCCTACTACTTAATTTCTAATTTCCAATAGCAAATGGAGAAAAGGATGATGAGAAATATACAATAGAAGATAAAAAGAAGACATCCAGGTCTAAATAGTTCAAAGGACTTCTTCCTTTGATAAAGAGACAAGGAACAAAGGCAGTTAGAATTGGAGTGTGCGGGACTCTCAGGAATGGGAAGCCCCAGTATTTTGGATCAGGAGTCAGAATTGGGATAAAGCCTGAATTGCTAATCCTGTGACTCAGGACAGGTAGTGACACAGATTAAGCCTAGGTCTTTAGAGCTGCCACCAAGGTGTGAATTTTACAAAGCAGTTTCATTCAGCTTCATTACTTTTAATCTTTACTATGTGCTTACTATGGGTCAAAAATTAAGTCACAATTCCTGTCTCTAAAATACGTACAGTGTGTTAGGGGACACAAATATAAATAGAAAGAAGCAATACTACAGCAGAGGAAAGCGTGGGGGCCTCATGTGAGCTCGCAGGAGGCTGTGGAGGCCTGCTGCATGCCTTGCTCGGGCTGTGAAGTGCATGGATCCAGAATGCGCTGTTCACATAGATTGGGAGCTGTGAAATGTGGCAGCTTCAAGCATATGACTGTGACTGGATTAGCATCCTGGAAGGCTTTTTAGAGGAAGTAGTTTCTGGACTGAGTCTTAAAAGTGTCAGTAGAATTTAACCAGATGGAGATTGGGTGAGAGAGGAAAGATCTCCTTCCTGACAGAGGAACTTGTAAAAAAAAAAGGACACAGAATAAACATCCTTAATAGTTTTATTACTGATATATTTCAAGGACATTTATAGCCAAGTATCAAGTCACGATTTGTAATTGTGAGGTCTCAGAAAGGAACAATCAAAGCTTTCTCGCTGTTACTCAGATTTACTAAAGTGATGTACGTAATAGAATTCTCCAAACAGAATATCTAAATAGATTCTTCCCATTGCAAGGAAATGCATTGAGTCCAAATGGAATAATGAAACACTAAAACTACAGATGATGTAAAGTATAGCAAGGATATCACATACGGTAAGCAGGCAGTGAAAGGGCAAAGTACCACGTGACAGGTGGAGTAAATGGGCACCAGCGAATAAAGAATTGGAAAAGCCATAGATGTGGAAAGGAAAGGATAGTTAGAAGGACTTCTTCCTCTGAACATTCTTGGACTCAACCACCCACTTGTTAATGACGCCTTATCTGCCGTTCTAATTTTTTGTTCTTTCTTCACAACTAGACTCTAACTGGCTTGTCTCATAATTCTGCATTCCCTGCAATGCCTTCATTGTCCTATACCTTGATTGTATGCTGATGATAGGTATGAACATGAAACAGAAAACAATTATATCAGCAACTGCTTTATAATAAGTGAACTGTAATACTACCACCATGTAAGCCGTCTTTATAAGTATCATCAATACCTAGGATTCTTTTCACTGCCCAGAATCTACTTACAGTGAAAAGGATTAGTAAGCAGACAGAAACAAAGAATCCAAATGTGAAATATGTTGAAAGACAGTATATTTACCTTATATGTCTCATATTTGGTGGTGAAGCAAGAAACAAGTTGTACTTTGCACAATTATTCTTCCTTAAATATAGTTACAAGCACTGCCTCTGCATTTGGTAGAATAATGCTCTATGCACGGCCATGTGTTAATGAAGGTACGTGTGTTCCTCATGGAAAATTTCACAGGGGCCACCGGGAGAGGCAAATTGATAAGTGCCAATGAAGCAGCTCTGGAGACAAGCATATTGGAAACTGCCTAAATTTCTTTTCTACATTCATCTAAGGCAAAAATGACATTGAAATGGCCACAGGACAGCTAGAATTAACATTTAATTTGTTTTTAGATTTCTGACCTAGGAAGACCAATTTATTTCTTGAGATAACTGTTCTTATTTGTGAGCTTTTACTTCTAAAACGGACAATGAATTTGATTATCAAATAATTGACATGATCTGGGCACTGGTTTGCATTAAAAAATCCTAAAAATAAAGCTATTCTACATTCAGTGTGCTCAAAAATAAACCAGATCACAATAATCATTTGCAATATAGCACACTTTCTAAGAAGGAAATATTTCAAAGGCTGAAGTGATAACTGACTCTGCATATGATTATTTTAGCACCAAGCCAAAGGATGTCTTGACTAATACTTATATTTTTCCCTCAAAAGTTAAAATAAACTTGGAAATGAAAATCATTTGGGGAAGGAATGTCAAAGGGGTAATGTTCTGAAGAAAGAAAACTGATTACATTTTAGACAAGCTAAAATGGAAGACATCATAGGAAAATTAAGTTGAAATGCCCAGTAGGCCTTTGCAAACGGAGTTATAATTTTAGAGAAAGATCTGTGTGAAAGCATATTTTGGAGCATCATGAAAACATGGTTGATAGTTGAATCTGAGGAATGCCAAGCAAAAAAGAAGGAATTAAAACTACCAAAAATACACTTTAAAAAAGTTATATTTAGAGTCTAAGGGTAAAAATGAAGCCATGAGGAGGAAAATCAGAGCCTCAGAACAGAAGTGTGGGTTCAGCATGCTTTGAAGCCAGAGTCCAAGGACAGAAGAGGTGCTGACGATGAAGATACAGCAGTTCCAGGAGGACCACAGGCTCCAGTAACTCGACAGAGGGACACAGCTAAGTATGGGAGCATGGGGAGGGCAGTTGGCTCAACCAGAAGTTCTCTTGTTTTTAGATAATTAGGGTTAATCCTATTTAAAAGTGGAAGAGGCAGACCTTGGGCTATTGGAAATAAATGAGAAACTAATGGCCTTCCTGTAGTGATCAAGCTTTAGCAGGCAGACAGCAATCTCCCTATACCTGAGCAATGAGGTAGAGGGAGAAGGGGATTGGGAGGAAGAAAATGATGGGTGGAGGTGAATGTAACAGAAAATGGAGAGCAGTTCCAAGGAAAGCAGATTGGAGAGTCAAAGAAGAAAAACCACATCCAAGTGGCCTCTGTGAGAGTGAGTTTAGGTTGCACAGAAGCAGATGGCTTGTGGAGCTTGATTAATGGCAGGCTGCATTGGTGTGGCCCGCTAATAGGCCTGTCTAACTCTACACTTTGCTCCCTTTAAGCCTAGCAGTTGACGATCAAGAGAGACCGTAAGCTGAGACAATTCTAAGGGTTATTAATGCATGTGGGAGGCAGTGAGACAGGTTGAAGGATAAGGAAACTGTGAGAAAAATAAATCTCTTATCATAAATACTGGAGGCCAAAGATGGGAAGTGTACGATAAGCTGGAAGGCAGCCAGTGGTGTTGAGATGAAGGCAGAGAGGAGTGATGACTGACTTTAGGGGTAGCAGGCAGTGAGGATGGCAAAAGAGGGGATAAAAGAGGGCCTAGGAGAGATCTCAGAATCAAGGCAAGACCCACTGATCAGGTCTAGTGTCCAGGCCACTGGTGAATGGCTGTGCCATCAAGGAGGGCAGAAAGCCAGGTGATGGAGGGATAAGGTTGGTTTTCAATATGAAGATCAAAATCATCAAACGGTAAAGGACACGGATAGTCTAGGCATTAAAAAATATAAGCCAGGAGCGGAAATGTTGGAAAGTGTTTGATGTAATTCATGATTGTATGCCATGCAATGGGAACTATTTGTCCAATACAATCATATGCCACATAATGACATTTTAGTCAATGACAGAACTCACATACAATGGAGAATCCATAAGATTATAATGGAACTAAAAATTTCCTATCACCTAAAGACGCTGAAGCCATCTTCATGCCATAACACGGTGCATTACTCACATGTCTGTGGTGATGCTGATGTACACAAACCAATTGAGCTTCCTGTCATATAAAAATATAGCACATACAACAGTGTACAGTCCATAATATCTGCTGATGATAAGTGACTTCGGTATTTACTATACTTTTTATCATTACTTTAAAGTATATACTTTCTACTTATTAAAAAAAAAAAACAACTATTAAAATGCCTCAGGCAGATCCTTCAGGGGGTATTCCAGAAGGAGACACAGTTATCACAGGAGACGATGCCTTCCTGGGTGTTAGTGTACTTGAAGACCTTCCACCAGGACAAGATGTGGAGGTGGAAGACAGTGATGCTGATGATCCTGGCTGTATGCAGGCCCAGGCTAGTGTATGTACTTGTGCCTTAGTTTTTCATATAAAAGTTTAAGAAGTAGAAAAAATTCAAAAACTGAGAAAAGCTTATAAAGATACATAGTATAAAGAAAGGAAATATATTTGCACAGCTATGTAATGTATTAGTGCTTTACAAAAGAGTCAAATAGCTAAATGAAATTTAAAAGCTTATAAAGTAAAAAGTTACAGTAAGGTAATTTATTATAAAGGAAGGAAAAATATTTTGTAAATTTAGTGTCGGCAAGGGTACAGTGTTTATAAAGTCTACAGCAGTGTATGGGAACATCTGAGGTCTTCACGTTCACTCACCACTCAATGACTCCATTCATGATAAGTACCCTATACAGCTGTTCCATTTTTAATCCTTTATATAGTACTTTACTGTACCTTGTCTGTGTTTAGATATATTTAGATACATGAACACACTGTGTTGCAGTTGCCAACAGTGTTCAGTATACTAATGTGCTGTACATACAGGTGTGTAAGCTAGCAGCAACAGGCTATGCTGTAGCACCTCCATGTGTGCTAGGCTAGACCATGTAAGTTTGTGTAAGTACACTGTATAATGTTCTCCCATCAACGAAATCCCCTCATAGGGCATTTCTTGCGACATATCCCCAGCATTAGACAATCCATAACAGTGTAATAAATAACTACATTTTCATACACACAGACAGGATCTTGTCCCATTCATATTAGGAAAACCTAGTTTTCCCCCATACTAACATAGTCAGCTTAAAGACCCCACTAATATTCTAAATATTATATACTCATCCCAGACCTAAAACTTTGTTGGGATTTTACACTTTTAGCTCTTTTTGTTTTCCCTGACTTTAGGACTGACACACTAAAGTATGGCTTCAGTCTCCTGGGAGCACCACATAGGTTTTCCCACTGACTTTCATGAACTTTTCATTTTATATTTACCTGTCTTTACCTAAGCTTTTGGAAGACTACATTTTTCTACCACATAAAAAGGATAGTTTAAGGTTAAAAATAATAATAATAATAAAGCTTCTAACAAACCTTCCTTTGCTAACAGAACATGTTTTATATTAAACTGGCATATGACCTTGAACTCAGTACAACAATAAGTATTATTCAGCTTCGTAGTTGTGAGGACTTCTTTTCTTTTAGCTAAGATATGTATTATATATTCCACTATATAAACTGTATAACCAATAAACCTTCAAAGGCAATTGTAGCAGTGTATAATGTATGATTTACAAGGTATCATTGCAATTGTATTAACAAGCTCACACTTTAGGGAAGAATTCTTATGTATATGGCACGTGTATTTCATAAAGTAAAATGCAACAGAATGGAGCATAAAAAAGAAAGCGAGTGCATAAACTCAGTATGTTTTGTTTTAGATAGTATAAATTTAATGAAATATTTCTCTTAGTAGTTTAATATGAAAACTTCAGAAGAAAGCAGATTATACACCCAAGAAACTTAAAATGAAAGAGTAAAACTACAATAATTTCTCTCACTTTTGTAAGAGCTCAATTTAATTTTTTGTTCACATTAATCATTATTTATTATCTCCTGATAAGAACACTTTCAAATAAGATTTTAGACTTGTCCATATCAAAGTCTTTTAAGATTCAACACATGAAATTTTTGAAAAATTAGTTTTAAAATAAAACATGATGTATTTCTCCTTTGGAAACACCTAGAACTGTATTTCTTTAGGTTATTATCTTTATGGCACTAGTAATAAGATGTTATTTAAAGAAGTCATCGGCAAAGGGCAAGAAAATTCTGATAAGATGAATAATATACCTGAGAGAAAATAGTAATATCAAATTCGTAAGGTTAATTCCATTCTAAGCATTTTCTAACTAAATTCAAAGCACAAGTTGAATAGCATCTATATTTATTTCACAGTCATGATCTCCTTAGCCTTCCCATTCCAATATGCTATTAAAAACGTCTATCTGAGAAGCAGGAATGCGTCTCTTACTTCGGAGGAGTTTCTTCTATGAAGTCAAGGTAATTAATCTATTTTATTCCCTCAGGGACACTTCAGCCACTACAGAACCTAGATTCTAAAAATGAACTTTTATTTTAAAACATTCGTAATGTTTTAGAGGACAATTAAACTTTTATTAAGTCAAAATTTCATGCACTAGAACGATGAAACTTGATGAAAAGGAAATTTTCAAAAGCTATCGAGCTTTGATTTTCCTTGGTTCTTAGATTCTAGTATTTCCTCTGTCTTCAAGGAATCACCATTTCAGTTTAGGAGAAAAAGGAAACACACCTGGCACAGGACAATTTGGTGTGAAATGGAGTGGGCCAGCTACACATGACGTTTGTTCCCAGGCTGAACTGCTCGGAGTGGGCCTGAAAGAACTGCCAGAATGAGCCAGATGTTAAAGGGCACAGGCAAGACACTGAACCACTGAAGGGAAGTTGGAGCTCATCAAGCAGTTATCCATTTGTCTGGCAAAACTGCCAAGTGTGCACCGCCTCCAAGTTTTCAGGCAGAAAATCTCCACCTTCCCTTTCTTGTCTTTCTTTTATGTCCTTGACTTTGTTTTGTTTTATCGGAGACCCAATCCAAATTTACACTATGCACAATAAAAGGAAAGATTCACTATTTTCTAAATCTGGGCAGTTTAGATTATTCTCAAATGAAACTGCAGTACAAAACTATAAAACAAAACAGCCCGGAACGAAAATGAGGCAAAAAGGAAATCACGGATTCCAGCCTTTTTCTGAAGGGGCAGGATGCTGACTTAGGAAGAAATTTCTGTGATTTGTGGTGGTCTAGAAGCACTTTATTCGTCACACCAATTAAACATAACCTACTCATATTCCCATTTGGGAAATTTTCCATTTGGGGAAATATTTTTCCATAAACATCCTGTCTAAACAAAATTTTAAAATCATTATGAGATTTCCCTAATCAACTCTGTCTCCCAAAATAGGAAGTAAATTTTAGTGCATTTACCTGACAGCAGGGCCCACCATATGGCATTAATAGATCTGGGATGCTGGTGGTCATCCCTGGAGGAAATTGCTTGGTTATAACTACCATGTTGGAAATCATCTACCTATCAATAGAATATAATAGGTTTTACTTTACACAATAAAAGAGAGCCTTTGTACATCCTTCTTCCAATGGGATGCCACTCCAAATGTATTGTAAATTCAGTTCAACGGAAAAGAAATTTAACCTTGACATCATTTTCTAAGATGTGGGTCATGGCCTGACCCCATTTTTAGACACAAGCCTGTACTTTGTAAGTCCTATATTTGAAAGAAAAGTGTGCTGTAATACTTCACATGGGAATCAATAACAAACAGACCAAGGTCAAATTAGTTTTTGAAAAATGCATCTTATTGGATCTCAGGGAAGAAGGCACAGTGGATATGCAGTTCCTCCAGAATTTAGAAGTGAGTAGCTGTGAGGATGTGTGGATTCCCCCAGGCCACATTCTCTCTCTGCAACCAAAACGGTTCTTAATATTTTTACCAAAAAGAAGAAGAAAGTTTTTACCATTTATTTCTCTTTGTATAATGCTTTTAAGATTTAAAACTTTCTGATCCCAGTTAAAACATCTAAATCCGAAATTAAGTGGTTAGAGTAAAAGGTCTGTTATTGAAAAGAGGTTCCTCCCCTCCCCTCAATATTCTAGCATATTAGATCTTCTAATTAGAGGAAAAGTAGTATTTAAAAAGTTTGCTCTTTTAGTCTACGAGAAGTTTCTAGAATAAAAGCACATGGTTCATAAAGGTTCTAGAGTATTTATTTTCTTTGTGCTGATTTAGTCACAGGGGATTAGCAAAACTGCCCTTTTCTGAGGACCAGATATACTTCAGAAGCTAGATTCACTTCCATTAAAATTAATTTAACTGTGTCTTTGAAAAATACTCCCACTTTAGAAAGCAAAGAAAATCTGTGCTCTTCCTGAGAACAAAGGAATTATCCCAGTCACTCACCATCGGGACGACCTGTGTTCTCTTATAAGTTGTTTGGAAACTGATCTATTATGACCGCCCACTATATCTTTGAGCCCTTTAAGGAAAGGTATGGGTCTTCTTAAACTCTCTTTCTGTTTTTAACCAAATATTTCTTTTTAAAAAGAAGAATAGAATGGGAAACTACTATTTCTACTTTCTTTTGCTTAGAGAAAGCTTAGTTCTTCAAACCAAACAAATGATAAACAAGATGGTAATCCAAGCCCTGGGGTCAATTTGTTCTACTAAAGATAAAACAGCACATAGGAAATACATAGCTTAAGTACTAACAGATGATAAAAGTGAAGAAGATGGCATGGTATTTACTAAACAGACACTGTCTACTAAACAGACATGGTGTTTATTATGAGACACTGTGGAGTACTATCTGAAACCTTTTAGAGTCACTACTTTATTCAATCCTCCTTACGTGGTAAATACTACAATCGTTATCGTTATGTTTCTACATAGGAGTTTTTCTTTTTGAAACTTATAAAATGGTTTATCAAATTTACCATTATCTTTTAGCAACAAAGAGGTCTTTTTCCACTTTACTAATATCTGCCATCCACACTCACGTACCCTGTTAGGATTGAACTAGCTAGTGAACAACACTTGAACCTAACTATCACTTAATTCAGGGGTCCTCAAATGTTTTAAACAGGAGGCCAGTTCACTGTCTCTCAGACCGTTGGAGGGCTGGACTGCAGGCCCCAGGACGAGTTGGCTGCTAAGCAGGACAGGCAGCAGCGGCAAAAACACCCTGCGGGCTGGATAAATGTCCTGGGCGGGCCAGATGTGGTTTGTGGGCCATAGTTTGAGGGCACCTGGAAATGTTTGGCCTCAAGTAACACCACAGTCAGAATAAGATTATCTTCTCAGCGTTTGCTGCACTACCTTCATCACCTAGCATGTTTGTTAAAATCCAAATTTCTGGGCTATTCCATAAATACTGAATCAGACTCACGAGCAGGGCCGGGGAATATGCACATTTAACAAGCACCCCCCCCCCCCCAAATCATTACTAGGCACAGTGAATGATGGAAACTACATTTGATTCACGTCCCAAACTCTTTTTGGCATGCCATACTCAGAAGTCTTACTTATTTTTTATATGGACTATATTTTATCAGATCCACACAAGCATATACAAAAGCATTTTAAGTACGTGTTGAACAAATAGTTCATCAATTTTTTTTTCTTTATTCTTAAACATGTATTTGGCACTAGATTTCAGTTTCTTGTGTTGGAATCATAGCACAGAATAGGAAAGAGAACCATGATGGGGTGGAAGGGGGGAAGAGAGACAGTATTGTTAATTCATCAATTTACACGTCTCTAGAGATACGCATAGATACCCCACTCCCTCCATGAAATTGCACTCCTCACAGCACTTTCATAAGGAAGAGCGACCATTCCAAACTTACGGAGGAAAACTAGTTTTGCTCTAAGGCTTTGAATAAGTCTACGTGGGCAAGCAAAGTCTGTTAAGTTCCCCCCCTCACCCTTAACTTGGCATCAAAGAAAAAAATGGTCCAAATTTCATATGTATCTATCAAAGGCATAAAAGAGCCAATTTATCCTAAGAACGTTTTTTAGCATTTATGAAATGTATTTGATTATATTCAACATAATAAAACATAAAATAGTATCATAGCATACTGATGCTGGTAAAAATGCTCATTGTGGAAAAATTTTAAAGCATATCAAGAAATCTAATGATTTAACTAATTTCCCAAGTGGGATAAAAAAAAGGGGGGGGGGCATTAATCTAATGGTACATAGTAAAACATACTGGTATTCAACAGTCAGGGATTTTTATATATACAAAATAATACACTTGGTGAAATTATCCAACATCTACCACTTAGGAAAGACCTGAAATTAAATAAATGTTTAAGATGCAGAAGCCACAGGCACCATATTAGATCAGCATAGTCACACTCATCGAGGTCAAGGCCATGGCATTCACTGTGGGTCTGGTTCTCCTCCTCACCCGTTCATCCTCAGCCAGGCTCTCTAAGGAAAATGAATACAGAACAGAGAAGAAAAGCATCTCACTTGAATCAGATCTTTTTCTTGGATGTTCTCCTCAGCGTGGTGATGCTGGAGGCATTTCTCCCTCTAGCCATTCAGCCCGTTTGAAAATGTCTTTCCTCCTCTGCTTTTTAATTTCCTGTCTTATTACAATTATTGGCTCCTTCTCCTGCAAACCACCCTCACAACATTCCTAGCCAAGCACAATTGCATTGCATAATATTTTTTATTAGTACATACCAACCTATTCTTTTCCAAACCTTGCTTATTAATTTCATGCTAATTCCACACTTTGTATTAAAGATGATTTATTTAAACCACGTTCATGTCCAAATGCACGTAGCTGGAAAAATCTTCCCCTCTTGAGTTTCAATCATATTCCTGTAGCTGAGAACACTGCTCTCTGAACTAGTTACATGAACAATGTAATTCTCTCGCTGTCTTCAGTTCTTTAGCATCTAGAACTATGATGGCATTTTGAGCCACCACATTTTAGCCTATGGTGGCATTTGAGATAAAAAGCAAGAAGTGGGGCGGCGCCTCTGGCTTAAGGAGTCGGATACCAGCCCCACATACCAGGGGTGGCAGGTTCAAGCCCGGCCCCGGCCAAAAATGCACACACACAAAAAAAGAGGTGATTTCTTCTATGCAAGTATAGTCAAAGGAATAGAAATAGAAAGCACACTTAACACTTTTCAGGGCTCACTCATCTGCCCATTACTGTAAACAGTATAGGAAATTCAGCAGGAATTCACTGAAAGCCCCACTGCGTGAACAGTGGCCAACAGTACCACAGTGGTGCCACATTTTCACCCCCTGGTCAGGAAACGTCAAGTCCCATCATCACTTCAGCCAAAATCCAGACAGGGTGTCAGCTTTCTAATACAGTTCTGCAGATGCTGCTGATGGATGCTCTTCCGGATGTCACCAGAACGTGGGTATCAGAGAGGAAGTGATAAATATTTCTGCACTGAGGTATTCCTGTTACATGAGAACAATGGGTCTCACGCACACCACAAGGAAATGGACCAAAGGAACAACTGATGTTATAGTCAGTCCCACAGCTTGGGGTGGGGGCTCCAGGAGTGACACTTGGCCCAACACTCATCCTTAGTAAGGGCCTCAAATCCCCTAACTTCTGGCTTTCTACTAGAAGTAAATGTTAAATCGTTGAATATAAACATGTAAACCATACTATGGTTTTTGAGGCTGGCTTTGACTTTTTTTCCTTTTTGATTTTACTAAAGCTCTGAAAATGGAAGCGATCTGGGCCTCTCTCAACATTTGCTAGTTCTTTATTCCTTTCATAAAACTCCTCTCTGCAATGATGCTACTGGGACAGACTTGTCTGCATAGAGCACGCAGCAATCTTCCTGCTGTGAAGTTTTAACCTGAAGTTTTAACTGGCCTTGGGCAACCTTCTGGAGGGAGAGCCTTCCCCTGAGCAGCCTCTACCTTTGCCCTTTCCTCTGTCCTGCTGCTCCATTCCTTCTCTGTTCACTCACTTGCCTCTCAACCCATTAGAACCTGGTTTCAGCCAAGGGCCTGACAACAGTTGTATGCCCTCATCTGCATTTAATTCCTCATGTTCCTTAGTCCAGAAGCATGCGCATCTAAATGATATTTGCAACTGATGAAGAGGTTTGTTTCATTCTTCTAAAAAAGGAGGGTGGGGAAGAGTAAAAAAACAGACTGAAGAAAAAAAAAAATAAAAAAAATAAAAAAAAAAAACCAGACTGCCAGCATATACATGTATATACACATACACACGCAAAGAGCAGATGACAAGATTCAGGGTGCCTGGCCTAAGATTGGTCTTTTATGAAAGTATGTGAGTTGATGAGCTAAGTAGATGCTCAGGGAAATCTTTTGAAAGATTGTACTTGCTAGAGAACTGGAGGGAACTTTTTCCAATAGAAAAGTTGCTGTAAGGGAAGTCACAAACTCTAAAATAATACAAACCCAGTGTGCAACTGGTGTATGAAAGAAAAGGGGAGACATTAGGGAAAAAAATAAATAAATTCAGAGAAATTCTGGTCATCCACAGCTGCTCATTTCCACCCTTTTCTTTCCTCATTTCCACCAGTGAAAAGCATATGCCTATGCCTTGATCTTCAGTAAAGATATTAACATGCAGAAATTCTGGAGAATGGCTTAAGAAATAAAAGAAAACAGATACAACAATCACAAAAACTGAAAAAGCTTATTTCAGAGGCATACAGACCTTTTTTGCTGGGGTGTTTGGGCCAGGTAGGGAGTATGTGCTCAGTCACTTAGAGATTAATCAGGACAGACTTTGGAAAAAGCTGCCCCTGGAGCACTCTGTTACCCTATATCATTTACCAAGAGGTAAAGTGAGAGAACTCATGGTTATTTATTAAGCATCTATTATGTGCCAGGTTCTAAGCTGCATTTTATGTGTGGTCTCATTGCATATAGCACTGCTATTGGGTAGTAGTCTAATATTTTGTAAATCCAGACTCTGGGACTGACAGAGGTAAGGGAACTCATCTGTAAGCTCAATGACCATTCTGAATTTCCAAAGTACCTTGCAGAAAATGGAGTTGGGCAAAGCATCATAATCTCATATTTAAGGAATATTCATTTGCTAGGGCTTCAGTGACAAAGTGCCACAAACTGGATGGCTTAAGATATCAGAAATGTATTGTCTCATGATTCTGAAGGTTAAAAGTTCAGCTGTTGTCAGCAAAGCCATGGCTCCCTCTAAAATCAGAAAGGGAATCTTCCCAGGCTCTTCCTAGTTCTGGCAGTTTGCTGGCAATCTTTTTACCGTGTATCCATGTCTTCCCAGGGCTGTCTTCTTATAAGGATGTGAACTATATTAGATCAGAAGCCCACCCTGTTCCAGTATGACCTCATCTAATTATATTTGCAATGGTCCAATTTCTAAACCAATCACATTCTCAGGTACTAGGGCAGGCATCCTCAAACTACGGGCCGTGGGCCATATGCAGCCCGCCTAGGACATTTATCCAGCCCGCCGGGTGTTTTTGGAGCCTGCTTAGTAGCTGACTCATCCCAGGGCCCGCATTCCAGCCCTCCAACAGTCTGAGGGACAATGAACTGGCCCCCTGTTTAAAAAGTTTGAGGACCCCTGTAGGGGTTATAACTTCAACATACATTTTTTTTTGAGGGGGAGGATATAATTTAACTCATAAATAGGAAAATGATTCTAATTAAATATTTTAGTTACTGGATGATTTCCTATATTAAAAATATTTTAAAGACTGATCAATCCATTTAAACTATTCACAAGCTATAAAATTTGAAAAATCTATGTAATTATGTTATGAAGGCTATACAATCCATCTATTTCTTTTTAAATTCACGTCCACTCTTTTCTGTTCTTATATCATATGCCGTTTAAGGGCAAATTCTATGCTTACCTTCACTTTCTTTCTCCAAGGGCATTTAGTTTTTGAATTAGCCTTTAGAAAGGAAACTGATTAATGTCCAAAGATGAACTACGTCTAAGAAAATACACAAATGAATCATGACGATATGAGGTTAGCCCAGAGCAATAGTAGGGATGAAATCTATGAGGATTTTACAAAAAGATGTGATACTCCTAATTAAAAATATATTAGGAGCAGAATCTATGGAGATTATTAGAAATGTATTTGGAGCTATTAATTGTTCTATGTAGCAGCTTTAAAAAAGAACAGACTTAAATGTCTATAAAATCTTTAAGCTTTTCTTATATGTATTGACTGTTGGACTGATGCTTTATCTATGAAGCCAGCAGAAAATCTAATTATCTATCAACGAATCTATGAACAAATGTGAGACTGCCATGGAGTTTTAAGTAATATCTCATAACCATATTTCCCTCTATTAGTTAAAAACTCTTCTTAAAAATCATTCATCATAGCATATAATACTATAATACTTTATTGCGTGAGCATACACAATTCTGGACTGTTTTAGTTAAAATATAAACCAGATTTGTAACTACTAGCATATTTACATACCAACAATTAACTCAATATATCTTGAACAGCAGTTCTATTGAGAAAGATTAAACAAAACTTTGGCTATCCTGATGACAGAACCACTGTGCCTAGGAAATCTCTTCGTGGATCATCTCAAGTTAAACTTCAGTTCAATTTAGGTTAAATTATCATCTCATTTCTGATTGGCTGATCTACACTTAAGAGGTGGTAGGTATGCTGGTACTACAATTCTTATTTACACATTGTTTGTTCCAACCAACTTATCTTTCAACCCACCGTTTGAAGTTTTCTCTTCCCTCCAGAGTAATTCCCTGGTGACCGTACCAGCCCAGGTCTGCCCACTTCTTATTCCACTGCATCCTCTTGGATGCCCAGCACTCTAAAGGCCTCCAGGCTGGAAGAAGGGAGGAGCAGGTGGAGAAGGAATATGCGCTCATGGTCCTCTTACCCAGACACATGTACCTGGTATCACTCACCCCACAAAGAAAGTTCTGGGGAAACCAGGATGGGGTGAAACTGGGAAACATGGAGTCATCCTATTAAACTGTCATGAAAATCAAGTGATTTTTCTCAACCCAAAGTTTCTTTTTATTTAAAAAACTCATATATGTTCCTTCTAAAAAAAAAATTCAAACAATTCAGAATACTGTTAAGCAAAATGTAAATCTCCTCCTTGCTTTCCCATTGTCCAAATCTGGCCGCTCCTAATTTTGTTGTTAACTCTTCCTATTCTCAGAATATACGATCAGGTAGAGGCACATACATTTCATAACAAAAGAGGGCATATTCTCTGTGTTAGTCTTCAACACCTTTCTCTCCAAACATATGTTCTCTTCTTTTTACTTTGAAGTGATCTATAGATTGATCTCACATTGTTTTAAAAGTTAATCAGTGATCAATTGACATAGGTATATCATAATTCGTTTAAATTTCTATCTTGATGAAGACTCAGGTTGCTTCCATTATTTTCCTATTACAAACAACTGTCATAATAAACATCCTCATACACCTTCCTTGGGGCACAAGAGTACTTATACAATAGATTTATAGAAATGCTGAATGGACCTGAGCTTGTATTTAATTTTAGTGGGAAATATCAAATTGCTCTCCTAAAAGATTGTCCTGATTTACACTCCTGGAAGCACTGTGTGTAAGTGTATGCTCCCCCACATCCCTGAAATCACTAGATCTTAATCTTTTGTGGGTTTTTTTTTTTTTTTTTTGAGATAGAGCCTCAAGCTGTTGCCCTGGTTAGAGTCCTGTGGCATCACAGCTCACAGCAACCTCCAACTCCTGGGCTTAAGCGATTCTCTTGCCTCAGCCTCCCAACTAGCTGGGACTACAGGCACCCACCACAACAACGCCCAGCCAGTTTTTGGTTGTAGTTCTCATTGTTGTTTGGCAGGCCCAGGCTGGATTCAAACCAGCTCGGGTGTATATGGCTGGTGCCTTAGCCACTTGAGCTACAGGCACAAAGCCTGTGATCTTATTAGAAAAAACTTTACAGGATCTCACCTAATATACACAATCCAAGGGTACATTTCAAAACAGCTAAGACTATATTATAAATGTCTTACCACAAAAATAAGTGAGGTGATGGTTATGTTAATTAGTTTGATGTACACATTCCACATTGTATATCAAATCACATGGTACCCCATAAATGTATACTGTTATGATTTAATAAAAATTAAGTTAAAAATAAAAATATGTCAACATGACAGCACGCTCATTTATAAAGGTGCTATCCATAGGCTGGCCAAGTGCCTCTCTGTAGGTTTACATCACGGTAAGCACAGTGTACAAGCAGTTTTACATTTGCCTTCCTGTTTAACCTTCTGGATGTTACTTCTGACAGTATTGTTTGATATTTATGATTACAGTGCTGCATTCTGGAAATACTGGAGAGTTGAAACAGCTCTGAGAGACAGAGTCTAGAGTAGTCCAGGAGCTGGGGAGAGAGCTCATGCCTCTCAAGTACTCACAGGCCCACCCTAAGGCAGACCTCGGAGCCCTGGCTCCCAGACTCCGGGCTATATGCTACCATGAGCCACAGACCACTGTGTGTCCTCACTCGCATCTGAGTCGACAGCTACTCACTGGCTTTGGGACAATGAGCAAGTTAATAACATCTCTAAAAAGCAATATCTGCTTTTTTCTTCCGTAACATGAAGAAATACCTAAAATTGGATTAAATAAGATAATTATATGAAGCAATAACCACGGCATCTGATACACAGTTAATGTGTAAAATCAATACATTAATATTCATGTGATGTTCTGTACAAATATCCATTGAGGGAAAAGGGTCTATTTTATAATTTCAAGAAGACACTGTTCTCATCCCCAAGCCTTAAACATACAATCCCCACAAGTGGTAATTAATATGTCCCAATACCACCTCAATAAGGCTGCTTCTCAAAGGCAGTCAGCAGTAGCCTCTCTCCGGTGTCAGGACTGCTGAAATGAAGTTCAGCCCAGCCCTAAACACTTCCACTTGTAAAAGTCCTCTAAACTGTTAAGTCAGACTTCCCCAAGTTCCATACAAAAATCGTCTAGGTAATTTGCTCACTCTGCTTTCCAAAGGACAGCCTTCCCTTGCTTAAAAGGCAATACATTCAGCTCCTTGTTTCAGATGCTGGATGGTGAACTCTTCCTGGACCAGCACACAGGGTACATTTATATAAACACAATATGGCTAACACACTTCCTTGATTTGCTACATAGTAAAATTCACCTCCTTCCCCTTTCCTCATTAAATTTTCCATCTCCAGCATAAGCTAGTTCTAATCAAAGGAACCTGCCTTGAGAGATAAGAAATAAAAGCTTATTGGTTTTTCAAATCTTATTCTGCCCCCAAAAAGAGGGAAAAAAAAAAAAAAAACTTTATTTTTCAGTGGAAGATCAATGTGAGTCAGTTCACATGAAAATCTATTTTTCCTGACACATAAATCAACTGAGATAAGAATAGAATTGGATTTTTGTCTACGGGAAGGCCTGCTTCTTTAAACAAAATCATGCACATGTTACCACCACTGAGTACACACACTAGTACCCACACCCGTACAGCACGTTCCACCTGCTCTCTGTATCATTCATTCATCAGATGTACAAATTCCTTAGTTCTAAAACTAAGATTATTTGCATGCTGGATCTATCTCAGCTTTTGTGTTTTAATCCCTTTACTCCTACTCCCAAGCTCCACCCTACCTGGCCCTTCATGGCTTCCTGACAGCAACCTCATTTCCATGTCTTTGAACATATGACCAAACTATTCCTTCTGCCTAGAATTACTTCATCCTCCTCACACAACTGCTCACTTGTCAAACTCCTCCTCATCCTTTAAGGCCCGACTCAAATGTCTCTTCTATTCCTTTGTCCTTGTTCATCCTTCTCTTCTCCCATTACACTTTATATAGATCTCAAGTCAGCTCTTCCGAGGTCCATCTTAATTAGTTAGTATACCTTTCCCCTTCACTGAGATTTTATATCTCTTGAGAACCTGTATCTATGATGTGCCTGTTAAATCTTTTATTGCCTTTACAGCGAGAAACAGAGCTTCTCCCCCTACTGATTGCATATTTTGAGGCACTCCCTCAAGTGTTTTTGGTTCATTTTGTTTCCCTTTGTTAACATTGGTGAGGATGAAACTATTGTGAGCTTGTGAATGTTTTCTTTTTACTACTTGGGATAACTGGCGGGGTGGAGTGGGGAGGTTGGTAACCCTGGTTTAGGTGTAGGCCGTTCATCTGAGTGCCTGTTCCAAAGTCTGACTTGTTGAATTCTTAGCTAGAGCCACAGTTCTTGCTCTTCTTTCTCGATGTTATCTTTTTTTTGTGTGTGTGTGTGTGTAGCTTTATTCTGCCTGGCAATATAACAGTGTGTTAGGCTCTGTGTTAATGACTAAAAGTTTCTCCATTAACCCATTTTTTTAAAACAAAAATTATTTAATGATTAAGCTCTATCAGCAGGCTTTCTTGGCCAGATATGTGTTTCTGGCTGTAATAAAGTTGCTACAGTAAGAAAAAAAAAAATGGGCAGCACTTATGGCTCAGTGAGTGGGGTGCCGGCCCCATATACTGAGGGTGGTGGTTCAGGTGTGGCCCTGGCCAAACTGCAACAAAAAAATAGCCTAGCAATGCAGCAGACACCTAAGTCCCGGCTACTCGGGAGGCTGAGGCAAGAGAATCACCTAAGCCCTGGAGTTGGAGGTTGCTATGAGCTGTGACTCCACGGCACTCCACCAAGGGCGATAAAGTGAGACTCTGTCTCTATTAAAAAAAAAAAAAATCTTTTATCACGTTTACATAAAGACTTCACAAGACTTACATGTTGACAACCATACAGGGTTTCCTGGCTCAGTGTCTGTAGCTCAGCAGTTAGGGCGCTAGCCAGAGCTGCTGGGTCCGAATCCAGCCCAGGCCTGCCAAACAACAATGACAACTACACCCAAAAAATAGCCGAGTATTGTGGTGGGCACCTGTAGTCCCAGCTACTCGGGAGGCTGAGGCAAGAGAATCACGTAAGCCCAAGAGCTGGAGGTTGCTGTGAGCTGTGATGTCACAGCACTTGACCCAGGGTGACATAGTGACTCTGTCTCAAAAAAAAAAAAACATACAGGGTTTCCATTTACATGTACTATTCATATAAAAATCCATCCACAGCCCCCAGTAACTACAAATCAATTTGCAAGGCCAGCAGAAGACATTGGGTGTTTTTAAAATTTTGATTGATTTTGGTGTCACTTTTACAGATTTCAAGTTACAAATTGATTTCCCCACTGGCATCAGAGATTTGAGGATCTGAAAGAACAAATCAAATAACTTGCCTTTTGTCTTGACTTTCACATTAGAAGTCGCTAGGCTCAGCTGCGTTGACAGTTTAATATACAAGACATGAGCAGTCCCAGAGTCACATCGTTTCATACAGTTGTCCAATATAGACAGGCAGCAGAGATGAGGCAGTCCCTGTCTGAGTTGGGGTCAACAAGTATCTATTAACTCTGAACAAAGCAGGTCAGTCCCTTTGTCTCTAAAGAACTTGTGTCAATACCTAAGTGAATCACAAATATTCAATTACTATTTTGAACCCTACTTCTATACATATCCAACCATCATCCCGGATGCAGTTAGCTCAAAGACAATAATCTTTTATTTCCACATTTGATACTTTTTAGTTAATTGATAATATGAAAACATGCTGAGATCCAGGCTGAGACCTCTTTATAGGAAAGATGAGCAGGACAGTGAAGGGAATATTCACTTTGTATAGACACTTTATAACCCCCTGGGAATCCATAAGTTCATGACATACATTTATTTATGAAATAGGGTCTCTACATCTACCTAAATATGAAAAACTGCAATACAATGTATTCCAGGATGTTAAGCTTTAATGGTGATACAGCTGGCTGCCTTGTCTTTTATTCTAGGCTGTTACACAATCATTCTTATCAAGATATTCCCCTGCACAGGAACCTAGAATGACTCTTTATGACCTATGACCTATAGAATATGTCCAAATCCCTAGACCAGCATTGAGGATCAATCACAGGTTGCCTCCCAACCAAGGAAAAGTAGCATTCATTTTCTGAGCATTTACTATTTATACATCAGACATTGCATTAACAGTTTAGACATATTTTCTTATGTACTCCTGACCATAGCCCTACCAAAGAGCCATAGTTTTCAATTTAAAAATGAGGAAATGTAAGCTTAAAATGATAATGTAACTTTCATGTAGCAAGAATTTGAATAGTGATTCTAAGCCGTCTTACTTAAAGCTGTATTGAATGGGTCTGTAATTGCTGATTACATCTTAACGTGTATCCTCAGATCAGCTGGTGCAAGGAACACAGTAGACACTTCACAAACTTTTTTTTTCTTTTTCATTTTTATTTAGAGACAGGGTCTTGTTCTGTCACCCAGGCTAGAATGCCTGGCACAATCATAGCTCTCTGCAGCCTCGAACTTCTTGGCTGAAGGGATCCCCTTCCCTCAGTCTTCTGAGTAGCTGGGTCAACAGGTGCAGACCACCAGGCCCAGCTAATTTTTATGTTTTATAGAGGCAAAGTCTCACTATGTTGCCCAACCTGGTATTGAACTTTGGCCTCGAGCAGTCCTCCTACCTCAGCCTCCCAAAGTGCTAGGATTATAGGCATGAGCTTGTACACTAGGCTGACACCTCATAAACTTTTGTTGAAGAACACAGGACCCTGTGTTTTTGTTGCTTTTGGTCTGTATTGACCAAGTCTGCCCACCACACCTTCAACCCCCTTTGGAGGTCATGTTCTTCCATAGTACTTCCTAGGACTAACCTCTCCAGCCCACTTGGCTCTCTCCTTTACTCATAGTCTAGCCTAGAAACATATGAATAATGTTCTACTTCTCTGTGACATTTATGTGTTTGTTCTCTTCCTTTTTCATTTATTTTTGTTCATATTGTCTCATCAGTTCTTCAACTTGGAATTCTTTATATCACCTAGCTAAAGACTTAGACCCAAGTAACAGATGACATAGGCATTTTCTGTGCTGGGTTGTACTCTACCCCCCTTCAAGGCTATGAGATGAAAACTATTTTAAGTATTGCTATTTTATCAATTTGGAACAGTTTTTTTTTTTTTTTCAAACATAGTACCTGGTTGTAGAGTAAATTATTATTTTAACTTTAATCTGTACATACTTCCTTCAGAAACAACAGTGATATTTTTTAACCCTCCATGTCAAGGATCAGAAAACTAAAATGGGACTTACAGCCTCTGCCTCAGGCTAATGTACCATCTGTGAGACAAATTACCTTCACCTTTCCTGACCCTGGGACTGACGAGGAAGCCACTATGTGCTTTACTCCTTCACATACAAATCTATCAAACATTCTAATAAACATTTTCCTTTTTTACTCTGCCTTTTCAGTCTAGGAATAAACAGAAAAAGAAAAATGTTTCTCATTTACAGTAACCTTTATTACTCAGCTTAAGAAGGCAGGGTCTTAAATCTCTATGTAAATGCAGCAAAAGGATATATCCTACTGAACAGGAAGTCCAAAGGGTATTATTATGATACACCACGTGATGTAGCATTTTTAGTGTTCTCTTTGTCCACATAAAGGCTTCTAAAGAGTTAAAAAATAAATCCATGACGTTTTGCTCTCTGGAAGAAATTTGACAATTTAAGGGCCAAGCTTAAGAATACTAATAAATGAATGGAGATTATTATTTTTTTTTATTGTTGGGGATTCATTGAGGGTACAAGAAACCAGGTTATACTGATTGCATTTGTTAGGTCAAGTCCCTCTTACAATTGTGTCTTGCCCCCAAAAGGTGTGTCACACACCAAGGCCCCAATGAATGGAAATTAAAGAAAATTTTAGAGGAATTACATGGTATCTCTGGACTATTGATGACAGCTATCCTTTTATCAAAAAGGTGTGAGGTACTAATGGGCATTTGGGTTGTTTCCACATCCCTGCAATTGTGAATTATGCTACTATAAATATTCTAGTGCAGTTGTCTTTATAATAAAATGTCCTTTATTTCCTAATACACACACACACACACACACACACACACCAGGGAGTACTACTCAGTCACAAAAAAGTGGTGACCCAGTATCTTTGTACGAACCTGGATAGACCCAGAGATCATGCTTCTAAGCAAAATATCACAAGAATTAAAACACCACATGTACTTGGGTTGAAACCCGTTGATCCGCACTTATGTGCACATGTGGAAGTAAAACTCAGTGGAAGGGAGGGAGAAGGGTTGGGTTGATTCACACCTGATGGGGATAATGCTCACATTCTGTATGAAGGGCACACTTACAACTTTTATCTGAGATGTACAAAATAAACTAACCACAAGATGCAGATCCCTGTAATTTTTTTCTGGGAAAACAACAGTGGGCAGTAATATCTCATTATAGTTTGGATTTGCATTTTCCCATTGATTAGTGACCTTGAGAACATTTTCATGTACCTGTTGGCTATTTGGCCTTGTTGCTGAAATGTAATCAACAGAACTGGGCAAAAGAACGCATTCAATTCTGGGTCCAGTTGGTCCATGAAACCTCCCACAGATAATCTATCTGGCTAGAAGATGGACCCCAAGTTGAGTTTGGACACATAACCAATGACAATGAAACCATGAGACAGAAAAGTGTTCATTTATATTCTTTTCCCATTGTAATTGAGATTTTTATTTTCCTAGTGAGTTAAGTCCTAAATTCTGGATCTTAACCCCTTACCAAATATACGGTTTTCAAATATTTTCTCCCATTTAGTAGGTTGCCTTTTCATTTTGTTCACTATTTCTTTTGCTATGCAGAAATGTTTTAGGTTGCTGTCCTATTTATTTTTGTTTTTGTTACCTGTGCATTTGGTGTCATATCTAAAAACCATTACCAAGTTCAAAATTATGGAGAATTTCGTCTATATTTCCTTCTAATAGTTTTAGATGGATATATTAATTAGATTTATTGTGATAATTTCATAATATATATCAAAAAATCATGTACATCTCAAACAATATACACATACACGTGTTTGTTAATTGAATCTCAGTAAAGCTGGGAGAAATGAATAGTATGTGTATACAACTTTAGTTTTAAATCATTAAGGAGATAATATTAATGGCTATTTAAAAACCACTTATGGCGCCAGGGACAACTACCAAAAGGCAAGAAAAAATTATTTTGAATTTTATCATGAATTGACTCTAAATTTAAAAGTACTCCTTCCATCCCATTATCACTCTAATGATATAGAATTATTTTCCCTGCTCATTCCCCATGTGACCATCACTTTCCTTCACTCCCTGCTCTGCTTCTCAATCCATTTTAAAGTCTTCCACCTCCCTGAGTCTCTGGAAATATCTGAAAAAGTCACTCGTGCTTTTCTTGGACTCCACTTACTATTTGATGCTGTTGGGATCCTCTTTTGGTGATTCTCATGACTTTAATCTCTCCTCTTCATTCACCCTCTCTTTCAGTCTTAATCTCTTCAGTGGGTCAAATTCCCAAATCCCCCCCCTCAGTTTTTCATTCTTCACTTCTCCTACCTGTGCTTCCGAAAACATCTATTCCCTTGATGAAGTCCAAATGACATGATTGTGCTAGTTATTCCCTTTGTGTCTCCAACCCTTAACTTTCTCTTCATCTCCCAAGCTGAAATTTAAATTGTCTATTAAATCTGTTCATAAAACATCTCACCAGATCACCTCAAACTCTGTAAGTCCAAAACAAAATACAAAATTGTCCTTTTTTATACTCTAAACTTCTTTTTTATTCTCTTGTGTTCTCTGAGTCATGGAAAATGCTGCTATCCTTGGGCTCATCTATGTGAGAAATCTAAAATGGAGAAAGAAAGTATAGGCTATGGAGAATATGCTACTAATAAGTGGTTTAATAACTGGGAAGTCAATTTTTCCAAGTGGAGTTCAATTTCCTCATTTTAAAGTTCTGTTTTTCTCATATTTTCAGCATTCATTAAAACACCAATTAATGACCACTCAGTGTACACCCAAATCACTCAATTTAGGTCATGTGAAAAAAAAATACACATACAAATTTTTAAAAATAATCACTTTACAAGTATAGGTGATGCTGGAATTTCATATTGCTGAGAGGGATAACAGTGCTTATAATTTTTGCAATTTGTTGCTTTGCTGTGTTGAATCAGGGTCCCATGTCTTTGTTTCTACTAAATTAGAAAATCCAATTTATAACATGGATCACTGGGATTTTTATTAAGTGCCTGTTGGCCGTTTCAAATAGTTTAGGGTTTCCCTTGGGAAGACGTGAGAATGTGTATGTATGGGAAGAAGAGAGAAATAGGTGTATGGTGACCACACGGTTGACTGACAGAAACTATGTTCCCTAAACCTTGCTTCCTCCTCTCCCTTGGTGTATAGCTACTCTGTGTTCTTCAACCTCTCTAAGTTAGGTATGGCCTTGCTGCTGAATCCTAAGCAGCAGAATTGGGCAAAAGAACACATTCTACTTTGGATCAAGTTAGTCCATGAAACCTCCCACAGTTGATCTGTCTGGCTAGAGTGAATATGGCCCCCAAGTTGAGCATGGGCATCATAAACCAGTGATGGTGAAACCACAAGGTGGAAAGAGCCTTGGTCCCTGAAATACCATTTGGAGGAGAGCTGCCCCACCAGGCACCTTCTCACTGAAATCTGACGGGAAGGAGAGATAAATTCTTACCGTGTTAATCACTGGATTTATCTGCAATAGCTATAAACTTGACCTTAACTAATACACATGCACTAGAAAACAACTTCTCCTACAATATTAAAAACATGCTTTATAATTACGAGAATGTAAAAATTTCAAATATTTTATTTGAAAATAAAAATAACTTTCAATTAGATCCAAGATCTAGGCATGAGAAAGGATCAGCTATTACCAAAATGTATACAACAAAAAACTCGAAGAATAATTTACCCTGGACTAATTTCTAAGTAGGTAAGACACTGAGGATCCTGCCCTATATACTCCCCTAAGAAACACTGACATCTCTCATTTCACTAATTATAAAGACACAACTTAGAAGAGGCATTATCACCTTAGAAAATATTGTTTTATACATGTATAGATTTTATACATAGGTATGTATTTTGTATATATAGATGATATAGTACATTTGTTCCCAGATTCTTTGTCTCAAACAATTGTTTTTGCTCTTTATTAATGATTTCAGGTATTATTGGTTGTAATAGAAATGAAAATCCATCACACATATTCACAGCCCCAGTATGTATTTATGTTCATTTGTGTCACGCTCTGGTCCTTGTCCCTGCACATACTCAATATATGAATATTCAATATTTGCATCTGTCCCCTAACAGCATGGATGGAGTCTTAGAATCTCTATTATCCGTTAACATCATGTTCTGTGTATTGGGCCACGCATCTTCCTTTTTCCCTGTGTATTTAGCTGTCCTGCTGCTGTCCCCCTCCCCCACTTCCACCCTCAGTCACTCAGTAATGTTTAGTTTCCTAATTGACACTTGGCAGTTAGACTCACGCTTGACTGAATTCAAGTCCTATAGAGAAAATGTCTTTTTCTTTCCTTTGAATTTTATTTAGCAATACTTGTAGGACTTCTATTCATTTCCAAAGAAAACTAAGATATGAATAGAATTTTGAGTTATTGTTTACACACATGATGGAACCACATAACACTATTTGCTATAAAGCAGAATGGATTATAAGTTAGGGCCTCTGTACACCTTACAAGAGAACTTAATTACAAGCACTTTAATAGGGTCTTGTCATGAGGGTCTCTGGCGTGGATTCACGGGCAGTAGTAGAGAGAGAGGGGTGGAAGGTACAAACATCATGTAAGAGATTAATTGGCCCAGAGGCTTGCTTGGGCGATACAGGATTGTGTGTAAAATTCAGTCTTTTTAATTATAACATTTTAGTAAACCTTAATTTTTAAGAGCTCAGCCTATGGAGCTTAGGTTAGGTCAACTCTGCCACTTCCAGAGTCTCTTGTCCCTTTGTCCCCTCATCAATAAGATAAACTTAATGGCATAGCCTACCTCACAGAGGTGCTGGGAGAACTAAATGAGAAAATTTATATAAGGAGCTTAAAATAATGTCTGGTACATGGTAGATATTAAAAAATCTTCTAAGCAAGAACATTACTAATAATGCATAGTGCATTTTCTTTAGGAAAAAAGAAGTTCCTATATTGCCAAGTAATACTATATACGCCACTGCATTGACTATATGAAAACTACATATAAATAGAGAGACAGTGTCTCACTCTGTCACCTGGGTTTAGTGTCATGGCATCATAGCTCACAGCATCCTCCTGGGTTTAAGCGGTCCTTCTGCCTCAGCCTCCTGATGGGCTCAGACTACAGGTACCCATCAAAATGCCTCACTAGTTTTTCTAGTTTTAGTAGAGATGGATCTCACTCTTGCTCAGACTGATCTCAAAATCCTGAGTTCACGAGATCCACCCACCTCGACCTCCCACAGTGGTAGGATTATAAGTGTGAGCCAATTATTTAAAGCCAGATTGCATATTGGTGGCATAGGGCTGGTCTCCCAAAGCATTTGGTTTGGCCAGGAAATACATATGACTGTTTCTACCTCTTTGCTTCAGAATGATGGATGACAGCCATACTTGTAGGACTTCTTGGATGGATGACTCTCCGAAGAAGATGATCTAGTTCCAGAAAAAAATAGAGAAGCTTTGGAGAAGGATATATCTGTTTAGAATGCTGGCATCACTACTTGTAATGTTACCTTGGATATATTTATTAGCCTTTTTGTGCATCATTCTTCCTCATCTGAAAATCTGGTCCCCCTTACAGGACCATTGACCCTGGCTCAAAACACATATTTAGTCTATGACTGCCCCTCTTTCTCTCTTAACGTGTTTCAGTAAATTGTAGTCAAATCTATTGTGCTTAACTTTGTACCATAACACCATAGACATACATTCTGGTCAATATTAAACTTTCATTTGCTCACTTCATCAGACAAAAATATGTCTTCAGGGCAAAACTAAATAATAATATTAGAAAGACAGAATGGCCCTGGAGACATTGTCTGTATTGAAATCCCAGCCCTGCTACTGACTACTTGACCTCACACATGTACCTTGACCTCTCTGTGTCTCAGTTTCCTCACCAGTAAAATGGAGATAATATTTGCGTCTAAATGGGATCATTGTGAGGATTAAATGCACAGTACTTTCAAAAGTGCCAGGCAAAGTCTGATGGGCTTGACTCGAGTATTACCTATCATCCTCCCTCCTCCTCCTCCATCATCTTCATCATCCTCACTACCTTCCAATTCAGTGGCACACCTATTAGTAATCTCATTTCAAAGGCTGAGTGTTCAAAGAGGAAAAAGAAAGATGACTTCTATGAAAATAAATGCTATTTTTACCTTCAGAGCTTCAAAAACCACTTTCACATTCAGCCCCAAATGAATTTATCATGCTCTGTTCTGACCTTGTTTGAGTTTAAGCATGGCCAGGCCTACGGGCACTTCTTTTACCTAGTGGGGTAGAGTGGCTGCGGAGGAGTGGCACTGGGGTGGGAAGGATAAAAGAAATGGAATGGGTTCTGTTCCAAATTCGTTGGCTAAACACTTCTAAAATAAAATCATATGCAATACTACGTGAAGTGTTAAAACACATTAGGGGTTGTTTGAGGACACAGACAAAATAAAAGCTACACTAATGCTGTACTTTCCTAAAACATATGCTGATACATTTTGAACTATATACTATGTAGGCAGAAAGATATCAGCTCAAGAAGTAAATTACTCATTCTCTCTGCTCAAATGTACATTGCGTGTAGTGGTGAAAGTGATTCATTCTCACAGATTAATAAGTGTCTTTCACCTAAGACTGTAATCAGATTGAACAAATTGAACTGTCTCCTGGTAGTTTCCATGAGAAATGACATAAATCCCTGTGTTTGCACACTGTGATTTCAATAGAAATGAGAGTTTGGAAGGGTCACCTCAGGGGAAGAGAACAAGTAAATGAAGGCTCGGCTCACATTCCAAGAATACTCTTCAGGAATTTGAAAGGAAAATGGAGTTTAGGATGAGGAATATGAGATGGTCTGGGTAAAGAAAAAGCTTTGCAAGTAAAGAAAATACATTGGCTTGCAAAACACTTTGCAGAAGAAAAATGTTTTATAACATTCCAAATAGTTTCTCTGACTCACCTCAAGGACTAATTTGTGAACCCAAAGCTACCACCTCACACAGCTCTCCCGTGCTGTTCCCTTTCTCAGCACTTGAATTGGGTACAGAAGCTAAGAAAGGAGACTGGAGAAGTGGCTTCCAGTACAGAATCAAGTGTTGATCTTTTAAATCTAGCTCTTTATCACAGTGCTATATACCCCGGAACTGCAATTAGGGTTGAGAAATTTTTTCCTTTAAAAAAAAGGCACATATAGAACATATATCCAGTTTTATAGAACATATATCCAGTTTCCCAGAAAAAAAAAATTCCTTTTTCTCAAACAAAAGAATTAAGATATTATATATAAAAAAAGCTAACATGCAAACCTAATTCCTGGAATAAATAATACATCTTTTATATCTTTTGCCTTTTAATTAAATATGAAAACACGTTTAATTTTAAAATAATTATATTTTCATAAAAGTTATTTATCACTGTAATTCCTAGTTACAAATTTATTATTGAAGACTATCAAATATATGAAAATTTCAATGTCATGGATTATCACTTTATAACAAAGTGACAGCCAAGATCACATACCAAAATTAGAGGTATATTGAGATCTTTGATAGTGTCGCATTAACTCGAATTGGTCATTATGTCCCAAAGTGATTTTTGGCACAAGAGATAAAGAGAGATTACAAGAATATATCTTGTAATAGACATTGCACCTACGTTGGTTAATTCTTCATCAGTGGGAAGTTTGGCACTTCCTAGTGTGATACTATAAACGTTCTTGTAAAGGATCATTATGATCTTAGAAACTATGAGTCAGATACTGTTCAACATGAGGATGAACTTTAAGGTGTTTCTGAAGGTCATACAAGACCAATTGGTCTTTTTAATGCTTTTCAACAGATCTTCATTGCCCTTTTAAAAAATCAATATAAAGGAACATAAAAGTTGACATGTTCCAAGATTTTTTTATCAGTTCTTCAGTACCGCTTAACTTTATTTCCTTAACTACTCCAAAATTATGCTGATCTATTCTTTGACGGGAATTGTTTCCTTATCTCCCAAACCCTCCTCTCTCAGGCCACACTTGACCCCTGGAGTAAGGCATCTCCCATACAACAGCAAGGAGGAGGGAAGACAGATGACAAAACAGGGAGGTGACAAGATTGTTACAATTTTGTTTTTCCATCTCTAGTCCTGAAAGAAAGAGAGAAGTGATCCGAAAAACAGAATTAACTTTACTAACATGTTTTTCCAGTGAACAGGTAGACAGAACACTGTTGGCATTGAAGTAAATTGTTTTTATCTTGCATGCATGCCTGCCTGGCCAATAACTGATGCTCACCTTAGCTGGAAGTGACCACTGAATAATAGTGCAAAATGATGCTGCCGGGTTAAGGGGAGCAGCAAGAATATGATTTGACGCACTCTAAAATTTTCATGTTAAGCAAAACATTCACAAATTTCAGGGTGGGCAAAGGACTTGAAGAGAAACTTCTCTGAAGAAAACAGGCACATGGCCTATAGATACATGAAAAAATGCTCATCATCCTTAATCATCAGAGAAATGCAAATCAAAACTACTTTGAGATATCATCTAACACCAGTAAGTTTAGCCCATATCACAAAATCCCAAAATCAGACAAGCTGGCATGGATGTGGAGAAAAGGGAACACTTCTACACTGATGGGACTGCAAACGTTCCTTTTGGAAAGACATCTGGAGAATACTTGGAGAACTAAAAACAGACCTGCCATTTGATCCTATAATTCCTCTACTAGGTATATATCCAGAAGACCAAAAATCACACTATAACAAAGATATTTGCACCAGAATGTTTACTGCAGCCCAATTCACAATTGCTAGGTCTTGGAAGAAGCCCAAGTTCCCATCGACCCAGGAGTGGATCAATAAATTGTGGTATATGTACACCATGGAATACTATGTAGCCCTAAAGAAGGATGGAGACTTTATCTCCTTCATGTTTACATGAATGCAGCTAGAAAATATTCTTCTTAGCAAAGTATCTCAAGAATGGAAGAAAAAGTATCCAGTGTACTCAGCCCTACTATGAAACTAACTTACAGCTTTCATAGGAAAGCTATAACTGAATTATCACCCAAGAATATGGGGAAAGGGGAGAAGAAGGGGAGGGGAGAGGAGAGGGATGGTGATTGGTGGGGTCACGCCTATGGTTCATCTTATAAAGGTACGTGTGAATTTTTCTAAATGTAGAATATAAATGTCTTAACACAATAACTAAGAAAATGACATAAAGGCTATGTTAACCAGTTTGATGAAAATATTTCAAATTGTATATAAAAATAGCACACCGTACCCCATGACTGTATTAATGTACACAGCTATGATTTAATTTTTTAAAAAAAGGAAAAAACAAACCAAAAAATCAATAATTTAGATATTTAAAGGTTTTTGAACATTGAGTGAAATGCTAAACTTTGACATTAATTCTTTATCCAAAAAAAAGAATAGAGGTCAGTGGAAAATATTCTTATGGTGGAAGATATATAAATAGTTATTGGTGTTGGTATTATTATGAATAAACAGTTCAAATTGTTCTATAAAGGCTGAGTTTTGCTTGCATTAATCAACATGGACTACTTATGAAAACAACTTCCAAGAAAGAACCAAGAGTTTACTCAGGTCTTTAAAGTTAAGATAAAATATCCTATTTACATTAATGTTATCAATACTTAGAAAAAGAAGAGAATATGAAATTTTGCTAAATTATCTTATTAGGATGATACATTATTATAATAGTAGTTCTTATGGAAAAATAATATCGCTAGATATTTCTATGATATCTTCTAATATGCACCATTGAAGATAAGATGGTGATACATGGTTGGTTTCATCTCTAGGCTTTCTATTCTATTCCATAGATCTATATCTCTATTTTTGTGCCAGTACCATGCTGTTTTCAACAACGTAGACTTGCAGTATAACCTGAAGTCTGATAACTTGATGCCTTCAGATTTGTTTTTATTTCTTAGAACTACATTGGCTATTCTGGGCTTTCACCGGTTCCATATAAAATGAAGTATGATTTTTTTCAATATCTTCAAAGTATGACACTGGTGCTTTGATGGGATTGCATTAAATCTATAGCTAGACTTGGGTAGTATGGATATTTTAACAATGTTGATTCTTCCCAACCATTAGCATGGTATACTCTCCCATTTGTTAATGTCTTCTGCTATTTCTTTTCTTAGGGTTTCATAGTTCTCCCTGTAGAGATCCTTCGTGTCCTTTCTTAAGTATAGTCCCAGATATTTCATTTTCTTTGAAGCCTCTATGAAGGGTATTGTGTGTTGATTTGATGCTCAGCTTGACTATTATTTGCATATATGAAGGCTACTCATTTGTAAACATTGATTTTGTATCCTGAGACAATATTGTATTTCTTCACCACTCCAGGAGCCTTATGGCTGAGATCCTGAGGTCTTCTAAGTATAAGAGCATATTATCAGCAAAGACTGAGAGTTTGACCTCCTCTGTCCCCATGTGAATACCCTTGAGCTCCTTCTCTTGCCTGATTGTATTGGTTACCATTTCAATCACTGAAATGAATAGGAGTAGTGACAAAAATTCTAGAAGAAAGTGTGTGGAAAACTCTTGACAATATCAGCCTCGGAACATATTTTATGAAGACCCCTTAGCAATTGCAGTAATGCCAAAAACAAATAAATGGGACATGATCAAGCTAAAAAGCTTCTGCACAGCTAAGGGGATAACAACTTAAGCAAACAGACAACCTTCAGAATGGGGGAAGATATTTACATGCTACACATCTGACAAATTAGCAGTTAACTAGAATCTACAGAGGACTCAAACTAATCAGCAGAAAAAGAGCAAACAATCCCATTTAGAAGGGAGCAAGAGACATGAACAGAACCTTTTCTGAAGACAGATGAACAGCCAATAAACACATGGAAAAAATGCTCATTGTCCCTAATTATCAGAGAAATGTACATCAAAACCACCCAGAGGTATCACCCAAGCCCCATAAGGACAGCCCACATCACAAAGTTCCTAAGCTATAGATGCTGGTGTGGATGTGGAGAGAACGGAACACTCTTACACTGTTGGTGGGACTGTGAACTAATACAGCCTCTATGGAAAGAAGTATGGAGAACACTCAAAAAGCTAAAAGTAGGCCTTCCATTTGATTCCATAATCCCATTACTAGTTATCTATCCAGAAGAAAAAAATCATTTTACCATAAGAACATTTGCCCTAGAATGTTTTTCGTGGCTCAATTCACAATTGCCAGGTTGTAGAATCAACCCAAGTGCCCATTAACCCTATGTGGACTAATAAACTGTGGCATATGAATACCATGGAATACTATTCAGCCACAAAAAAGATGGAGACTTTACAGCTTTTGTACTTACCTGGATGGAGTTGGAGAACCTTCTTAGTAAAGCAGGACAAGAATGGAAAAGCAAGTATCCAGTATTCTCAATACTGATATGAAACCAAAAGATAAACAACTACACACCCACATGACGGAAAAACAATTAAAATCAAGTGGGGGGGGACAGCAGGATGGAGACTGGTAAGCTCTCACCTAAAAGGCACAATGTAAGGGTATGCAGCACACCCCTTAGGTGAAGGGCTCAAGTACAACTTGACAAACAATGTCAGCTAAGCATCTGTACCCTCATATTAATCTGAAATTTTAAAAAATTAAATTAAACACACACTGTATTTCTCCTTTTTCTTGTCCCTTTTTCCAAGGTAAAAATTGAGATAGTAACATATCAGCATAACTTCAGCCCTCTGTGATTTTAAAATCACTTGAAATTTTATCACATTCCTTGGAAACCCTAACAAACCTATCTCTGCAGTTGCACGAATCTCAAGACTTGAACAGCAGCTCACGAACCTATGTACTTAAGACTTTGAATGAACAGAGATGTCTCAGCCCATCCAGACGCAATGTAAATGATGAAACTTCAATTCTTTAAATTATTCCTATGGCATAGCTAGAAACTGAATTCTGGAGGATGTGAGAGTGGGAAAGGGTAATTAGCAAATGATGCCACATTTCCATTACGCATTATTATTGCTAAAACTCATTGCTTGTTTTAAGGAATAAGTTTATCCTTTTCCCATAAATATTAGGAAGTAAAAGTGTATTTGCATTTCCATAAAGCAAAACTATGTTTCTTCAATCTTAACTCTCTGATGAGGAAGCTGATTCCAAAAAATAATTTTCTGAGTTAAAATATATAATCAAGGAGAGGAGCTTCTCCTTCAAGATGGAATAGAGGCGGGGAGCAGAGAGGGAATGTTTAGTTCTCCAACATTACTATCAAATCAGCTGGACCAAAAGGGAAAAATCAGAACAATCTGAAACAAAGCAATACCAGGTACTGGAACCCATCTGATTTGCTCTCTAACATCTGCCAAATAGTGTTGGCAATCAAAGAACAGCCACAGCTTGGCAACATTTGAGGGCGAGGCAAAGGGCACCTGCTATAGAGAGAAGGGAACTCAGTGGCGGGGGCTGCAAACCATCGCCCACAGGCCAAACCCAGCCTACTGCCAATTCTGTCTGACCCATGCATGGAGCTGAAAATGGGTTTACATTATTAAATAGTTTACAAAAATCAAAGGGAGAATATTTCATGACACATGAAAATTACATGAAATTTAAATGTCAGTGTCCATCAGTGAAGGGTTACTGGAATAGGCCCACACTCATTCATTTATATTTTGTCGATAGCTGCTTTTAAATTATAATGGCAGAACTGAGAAGCTCTGACAGAGACCATGCAGTATACAAAGCCCAAAATACAAAGCTGGTCCTTTACAGAAAAACTTTGCCAAGCCTGACTTTAGGGAATCTCAGGTATAAAACCCACAGGGCATTTTTTAGTCCTAGACTGACTCCTCCTGAATCCCTTCCTTACTTCCAAAAGAGACCCCAAGGTTTCAGCCCATCTATGTTGTTTTGTAAGGTCTCTTCCCTATCAGGACACCTCAAGAGTCAGATACAGTTGCCCGAGCACGTGCACCTTGCCTTAGTCTGCTCTGGCTGCTATCAGAAAATATCACAGACGGTATGGTTTGAGCACCAGAAATCTATTTCTTATACGTAGTTCTGGAGGGTGGAAAGTCTCAGGTGTTCTCAAACTACAGCCCATGGGCCACGTGCGGTCCAGGTGTTTTTGCCACCACTGCCTGTCCTGCTTAGCAGCTGACTTGTCCCACAGTCCAGCCCTCCAACAGTCTGAGGGACAGTGAATTGGCCCCCTGTTTAAAAAGTCTGAGGACCTCTCGTCCAGATCAAGGTGCCAACCAATTCAGTTTCCGGTGAGGGTTTCTCCCTAGCTTACAGAGGGCCATCTTCTTGCTATATCCTCACGTGATGTGTGGGAGAGAGAGCAAGTGAGCACACACTTACTCTGGTGTCTCTTCCTCTTCATACGAGGGCACCATCCCAGTTGGATTAGTGCTCCACCTTTTTTTTTTTTTGAGACAGTCTCACTATGTCACCCTTGGTAGAGTGCTGTGGCATCACAGCTCACAGCAACCTCACACACTTGGGCTCAAGCAATTCTCTTGCCTCAGCCTCCCAAATAGCTGGCATTACAGGTGCCCACCACAATGCCTAGCTATTTTTTGTTCCAGTTGTCATTGTTAGTTAGCTGGCCTGGGCTGGGTTCGGGGCTGGGTTCAAACCCGCCCACTTCGGTGTATGTGGCTGGTGCCATAACCATTGTGCTATGGGTGCCAAGCCAGTGCTCCTCCATTATGACCTCATTTAACCTTATCACTGCCTCACAAACCCTGTCTCCAACAACAGTCCTAGTGCAGGTTAGAGTTGGAGCATATTAACTGTAAGGAGACATAATTCATTCTGTGGCAGACCCTTTTTAAGAGTGTTGCTTCTGTTTATGATGATAAATCAGACAGGCAGAAAAATAAATAAAAACAGTAAACTCAAGCGAGCCATGGTTTCCTAAAACCATAAGTCACACAGTCATTAACCCTGATCTCTAAGCCTTAATTCTTTTCAAATGGTCCTTAGAAGGTTCAGTGACCCTCTACTTTCCTCTTCTATTCTAGAATATAGAAAGCTCTAAAAATACATCTTCCTTCATTGCCACTATTTCCTTATGAGAACAGTATATGCTTGTGGTCCTTTTTAATAGGAAGAGTAGTCCTGGGCAGCGCCTGTGGCTCAAAGGAATAGGGTGCCGGCCCCATATGCCGGAGGTGGCAGGTGGATTCAAACCCAGCCCCGGCCAAAAATCGCAAAAAAAAAAAAAAAAAAGAAAAAGGAAGAGTAGTTCTGTTCTGCATGGGGCTTGTGCTAAAGACCATAGTGCCAGGTGAAAGCTTCCATGCCCTATGGATTCGTTTCCTAGGGCTGCCTTAACAACATACCACAAATTGGGTGACTTAAAATTATAAAATGTGATTGTCTCATAGTCTGGGAGGCTAGAGGTCCATGATCACGATAGTGGGAGGATTAGCTCCTTTTTAAAGCTGTGAGAATCTATTCCAGGCCTTTCTTCTGGCTTCTGGGGGTGTTCTGGCAATCCCTGGCCTGCCTCGTCTTACAGAAGCATCATCTTTATCTCTGTCTTCACCATCAGATGGCATTCTCCCTGTGTCTGTGTCCCAATTTACTTGGATTAAGGGCTATTCTCACTTTTGTGTGACCTCATTTTTACTTAACTAATGACATCTACAATGACCCTATTTCAAATTAAGGTCACATTCTGAGGTACTGGAGGACTTCAACATATTCTTTTAGTAAACACAATTGAACTTATGACTCCCTTTATATGAAATATATCTTGAAATCCCACTTTATCAACTCCCTTTTGTACCACATAGATCCTTAGTTGTCATGGATTCCATGAGACCCCAATGGGTAGGAGGGCTAAGCTGAGAAGACGCTGAGAAGGGGGAGTCGACTCAGCCTGAACAGAACTGACTTCATGTTGGTTATATAGAGGTTCTGTGTAGTGTTTGGGTTCTCATTTAGTTTTCCTGATAAATAAATAAGATTCAGTGTGCAGTTACTATTTCCTTGAGTTTGTTACTAATAAGCATTATGTGGAAAAAAAAAAAAAAAGGAGTTTCCAGCAAGAATGTGAGTCAAACAACTTGGGGTAATTTCTTTACCACAAGAATCCTCTGAGTTTTTAGTACACAAACATGCATTATGGATTGAGAACAAACTAAATTGCTCCCCAAATATATTTACTAAACCCAGCAAGGAGGTATATGGCTCAAGACTAGCATTCCTCAGTAAATGCTCCTGTCAGAAGAACACTCTCAAAATAAAACTTTAGGAGTCCACTGAAGAAAAACATGAACGTACATGAGGTTAGTGATAATTAGTAGGAGAAGATTTTTTTCTGAAAGGAAAATGGCTAGGAACAAAACCCCATTTGCATATTGGATGAATATGGAGCAAAACCCTATTTGAATGATTTGGATTTAATCATTTAAAATTATCCCTTATGATGTAGAGATTTCTACAGTTTGCTAAGAATGCTCACAGCCAACTTTCATGCGTGTATGTATACATATATAAAACAGTTCACAGGGGCTCGGCACCTGTGGCTCAAGTGGCTAAGGTGCCAGCCATATACACCTAAGGTGGTGGGTTCAAATCCAGCCCAGGCCTGCCAAACAACAATGACAGCTGCAACCAAAAAATAGCTGGGCATTGTGGCGGGCACCTGTAGTCCCAGCTACTTGGGAGGCTGAGGCAGGAGACTCACTTGAACCCAGGAGTTAGAGGTTGCTGTGAGCTGTGATGCCACAGCACTCTACCCAGGGGGATAGCTTGAGGCTCTATATTAAAAAAAAAAATAGTTCACAGGTAGGGCTGATGAATCATTTGAAGTTTATGGGCACACACTCTGGGAGGCAAAAAACAAAAGTAGAGATAAAGGCAAAAACAAACCAAGAAACCCGAAACAAAAGTAACCATTTATGTTTAATCAGATAAATAGACCAGAGTAAGTTGTATGATTAAATATGTCTATCAGGTGTCTGCAAAAGTTTTCTGTACATGGCCAGCTCACAAGTATGTTAAAGTGTGCAGACCCTACAATCTGCCGTACTGTTCCTCTGTGCCATGAACACGGCCATAGATGACTTGCATGGGAATGAGCATGGCCATGGCCCAGTAACATTTCCTTTGAGGATACTGAGATTTAAATTTCATATTATTTTCATGTGTCACAAAATATTATTCTTCTTTCGATTTTTTCAATCATTAAATAGATGTAAACTACCATGCTTGCCCGTGGGCCATCCACAGTCAGCAGGCTGAATTTTGCCCATAGGCTTCAGTCTGTCAATCTTTGAAGTAGATATTTGGCTTCAGTCTTTCCTTGGTTTATCGTACGTAGGCTTAGCATAAATAGGTTTTAAAAATACTTGAAAGCCTTAGGATGATATTATAAATGCGGTTTCATTGATTGGCCTTTCTGACTTTATCTGTTAAAGGAGGAGAGATGACAGACATGAAGAACGTCACTTCTGCTGAGCTTCCAAGAGATGATTACAAGGATCCTCGACTTTTAAATTCTGAGCAGAAGATTAAGACATGACCTCTGTATTCCATTGGCTCTATAATTACTCCTTGGATAAATAAATGATCCCATCCCCTGGCTTTTAAAAAGTCAAAAATATACTTTGTTTTTTCCTGGTACAACAAACATATAATAAAACCTGTCTAGCACATTAGAGCTTGTTGTAGATTTATATTTAATTGAAAAACTTAAGACTAATACTAATGTCGTGATTTTTAAAAAATCTTCTCCCTAAATGCTTCATCTTCTGCTTCCAAGTTTCAAGGCAAGGTCATTTTTACTTGAGGTAAATAAGATGCTTTCCCTTAACCACTGTCTCAAAACTCACAATTTTATAAAAGATGCAGGAATCCGTAATTACGTAACAGTCTTTGTTTGCGAAAAATCCTGCTAACTCATTTCACTTTTATAAGCAAGGTCTAAGGCAAGCTGCCAGCATTCTCAGAATGAAGAGACTGGGAGGATGGAAAAGGGGGGTGTCTGAAAAGGAGCCACAGAAATGGAATACAAATCATAACTTGGTACACGTACATCAGACATATATGTTACCAGAATGCCTGGGCATTCCAAAAAAGTAAGTTAGTAGAAGGAAAGCAGTCTGAAACTTTCTCAACATTTTAAATATATATCTATCATACAACCTACTACCTCGACTCCTGGGTATCTACCCCAAGAATAATGGAAACATATCGACATGAAGACTCACATCAAACATTTATTGCAGAAGTGCTTTTAAGAGCCACGAAAAGAAAAACAGCCCAACTCCCACCAACTGTTCTAAACACTCTAACTGTAACTATCAAATTATCATCATCCAGTTTTTTTCTCTGTGGTGGCTCCATTTATCATTCTCAAATTTTTCTCATGTCATTTTAAAACCTTTTTCTCATGTCTCTTTTAAACCTTTGATGGCTCCCTAGGACTGGTGGGATGAAACTCAAACTACAGGGCATGCTATACTACCAGACCTTCTTTTTTAAAGTTGCAAAATATTAAGGTGGTACAAATGTTTTAGGCTACATGGATTGCTTTTGTAATGCTTGAGTGATGGGTGTGCCTCTCGCCCTAATAACGTTCATTGTGCCCTTTACGTAGGTTTTTCCCATCCCCACCTTCTTATTCCTCCCTGGTTAGTTTCCACTGGGTTTTAACTCAGTGGAATTAAACTGTGTGCTCATTGATTAGTTCCAATTTAATAATGAGTACATGTGGTGGTTATTTCTCCATTCTTGAGATACTTCATGGAGAAGGGTCTCCAGTTCCCTCCAGATTGTTGCCAGAGTATTAATCCTTTTTATGGCTGAGTAGTACTGCGTGACATTTCATTAACTTGCCTCCTAGGTACTTTTCTTTAGCCATCATGCACCCTGCGTTCCAGCTACATAGGACTTACCACGTTATCCCCGAATATTCCACACATTTTCATTAACTCTATACCTCTGCTTCTGATGATTCTTCTGCCTGTAACCTCCTCCCCATCTAGATAACCTGGAAACTCATATTTCAAGGACACATGAAATACTTTCTCATGCTTCTCCGAGTCCTTCCACTTTCCCAGGTAAATTCCCTTGCCTTTTTGTACCCAGAAGTCTATTTGGTCACAGAAGTCACAATTCTGCCAGTTTTTCATTGTTATTTTTCTGAATATATATTTGTCCACTTTCCCTCACCAAAACACAGACCCATACTGTAAGAACCCTGAGGACAGGGAAAACACCCTACTCATGCTTAACCCAAATGCTGGGCAGAAACAGTTCATAAAGTTGTTAAAGGATTACTAGTCCTCAACACTACTGTCATTTTCACTAGAAACCAGCTTTAATTTTAGGAATTTCCTTCTTAACACATCCTAGGAAGGCCTTCAGGTGGGCTTGCACACAGAGGCAACGGTGAACAGTCACTTGACAGCATGCAAGTAAGGCAGCGTGAAGACAAAGAGCATGTTTCACAGGCATTGGTCTGACTGTAACGGGCATTCCCCGCATCCCTAGCAGCAAAGCCTGCTAAGTTAAGTTACACTTGGAGCTCTGTTTTGTAACTCACTGTTGGTCAAAATCATCAACTCAATTCATCCACAGGACTACAGAACTTCCTAAATTCTCCTTATTTTGTACTTTAAGAGATTCCTTCCAGAAGCAACCAAAATGTAATAAATCTAGCTCTGAACTTGTTCTATCTATCAATAAATATATTCTTGGATCATTACCAATGAAGGCACTAGTATTTTTCGACATCCTTGGGAATTCAAAGTAAGACCACTATTAAGAAATGGACAAATTCAGAAGGCAGATTTACTTAAGTGTAAAAAACAAAAATTGAATAAAATCTCCAGAGAACTCAGTTTCACTTTGGGGATGAACTGAAGATTTTCTTTGCTGCTAGTTTTAATTATAAAAGGCACTTGGTCATTCAGTGTTTTAAAGAGTTTTCTCTGGGTTTTTTTGCTTGATTTTCATGCCAGGATGAACAGGCATTTTAGTGCAGAAGAAAGGGAGGAAATTAATAACTCTGAGTAGTAGGGAGACCCTCAGAGTTACTTCTAATACCTGGAAATATCTACCCCCTAGTGAGGTCACAGCCTGGGAGGACCGAGGCACATGGTGGATCAGATGAAGGTGGATCCGAAGCTAATAGCCTGGAACCTGCAGAGTTTTATGAGAAAAGATTCAGTGTATGTCTATCGTAAAAGCTAAGCATCTGATGGTTTATGTGAGAACATCTTGATTATAATTGAAGAATGACATTGCCTACATGATTTTGCTCCCAACTAAGGGAGCCTGTAAAAATCCTGTTGTTTATGAATAGATCTGAGTTTATTAAAAGAGGATTAGTTCAATTAGATATAAATAGGTTTCTAATTAATGGGAATACTAATCACTCTTCTACTAATTTCAGCATATTTTAGAATGAGTCGATCTCATAGATAACTATCAAGCAGATAAAATGGATTCAGCGATCTTTTATGATTATTTCTCTCTCCTGCTTGTCTAGTTCTTGGTCAGAGGTAAAGGAATCCACATTTCAGTTGCCTAAAGGGCTAAAATATTATACTTTAATCACCATCAAATAATAAAGCATAGCTTCTTTTGTAGAATGTTATATATTTTGCTTTAGTTCTTTGTGTTCATGTATCAGTACATGTCCACAATTTGTTGTAGACACACAGGGAGAAAAATTTAGCCAATTTGTTAATTATTTCATAAGGCTGAATTGAGCTAAAAATAGGGGCACATTTGTATGAACCCCAATACACTTGCCAGCATATTTAAATTTAGTTAAATCCTCTTCCCTGTACATTCCTTTAGAGAGAGGAGGAATTTCTGTCGGTCTTACTCATCTCTGTACCTTACCAGCACTGGGCACACACAAGGTGCTTGACATATGTAGCATTGAGTTGAATGCCAGCTGACTAGCTTCATTGCTTGGGAAAGAGCAAATACTTGCACAGTCCCCCGAGATCTCTGTCATGAAGATACTCAGTGAAGATACCATAGCAGGAATATATGAGATTAGCTTTGCACAAGCATGTTCATTGGCCCACTCTCAGGAAATTCTCTCTCTTATGAACTCTAGACAGTGTAATGTAGTTTATGGTCATGATTACCCAAAACACACTATGCAATAGTTTGTTTCACTTTTGCAGATACTAAATAAAATGTGCGCCCTCTATGGCCAAGAGAAAGGTGATGCATAGCAGTCTTCCACCAGCCACCTCCATCACTTCTCTGTGAAGTCAGAATTTATGTGGGTGGTATTCAGTGAAGTATCATGCTCATAATATAGACACTAAAAATGTATTGATTCCTATGATTTATCCTGTAAGGGTACATGTGAATCTTTCTAAATGTAGAATATAAATGTCTTAACGCAACAACTAAGAAAATGACATGAAGGCTATGTTAACCAGTTGGATGAAAGTATTTCAAATTGTATATAGAAATAAAGCACTGTAGCCCGTGATAGTATTAATGTACACAGCTATAATTGAATTAAAAATAAATTTTAAAAAGTATTGATTTATTAATTCCATTTAATAAAGTATTGGGCCAAGGATAAATGGAAAAACTTTGACATCTGAAAGTTTAAAGCAGTGGTTTTTAAGTCCAGATAGAAATCTAGCTATCCTGATTAAATCTGATGTTCTTTCAGACAGCTCATTCTGCTTTGGAGAAAGCTAGGCAGCCCACTGGGGAACCAAATTGCAAACTTGGCATCATGAACATGAAGCTTTAAACAATAGTCCATCCTGGGCATGCCATCCCTCCTCCCCAAGGCCCTGCTGCTGGACTATACTTAACAGTGACCTGGGAGTCTAGAAGAATTCAAGGACCTCTTTTACTGCTCAACTCACTATTCTGGAGCGATGGGGCCTAGAAAAGAGGGAATTGTTTCCACCCAAGTATCTCCTTGCCAAACTGCAAATTAATTCACTTGAATAACAGACTGTTGGAATTATTTATGAATAGATTTTTTCCAAGAAGAAGAAGACAATTTTGCTTAACTGATTTTCATTATGTAGTGAAACAGCAAGATCTGATTAAAGGCAAAACAAGAGAAAGACAATATTATTATTTAAGTTTTAACTTACAAAAATCTGGGTCTTGCTCCAACTTTTCTCATCCATGTGAACCTAGTATGTCTTGCACATAGAATTTTGGAGAATGAAATGAGCCTAAGATTTGTCTATTTATTCCTCTTCATCATAGATATACATAGACTCAAAACAACAATAACAACATAGTCTCATATAGTATTCATGACATGTCAGGGGCTTTATACATGATGATTCATTTAATCATGATAATAACAATTGACATAATGTGTCAGGTAGATACATTTTATAACCATTTTTGGATAAGTAAATTTCAGCAAAATATGATTAAATCACTTATCCAAGGTCGCACAGCTAGTTAACAATAGTGCCAGAATTTGAACCCAGGCAATCTAACTGTTAATATCCACTAAACAATAGAGCTAAAGATATTCATCATCTATGACATTTTGCAAGGAATATCAGCCAAAGTGAATTTAATTTTCTATCACAGACAGAGCTGTCCTTCACTTGGCTACCTGATACTACCATTCTCTTATGATCCTTCCTCTCATTCCTGCGATCCCTCATTCATCTGACACACATTTATTGAACACCTACTATGCACAGGTCATCATGCTTAAAGAGATGGATAAGAGCAAGGCTTCAAGGCAGGTCCCTACTCCACCGAATGCTATGCAATCTGTTCAAAGTTGTACAGGAGCATAAAAAACTGTGTGACTGAATTCTTGCCAAGCAAAGGAACTTTCACACAGTGAATGATAATTTACCAAGTTGAAAAGGTTAAGAAACATATTGACTGGTGGTTTCACGACTATATTATGATCATGCTCAATATTTTCCAGTGAGAAAAGGTTGTGGGTCTATTTAGAATAACTAAGCTTTGTTTAAAAAAAAAATTAGGCAAAGGAAATTTTCTTTTCTTGTGGATATCAATTGCTGGTAAACATCTTCTAAAATGTGTAGTTCTTGCATCAAGATAGCACACATCAGTGCAGTCTCTAATCTCTCCGCAGTGCACATACCCCTGATTCTCTAGCAGATGTGTCCAACCTTTTTTCCTCCCTGCCACAAATTGGAAGAGTAAGAGTTGCCTTGGCCCACACATTAAATACAAAACACTAACAAAAGCTGGTGAGCAAAAGAAAAGGTTTATGCAAACTTTTTGCAATATCTGACACCACTTGTAAGCAACACAGGCTTCAAAGAATCTGCATGTGGTCCTTGGGCTGCAGGTTGGACACCCCCTAAATGATCAGCTGTCGTGGGTTTTGGTGACACTTTGGGCTATCTATATCAACACCTCACGTTTTTAAGTGACAGGTTTGGTCAGTCTAATCATTGTTCAAGTATTTAGACCAATGATAGGAAAAAGTAGCTGCCATGAGAGACGCTCAGAAAATTGTCCTGAATTCAGAATAATGAACCTCATCAAGGTCACATCTTAGTTAGAGGCAGACCATTAAGACCTAAAGAAAAGGAAAAGTTACAAGTAATATCAAAATGAAATAAATAAATACGATGAAATAACAATAAAGAAAGATGAAATGACACGCTAGGCAGCCTGTATACTCAGGAAGACATTCTCTCAGAAAATAACAGCTGAGCAATTGAGATACCAGTGTCTGGAAGAAACCGGCACATGGAGGCTAGAGGGTGAGATGTCCACCAAGTTAGAAAAGCAGGTGTGAGGGTTCTGGGCAGTGAGTGCAGTGATCGGGGCAGCAATGGCCGGCGTACAGTGGGCAGCGCGTTCCTCTGCTCTCCAGCCACACTGGTTTGGTATCACGTCAGAGGAAGTGGGGCAAGATTGCTTACGTTGAACAGGTAAACGGCTTGCAGTTTACTCGGAGGCAGTGCAGAGCTGGAGTCACTGGAGAGTTTTAAGCAAAGAAGTGATCTAATTTTATGCATACTTTCAAAAGCCTGATTTGATTGTAGTGTGGAGAATGGACAATAAAAAGTGATGAAGGCAATAACGGATGATGAAAGGGCCAGAGGAAAAGGAAGATTAGTGAAAAGGCTCTGTTAGGAAGCTCAGGCAAAAAGTGATGGCAGGGATAGAAACAGCAATGGTCCCAGTAACAGTAGCATCGATAATAACTAGTAAAGTAACATTAGTATCAGGAACAAGAGCAGGAACAGTAATAGTAATAAATAGACTTATCTTTCCTTGCCAGGTTCTGAATTGGATACTGTAGGAACCAATTTTTAAATAGCCAAATGAAACTGAATTCGGCATCAAAATCTAAATTCCTCCATTGACATTTCTTTCTGTTAACAAAATAAATATATTGTTTTCACGATTTCATCTGGTAGTGACAGAGGCTGTCCCGAGTGGTGCCAGGCAGTATACCTGAGTGTTTGGCTGAGGGGAATCAGACATTTCTTCAGGGAACTGACCAGTTCCTACACTCAGCCGCTGTAGATCATGCCAGTGTTTGCCAGTGAAGATACTGCACCTGGGGAGTTAGTGACCTGAGCTGGGGGTCCATTGATTTCATTTCGGCTTCTTGCCTGTATCACAGTCACCCATTGGCATAGCCTGGTACCCTTCACTACTGAAGGACAATGGGAACGTATGCCTAAAATATTGCTTTTCACATCTGTCTTCTATAAAAAAAATGAAAACTGTTAAGAGGCGATGATTTCCCAGTTGATACATATGCAAATGTACGTGATGTTTTTGTCTTAAAATCTCCTCAAAGTAATAATATTTCTGAGTCATTCTGATTCTCCATGCCCACTGGCACAGTGAGCATTGCTTGGGATAGCTGATAAAATGCATGTCCAGAGCAAAGCCACACGAACTAGATTTTTGCCTAAGAAGGTTTAAAATCAATGTTAACTTGCACCAAGTCCAAATTAGTCTCTTAAACCTTTGATTTTAAAGAGAGTCGGCACGTATTAGTCATTGCGTGATCTCTGTTCTTTTGCAAGATGAGTTTAGATTTCATAGCATGTCAAATCAGTAAGCTTAGGAAATATTAATATCTTACATAATAGAATTCCAATATATTCTGTGAGAATTATAAAGATCCAGATTTCAATTCAGAATTATTTTTAAAATGTTTGAACCAACTGAATTTTTGGCTAAATACAGAAAATACAGAAAACGCCACCAGGATTATAGTGAAAGGAGCTACCAAGAGCACAAGCCAGAAAAGCTCTGGCAGCTTGGCCAATCTTTATCACTGGAGCAGATTTTAAATAGAAAGGTGTGAAACAGAACTGGTGAGTGTGTGATTACCTGAGGTTCAAGGTCTATTTGAAGGACGCTGTACTTAGGTGAACCAACGTATTGTGCTGCTAGCTTTAAATCCTACAAAGTGATAATTTTGAAGGTTTTTCTGTATTTGCATTTCTCTGAGAAGCCAAGTAATTAAGAACGTTTTAACAACTCTTTATATCTTTGGAAAGGAAAAAATAGCTTTTAAAAGGATACAGTGTTCATAGAAGCTGTAATGATCAACTAATAACATAAAGCACAATCTACGGTGTAGGACAATTTCAACATAAAAAATTTGGTATCTTACTGGGAGCCAAAAGAGTTCAATTAAAATTTTGTGCCTTGCATGACCCAGATACTACTCTATGAATTCTTTCTAAAAGACTAATCCTAGGATGGGTAGACGATGAACTCTTCCATTGTCTTGTGTTTTGGTGCTTCCTCAAAATATTGGTATTCTTCTCTCAGTCTCTCTCCCTGAGTCTAATTTACCACTAAAAATATTTTTATATAAACCTTAAACAAAAGAAATTGCTTTTCTATCTTTGATCCAAACAAAAGATGGTATATTTGCTTAAAAAAATTCTGAATGTTTAATGCAAATATTTAAAGTTGTACCGACGCTTTCATAAACTATCTGTGGTAGAGTCAGTATGGACTTAGATAAAAGATGTAAGGTTATGAGTAAAGGTATGTGGAAAGAATCGTGTATCCTGTTGGCTGACAGTCATGGTTAGAGTTATAGTAATAATATGTTTACTCTTTTACTTACTAAAGATAACAATGGTTTATTGCTTACTCTAGAAAATGGGACACCAGGGATATGAAGATCAATACAACATCATCCCTGCCCTCCAGGAATTTGTAATCTAGCCAATCTTTCTTCTCCTAATGGTCATTTTGAAGATTATAACAATAAACTTAAAGTTTCCTTAACAGAATCATAATAATTATTCAAAATGGATGTAGAAAATTATTTTTAAATTTACACAATATACTTTCAATCAAGAATCTGGCATACATGCAAAAAGCGGGTACACAGAAGTCTCATCCAGTTCTAGAGGAAAAGACCTATGTAGTAAATTTCACAATGCACTAAATTATCCCTCTGAGCTATATTCAGATGCCAGGTCTCTTCAGTTAATTCTTCACAAAAGAATGAAAACGTTCACGTGAATAAATTCTCATGTAGCAAGTGTTATGAATAAATCTCACGGGCTGCCCTAATTAACTCTCTTTTCTAAATAGAAATTGCTTTTTAAACGAAGATCTAAATAAATAGAACAATCTTTGAAAATTCCAATTCATGAGGCTCTATGGTGATGATATAAATCAGTTTCAATGCCCAACTTTTATATGTGGTATACTGGAGGACTTGGAGTCAACAAATTACTTGAGAGTATGTTTTTCTCATCCCTATTTAATGAAAAAGAAAGGGCATCAATAAATTACATTCTAAAAAATGCACAGTATATTTATGATTCTAGGGAACAAATAGTATACATGCATTACATTTCTTATTGAGTTATATTCTGAGTTTGTATCAAATGAAACTAGCAAATATTTCCTATAACTAATTTACTGTTTTGACTGATGACTTTTGAAGTAGAAAGGTGGTTTTGGTTTAAATTTCTAATATTTTTAGTGGAGTTTACTGTTTTCAAAGTAGTCATTTGAAATGTACCATTGTGTTATGCACCTTAAGTGAGGTCCTGCCAAATACCCTTCCTCCTCCCAGCCTCCTCCTCCGCTCCCTTCTTCCTCCTCTGCCCTCTTTCTTTCTGGACTATAGTTATGTTTTATCATTTGTATGAATGTGTAGATGATTATATGTTGGTTTTGTACTAGTGTTGATTACATTTCAAAACTACTAAGAATAGAGTATAAATGTCTTACCACAACCAATAAGCAAGTGAAGTGATGGTTAATCAGTTCCACGTAAGCATTCCACATTGTCTATCAATTCGGCACATTGCACCCCACAAATGCATTAATGTACATAGTCATGATTTAATAAAGAAAAAAAGTAGTCATTTGATGATTCTTGAATGAGACATTCACAAGTCAATGTGGTTGTGTATTTTCTTACAGAACACTGGACTATAACGACTGCCCTTTATTATTTTCAGGGATTCTGAAGTACCCTAAAATGTTTAAGTTGTAAGAAACATGTGTTTTTGAAGTGTTTATCTACGATGAACTTTTCAAAAAATACCAATAATTTTAGTAGCAAATCTGTTCTGCTCTTCTGGTATGGGAAATTCTACCAGTAATTTTCACTGCCTGAAATATTAAATAGTCCACACTGGATTTGTAAAAGCCAAGTTTTTAAAATGCTATTAATTTTTTCTTCTTCAAGGGAAGGAGGTAGGGAAGGTGATCTTAAGAGAGATGTATTTGATTGGATGCAATCACACACCTTTTGCATACATAGTGTAGTCTTGAGCTTTTTCGTATCACAGTGTATTTTGGTCACCACAGGCACAGTTGGTATAGTATCGTGTTAGAAAAACATTAATATCTCTTAGAACGAGAGTTGGAAATTGAAATTTTTCAAGAGTATTATCCAAAAGTAACATTAATAATCTTGAGTTATACTAGAGAAAGCCCAAATACTCTTCCATAAGAGTAAGTAGAAGATGTAGATGGTTTGTGTGTGATGTGACTTATGTAGCACCAAGATCTCCCTTAGATTTACATGTATTCCTAAGTTTTCTAGACAACCTTCAATGTCTGATTGCTGAAGGTTTTATTTATTATAGGTGCATTAAAATTATAAAGCATCCTTAATAAGAAAATGACCCTTGAAGGATAAAGGTGCACCATATCAACTTTATGTTGATAGTATTTAATCTTAAAAAATCCAGAGAGAAGGCTACTTTAGTTAGTAGATATCAGACAAAAGCAAAGAATGTTTGATTCGAGATCCTATTAAACATACTTTGAGGAGGTCAAGAATTTCAATTGAGAAGTGTCAAAACCATATAGCCTAATATCTGTGTCTTATACATATCAGCACCAAGCTATTTCAACATACAACTACCTTCATTTTAACAGATTATCTTTATTTTGTGTATAAGTACAAGAGAACATGCCTGCATTTATCTTAGCAGATCTATTTATTTAGCAGAGTGGGACATGACTTCTTAAAGAGTAGATGATAAATAGAGGGGTATCTCATGACCTCTTCTGAGCTGAAGTGTGAAAACTTAATTCATCCTCAGACTATTCTCTGGAGGCTGGGGAGTAGCAACTGAGGAAGTGGAATAGTAAAGTACCTTTCTTTGATTCCCATTAAGTGAAGCGAGATTACCTATTTATTTAACACATTCTTCCTAAACTTTTTCTACGACTTCTTTTTATTTCCTTCTGCAAACCTGGGACAGAGGCAAAGGAAGAGGAAGGGGGAAAGTAAGTGATACAACTTCAGAATTAAAAGGAATGGGATAGATTGAATGACATACCTCAATTATGAAGAAACCTAATGTCTGGAGAAATTTTAATGATTTACCATGATCCATACATGGGACAGTTGTGATTCCAGTACTAGAAATCAGGAGCTCTAAATCTCAGCCAAAAGGCATTTCCACCACACGCAACAGATAACACAGTGGAGAATGGGAACAGAAAATGTATTTGTATGTCTGCAAGTATTTTTTGTAAATTATGTCTATTAACTTGTTCCATGGTATCTGCAGACCACGGAAAGTTGCTGAGCTACTTAAGCTTTTGTCACCACCATAGGCACGTATTATTTTACAGGCCTCAAATTTGCTTTTCAGGTAAGAAATTAACTGAAAAGGCAGTCATGACACATTTTGTAAGTTGGATCCTAGGTCTCTGTAATGTACCGTAAGAATGAAGAATCACCTTCCACCTTTGTGGATTAGTTTGGGAGGATGCGCAGAAGCAGTGTACCTAAGCAGACAGCACTCTGCAAATCCAGGGACTTGAGTTCTTCACTATTTAGAGTTTCTGGGAAACGTCCAGATTGGCTCCCATTCGTGTGTTTGTTCAATGCTGCAGATGTAATATCTGAATCTCAGAGTCCCACATCTAAGGAAAACAAACACTCACTGGCAATTTCCAATGTAATTAAAGTAATTTGCTGGAATTACATCACCAAAGCAAAAAAAAATGTATCTTATTTAGTAGTAACCAGAAACCCTGGAAGATGTAGATTACAGAACACAAACATCACCTTTATTCATCTTTCTGACTGTCCAGACTAGCCTAATGCATACAATCATTCATTCACTTATTCCATAAAAAAATCTATTTATTGCCTATTGTATACTACATAGTAGGCACCAGAGGATACACTGTGAACAGGATAAAGCCCCTATGAATTTGTAGTTTAGTATGGGGGACAGACAATAAAGAGTTAACAATATAACAAAATGTAATTTCCAGTAATGGTAGTGCTAATGACCAATTAAGGTAAAATTCTGGAGAATAACTGGGGAGGAGGAGTAGGAAGATGGTAACAGAATGAGTGGTCAGGGAAGGTCTCTCCAAAGAGGAGCTATTTGTGGAGCAGCCATGTAGCAGAAGAGCCTTCCAAAGAGAGACTAGCACAGAAAAGGCAGAGCAGGGCACCAAGGCGGATGTGTTACAGGCACAGCAAGGGGCTGGGGTGGAGTGAGCAAGTGGACTGGTGTGGACACAGGTTGGAGCTGTCAGCAGGGGGTCATATCACATAGGTAGAACTGCAGTTCATGAGAAAGAATCTGCATTAGTCCTCATCTGCCCAGAGCTTTCTCTTTGACGTCTACAACATCTATGCAGATAGACAGAGAATAGTTACACACTGTTTCCTAGTAGCAGTCCCCAATCTTTTTGGCATCAGGGACCGGTTTCACGGAACACTATTTTTTCATGGACTGGGGGGTGGGATGGACAGAGGAAGGATAGTTTGGGGATGAATTGAGGCCATTATGTCTCCACCTCAGATCATCAGGCATTAGATAGATTCTTCAAGCTAGATCCCTTGCACGTGCAGTTTACAGCAGGGTTGGAGCTGCTATGACAAGATAATGTCACCGCTGAGCTTCCAGGAGGAGGTGCTGAGGCGGTGATGCCAGCAATGGAGGGCAACTGTGAATACAGATGGAGTTTCCCTCACCCATTTAGGCTCAAGTCTTGCTGCGTCGCCCTGGTTCCTAATCAGCCACAGACCAGGACCGAGTGAAGGTACAGTGGGAAGTGGACTCAAACTTCCTGAGTAAGCAGTTTGAACATTCGCCTTTATAAGTCCACACACAAAGGACGTCTGGGGTGAAGAAGGCAGGGAGGTAGGTAATTAAATTAAAAGCAGGTAGCTGAAATGTTTCCCCCTACAAATTCATAGGTTCAAGTTCTAACCCTCCGCACCTTTAAATATAGAATCTTTAAAGGGTAATTTAGTTAAAATGGAGACATTTCGGTAAGTCCTCATCTGGCATGGCCGGTGTTATCACAAGAAGAGGAGGTAGGACACGGGCACAGAGAGAGGGAAGACCTGGCGAAGGCACACGGGGAAGATAAACAAGGAGGCGAGGAGAGCGCTCTGGGAGGAACCATCACCTTCGACACCTTCATCTCAGGATGCAGCTTCCAGAAGTGGGAGGAAAAAAATCCTACTGTTTGAGCCAGCAAACAATAGAATTGTTTGTGGTACTTTGTAATGACAGCTGGAACAAACAGATACACATAGGTCATCAGGAGTGTAGAGCTGTCAGGCCCCGACATGGCCGCATGATCCCTACCTCCTGACCTTCCCACCCTGTGTGGTTCACTCCCTTGTTGAATGGAGCTGATCTGTGTAACAAATACAAAATGCCAGTGCCTGGTTTTCTCTTGGATAACTTGCTCTGGGAAAAGCCAACTGCTGTGTTTTAAGGAAAGGGGCCTTACAAAGAGGTTCATATGGTAAAGAACTGAGACCCCCTGCCAATAGTCTGGTCAGGAGTGGGTCACCTTGGAAGCAGACATAGTTGCTCCCCCGGACATTTCAACTGCGACTTTACCGGAGACCTTGAGCCATAACCACGCCCCAAACTCCTCCCACGTTTCTGACCCATAGGGATTGTTACATCATAATTGTGCACCATTGTTGTAATCACTGGGTCTAGGGGTAATTTGATCCATAGAAATAGATCAGTGTTATAATAATTTAAAAGAAAAGGATCTCAGCAGTATAGCTACATTGCTCTTGGTGAATCTGAAAGTAGGTCAACAGGATTTTATTCAGTCTGAATTAAAGGAATAGACTTTTGAGCTTCACTGCAAAGAGAAATCCCAAGCTTGGAATGACATTTAAAGCCCTAACTGAATGTGTGGCTAGAGGGTCTTTGAAAATTTGGCTTCTTGCAAAATCTAGAAGTCTTTCTAATGCTAATCATAACACCTACAAATTATTTAATTGTAATTTCAAACACATTGTCACAGAAACAACCTCATTTAATTTAATGTGGAAGACGGCAGTTTTCTAGAATTTGCATAGTTCTTTTTCAAAAATTATCAAGGCTGTTCCCCACAGAATGACGTGTTAGATAATGGTTTTTGTTTTTATGGTGTGGATAATGCTTTTGCAATGTAAAAGACTCATACCCATCTTAATATACCTTTTAATTTTGTACATACGACTTATAACCAGAACCAAACAATTGAAAATCTTTGCATATAATTAAAGTAATGACCAGAATATGAATATTTTCTACTGAAACTTTACCTTAATTACCAAATTACAATCTGGAGACAGATGGAATGTCTGTTGACTATACATGATCACTACAGCTACTACAAAATAAAAAGGAAGCAGCAAATCTTTAATATAACAGCTCTGTCATTCTCTTTTCGAATTTTAAAGGAGGAAAATACAATTCATTTGATTTGAAAAAGATGTTATTCCTTATCTTTGCTAGATTCATTCGTTCATTTGTCCTATGCTATTTTTAGGTAAAGAAAGTATTGTCAAAGGCAGAACAGTCCAATGAAGACTCTGGATTGCCCTCTTCGTGTGCTGTTTTCAAGTGTGACCCTGGAAGGAGTCTGGGGCTTGCTGTAGGTCACTCCTGGATGGAGGGAAAGGCCCAACAGGGGATGCAGACCTGCTCATGTGAGGAAGATGATCTCTGCATTCTTCCAACGTAACAGTATCACAGGGACTGGAGATTCAGCTCATGATAGCACCAGAGCATCAGAGGACAGGGTACATGAGATACCAAGTTAAGTGTGGATCAGGAAGGCAGAAGGACACAAGTTAAAGAAGGTACACCTTGACACTGAGTCCTACTTATAAACACTTTAGAACAGGTATCAGAGAATGAGCAAGGTAAAGAAACGCACACAACATTCTTGTAGTGAATGAGTCAGAAGCTGGGTAGTAGAACATTGATAGCAGGTGCATTGGGGTCATATCTGCTTCAGTATAACTGCTGATTCTACCATTTACTACCATGATGTGACCTTGTCAGCTCATGCAGATGGTGTAACAAAGTACAGAGTACAGACCGGACTAAGGTGAAACAGGAGCCAGCCCATTGCCAGAGAGGAAGCTCAGATTCCATCTTGTTGCTATTCCCTTTTCCTTCTTAGAATCTGCCCAATCTCATATCAACATCTCCTTGAAATCTTTCTCTCTCAAGCTAGCCTTCATTTTTAATTTGTAAAAGATGATAGCTTATAGCTAACAGGCATCTTTTTAAGTCCCCAAAGAAATATAAGCCCTTTAGAATACTTTGAGTTCAATTCCTTGAAGGGACTAATAGAAATGTGACATTTAAGTAATCTGATTTTAAAATCTATGATTCAAATGGAAATACATTTGTATATATAACATGTGTGTTAGTTTCCTATTTCTGATGTAACAAATAGCTATCAATGTAGCGGCTCAAAGAAGTACAAATTTATTCACTCATAATTCTGGAGGTCCAAAGTCCCAAAATGGATAGGTAAAGCTGCATTCCTGTGAAGGCTGGAGGGATGGATGCCTTAACTCTACCCTCCTGCCTCCCTCTTATAAGGGAGTGCTTCTAAGGACTCTCCTGATTACATCGGGATACCCAGATAATCCAGGATAATCTACCCATCCCAAGATCCTTAATTTATACACATCTGTGAAATCCCTTTTGCCATGGAAAGTAACATATGGGCTCCAGGCGTCAGGATCTGCACACTCGTGATGGGTCCGTTACTCAGCCTTCTTCAGTCTAGACCTCACCTGTACATGTCAAGTGGCTGCCACCGTATTCCATAGAAGAGCACTACTTTATTTCCTGTGTCACTCTTGGGACATGTAGTTAGTGATACTGGTTAACTGGTGGCTCTGAAATGTAGTAAAAATTGAGGGTAATGAATAGGTATTTTCTTTCTGTCTTGCCACAAATACTTTCCTGGGATATGAGCGATGTGAAGCCTGCCTTTCAGAACTGAAGGTAAGACAACCCAGAAGCCAAATATGTGCTTAGAGACACGAGGTTGGGAAACCGCAGCAAGACATTTGCAATCTTGGCATCTTAGAGGCTTGCCCGCAGGCTTGGCGTGCTCTTCCATTCTTGTCTGATTGAGAACCGCACTGCCTTGAGATACAGGCAGGTCAGGGCCCTACCTTAATATCAAGCATGAGCAATCTGGATCAAGTCCACTTTGCAAGCACAGAAATTGAGGCCGAAGTGGTTCTGCTGCAGAGTTGGCCTACAAGCACTTTGGTATTCACTTCCTTCCTTCAAACTGCCTGTCTCAATTGTCAGAAAGAATTATCAGGGTTGACTTGTGGTCAGGAGCCCTCATTCCGCCTCCCTAGAACAAACTATTATATGAACAAAGAATCACCTCTTCTATTGACAGCCTGGTGCTTGGTGGTTGTCAGTAGAACTTGATTCTTTTCATTTCTAGACTCTGATCCTCACTAAACACTGAGCAACTTGAGGAGACTGAAACTGTTATCAGCCACTGAAAAACTGGTTTATTATTATATTTTTGTTCATTAAGTCATTCATTTGCTCATTATCCACTTACTGGCAGTCCACTGCTTAGTTTAGCTTTAACTAAGATATTTTAAGCATGTCCTAAGGGCCAAACACTCTGGTATGTACCTCGATCACACGCAAAGATGAATTAAACATTATTCTTGCTTTTCAAGAGCTAATAATTTGTTAAAGGCATATAACAAATTTAAAAATTATCCCAAATCTAGGCAGTAGAGCAACTGATATTTATTTCATTAAATTTCAAATAATGCTGCATTCCCAGCAGTGCAGAAATGTTCCCTTTTCTCCACTTCCACGCCAACATCTGTAGTTTGGGGATTTTTTATGTGGGCTACTCTTACTGGAGTTAGATGATATCTCAGAGAGGTTTTGGTTTGCATTTCTGATGACTAAAGATGATGAGCATGGCCTACAGACACATGAAAACATGTTCAAGTCTCTTGCCTACTAACATTAACCAGCTTGATGTAAGCATTCCAAATTGTATATAAAATCAGCACATTGTACCACATAAATGCATTAATGTATACAGTTATGATTTAATAAAACAATTCAAATCATGCGAAACTGGGCATACATTCACTCCTGGCAGGTCTGGGTGGCCTCCCCTTCTGCAGCGGAGACTTCCCTTCATTCCTCTCCCTCACCTGTTCTATCTTTCCTGTTCCTTTGCTTATTTGCTTTTTAGACCCCAGTTTGTCTCATGTAGGCTCCAGAGTTTGCCCTTCTCTGATAGTTCCCAGAGGGATCTGGCCTGTGTTTAGTGATCTCACTGCTACTTCTATCTCTAAGCTGTTACAGCCCCCTGTGGACCTCTGGTCAGGCCTGTGCAATACGCCAGCGACCAGTCTCATGTAGCTACGAGGCACTGCAACAGGGTCTAGAACAAACTGACATGTGCTGTAAATTCAAAACACACCTCAGATTCCCATGACTTAAAATGGAAAATTGATAAATAATAAATTATATTCAGTAGAACCTCTTTAGTTGACCACCTCCCAGCACTGACTTCCTCCTTCAGTTGACCTAATTTTCATAGACTAGATATGCACCTCACGTACATCTCAGGACATCGGGCCTAGTTCCTTCTATTGACCACCTCCATATGTTGACCAGCTTGTTACAGTCCTTTGGGTGCATTTATGTGACATACATATTACATAACATTTAAAATTTAAAATTGTGCCATATTTTATTTTCCAGGTCTTGCTATAGGGTGGGGGGTCAGCAAACTTTTCTAGTAAATCCAGATAGTAGATGTTTTAGGCTTGGTGTTGCAGATAACATGTAGTGAATAATGGAGGGCAGAAAGGGAGAAGAGTCGGATTCAGCCCAAGGCCATAGTTTATAGACACCTGATCTAGAACCTAAAGCAAGTGGCCACTATTTTCCTCAGAGATGGTTTCAGTTGGGTTTTGGACAAATCTTACTATCTCTACTTGTGTCATTTTCACTAACTCACAAACACAGGCATATATTTACCAGTGTTCCAAATAATGCCTTAGACAGGCCTTTCTTGGATTTTGTAACTATCTTAGAATAAAGCCTTATGTGAGAGGCTCCCAAAAGAGAGTCATGAAAACAACTAATGTGTATACAAGATGGTGCATGATCAGCATTACATCAAAGTACTTTGAGAGCACAGAAGGATGTGGGATGGTGTTGATGTTGGCTAGCTTTTTCCACCCTCTTTGATCAGAGAAGTGGTCATATATTTTTGTGCACAGACCTCGTGCTTCAAAGTCCATGATGTGTGATTAAATCCATTTTATAAGGAGATAGTAACTTAGAAAAGATAAGTAATGTTTCTAAAAGAACCCAGCTCATAAGTGGCAGAGCTGGGATTAGGACTAGGGCCCATCGGAGACCAAGACATATACATATTATTTTTTGCTAAGTGGTGCTACTTCTCACAAGGGTTCAGAATGTCTGAGAGTATAAGGTGAAATCTCAGAACAGGGCAGGAACTAAGAAAATTTCAGTTGACCCTTGAGTTAGTTAATAAAGGATGCTGGGAAGACATGGTCTGGCAGTAGCTTCTCCCCCACCCAACTCATCCATTTAGGTCAACTGGTAAACTGACCACAAAACCCCAGACTTTTCTACATTATAAAGCACTATTTATTAATATTAAGTACATAGAACAAAGAAAAGGAAGCAATGGTTTCTATTAACTATTGTCCTAACACCCCGAGGCAGGATTTTCTCATATCTAACAGTTTAAACTTTGCCTTTGCAGAAAGCGGCTGGTGTCAAATGTGGGATTAGTGATTCTTCTTAAACTGTGGTTGATTCTCTGTGCCCAGTTACTTAAAAACCAAAACTGGAGGAGCTTTTATACAGGGAACATTACACCTGAATTTTCTTATACAGTTTATCAAGCAGAAATACATACAATGAATTCTAAAACAATGGGGACTTCTTTCTTTCTCACTAGTGAAAACTCTTAGCATGATAGTTTTATATCTTTTTTTAGTAGGGGGAGGAGACTGAGAGCAGGAAAGAGGAATATAAACTATTTTGAGATTATGATAAAGATCAACCCCAGAAAAATGTAGCTACAAACACACATTTACAGTTTTGTTTATGATGTTTACTGGGCAATATGATTTGCCCACCTTCATCCAGGTTTCTTTGGTTCTCAATTCCTAGACTAACATTATTCACACTATATCAGCATCTAGGACACAGTTTCTGAGACTCTGGAAAAATGTCTGTGACAACTTGTAAAATATATATAAGTGCTTGTGTCTAGAAGCGCAGTAGTTAGTAAGACTAAAAACAATAGATGTTGGCACAGATGTTATGAAAAGAAACCACTTATACACTGATGGTGGGAATGTAAAGTAGTACAATGTTTATGAAAAATAGGACATTCCTCCAAGAACTAAAAGTTGACCTAGTATTCAATCCATCGACCCTTCACTATTGGGTACCTACCCAAAGAAAGGAAACCATTATATTAAAAAGACAGCTGCACTCAAATGTTTATTGCAGCACAATTCACAACTACAAAGGTATGGAAGCAACCTAAGTGTCCATAAGCTAACAAACTGTAAAGAAATTGTGGTGTACACACACTATGCAGTACTATCCAGCCATACAAAGGAGTAAAATAATGTCTTTTGCAGTAACTTGGCTGAAGCTGGAGGCTTCTATCCTATATGAATTATCTCTGGCATGGAAAAACAAATGCCACCTGTTCTGACTTAGAAGTGGAATTTGAACAAAGGGTAGATATGATCAAAACATGGTATAATGGACATTGAAATGGCTAAGAGTGGAGAGTGGGAGTCAATCAGAATGCAGAAAAGAAATCACAATATGAGATATTGGTGGCTAGAGACTTTTCCCTGGCCAGAGCATGGGCAGCAAGGACCTCCTAGTGACCTTAATTGACCTGAGGCTCATTACCATCTAATTAGCATTACAGTTTTGACCCACAGGGGGGTTTTCATGAAGGCTTTTGAGAAGACACATGCATAGAAAGGAAACTGTTATATATCCCCAGTCTGTTATGTAACCTGTAATATAACTGCAACCTGCCAATCACCCAAGACAGGAAATAGCAACAAACCCACCCAGGAGAGAGGCAGGACAAACTAGTGAACATTAAAAAGACTGTGTGTACTAAGACTTTGGGGTCTTCTCTGCTTGTGGAGAGTGATCTGTCTCTCCCATCCCACCAACCTCGAACACACATAATAGCAGGTGCACTAAAAGCCCCGACTTCACCCTCAGATAATTCACACATACAACAAAAACACTTGGACCCACTAAATCTATTGAAATAAGAATAATAGTAATAAAAAGAAATCCAAAAAAGGAAGCATGGTAGAAAGTTTAGTGTATGAAAGTGTACAATATTTAATTATCTCAACTTGGTAGCAAATGACAGAGAGACAATGAAACTTGTTTGTCTTTTCACATAAAAACATGTTTGATGCATTGTAAGTACTCCATAAACATAGTTTAAACAAATGAATGGAGGAATAAATCATTATTAATGAGAGCTTATATTTACTGATCACTTAGTAAAAACCAGACAATGTGGTATGCTCACATTAGCATAAATAATCTATGCCATCAATCTGTAAGGGAGAAAAATGTTAATTATCTCAGCATTATAGCCTATAACTTATGCTAGCCCAGGGAAGAAGAGAAATGGAGGCATGCATACCTAAGTTTAAATCCACAGAAGTTATAACTCAGGCTGACACACTCTTATGTGAAATGTGTACTCTACTCTTGTATTGCCAATATCCCTCCATAAAAACATGTAAGGTCAAGTTTGAATTTGATTTCTTGAATTCCTTACTGAGTCCTGCACTGCAAGGGACACCATGTAGACTGTGGACCTCCAGCTCACATGTCTCAGCTCTGGCCACACTGCTTAAGGCAGCTTAGCCCAGGACAGCATTTTGTGGGTGTGGTCTACCCACGGGAAGACAAGCTAAAGAAAAAGGCCTGCCTAGATCTTGAAAGTAGGTCATGGTCATTTGGGCAGAGGGTCCCAGGAATCCAGAGCTTGTCCTATGTGGAGCGATACAGGCACCAAGTAAGCACATACCCCTACTAGAATGGACTCCTCATCTTACAAGGAATGCTATCACCACAGGGAAGCCAGAGCAGAGCTTTCTAAAGCATGGGGCCCAAGACAGGGGCTCCCTTGACTTAAATCTAAAAATAAAACTAACACTCCATCATCTAAGCCTGAAAACTCTGAGCCTCAGAATCATGAATGACAGAGTCAGATTTCCAATTCAGCCATTCTGATTCTCTCTACTCTGTTGACTTTGTGCATAACACGGGAAACACAGAACATGATAATATTTGCCACACACTTGGAGCAGATCCTCTCAGTCACCCAATCCCTGTCATGCTGCCTTGAGGGGTAAAGGCATGAATATTTAAACATACCAAAAATCCACTTGGAGACAGCCAATATAGTGAACACTCAAAAGCTGTGTACTAAACTTTTATCTTTTTATTATAAATTTCATAAAATTATAAAGATACCAAAACATAAGCCAGACTATTTGAACAGGTAATTTCATTGCAGTGAATGTTACTGAGTCCCTGCTATGTGTAAAGCACTTTGCTAAGTGCTTGGAGCAGTAAAGAGAGAAGCATGTATCTAATCAGAACAATGCAAAAAAATAGTAATAACACTAGCTATGTTGAAAAGCAGGGTAAACGGAGTGATCTGACAACCTTATAAGGAATTTAGTTTATTAGTAGAAGGAATTTTTGGTTCATTTATACTGATAAATCATGAAAAAGGATTTGCAATAATCCAGATACCATTCAAAATGGATCGTGAAAGATTAATAGGACTTTAATATTTCAGGCTGATTGGTGAGGGTGGAGGGACATCCTGAGTTGCTAGAACAATGTAAGCAGACATGAGAATATTCACAAGGCAAGAAGTAACAAACTTCCAATTGTTTTAAGAACACAGCTGAGGAAACGTATAATAATAAATTAATGAGAACAACATACAAGTGAAGTAGTCTTTAATCAAGGCGGTAGTGGTAAAGTTGGAAAGAACTGGAGAGAATTATAGAGGAGATGAATGGACAGGAATCAGTAATCACATGGTAAGGGGTCAATGATTTGAAAGTGGCTACCCTAGATAACCAGAAGGTGGTGGTTAAAAGGCTCAGGAGATGAGAAGAGATATCAAATACACAAGGTTTGGAGTTAATATTGGGCTCATCTGCCCCAGAGAGGGAGTAACAGAACAGAGATTTGCAGAAGAGGCAGTAAGGATATTTATTGAAGTTAATAAAGAACACCTTTTAAATTTTCTCTGTGAAGCAGAACCCAAGATCATCTGTTGAGAAAGAAGGGATTGGTGTATGATTGGGATTCTAAAAAATGTTTTACAAGTTTTAAAGTGACATTATGGGACATGGATAGATTGAGAAACAGATCACTGGATAATTTGGATCCCTATTTAGTTGTCAAATGTTCCCTTTATGTGATCCAGTGTGGAGTGGAGAAATGATTCAATGCAAGACTAGTCCTAACAATATCATAGTTTTATAAGAATGTTTTATGTTGTTCCCCAGGACTTACTAGGGAAGTTCCCCAGGACTTACTATTTTTTTTTGGGGGGGGGGATTCATTGAGGGTACACAGAGCCAGATTACATTGATTGCTTTTGTTAGGTAATGATCCTCTTTCCTCTTATAATTGTGTCCAGCCCCCAGAAGGTGTACCGCACCCCTTGTCCCCCCACTCCCTCCCTCCTTCCCTTTCTCAGCTCTCCCCATCCTCCACCACATACTAGAATTGAGTACATAGGATTCTTGTTTCTCCATTCTTGTGATGCTTTACTAAGAAAAATGTATTCTACATCTATCCAGGTTAATACAAAAGATGTAAACTCTCCCTCTTTTTAGTGGCTGAATAGTATTCCATGCTATCCATATACCACAGTTTGTTAATCCATTCCTGGGTTGGTGGGCATTTAGACTGTTTCTACATTTTGGTGATTGTAAATTGAGCTGCAATAAACAGTCTAGTGCAAGTGTTTCTATGGTAAAAGGATTTTTTTTCTTCTGGGTAGATGTCCAGCAATGGGATTGCAGGATCAAATGGGAATGGGAGGTCTAGCTAGAGTTCTTTATACCACGCTCATGGCTGGGAAGAATCAACATTGTTAAAATGTCTATACTTCTCAAAGCAATCTACAGATTCAATGCAATCCCTTTTAAAATACCAACATCACACTTTCAAGACTTAGAAAAAATAATTCTTCATTTTGTATGGAACCAGAAAAAAACCATATAGCCAAGGCAATTCTTAGTAATAAAAACAAAGCCAGGAGCATCACCCTACCAGACTTTCGGCTATACTACAAGGACATAGTGATCACAACAACATGGTATTGGCACAAAAATAGAGACATAGACAGTTGGAACTGAATAGAAAACCAGGAGACGAAACAAACATCTTACAGTCACCTAACCTTTGATAAACCAAACAAGATCATACACTGGGGGAAAGAATCCCTACTCAATAAATAGTGCTGGGAGAACTGGATATCCACATGGCGAAGACTGAAACCGGACCTGCACCTTTCTCCACTCATTAAAATTGATTCAAGATGGATAAAAGACCTAAATCTAAGGCATGAAACAATTAAAACCCTCAAAGAAAGTGTGGAGAAAACACTAGAAGCTATTGGTCTGGGGAAGGACTTTATGAGGAAGACTTCCATGGCATTCTCAACAAAACCACAAACAAATGGGACTTAATGAAACTGCAAAGCTTTTGTACAGCTAAGGAGACAGCAACCAAAGCAAACAGACAACCTACACATTGGGAAAGGATATTTGCATATTTTGAATCAGACAAAAGTTTGATAGCTAAGATCTACAGAGAATTCAAATTAATAAACATAAAAAGAGCCAGCAATCTCTTAGATCACTAGGCAAGAGAAATGAATAGAACCTCCTCTGAAGAAGACAGATGAATGGCTAACATATGAAAAAATGCTCATTGTCCATAATTATTAGAGAAATGCAAATCAAAATCACCCTGATATACCATCTACTCCCAGTGAGAATGGCCCACATCACAAAGTCTCAAAACTGCAAATGCTGGTACGGATGTGGAGAGAAGGGAACACTTTTACACTGCTGGTGGGACTAATACAACTTTTTTCTTTTCTTAGATTTTTTAATGATTTTTAAATTTTTTTTTAATTTTATACTTTACAAAACAATTAGAAAAGCCATGTTTGCCAAATCTTCAAGTAAGATTGCTCATGTTTAGAACTTGTGAATGGACAGAATCAATGAAAACAAGAATAAGATAGTCAATAGTCCATTGGATACAAACTAAATAAAATTACTGAAAGTGCTTCTCCTTCACACATTCCAGTGTGTTGTTCTGGAAAGTGAGATGTTTCACCAAGCTCTTCAGTTTGCCATTATATAAAATGGATTAAATGAGCTTTTTAACGAAAAGAAAAGGAAAGGAAAAGAAAAGGAAACAATGGCTTTAATGAACAGTAGTCAGAATTGAATTGGCCCTATTTAATGGCCATTTATACAAATAACGGGTTTCACAAAATTAACTGACATTCACCTACAATTTTATCAACCTACTTTCCTGGTAAGAATAATAACAGGATTTATTTTGCCATCTCAGATTTGGCCTCTGTAAATTCACTCAGTTCTAATTTATCTACCCTAATATCAGGAGGATCTAGTTATGAGACACTTTAATTAGTGCTCTCTCTGTACTCGGTATTTAGTTACTACCATTTTAGCCCCTTCAGGTTTTATGTGCATCATGTAATTCTAGTGTACTGCAAAGAAAATACAGATTACCAAAAGGTTACCTCTCAGAATACTTAATAAAGCTAAAAAAAAAATAGCAAAATAGAAACTATTTCAAATGTCAGACTGTTGAAGTACTAGATTCAGAGAGCATTGTCTACTGAGCTCCATGAATCTAAAATTACTTTTAGCAAAGGACAGTGGCAGGAGGGAAGGGTAAAATAATATCTGAGAGGGATAATTAATAGGAATTGGCAACTCATTACATGTAGGTGTTACGAAAAGAGTTGAAAATAAATCCCAAGTGTCTGGCGAGGTGACTTGGAAAAAGAACCTTTATTGCAATGATCAAGGACTGAGGAGAGGAAGAAATTCAAACACCAAGGAAGGAATCAGCATTGGAAAGGAAGAGTGGAATTTCATCCTCACAAAGTGCAGGGAAGGATGAAACTTAGAGATAACAAAGGGAAAATCAGTTGACCATGATATTCTCAGTGATACTAGTAATCAGGTCAGAGTGAGGGAAGGACTCTTGTGGGAAAGAATGTTTCCTGCTGCTTAAGCACTGATGATGGTCTAGAGTTATCATCACTGGTATAAATAAAAGATCCAATAATAATGAACTAAGATTTAAAACAAATAGGCTAAGAACCTTAACTTTTTATTTTATAATGAATAATATACATAACTACCTAGAATGAACACCTTAATGTGAATGTGATAGTGAAATATTTTGGGGGGGAGGGGGAAACAACCTAGCTTAGGCTGATAGCACAATCTCAAAGGCTGATGAACCATCCTTCCCAGAGACCACCATCCAACAACATTAAAACTACTGAAATTTTAAGCACACTCTTATAGATTACTGAATTTGGTCAAGCTCTACCAAACTTCCCATAACTGACAGAAATTCAAGACATCAGAAACTGCTGAACCTGAAGCCCATTTACCATTCTTGGGTGTCTTCCATTGGAAAATCTTCCCATCCAGTATGTGACTCAGTGGTCAACTGAACATTAGTGTAAGCAATCATGCAAATGAAATTACTTTGCCATGGATTGGTTTGGAAAGGAGCATTCAACCAACTCTGAGAGTTGACTACAGGGCCTCTGGATAGGTAGTGGCTTCTTCCTCTGGACATTCTAGTATTTGAACATGACCCCTGAAAACATAATCATCTAGTTTTCACAAGGGGGATAACCAGAGGACAAAGCTGATAGATTGAATGGTAGAAGGGAAAGACAAAGTCTATCCTTGAGGCTATGTCTTATCCAACTCTGAAGCATCACACCTCAGTCTTTATAAGAGAATGCATTTTCCTTAGATTTTAATTTATTTGGGGTTTGTCTTACCTGCTGTTAATTCCATCTTCACTGATTGAAGGGAGTGATAGGAGGAAAAAAACCTATTTCCAGCTAATCACAACTTTCTCTTATTGTCTGCTTGAATTTCTTTTCAACCAAGACACTTCTAACAGAACCCTGGTATAAGTGTTACAATGGTTGCCTGTTATTGTTATCCATGTGTGAGGCTACCTATAATTACCAAACTCCTTGAGCATCAAGATTATAAGAGTACAAAGTACAAAGTACAAGATTATAAGAGTATTACAAAGTACAAAGATAAGCCACTTGACAGTACTCAGATAAAAATCTTTATAAAGATTATAAGAGTACAAGATTATAAGAGTATTATAGAGATTTATAAAGATTATAAGAGTACAAGATTATAAGAGTATTACAAAGTACAAAGATAAGCCACTTGACAGTACTCAGATAAAAATCTTTATAAAGATTAGGAAAACACATTTATTTCAAAACTGATGTCTAACGAGCTTTAAGATGTCTATTATTTGTTTTTAAACAGGAGGCAATGAAAAACAATGTTTTAGGTAAAACATACTCCTAAAAGTATATTTTAAAGTATATTTAAAAGTAGCACTTAGAAAACTTTCATCTCATTTGCAGACTGTTGACAGCAAAACTTATCTGGAACATCTTTAAAATGCTCTGAAAAGTGACTCCTGAATAACCTCCTATAATCACCCAAATAGCATTTATAAAATGCCAATCAAAAATTCTATGTGGGCAAACCAAATAAGTTAATGAGGATATAATTGAATTAAGAAGAAAAATTACCAGTCCTTAAAAAATATATAGAAATAGCCTAAAATGAGCATTTGTCTGCCTACACTATAAAAGCAAAGCCTAAATTACATTGAAACTTTAATGTAGTTATGTATATTTACCCTATAAATTGAAAAAAGAGAAGTTTCCAACAAACAAAAACTGTGTAAATATTCTGTATTTGACTGTGAAGAAGACAGCTTGTAAGTCCCTGGATGCAATCATGATAAAGTTCAGGAACATGATGCTACTGTGCAAGCTGATCATTAAACCTTAAAACTATCACACAATACACACACACTCTAATCAATATTTTGACTAGTGATATATGTTAAGAAATCCTACACAGTTTTTCATTTCCTTTAAGTATAGAGGAAAAAATACCTGCTGCTGCAAGGTACAGTTTAGACCATTAGAATGAAAAAATTTGCACAATGAATATTCTTCAAAGGGATGTCCCAAAGACCTTCACTCCAGTAAACCTGACACATGACTGGTTCTGCATGGGGGAGTCTTCGGGACAGGGAAGAATTGCAGAACAGAAAGCAAGGCAGACAAGGAACACAAAAGGAATTGAGATGAATGGGTCAGGAGTTCTTGAAAACAATGGCGGGATGCCATCAAGTGGCGGAAGAAAGAATTCAAGGCGGGAAATGGTTTTCCAGACAGCGCCACCTGGTGTCCAATAGTGAGAATTGTTTTAGACACGGATAAAACTACAATGTGAATGAATACTGGTCTTTCCAGGGTCCTTAATTTAAGGCTTGATAGTTTCCCGTTTCTACTGAGAAAGTAAACTCCATTAACAATCTTGAAATAATGACAGAATCACGATGAATATGAATAATAAAATATCAGCCATGCTTCTACAAATGAGGGTATTATAACTGGCTTAAAAAATGATCTTAGGAAATTTTTTCCATGCTAAATTCAAATTAAGTAGATATTGACAACTTATTTAACCATAAAGGTATAATTTGTTTAATTGGTTCACCACATTTTTACTTTCCCTTCCCATATCTACTGGCTGCCTAATGGTAGGATCAAAGGTTTTTGGTATTTTTACTGCTCTTGCTCTGCTTTTGTTTTTCTTACCTGAAATAGACCTTGCAAATCATCTTATTAATTAGTTCATTTATCACATCTTCAAAAAAATTTTTTGAGGGCAGAGCCTGTGGCTCAAATGAGTAGGGGTGGCGAGTTCAAACCCAGCCCCGACCAAAAACTGCAAAAAAAAAAATCAAAATAAAAAAATAAAAAAATTTTTGAACTACCCTTGATTGGACTGGGCACTAATCTAGGCATCGGTTATATAAAGGTGAGCAAAAAAGGACATATCGCTGTCCTTAACAAGCTTGCAATCTAGTGTAGGTGATAAATATCCGAAGAAATGTATTGGCTTATTCTTTCAAAATCTATGTACTGAGAATACATTTTCTTACTCTTTGTACAGGTATAAATTAGCGAACACAACAGATAGGGTTTCTACTTTCAAGGAGCTCTCTGAACTGTAAAGGAAGAAGAAAGGTTGAATACAGGTTGAGATAGGAACCTTCTCTAGGGAAATGACATGTAAGCTTTGATGTGAAACATGAAAAGGAGCCAGCAGACTGAAGGGCAGGACCCCAAAATAGAGGGGGTAGCACTGTAGGTGCACATACAAAGATGGGGGGGAAAGGAGAGTAGGTGGAAGATGAAGAATAAGGGAAAGTGACGGGACCTGGGGCAGAGATGGGAGTAGGTGAGTCACTGCAGCATCTTGAAGGTGATGGAAAGGAACTTTGACTTTCAGCTGAAGAGCAATGGGAAGCAATTGAGGAGATATTATGTTACAGGAGTTATAAGCGATTTGCCTTGCTTTAACAAAATCAGTGCAACTGCTGCTGGAAGATGGATAGACGAATGCATGGATGGATGGGTAGCTGGGAGAACAGGATGGGTACTTTTACACTTTGAGAAAGTTTCCCTTTCTTATTTTTCTTAGAGAAAAATGAGTTTGATAACAATCTACCAAAGCCATATTCCAGCTTCTTACCAGCATCATTAATACTAGTGAATGATCCTTTTTGATCTGCAAATATTCCTGATATACATTCTTGTGCTCAGGAATTCAGAAAGAGCAAAGACTGATGCTCACACTGCCACATCATAGCAGTTATAATTCCTCACTCCCTCCACTGAACTCCCCCGTTCCAGTACTAATCTCTGACAAATTAACTGGTTGGTTGTGTTCATCTTCTCTGCTTAAATTGTTCTAATTTTTTGAATCCCACAAAACTGTCTTTTATAGTGAATACTTGAAAGCTTTATAATAAACGTTGACTTAACTGAATAAAAAATGGAAGTTTAATATTAATCGTGCCATAGAATTTTAATTGTTAAAATTAGAATCCTCACTTCCCTAAAGGAAAATTTAGATCCAAGCCGATTTATTTTAAGTCTATTTCATTTTTTAGTTTTTCTATCAATAATTATGGCCAATTGAGGTAAAATATGCAATTCTTCATAAAATCTGCCATTCAGCTCTTGAGATAAGATAGATTTAGTGTATCAGGGTAGCAAACTGGTTTTTCTTTGACTTTTACTTGACATTCTGGGTTCTGTTCATTTTCTTTGAAGCTATGACACTGTTTACCTGATGTGACATTTTTTTCTTCACATTGCTGAGAATAATAGTTTATAATATCACCTATCTCTATCTCACTGAGTCCCCATATCAACCGAGAATAGTTTCACGGAAGCCACTCTCAGGGACCAACTTCTTTATGAAATTGTACAATTTTTAACTGAAATAAAATTGCAGAAATTAAAACTCCTTCCATCCCTGGAGCCATATCTTTTAGGAAGTGGATGCAGTGATCCTTTTCATTATTGAGCTTCCCTGAGTTCTCTACTCCAGATTCGATTCTATGTCCTCTGCACTCCACGGCACCATGGACTTGCCTTGAATCATACTTGAATGCTACACAGTAATAGTTTATTCCAATATGTCTGTCTTCCCTATTAAAATGCAAAGTCTGCAAGGACAGTTTCTTATATATTTTTGCATCTCTCACATCTGATTCGTTGTAAGATGTCCAACACATGTTGATTGCTAAAGAAAAGGGGATTTCATCACTAGTTGAAAAGTCCTGCTGACTCAAAGACCAATGTTGACTTTATAGGACAAAAGAAACCACACATTCTGCCTTAGGTCAGCAATTCCCATAATGTATGATTTTGCTCTCTTGGGGACTTTTGGCACTATTTGAAGACATTTTTGGATGTCACAACTAGAGGAGTGTGCGTGTATGTGTGTGTGTGTGTTAGTGTCATCTAGTTTGTAGAGGCCAGAAATGCTGGTAACTACCACGTAACACACAGGACAGCCGCATGTGACAAAGCATTATATGGCCAAAAAAATACCGATAGTGTCAAGATTCGAACATTGTGCCTTTACAGTTTCAGTTGCTTTTACATATGTTAAAATGGAACAGCTGCCTCCAAATTTATTCAACTAGAAACTACTTTGCTATATCTATTAGGGAAAATAGTACGCAGGTTCCTGAATAGAACTACTATTTTGTCCAACAATCTCACTAGTGGGTACATCTCCAGAGGAAATGAAATCAGTGTGTCAACGAGATGTCTACACTCTCATGTTCATTGCAACAACAGTCACAATAGCCAAGATATGGAATCAGCTTGAGTGCTCCCCAGGGGATGACTATATACAGAAAATGTTACATATATACACAATGGAATACTATTGAGTCTCAAAAATGGAAATTCTGTTAATGTGGATGAAACTAAAGGAAAGTGAGATAATCCAGGCACAGAAAGACAAATACCGCATGATCTCTCTTATATGGAGAATCCTAAAAACAGTGAACTCACAGAAGCAAAGAGCGGAATGGTGGTTGCCATGGGGTGGGGAAGCTGGCATGTTGGGGATACATTGGTCAAAGAATACAAAATTTCAGTTAGATAGGAGGAGTGAGTTCAGGAAATCTCTCGTACAATAACAATGTATTATATACCTGGAAATCACTAACAGAGATTACAAATGTTCTCAGTGCACAAAAGATAAATGAGTTCATGCATGTGTTAATTAGCTTCATCTAGCCATTCCTCAATGTGTGCGTAGTTTAAAACGTGTTATGCATGACAAATATAGTTTCTATTCACCAATTAAAAATTAATTTTAAAAATGTTTTGCTCTTGTGCAAAGTATTATGATCTCCAAAAATGCATTTTTAAAAGTTTGAATGCAAAAGCCCGTTAACAGTCTGGTCTTGCACGTATTCAGATGGTTTGTACAAGTTTTGTGTGTACGTGGTAAGATGAAATGCCGTGGAACCAGGAAGGTGCAGAGGCCGTGAGGGCAAGGATGGAAAAGAAAAAAGCTGGAACAAAAATGAGGACAAGAGGAATGAGGACAACCTATGCCTTCTTACCTTTCATGCAGGTAAGGATGGCGGAAGTTTCACAAATATCAACAGAAAGCCCCCATCTCTTTCATAGTCCTCATTCCAGCAAACTACATATGCTTTGAGATTCTGCTAATGTCTGTAGCCATGGAGCTGTTTCCTTACCTTAACCAGCCCACTTTAGCTAAACAAGGATTGTGCTGAAGTCTCTCTAGCTACCGCCAATCCATTATACGGTTTGCTTTAAGCACACACAGCCAGAACCTACCGCTGTGGCCATCTCTGCTCATGTTTGCATTCCCATTGCCTCATGTCTAAGCCATCAAAATTATCTGGATTCCATATATGGGAATTTGTTTTTACTGATTTTTTAATGTTCAGTTTAAAAATGCTGAATGGCTCATCATGAATTGGAGCCTCCCTTAATAGGAAACAAAAGTAAATGGAAACCATAAGAGAATACAAAAACTTTCACAAGATCGTAATTCACCGTAACTCCTCGGCTAGTCAAGCATCCAACCATCTCATCCACATATGCAAACACCAACCATCTCTTCCTAAATCATTCCTGCACATACCTCTGCTAAGACCACCCATTAACGTGAAAATCGGTTAATATACAAGACATAGGCTACCTACAAATGTAGGTAAAACTAAGAGGCAAACCTTGCCATCATTTTGCCCGATGAGCTACAAGTCCAGTCCAAATAGACTACTGTGTTTTTCAACATGGGTAAAAACATATCTTTGCCATCCACAAAATTTAAATTCTGGTTCTTATGACCATGGGCAAGTCTTTTATCCAGTGCCAGCATTCATTTTTTAAGGCATAAAATGATGGCTTCTAGATGCCCATTTTAGTTGTAAAAGCTTTGTAAGGCTATTATTCTGAGTAAATTCACAACCTGAATCTCCTTTCTCCTGGAACAAGGCCAACTCTGCTGCTTGCTTCTTATAGACAGCTGTTGCCAGAATTATCTTGTTTTTCAAAACGAATGATCTACAGCCAGCCAAGAGTGAGTGGTTAAATCAAAAGAAAAAAAACACCCTATTTATTACTTCCCCTTTGATCTCCTTCCAAGATCTGAGATAGGACATATTCAATGAGGATATGGCCCCCCCAAGGCCATTCTGTCTCTTTTCTATTTTATTCAGAAGTGACTATGAATACAGAAAAGAGAGAAAGTAGGAAGTGACTTTCAAAGTCACAAATGGACTTGGAATTCGAATGTTTTTGTAGTGATGGCTTCATAGCCGAAGTCACTGAGTATGAATTAGTAAACAAAGGCTTGCCTCTGATTTCATTATGGTCCTAACTCTTTTGCACTGCAGCTCTGTCCTCTGACACTACCAAACCGCTGTTCTTTCCCCCACTGAGAACCAACTGTGTGACAGGTGCCAGGCACATAGGATAGAAGACCACTGACCATCAAGGACTCCCCAGTCTGGCACGGAGGGGGGGCTATACATATATTTAAAAAAAAAACATGATGAGAACTACAAGAGAGATAAATATTAGGGGGTGTGAAGGAGAAAGAGACGGATTCGTTGGGTGGGTCAGTGGATGTTTTACAAAGGAGGAGATATTTACACCCTATCTTGAAGGGTGAAGTAAAGTTTTTCAAGCAGAAAGGTTAAGGAAAGCATTTGAGGCAAAGGAAGCAGCGAGTACAAGGCATACCAACTGTGTGACATGGACTCGAGACATAGTTCGATGAAGCCAAAACAAAAGGTATGCCAAGAACAAATGCGATGTACAAGGCCAAGGAGATAGCAGGCTGGATTGAGCTATTTAAGACATATTTTATTTAAATATTTATATGTACAACTTCTATAAGTGAATTAATTTATATGAAGAGAAATTGAATTTTTATAAAACTCCTAAGTGTTTTATCACTGGTGTTTTGTGGAATACACTTTGTAAAATACTATTTCATTTGCTTTTCTAAACTCTCAGAAGTCACATTAACCTACAGGTAAAGCATAAATTCCTTAAGATGTCTTATGCAGGCCTCCGGGGCCAGCCCTGCATTTCTCAAATGCACCACCTTTAAGATACCTAGTGGATTTAGTGCATTCGCCTGAGGAGAAGACCACCTAAGGTTCTCCTGGAGGTAACGTAGCACATGGAATAGAGGGGAAAACAGTTAGGAAAGGGTTGCAATTGTGCAGATAAAGATGAAGCCTCATTAATAGGCCAAGAACAGAGACAGGTTCTTAAGTAAAGGAAGTACTTGGGAGAATACGGTAAGTGACTGAATGGGAGGTAGGTGTAGTGTAAGGAAGAGGGAGGAGTAGACGGACCCTACGGTGTCACCTGGGTAACTTGGTAGATGGCGGGATCATCTGTGGGAAGAGAGAAAAGAGAAAGAAGAATGGTTGAGAGAAAAATAATGATTTTAGTGCTAGTGTAATACAAATCTTTATACCACAGGATTGCTGGATGGTCAATAAAAACTATGTGATAGGGATAATGAAAATATTATATATAAAACATTTTTCAATATGACAACAGCAAAGGTTTGGGCCTGATTGAGTTATTTAAGACAGATTTTCTTGAAATATTTATATGTACAACTTCTGTAAATGAATGGACTTACAGAAAGAGAAATTGAATTTTTATAACACTCCCAAGAAACATGGCTTCATAAAACCAGTAATCACAGAAGACTGTATCCTTGTCCTAAGTTGGCACATCCTTGCATACTGATGTTTAAAGCCAAGAAAACAAGAATGTTGTTAGGTCTTTTGATAATGTCACATAGTCATTAACTCTCCTCTTAACAGCTGATAACTTGATAACTTTTAATTTTCATCCAGTGGGCTAATTGCTTCACATCAGAAGAATGAAGTGATATTTCTTAATGAGATCCATTAAGTGGAGGGATGGAGGTATTTGGTTATCAGGTGCTAAAATTGCTCTGTGAGATAATTTGCTTGTACTCTTTCAATAAGTATTTAGCACCTCAAGAACCCAAATCTGAAGATTTTCACCACATAAAAAGAATCAGGACCTACCTTTTCCAAAAACTATGTTTTATTTTATTAACAGTGTAAGTGGTGTTGCTCAGCACATCAAAAGTGGATAAAAGGCTAAAATTACAAAAATGAAAATATTTGAAGACAAAACTTCAGACACATTTGTCTAGGTAGATTACATGGCACACATTTCTGTGCCAGGCACTGCTCTCAGGAATTTGCATGTATTAACTCATTGAATTCTTAAGTGAATGCTGTTATTAGCCCCACTTTACAGATGGGGAAGCTGAGGTTAAGTAAGGTGTCCAAGTTCTTGCTGCCTGTGGTAAAGCTGGGACTTAAATCCGGCCACCCTGGCCCCAGAGTCTGAGCTCTTAACTTCCTGACCACATAGATCTCCTTTGTATTTACTCAGCAGTGACCGTTAGAGTCCTACCATCCCCATAAATTCTATTTCTCATGAGGAACAAAATCTATCATCTAGATTTTTTTTACATTTTTGAGAATATATTCCTCTTCTCTCATTTTTTCTAGTCAAAAATGAATAACTGACTTATATGGTAGTAAATACTTCATAGACACCTTGTGGAATTTTCATTTTGAATTTCCACCCCCAAGGTAATGTTCTTAAATTATTTTTTCCAGGCACTCATGTGAGTTGTTTTATTTCATCTTCATGACAATGTCATGAAGGTTACTGCAGTAGGTATTATAGATTGGCTTGCCAACCCCAGCGGAAAACTGTGTTTCTCTGATTCCTTTGGAACCTGGATTTTGTTTGTTTTTTCTTTTGCATTAGCTTTTATTAATAATCACTATTAGGTTATAACTAAGTAGGCAAATTATTAACTATATGATTTGAGGTTTAGGGTGAAATTTGTAAAAATTAGTTTGACACACAGCAAAGTTATACAATACACTAAAACCAACTGTTCGATATTTTTGCCTTATGTGAACTACACACAGTGAAAAGGGAATACATTTTTTGGTGATGGAAGATACAATGAACTATATTTTGGAACTAGTTTTGCAAGAGGAAAAAGAAAAAAGATTTCAATAAAATTAAGGGCCGAGACAGACTAAGACAGGGAGGGCCATGTGCTTACTATATTAAAAAAACTTTATTTCCTTGACAACATACAGAAAACAAACTACACTGGGTTATGTCTATAGTCCTAGTTTCCCTTGTGGATATTAATCTATAACAAAGCACTTCACAATTGCATACCCTTCCACATTTCTCTGAATGAGAAATAACTCAAGATATTATATTAGTTCTTAAAATCCCCAGCTAAATAACCCCTAAAAACAGTCTTGACCATTTTCTTGGCTGTTCCAGAGTGAAAGGGCCCTGGAAAGAATGTAGGCACCAAAAAAGTCCTACCTATATTTCCCCTTGCCCATTTAGCCACATTTGAAAAGATGTTGATTTGAATGGGAGAGATGACTGTAAGCTTCAGAGGGCCACACCCTGGACACGAGGTATCTTTTTTATTATTTTAGAAAAACTAGTAAGACTCTGAAATAGGTTTTTTTTGTTTGTTTGTTTGAAAACCCAGTACCACATGCCAGGTAATTCCAACACTCCTATCCCTGTAATTTTAAAATAATCAGCCAGCTATGGAATATCGTACATATTTAATATCTACCAGCAACCTAAAAGTAGACTTACGTGTACCTATCACACTTACTTTCCAGGTAACTCAATTTACCCATTACTGACTGCTCCACCCTGGGCCCCTTTACTTCTTTAGATACCACCCCTTTGGAACTTCCATTTCCACTATTTTTTTTTTAAATCTGCACCTCAGGCTCCCCTACCCACCCACCCACCATCCCAGCCCTTCTGCCTGATTCCACTCCATGTAAAGTAACCTCATCTGACAACCTGCAATCGCCCTTTATAAAACACATGACAAGCCTTAGCAACCTAGGAACTATTATATATCTTGTCTTGGCATAAGTTTATAGAACAAGATAATAGTTTGCTGACCTTGTGGAAGGAAATCTAAATAAACAAACAAAATCCTATAACAAACAAAGCTAGGCAAGATCAGGAATTTCCATCCCCAGTGCAGAAACAACTGATCTTAAGCTACATGCAGAGATGTTAATGCAGCAGATACATCTGCACAATCAAACCTTTATATGCTGGTGAAAGACTTTGTCCCCAAAGTCAAGTCAAGACACCACAAAATTGAAGCAAAATGGAGAACCATTCAACATGATAGTGCAATAAAAAGAACAGGATTCAAGATCCTCATTGTAAATACTGAACTGGAATCTCTTTCTTTACAGGCTTGCCAGGAGGGCAGCAATCATGGCATTCTCCAAAGAAGGTAAGACCTCCAGGCCACACCTGTGTTCAGAAGCAACTCTAAGTTCAATGGATCTTGGGGCAGGCATAATGAGGATGTCAATGTACCTTTTGTCTGTAAACAAGGCAGCCACTGACCTCCAAACTATAGAGTTTCAAGGGACTGGAAGACCTCAGAAAAGAACTACTAGCAGGGCCGGATCTAGGCCTTCTTTTCAGGAGCCAAAGCCAGAAGAGTCTGAGGAAACTGAACTTCACAGCAAAGTTGCTGTAGCATTTTATTATTGTTACAAGAAAAGTCAACTGAGGATATTTTCACTGAAATATACTCAATGGGAGATGATTCATCACAGGAGGCAAAGAAGGATATCTTGGAGAAGGCACTTAAGGTAGAACATTAGCAAATCGTACTGCTTGGCTGAAACAAAAATGAGCTCATTCAATCTGGCTGGAGGCCTGTTAGGACACTTCCTTCTCACTGTGGTATGAATAAGAATGGGTGGCATTAAGATGGAACCTGGATTTTGCATGTAAATTAAGTTTCATTAAGGTAAGTATTTGCAAGAGTTTGGGCTAGTGGAAATGAGGCTTCCATGTGAAGATTGGCTGTTCCATTCTGGCAAGCACTGATTTTTTAATTAATATATCAATACTTTAAAATATGATAATACATTCAATTAATATCTTTCTGTGTGATCGCTGACTTCCAGGCACTGTGGTCCTGATCTACATGCATTATTATATTTAATCTTCCCAACATCACAGAATACTTTATAGATAAGGAATCTGAGACCCAAAGGGGTAATGAAGTTTTCCCTGCTCTTGGTATTCTGAAAGTTGTCCTTTAAAAATTACAGACTACTTACTATTTGGGGGATCATGATAAATTTGTAACCTTAATTTCTTGGTAGTAATAACTGTCATTCTATAGCTAACCTCTCCAATTTTACTTTAAAATCACATTACTACAAGAGCTTTAAGGAAAATTGGAAAACTAAAAATCACTAATAATCCCACAATTTCTACTACCATCTTTTGTCTTCTATTTAAAACTATTCTGATCCTGATTTTCATTTGACATTGTATCAAAGTGCTTCCATAGTCATCATTTTAATAGCTTCATCTTATATCACCAAGCTGACATTATAATTTAGTTAACTTTCTCCCAAATTTGCTTACATTTTAAAAGTATTTTTTAAAATGTTATGGTGACCAAACACGTACAAATACTTTTCCCCTTTCCTTGAGTTCGTTCCACAAGATTACATTTTAAAAGACAATAGACAGTGCAAAGACTGTTCATTTCATTTGAAATTTACTTCCACAACCATGAGAAAGAAAAATCCCCAAAGATAAGTCTCATGAAGATTTTTTATTGTACATCTGTGTCTTTCATCTTCTGATTCTGTGAGCAGCAGTGCTCAAAGCATTCATCACAGATCTCCATGGAGGTGTCAGTGAATTTTTGTGTGTTTGCAAGGGTCCATTCCTTAGCACGAGGGACTTCCTCTTATTTGCCTGCATGTCCTCTGCAGTCCTTAGATTGTTCTGTGTGGAGGAGAGAGGCAGAGCTATGGGCTCATTTTGGCATAATCACAGCAAGTCAGGTACAAGGTGTCCATGAATCTGTGCCAGGACCACAGAATCAACTAAGGAAATAATCGCCCCAGATCTCAGGTACCCAACACTCTCCCTGCTCTCATGTAAGTCATCTTTACCTCATGTCTAGACCACAGCAATTTAGTGTGACTTACCCTTGACCCAATTGTTAAGCATCTGAGTAGGAGATGAAGACTGAGAAGGAGACACAAACGGGCCAAGAGTTGAGGAAGAAAAACACATTATGGAATGGTGTGTTCCCCTCACAGAAGCCAGAGTGGAAACTCGTCTTGTAAAAGCAGATTGCCCCCTTCCTACCATCTCTTCCATCTGACACAACCAGGTAATAAAAGTGAATGATGAGAACATATGCATACATATATTTTTTATTTGTCAATTATGCCTTAACAAAGCCGGGGGTTGAGGGGAAGTGAATGATATTTCAATCCCATTAACTGACTCAAAGAAAAATCTCTCAATCAGCATAGGAATTGCCTCCTCTTAACACACTGTTGACTCACAATTTTATGCAAAAACTATCCATTTTACTGGGTAATTTGTGACTGGTCAGTAATGTGTGAAAAGAAAAGAATGTATTCAACTTCATAGATGAGGGGGTAGTATAAACATATATATGTCTCCCTTCAGTGAGCGGTATACACATTCACTTATTTGAACCTTATGAAACCCTATGAAGTGGGAACCACTGTCTTCCATTTTTCAGGAAGGAAAACCAAGGCTCAGAAAACATAACTTGCTCAAGATCACCCTTGAACACAGCCTGAGTGAGAATTCAACAGGTGGACTTGAAAGCCGCAGGTGGACTTAGTACGCCACTCTGCCTTTCTTCCCACTTTGTAAGATCATTTCATTTTCCATCCTCTAGGTCCCAAGTCAGAGTATTTGTATCATAAGATATATTTTGAAAATCTAGTGCCGAATTAAAGAAAAAATTCTTAGAAGTATGTTGGTCTGTGTGGGTGTGTCATTTCCCATTAATGCTAGAAAAAGAATAGCACAGAGTGTTTTAACAAAGAAATATATTTAATTTGGATGCTAGCAAGGAAAGATATTTTTATTCTTATAAGTACATGACACCCACTCTGTTCTCTTAAATCCAAATGAGGGCTCCTTAATATTTTAATAAGAATTAAGGGAAAAAATGAATTAGAACTTTCATGATGCAAAAAAGAAAACCCATAAAGGTTACTAAAACCCTCTCATATGTTACTTAAAAATCATGTTATACATTTTTAAATGCCAAAATTATTCTATAATTTTTAATTTTTTGAGCATAATATCTAGCCATCTTACAGTATCCAGATAGACTATCTGAATATGAGATAATTTTTTGACATTAACTGAAATTTCTTATTTAGCTTAGTAAACGTGTCTCTCACATCCTTTGGAAGATGAAATCATTTGTCTAAGAGGTGGAATAATAAAGTAATAAGACTGATTTTTGACACACTTTCTTGGAAAGGGGGTCCTGTTGGGGTTATGTCAGGGAATGTTTGCACTGAACAGTGAAGTCTTGTCTTATTGGATCATATACTCCAAGTTAACTAAAGTTCAAGATGCTCCTGACTCTAGTTTCATGAACTTTATTTCCAAAGCCTCCCTTGGATTTTCAAACATCTGTTTTAAAAGGTGCTCAGACCTCTGACTAGCTCTGACTCTTCCATGATACGTAGCTTGGAGCCATTCCTAAGACTCTTCCATGATACGTAGCTTGGAGCCATTCCTAAGTCCATCACAAATGCTGAGCATCATGGGAAAACACTCTTGGAATTAACAACAATGTCTGTTGTGTATCCACATTTTTCTCTCTAATGTCCAATAGTTAGGTGTGTTATTTGACTGCCATTGTCATCTCATATAGCTAGTGACTAGTCTCTCCTCCACCTTTTCATCTCATATTTTAAATTCAATTGACCCACTCATCAGAAATCCAAAACTGTCACTGCTATCATCAACTGATGTCATACCCTGGATGAGTAAACCGGGTTACCACTGAGTGTCAACCAGCTTGTTTTACTCGTCCCCTCGCTGGCTAGAGAAAGGAAACTGGTGTCTGTCACCAGTTCCAACACCATGAACAGTTGAGGCTGGTCAGACCTGTCGGGCTTAAAGGGCATGTTGCAGCCAAAACCAAATCCACAACTGCTGCAGCTACTGCTGGGCTATTGTGACTTTCCAGCTCTCCTCTTTGCATTCCAGGCCACAGTATCAGGGCACTGGAGACCTGCCTGCACTTTCCCAGCCCTCACAATTACGTGATTCTGGTCACTGAAACCTGGAGAATATTTGAAGATAGCAAAATAAAAAAAAATTGAGGGCTCTGAACACAGACTAACCTAATAATTTTTATATCATGAGGGAATGATAAAAAATAGTTGTCTGAACCTTGATGCTCCAGCAAGAAAGGACAAAACCATTTTTTAAAAGAGTGGGTACATACAGTTCATCACTTTGCCTGCATGCTATTGGTTTTCCTTTTTGTGCCTTTTTCTCTCCAGTCATTCTTTCCAGAAATTCTCTCCTTGTATCACTCTACATGTATCTCCCTTCCTTATTCTCTCCAGAAGAAGCAAAATGAGCACACAAAGGATAAACACAAATAAGTTTGGAGTGTTCTGTGTTTTCGTCTCATTCCTATTTGAATTCATCTTTTTTAAATTTTATTATAGCAAGAATGCTTAACATGAGATGGACCCTCAGCAAATTTTTTAAGTATGTAATACATTATTGTGGACCATAGGCTTAATGTTCTTCAGCAGATACCTAGAGCTTATTCATCTTGTTTAACTGGTACTTCATGTCCCTTGACTAGCAATTCTCCAATTCCCCCTTTCCCTAACCTGTGGTAATCACCATTTCTCTCTGAGTCTACGAGCTGATCTTATCCATAGATTTATGCAGTATTTGCCTTTAATGACTGGCTTATATCACTAAGGATGATGTTCTGTGTTTCTCCTAATGAGCACACTTTTAATCCTTTGAATGTCCTCCTCTAGCCAAATTAAAAAAAAAAAAAGTCATCCCAAATGACAAAGAGTTAATTTTTATTCCACATGATTTGAACTTTCAAATAAAAAAGAGGACAAAGGCTAATCCTGTTAGCCATCAATGGCAAATTCATGGAGAATCATAGAAGTAACAGTATCCACCTGGACAGAGATTTTGATCACCCCTCACCTTCCTGCCTTCTCCCTGTCCTCCCTGTGTCCTGTCCCCTTTATCTGCCTGCCTGCTTTATCCTTCAACTCACCTTAAAATGTCACCTCCTTAGAAAACTTCTCTAAGTGAATACCATCTCCACCATTATATGCCCTTATAGCACTTCAGATTAGTTTTACTGCACTTATCAAAACTGTAGTAAAAAATTAATCATGTGATCACTTTTACCATTTCTTCTATTTTGTGTGTGTGTTTGACAGAGTTTCACTCTGTTGTCTCAGAGTATAGTGGCATCAGTCTAGCTCACAGCAACCACAAACTCCAGGGCCCAAGTGATCCTTTTGCCTCTGCCTCCCATATATCTGGGATCATAGGCACCTGCCACAATGTCCAGCTCCAGCTAATTTATCTATTTTTAGTAGAGAAGGAGTCTCCCTCTTGCTCAGGCTGGTCTCAAACTTCTGAGCTCAAACAATCCACCTCCCTTGGCCTCCCAGAGTGTTAGGATTACAGCCTTAAGCCATTGCACTGGGCCTTGCCCTTTCTTCTAGATTGGAAGCACCATGAGGACACAACCTCTTTCTGTTTAATCCCTGTGGCTCTGATCCCCCTCAAGCGGCTGGCCAAAGGGAGTGCTCAGCTCAGCAAATGAATAAATAAGTGCAGGAATAAATAACTAGATGCCAAGTCCCTAAGTACTGTGGATTGCACTGCCACCTTCTCCTTCCCCTAGGCCATAAAGAGACATGGAAGGCACCAGGGGACTCCTTACTCAGATTCTCCCCATCATCTCCACCACTCTCCCCAGAGAACCTAAAACTCCACACCCCACCTCTCACTTCAAATGCCTAGCCTCACTCTTTGTGTGATTATAAAGCATATTTACTTTTTTCAACATCCTGAGACATGAATAGACATTTGCTTAAGGTCACATAATCTAAATGGACATGACAAAAGGTAGACTTGTTTATATCACTATTGCTAATATTCCCAGTGGGTGATGATAGGAACAGGCATCGCATAAAGAAAATGAACCTCAGATCTTCCAGTTGTGGTTACCATAGTTTCCAGGGTGTATTACAAAAGACAGGGATTACTTTCCATTTCAGTGCATGGAAAATCGCTCGAGATTAGCCACTCTGAAGTTGCTCCTAGTATTTGAAGCTGTTACAGGATTCCAATGAACTTGCCAGGAAACTTTGAAATATTTTCCATTAGCTATTTAAAATGGTTTGGGGTTATCGGTTAAGATAATAAACTCATCCTGAGCTTCCAACTTGTCAGGGACCATGAACTGAAAGGTAGGATCAAAGAATGATAGTACTTAGAACTAAATGCTCAAAAAGAGCCTGCGTGTCCTAGCATGGGCTTGTGGGAATAGCAGCTAGATTTGCTTATGAGGATCAGAGGTGGCCTCTCAGGGAAGGTGATATGTGCACTGAGCTTTGAAAGAAAAACAAAAGTTTATGAAAGAAGTATGGCTAGAGGACATCTAAGCCGAGCAAACCATAGCTACAAAGTAGTGACGAGATGAAAGCACTGGGTACACTTGATGCAGAATAGGCATAGGGTTAGGATAGGTGGAGAGTGAACCAAGATAAGGGTTTCATCCACACACATTTGAAGAACTGTTTCATTCTATGTAAGGCTCTAAAAAGCCACAGGTATTCCTGTTCTTAATAAAAATAAGCAAATATAAATAAGCAGTAAAGAATGCTGAATCAAACCAGTAGACCTGGACAAAAGGTTAATTTTGTGTACATGGCTGGGATCAGAAGCTATAAACATTGTTATCAGGTACATTCTATTACCATGAAATGTTTTGTGGGACACAGCAGGAACATGGCTAGTAGTGGTATGTCTGGTTTTAAGAGAAAAACTGAATGCATTCCTCCAAGGCAGTGAACTGTGCCACCATCTCAGCACCTGCACAGAGCAACAGAGCAGAATAATCTCATTTGAAATAAAAGTTTGCATTTTCTCTGGGGGAGTGAGGGTTGAAACCACTTGATAAAGCATAAAACCCATCACTGGCCAGTGAGCTTGCTGGGAGGATGGGCTACAGGGTCAAAAGAATAAAGAGCTATTCTTTAATGTCTGAAGTGAATTTTTTTAAATGAACCAAAACAGCATGAAAAGGAACTGAAGAGATTGGAGTGAATGATACTATAGCTGACAAACAATGGGGGGAATACCCAGCTGCCTGAGCAGAAATGTAATGTGGTCCTTGAAATATTTATAAGATATCTCATAGGCATATTCGTGCCTAAAATTCTCTGTGGATTATGGCTCCTACTAATAGTCAGAGTAAATGGTAGAACTACTTTTATAATGGCAGAATAGAACAAGGATGACTCAGAAATGTGACATTCACATTTAAATCCTTCAATCAGCAGAATAAGCATTGTTAAAATATCTAATTTTACTACCCAAAATGATTTAAATCCCATCAAAATACCAATAGGCCTAGAAAAAATAATTCTACACTTTGTTTGAAACCAGAAAAGAAATCAAATAGCCAAATAGCCAAAGCAATCTTATGCAAAAAGGACAAATCTGGAGACATCATGTTATAACACTTCTAACTATATTACAAGGCTATAGTAATCAAAACAGCATGATTTGGTATAAAAATAGAGACATAAGATAGAGACTTTACATCTTTTGTATTAACCTGGATGGAAGTAGAACACATTATTCTTAGTAAAGCACCATAAGAATGGAAATGCAAGAATCTCATGTACTTAATTCTGATAGGAGGACAATTAATGACCTAGTACATGATGGGAGGTGGGGGAGGGGAAACCAAAAAGAGGGAAGGAGGGAAGGAGATGGGAGAAAGAGAGAACAGAGAGAGGGACGGAGGGAGAGAGATGAGAGAAACAGAACAAAGAGAGGGAAGGAGAGAGGCAGTGGGGGAAGGGAAGAGCAGAAAGACAGAAGAAGGGAGGGGAGTGGAGGGGTCACAGTGTGTGACACATGTTTTGGGGGCAGGACACAATTATAAGAGGGACTTTACCTAACAAATGCAATCATAACCTGGTTCTTTATACCTTCAATGAATCTCCAACAATAAAAAAATAAACATAGAGACATAGAGCAATGGAACAAAATAGATAACCCAAATATAAAACTGCTTTTCTAAATCCAACTGATCTTTGACAAAACAGACAATAATGTACACTGGGGGAAAGAAGCCCTGTTAGGTAAATTGTGCTGGGAAAATTGAATACCCACATGCAGACGAATGAAACAAGACCCTATCTCTCACCACTCATAAAAGGGAGGATAATAAAACAGGACTCATAAAAGTTAATCCAAGATGGATAAAAGACTTGAATGTAAGGCATGAAAACATAAGAATTCTAGAGGAAAATGCAGGAAAAACTCTTCTAGATATCAGCCTAGGCAAAGAATTTATAAATAAGACCCAATGACAAGCATAGCAAAAAATAAATAAATAAACGCCACTTTACTAAACTAAAACGTTCTGCTCAGCTAAGGAATCAACAGAGCAAACAGACACCCTATAAAATGGGAGAAAACATTCACAAGCTATATGACCAATAAAGGGGCTAACAAGCAGAATCTATAAAGAACTCACGCAAATCAGCAAGAACAGAAAAACAACCCTATCAAATAGTGGGCAAAAGACACAAACAGAAGCTTTCTGAAAGAAAAGAGACACATGTCCAACAAACATGAAAAATGCTCAACATTACTGATCACCAAGGAAATGCAAATTAAAACTACAGTGAGATGTCACCTTACCCCAGTTAAAATGGCTTTTATTATAAAGTCCCCAAACAATGTACCCCATGATTGCATTAAATGTACACAGCTATGATTTAATTTAAAAAAAAAAAAAAAAGGTTCACAAACAAGAGATGTTGGCATATGCAGAGAGAAAGGAATGCTCACACACTATTGTTGGGACTAAAAATTAGTTCACCCTGTATGGAAAATAGTAGAAAGAGTCCCCAAAGAACTAAAAGTAGACCTATCATTCGATCCAGCAATCTCATTACTGACTATGAGGGAACAAAGTCTTTATATCAAAAAGACACCTACACTCGAATGTTTATTGCAGCACAATTCACAGTTGCGAAGATGAGGAATCAATCCAAGTGCCCATCAATTCATGCATGGATTAAGAAAAGGTGGTATACGCATACGCATGGAGTCCTACTGCATCCAGAGAAGCACAGTCGGAAAGGGTCTTCTATTTTTTGACTTAACTTATTTTCTGGATTCTCCACTGTGGATGCAAACTTAGCTCCAGGTCTTTATGTCTGTGAGTAAATGAAATGTAGACCATTCTTCAATACCATGGAGAGATGACTGTGCTTCCGATTAGCCAGGCTCGGTGAGGAATATAAGTTCCTACTCTGGAACAGAAAAGTGTCTGGCTAGGGAGTTAAAAAAAAGAAACACAACAAAGAGCCACAAAGGGCTCCCAGTGGGGGTTGGTTTGATTTGGGTAATGGCTGGAATGGCAAGCAACCTCCATGGAATCCTCCCAGGGAGTGACACTAACATCCTTGGCAGCCCAAGGCACAAAGTTCCCAGCACAGGGAGCTGAGCTTTTCCACTTGATGAACAGTAACCGAAGCCGTCCCCTTGAATCAAAACCATGAAAGAAAAGGGTGAACGGGGGAGTCAGGAGAAGAGAAAAAGGATAAAAATCTATTCATTCTTTATCCCTAGGGGGCCAAACTAGTGGATCTTGTCTTATCTCTTGTGAAGAGCTGATTCAGTATCACTTATCCCATCCCTGTGCCAGCTGGATAGTCTAAGATGCAATTTGGGGTAACAGAGGGAATACCTTTTAATTTAAAACTCAGGAAAGTAAGAGTTGTGCTGAAAAGAAATCTTGGATAAAATTGAAATGAGAGAGCTTCGTATTCACACAGTGCCTAAATATGAAAGGAAAGTATAGTACGTTTTCTTATCTTTTAAAAAAGTTTTCAGTGATAAAGACATCAGGATAATAATAGAAGTGGTATAAAGAGAAACTGACACTATTTTAAGGGTGATTATAATTTCACACAGTTCAATTCTAATCAATGACAAAAATGATTTAAAAAAATTTAAAATTGAAAAACATCAATTAACCTAAAGGGTATAAAAAAGTAAAAGTCTATTTGGCAATATGCTGTACAAAGCTCAAGCCAATACGTGCTAACTGCTGCTCCTAAAGAAATACTAGGTGTTGATATATTCACTAGCTCATTTATAAATTTATTTACTCTTTCATGTATTTATTCATTTAATACGTACTTCAGGAACTGGGCAGATACAAAGATGAAACAGACTCAGAAGTCTCTAATCTATAATAAAAAGATTAATGCTGAATGCACTAAACCAGACTCACATATCTGTACATAGTTCATTTCTACAGTATCATAATATCAAATTCACCCAGTTCCAATAGGATCCATATAAATAGGAACTTATAAATTATGTATTTCATGTTATATGTTTTATATGATCACACATTTACTGAAGTGTTATATTGTATATTCAAACTTATGCCTCCTGTAAAGAGAACTCTGATGCATGACTCTAATAAACAGGCAAACGGGATCCAGGACCTCAAAATGAGGGTGGATTTTGTAATATGGAAATCAAATTAGCATATTTTTAACCTCTAACAATAATTTTACATAACCAGACTCCTGAAGTTGAAAGGTCAAAATTTGACTTGTTTTATGTTCCTGTCTTTATCTGATACTATGTTTAGCTCCATCAACAAAATTCTTTAACATAAGTTCTAAAACCGTGTTTACTATAGCAAAGCCATAAATACTGCATGGGGTATTGACAAGAAATATGACAATGCCAGATGAACTGGCCCCAGCCCTGGACCTCTCACTATGAATTCTGTTTTCCTGTCTTCCCTCCTCTGTTACCTCTTGGCATAAGACTGTGGAGACAGCATAGACAGGCCAAGTAGAAAACAGGAGGCGATGACCTGACAAAGTCTAATTATGGCCTGTCTTTTTCCCTGTTAAGGTTGTCATTAAGCATATCATTCAGGTTCTAACAATCAAAAAGAAGGATTCATGTACTCTGAGGACTTCACAATCTTTACTATTAATCTACTTCCCAAAGCTCCAATTAAGCATAGTCTGCACATAATGGACTTGGCACTCTTCAAAGAGAAAATGAATCTCTAAAAATGATGTAAAATTTCCTCATGTTTTACACATTTGTGCCTAGGACAAAGCCCAGGTTACTCTTCCCCTGATGCATGAATACTGGGCATTATGACGTGTTCTGTAGGCTGATCTTGATCGCCATATTTCTAACTTTATAGTCTCTCAATTATAGTCTCACACAACTCCCCACAGCCCTCCTCCCTGAGTAAACCTGTGTCTCTATTACATAGAGAATATTCCATGTCTCATCTCTGAGCACTTACTTATTATAAATGATGTGTCTATGACTAAATGCCATGTTTGCATGTCTTCATCTGTTACCAGTGGTTTCTATATAACGTTTTTCACTGCTCCCCCAGATTTTGTAAGTTATCCATCTCCTTTGTTTGTTAGTTTATTCATATTCCAGGCTGCCCTAGGGGCTTAGCCTACTTCTATTGTGCAAATAATGGGAACCCTTCTGATTCACATGAAAAATTGAAATATTTCCCTTGAGTTTACAAAAAAAAAAAAAAAAAAAGATTAAGATGCCCATTGTATAATTTTTTTTTAAAGACAAAGTCTCACTTTGTCACCCTGGGTAGAGTGCTGTAGCATCACAGCTTACAGCAACCTCCAGCTCTTGGGCATAAGCAATTCTCTTACCTCAGCCTCTCATGTAGCTGGGACTACAGGCACCCACCACAATGCCGGCTATTTTGTTGTTGTTGCAGTTTGGCTGGGGCTGGGTTGGAACCTGTCACCCTCAGTTTATGGGGCTGGTGCCCCACTCACTGAGCCACAGGCACCACCCCATATAATTTGCTTTGTGTTATATATTTTTCGAAAATATTAAGGGAGTGGAAGTGTTTTTGTTACATGGATGAACTGTATAATGCTAAAGAGAGACAAGATGACTGTGATTAACATTTCTATTCATTCTTGCTTTCAGGTTTCTAGCTAGTGCAATAAGTCAAGAAAAAATAAATAAAAGGATAAGGACTAGAAAAGAAGAATCACAATGAGTCTTTAAATGACATGATTTTCTCTGTAGAAAATAAAAAAGAAACTTCCAATAAGGTATTATGACTAACACGATTAGCAAGATTGATGAGTAAAGTAAGTGCATAACAATGATTTGAATTTCTATTCATCAACAACAAAATTTAGAAAATAAATTTTTTAAAGTATCATTTACCGTATAAAAATCATATGTATGCTCTCTGTGGTAAATTATTAAATACAATATTTTATTAAAAGACCTGAAAGAATAGTTTAATAAGTAGAAGGAAATACTATATTAATGGATTGAACCTGGACTACCAATGTTTCAAAAATGTTATTTGATCAGAAACTGATCTATAAATTCAATATCAATCAAAATTCCAACTCTGTGTGTACGTGTTTATGTGTGTGTGGTATGCAAAGCCTAAGAAACTGATTTTAAAATACATATATAGAGCATCACAAAATTTCAATAATTACAAATACTAATTAAGAAGAAGAGAAATGTCATGGGATCTGACTAACAGACATCAAACTTCTTCAACCATATGTGCAAATGAATCCCTGATGAATTAAGCAAATTTGTGAAAGGCAAAATTTTAGAAGCAATTCAGGGCCATATTTTTATAATGCAGATATAAAGTTATTTCTTAAAGAAGCCACAAAATAGGCAGATTGTAAGTGGAAAGGTTGGCAAATACAACTACATAAAAAATAAGAACTTCTATCTTCAAAAGACATCATAGAATAAGAACATCAGCCATAGATTTGGATAAGAGATAGCAGCCAATGTTCTTGCCTTACTGTATTGGCTAGAAACCCCAAAGCAAGAATAAATAGAAATGGTAAACAATCAAAGATTGCGATGTGACATAGTACTCTTTGAGGGGAGGAGAAGGGAGAGAAAAAAAGACCTAATTATAACGAGGGTGAATAACAATGTAATGCAATCCAGCACATTTTGTTCTGGTGATGCTATTATTTTTTTCAGCTCTGCTGCTGGGGAGGCTGCCTGGAGGAATCCCCATAGAACGAGGCAGTACAAAGACTGCTTCACTCCTCAGTCCACAGGGAAGTTCCTCGGTCCACGGGAAGCTCCCACTGAGTTAGTTCAAGTAAAAGAAACAATAACTGGGGATCTTCTATGATGCAACCACTGTGATAATATGCCAAGTCAAATAACCAGAGCATTTTAGAAGACAGTCTAATGTTATAGGGAGGAATAAAATCCTAATTTTCAAAGAAACACAATACTTCAATAAGTAAATACATATATGGGTTGTTAGGCACAAGAGAAAAGTATATATGAAAGTTACATGATCTAGAATGAGTATAAACTCTCTAGGTTTGACATTAAAGGCATAACTCGTGTAGGTTGAATGGCTTTTGCCATGTTTGATAGACAGAAATAACTATATATGTTTCTACCTGATATTAAAAAAAGATGGACAGCCTTGATCAGAAGTAACAACCTGGACACATACATAACAAAGGGTTAACAACTACAGATAAGGGAGGAGGGAGGTCTTACCTATCAATAAGAAAAGTCAAACCCCCAAAGAATAGGAAATACCAATGACCAACACATAGAAATGTTACAATGCTTATCACAGAAATGCAAGTTAAAGCAATAATAGGATACTACTTTCTGGCCATTAGGTTGGCAAAAATCATGTTTATTTCTCAAGTTTTCTCTTCACCAAAGTTATCCTGCTTAGGCACAAAAAAATCCAATGACCATTTAAGCTCATTATTTTTTTCTAGTCAAATTACTAAAAAATGTCACATAGTGGGAATGAAAAAAAGTACTTTCTTTAATACATGGGACTTCACTACAAATATTTCCTTTGGCCCAGCTACTAAGCCCAAAGTACACAGACAGAGGAGGAAAATTCCTTCCCGTGAAAGTATCAATAGTTGAAGTGTCATCCACTGGGGGAAAAATAGACTATGAAAAAAAAATCTCCAATATGAACAGTTACACAATGGTGCTCAACACAAATGGTGTTGGCTTACTGTCCTTCTCCAAGGCAATGGAGAGTGTAGCTAAATATTTGCCCATCTGGTACTTTTAAAAAGTACAGTATTTTTGAAAGAGAAACTAAATCTCAACATAAAAGGAAAATTTTTTTATCAAACTAAAAAAATGGAAATTGTATGTTTTGACCAAGTGCATGTGCTTGTCTTTAAAGGATTATAAGCCTTTATGGTTTGGCATGGAAAGGAAGACTATTAGGGACCCCATAGCATCATAGAAACAACAGAGGCAGGAACACTAGGAAAATTACTCCTGCCCCCACTCCAAACTCAGGCCTACACAGAGAACAAACTCTGAGGAAGGACAGTCTCAGTGGTAGGACCCAGTGTAGACAAAGAAAACTGACTCCGGGAACAATGCTGATTCATACTTTCTCGAAGGTACCAACATCCAGCATGGACGGAAATGATCTCTAGGTCCTTGAGAGAGTATTTGTGGGGCAAAAATTAAGTCATAGGGTCAAATAATATTTTAACCTTAGGCTTAAGAAACAGATTCAGGCCACCCTGTATTTCACCCTGACTCAATGGCGCACAATCTCTTGTGCAGCTCCTTACAGATGTTGGGCTTTGTTCCCCTTAGCTAAGGTCTTTGCATATGGTGTTCTCATGGCCTACACACACACACACACACGAAGTCTGATTCCTTCTTTTCTTCAGACTTTTCTTCAGCCCTTACCCTAGATAGCTCCCCTTTGAGGAGGACCTCCCTGACTACCAATGTCTAAGCCATTCCCCTCTGTGCGTCTCCATTTCAGCATCCTGTTTGCTTCCTTTATAGCACTTTTCTTGATTCACATGTTCTTGATTGGTGATGTGGCTTTCTGTTGATTTTCCCTAGCTAGATAGTAAGTTCCCTGCAGGCAAGGGCCACGTCTCTCTTGTTCATCACGGCATCCCCAGCACCAGGCATAGTGCCTGACACAGATGTTCTCAACAAATATTTGCTGCAGACCTGTACACACACAGGAACTATCACAGACAAAAGCAGGACCCCAAAAGTGAGGGTGGGCGGTATGTGATAGGGACTTCCCCTGGTATGTCAAGGTTAGTCTACATCACAGAAGAAGCAGAGAAGGCAGCTGCTATTTAGAACACAGACAAAGGAGAGGCAAACTTCAGCAGGGGCAGTGACAGAACTTTCTAATGACCATTAAAACAGAGTACATAGGCACCCTGAGATGTGTAAGGGGTCAGGTTTGAACTCGGGCCACCTCCAAACCATTTGACCCCATCTACTACTATTTTTACTTATCTATTTTATTTGTTTTCTAGAATAAGGTAAGAAAGCATTTTGTCCATGGCTGTTTCTGCAGGTAGAGTAGAGTGGTGCAGAGTATCCACTTAATAAATATTTTATGATTGAATTAATATAGCTGGTGTGGGTTTAAAGCCAAGTCTCTCTTTATTGTCCCTTTGATTGCCAGCTACATCTCTTAAATCGTACTCTTCCTAAACTGGATGGTATGGTTTCCATATTCTTTTAGAATTTGCTGGATTCCTGAGCCATCATATTAAATGTCTTATTAAATGCATGAAAATGACATTAGAAAGCCACATTCCAATGTGCACCAACATCCTCACAATGGTTAGGTGCACGTAGAGATGAAAACATAACTAAACAGAAGCTTTCTTACCCCCAAGTGGCTGGGAGTATGGTCTTATTTTAAAAAATAAGAGGTGTGCCAAAGCACCACAAAGTCTGTGCATACTTATATATGAAATTTCAAGTAGAATTGTGATTTTTAGAAGTCAGTTGTTTGGAAACATCTGTTAGCACCATCTGCACAGGAATTCAAAGTCAAAATTAACAGCATGCTCTTTCTTGTTTGCACCAGCGTGAGAACTTAAAACCCTTGGATCAGTGTTCATCGTAGAGGGCTCTGATCATTCCGGCTCACTATCCCCTTCTTGGGGACAGATTCTTCTCAATTCCTAACATTTGAGAATATAGGCAGACTGTACAAAGGCTGAAGGGACCAGATACCTTCAGGTGACTAGAAGGTGTTTTTATCTAAGGAGGCAGGGTGTACATGTGTGTACTAGACGTACCAGCTCTGCCAGCTACCTTGAACTCTGGCTGTCTGTCCCCTTCTTGGGGCACTCCCAGGTGGCAGCTGTTTCACCTTACTAACCATTCTTTCTCAGTGTCGCTTTCAGGCTAAGTGTCCTCTTTTCTGGTGTTCCCAAGGTTTTGTATTTTGATCCCTCCTGTATTACCTATAATTCCTTTCTTGGACTCTAATCTCATACTTTTTAAAACAGTTGTGGTAAAACACATATAAAATTTACCATCTTAACTATGCTTAAGTGTATAGTAGCGTTAAGTATGTTCATATTAGTGTGTGACCAATCTCTAGAACTTTTTTATTTTATTTTATTTTATTTTATTTATTTATTTATTTTTTTTTTTTTTTGAGACAGAGCCTCAAGCTGTCCCCCTGGGTAGAATGCCGTGGCATTACAGCTCACAGCAACCTCCAACTCCTGGGCTCAAGCGAGTCTCTTGCCTCCGCCTCCCAAGTAGCTGGGACCACAGGCGCCCGCCACAACGCCCGGCTATTTTTTTTGGTTGCAGCCGTCATTGTTGTTTGGCGGGTCCGGGCTGGGGATTCGAACCTGCCACCTTAGGTGTACGTGGCTGGCGCCTTAGCCGGTTGAGCTATAGGCGCCAAACCAACTTTTTTATTTTAAAACAAAAACTCTGCTAATAATTATAATTATTAATAAATAATAATTATTATTAAATAATTCCCAATTATCCTCTTCCCCAAGCGCCTGGAAATCACCTTTTGACTTTCCATTTCGATGACTCTGACTGCCGCAAATACTTGATGTAAGTAGAATCATGTCATGTGTGTCTTTTTGTGGCTTGTTTCACTTTACATTATGTCCTTAAGTTTCACCCCTCTTGTAGCACATGTCAGCATTTTCTTCCTTTCAAAAATTAAATAACATTCTATTGCATTTATGTGCCACATTTATCCACTTGTCTGTTGATAGGCAGTTGGGTCGCTGCCCTCTCTGGGCTATCGTAAATAATGCTGCTGTGAGCACAGATGTGTGAATACCTCTATGAGACCCTGCTTTCACTTTTGGATCTGTATCCAGCCCACTCTCATACTTTCAAATTCCACCACCACTCAGGAGTTTAATATTTCAAGTCAAATGCATTTCTCGACTCACCAACATCTATCTACGTGAGTTCAGATACAGTCTTCTCTGATAGTTGTGGATTATAAATGTGTTTATTTCCTTCTTTATTTCCACATGCCCAATCACCCCTGGCTTTCCTTCTGATAGGACAATGATGTCTCAGGGAGCCAGACTGCCTGAGTATGAGCCCTGGCCCTGCCACTTGCTACACAAATGACCCTAAGCAACTTACTTAACCTTTGTAATCCTTAATGTTCTCATCTGCAGCACCTGGCTGAATGCGTTATTATAAAGATAAAGGAAAATAATACAGGGGACGTATATGCGCTGCAATCATGCATGCACCAGTGCTGGATACCTCACAAAAGTAATCCAAAAATAATATCTTAAACTTCAAACTAAAATAAATTACACTTACAAATGTAAAATTAACTTATACTTCTCTAAAAAGACAGTCCATTATTCAGGACAATAGTTCAGTGCTTTTACTACTTCAGATAGTTTGCCTCAACACTGGTAAAGATCAAGAAGTTTAATTTCAGTTTTTAAAATCAGCCATCCCTATGCGTGAATAAAATATGAAGAATGTAATTCTTAACCTGTCTGATGACAGGTCAACTTCCCTAGTGACACAGAAGACTAGACCAGATGGCTTTACAAGCTGTCTTTGGCTTGTCTCTCAGAATCTGAGTCTAATAAATTTTGCTTATACATCATTATTTAGATGAAACTTATCTATACATCCTTATTTAGAAGCTTATTTAGTGCAGAAATACTGTGACTTAAGTCCTTCTACTTACAGCTTTTTTTCTAAAAGCACAAAACTATATCCATTTAATTCAAGGTAGTTAAAAATTGATTGCCACTTTTGTTCGAAAGAGTTGACTTTTTATCACAAGAATGGAAAAGTATCAATGTACTCAATACTAATATGAAACCAACAGATAAGCAACTACAGGCCCAAATAAGGTGAAAACACAATTACATTCAAGTAGGTGGGATGGGGGAAGGGAAGGGGAGTGGGAGGACTGGTAAACTCTCATCTAATGGCACAATGTAACATATAAAGCAGGCACAGACCCTCCCCCAAAGGCTCAACTACAGCCTGAACTTTACCTAACACAAACACTAACAGTGTAACCTAATTGTGTGTGCCCTCATGTTAATCCAAAATTTTCTATAAAAACAGAGAATTGACTTTTTAATGCCCTAGTTTTAGAGAGAAAGTCTTTCAATGTTTTTGTACTTCAAGACTGAACTTTCCTTTCTAAATAGCAGATCTGTCTATTTGCAAATTCAACATCTGTAATTATGAGACTCATTTATTTCCATAGTTAAACCATAAATTGAACATGTGGATTACAAGAATACTCTCTTCAGGTTAGTGAGGGCAATTTTATTTATTAACTTTTACTAACTTTGCACTTTACCATAACTTAATTAAGGTTTTATAGGCCAAAGGTTAATGCATTATATGTTACTTAAAATATCAGTTATAAAGTCAGCTGGAAAACAAATACTCCTCACTCTGAGCAATGCCTAAGCGAACCATTCCCCAAAGAGAAACGCAAATGAGGTCTGAATTTTGTATTGCACTTACAAAGTATATTAAAATTTTTGTCCAAAATAATTTTTATAGGCAAAAAGCTGAAATTCTCAAACCTATCTTAAAATAGTATATTCTCCACAATTTCTATTTTATTTAAAATCAGCAAATATAGACTAGTCAGATTTACTGTGAAGTTCATGAGGCTTAGAAAACAGAGGAGGAATCGTAGTAACATGTTGACACATTTGCATGTTTTGGTAAAACTTAACTAAGATATTTTATATGATTTTTTAAAATCCACTCCCCCCAAAATACATAAGCTTTCGTCTCCCCGAGCCTATGTACAATCCTTAGTATATGTGAGGGTCCGAAATAAATCCAAACTTGCTGTTCAAATCACCTGCATTCTTGCCATCAACCACTAGAGAGAGCTAGCTGCATTATGTAAAGTGATGCTCTCTGCCTCTTATTTTGTGTACACAGACAAGCCAGGAAACCGGCTGGCTCTCAGAGTTGAAAAGCTGCCTATTATCTGGAACGGCTGCCATCGAGAGATTGATGTGACAGAAATATCTTGCTCTGTTCCGCAGCTGCCAATCCTTTTACTTGGCAAACTCAGAGTGAAACAAGGCCCAGCATGTCCCAGTTCAACAAAGTTGCATAAAAGGCCATTTCATCTCAGGGCTACTTAGTCCAAATCAAATAATGCCTAAGCTGTTCAGTCCAAGCAAGCTCAAGTGCTCAGATACCACATACAGCTTTCTTTGCTGAGAACAAGCACCAACACCACCCCTTTCCACACACATTTAGCTTGCTCCTGCTGATTTTTCTAGTCTGAATTCCCAGCTGGAGTTGATACTGTATTTTAAAATAGAGCCTTACTGAGTACTGTCACCTAGACTTCCCTGACAATAAACTCTGTAGGCACAAATTAGTCCATTATGCTCTATAATTTCTGAACAGTGACATAGTCACTTTACAAAAGCAGAAGATTAATAATGCCGCTGCACCAAATCATTCATATTTGCCTATAACTTTTCTATAAATCCTTACTTCTTCCAATTTTTATTTCATCCAGTGCAAAAAAACCATGTGAGTTTTAGGTAAGAGTGGTTCCTTTCTGGAACATCAAGGGCATCACATATATTGATGAAAAGGCTTGACAATGTCCAGTATGATATAAGAATTCCCTTCTATGAGCCTTTGGCCAGGAGTAGGGAAGTGTGTGTAGTGATGACTACAATTTTGCAAGACGTCATCAGAGAAAGGATAGTAACTTTACAGCTTCCCAGTCAACTTGTTGATGAATCATGATTAACAGTTCAGGAAACTTATATTAGGCAATAGTAATTCAAATTAAGCTAAACCAAGGGAGGGCATGTAATTTATTCGGATTTGCAATCTGTTTATCGCAAGAAGCCAGAATCTTGCTGTGATCTGCCCTTCATGTGCAAAGCTCACTTTGCAGAATCTATCTTTCATAGAGAGGGAAAACATCTAGCCCATGAATATGTTTATTCTTTAATATATCACTAATTAAACTAGCTCTGTTAGTCATTTGTGCCCAAAGGAATTACAGTAAGTGTGGAAGACTGGGGCAGGACAAGAGGGAGTTACTGGAATCAATAGGTTAGGTGGAAGGAATATAAATAAGTTTATACAAGAGGGGAAAGAAGGAAACAGAAGTCAATATAGTAAATTCTATCCAATTCCACCTGGAGTATTGTTAATAAAAATCACATATTAAATAATCTAGCCATTGTGTGCTTCTCCTATTTCATCTAGTACCACTCCATTTTTCATTGTGTTCCAGCTACACTGGCCTTCTTCCTATTTTTCAAAATGTCAACCTCTTCCGCCTGCCTGGATTTCTCTCATGCGTCCTCAGATGCCTCACATCATTTAATTCAAATGTCAAATGTCTCTTCTCACAGAAGGCTTCCCTGACGACTGTTCATAATCCTTGGTCATTTACTTGTTTATTTTCTTGTCTCTCTCTAAGGTAATGTGAGTTTCATGACAGCAGAGCCTTGTACATCTTGTTCACTAAAAAATAACCCAGCGCCTAGAAACTTCTTTGTAGATATCTTTTATTAGGTGCGCGATAAGTACTTGTTGAATGAATGAGGGATAAGATTAATGTCAACAATATATACTGAGCAATTAATGTAAGAAATCTGTATCAAGACACCCATCCTCTGGGGATTTACCATCTAATTTGAGATACATTGTACAAGAGAAATGATGCCCAGATGAATTACACAAATGCCAAAAAGGGGAAGAATTATGAAAGTTCTGGAAAGAAGCAAAGGCTTGTCTCTCCTTCCCAAGACTCAGAACCTCAAATATACCAGTGAGCTGTCAATGGCGACATATCAGATTATTTTTATACTGACAATCAGTATGAGGCTGACAGGCAAATTCTATCCTATTTGCAGTATATGGTACAAAAACTTATATATGCTCATGGTAAAAGAAAAGGGATTGCAAGAATGTGGAGTAACTTCAGGAAGGTGGAAACATGACACCCTATTAGGAGGGGGGAGGAGAAGGCCTTCAGAATTCAACTGCCAGACTTCAATATACAAAAAACGCTAAAATGATGGAGTCATAGAACATTCAATATGCAAAAAAGGCTAAAATGATGGAGTCAAAGAACACATTTTCTTGGAAAAATAAGACTCAGCTTATTATTGCTTTATGCTACCAACTGAATAAACATTTATTTTTCCCTATGGAAACATAACACAGGTACATTTGTGATTTTCATCAATCCATTTGTGAGGACATGATGGAGAAGCTACACAATGCGCCCAATGCCACATCAGCAATAAAAGCGGGATTTGAAGTTTAAAATCCACCACGCTACAAGCAAGGTTGCAATTCTGGTAAATCTTAGGCCATTTTGCTCAGGTTTTTATAAGCACTTTCAAATACAGGTAGAGGTAAATTAAAGTGCCCTTTATAAAGTAGATAAAAGGCCATACTGTAACAGAGGCCTGAGCTCTACATGGGTATAGGAGATATTATTATATATATATAATCTCCAGCCATTGTTCCCTAGCTTGCTGTCCTGTAACTGCTTACTACTCAGCCGTCACATAGCTGATAGTTATAAAGCTCCTTAGCTTTTTTCATTGTTCCCATAGATAACATCACCCTTGTGAAACCTAAGGGTGGTCCTTCAGATACACCTTCCAGAGGAAGATACCAAGGAACCAACTCAACTGGTCTTGAAATCTGGGAACCTGCTCAGCACAAAAAGACAATTTCTGTTTCTCAACCCTATGAGTTCATCTTCAGCCAAGTCCCTAGCCCTATGCCTAACAAAGTATTTAAGAATCATGGACCATAAATTCTTAGGGAGATGAATTTGAGAAATTCCTCCCATCTCCTCACCCAGTGCCTCTGCTATTAAACCCTTCTCCACAGTAACCCATGCTGCCTCTGCATATTGGCTTCCCCTTAAACAGCAGGCAATGAACTTGGTCAAGCAGTCAGATAAACCTGAACTGAAACTTCCTAGGAGACAGCAGACCTATGTTAACTGCTCCTTTTCCGTGACTGAGTCCAATCCTCAGTGTGATAAACTTTGTTGGCTGGATGGAAATGTTCCATATGCTGCCTTCCTAAAGTGAAAGATATTCCCCATTGTTCCTTGCTCCAAACCCCTGATTTTTTTTTAATTTTGATTTTTTAAGTTAACTTGGGGATGGAAGAGGAAAGTATTTTAGCATGGGAATAATTTCTAACTCTATAATGTGGTCTATAAAATACGCTGTTTTCTATAAATAGAGCTAAAATTATTATCACGCTTAAAATTTACTGATGCAATTTGTACATAGCAATATCTTCATATGTATGTGTATATCTTCATATACACACATATATCAATACATAACCATATATATACAAATAAAAATATGTTGCCTTTGAGTAAGACAAATACATGCACACCAGCATTACAGCAGTCTAGTGTTACACACACGCACATACTCTTTAACACCAAAAACTAAAAATGAAAGAATTTTTTTATAAATCATTTTCATGCAAGGATGAGCTGGTGGGGAAATAAGGAAAACTCCTTAGGGGGCAGAAATACAAGAAAGGATGAATGCTGAAAGGTGAGCAGAGCTAAAGCCAGCGTTTATTCTGGGGACTTCAGTCAATCCACAGTCACCCAGAGCCCTACCTTTGTGAAGAAAACTGAGAAAAAAAAAAAAAAAAAAAAACTTAGCCTATCAGATGAAAGAGCAGACAGAAGACCTGCAGATAATGAAGTTCGAAGCTCCCAAACAGTTGAACTAAAAAAGTAAAACCGCCTGCAGAGGGAGACACCGGAGCATTGTGTCTTTTCACTCTTGACTCAAGGTGGGAATAAGGTGAAAAATTTTCCCCTGAGACTTTCTAACAAATCATGTTTTGGGAAAGTACCACTTATACAATCTGGGATTCCACAAACCCCAATATGCATGTTATTTTAAAGAGGTGATGAGCAGGTAGCACCTCTAGAGCCACATATGGAGCAAATTCAAATCCTTTCTGAAATAACACACTTTAAAACTTAAAAAACACATCACAAAATTTGTAAGGAAACTGTTAAGAGTCAGCAGGCAATGCAAACTGCATTAGTGGTCCTGCCAAACCCACAAACATTTGGTATCTATAAATGGATTTAAAGAAGTGAAACGTGAATATTGAGTGTATGTCAAAGGAGAAAAAGATGACTAAAAGTTGACCACAAAGTATTAGAAAGGAAAGCAATAAAACTTCTAGAGATAAGACCTTTAATGAAAGTAAAACCTCCATAAAAATGTTTAACAGTATTTAGGCACACTGGAAGAAAAATTTGTGCACTTAAAGATAGAGCTGAAAAAAATTCCCTAAATTTAACACTCAGAAGCAAAAAGAAGCAAAGCAAACCTCAGAGGCTGGAGAACAGAATGACAAAATGCAACATACATCTTAGAACTGATAAGATATTGAGTTATGCATCTAGGAAATCCAGACATCCCATGAATAAATAAAGAGAAAGTCAGACAAATATAGAATCACAAAAATTCACAGTGCAAAAAAGAAAGAAAACAATTGAAAATGGTTTAAAAAAAAAAAACCCTATAAGTGAGAAAGGTTAAATTTAATGATGGTTTTACCTGCAATAGTTGGCACCAGTATTTGGAATAATATTTTCAAAATACTGAAAGAGTAAAAGTCAACCAAGAATTACATGTTTCAATAGAATGAGGATGGAAAAAAGATACTTTCAGATCAACAGAAACAGAGTTTAGAATAAGGAAACTCTTTTTAAAGACTTTGCTAAGACATAAGTTAGGGGAAAATAAAGATCTCAAAAGAATACATAAAGTTTAAGAAATGATATACAAGAGAAATTTGTGAACATATGGCAAAATTATATAGAAAACAATAAATATAATCCACCTTACTTGTAAAGTTAAAAATTGAGATATAGCAAAAATTCAAGATAATTATATTAATCAGGGAAAAAAATAATTCAAGTGAAATCCTTCCAAACCCTTATATTGTTCTGGAGGAGGTAAAATATGGATTAGGCTTTGCTAAATTAAATATGCTTATTAAAATGTATAGGACCTCAAATAATAGACACAGATATATAAATTTTAAACTCATGTTGAGGAATAATGGAATGAGGGAAAAATGATCTGAAAATGTGAAAGAAAAAAGTAAAACAGAAAACACAAATAATATGTTAGAAATGAAGACAGACGTATTAGCAACAATCAATGTAAATGCTAAACTTTGTAAGAACAAAGATGATCACCCACAGCTACTATCATATTGAACGGAATAAACTGAAAAGCATTCCTACTCAAACCTGGAACCAAACAAGGATGGCCACTGTCTCCACTGCTATTTAACATAGTGTTGGAAGTCCTAGCCATCACAATCAAGCAAGAGAAGGAGATCAAAGGAATCCAAATGTGGGCAGAGGAAGTCAAACTCTCCCTCTTCACAGGTGACATGATCTCGTATCTGGAAAACCCTGGGGACTCAATTATAAAGCTCTTAGAAGTGAGCATCTCAGGTTACAAAATCAATACCCAGATATCGGTAGCCTTCCAGGCATCCTCAAACTACGGCCCACAGGCCACATGTGGCCCACTTGAGGACATTTATCTAGCTCACTGGGTGTTTTTGCCACTGCTGCCTGTCCTGCTTAGCAACTGACTCATCCCAGGGCCCGCAGTCTGGCTCTCGAATGGTCTGAGGGCCAGTGAACTGGCCTCCTGTTTAAAAAGTTTGAGGACCCCGCCAACAATTGTTAAGCTGAGAACAAAATCAAAGACTCTATTCCTTTTATAATAGCACTAAAGAAGATGGAATACCTGGGAATATATCTAATAAAAGATGTGAAAGATCTCATATGAAGAGAATTATGAAACTTTGAGAAAGTAAATAGCAGAAGATGTCAAATAGCAGAAGTAAATGGAAGAACATACCATGCTCATGGCTGGGAAGAACAACCTTGGTAAAATGTCCATAGTTACCCAAAGCAATCTATAGATTTAATGCAATCCCCATCAAAGCACCAATATCATACTTTAAGGATCTTGAAAAACTAGTACTTTGATTCATATGGAACCTGAAGAAACCCTGAATAGCAAATACAGTTCTTAGAAATAAAAACAAATCTGGAAGCATCATGTTGCCAGACTTCAGGTTATATTACAAGGCTATAGTGCTCAAAACAGCATGATAGTGGCACACAAAAATAGAGTCACAGATGTATGGAATAGGATAGAGAATCTAAAGATGTACCCAGCCATGTATCATCATTTAATCTTTGACAAACCTAATAAAAACTTACAATGGGGAAAATAATCCTTATTTGACAAATGGTGCTGGGAGAACTGGTTATTTACATGCAGAAGACTGAAACTGGACTTGCACCTCTCACCATTGACAAAAATTGATTCTCATTGAATAAAATATTTAAATTTAAGACAAAACATTAAAAATTCTAGAAGAGAGTGGGGGAAAAATGCTTGAAGATATTGGCTTGGGAAAAAAACTTTATGAGTAAGACCACCCTAGCAATTGCAGCAGCACCAAAAGTAAATAACTGGGACTTGATCAAACTTAAAAGCTTTGCACAGCTAAGAGTACCACTCTACAGAGAACTAAAATTTAACGATAAGAAAAGTACAAATAACTCTATGTATAAGTGGGCAAGTGATTTGAACAGAAACTTCTCTGAGGATGATAGACGAATGACCAAAAAACACATGAAAAAATGCTCATCTCTTTAATCATCAGAGAAATGTGAATCAAAACCACTATAAACTATCACCTAACCCCAGCAAGAATAGCCCACATCACAATGTTCCAAAACACCAGATGCTGGCGTGAATGTGGAGAGAAGGGAACACTTCTTTTTTTAATGTTATTTATTTTTATTAAATGTTAGCTGTGTACATTAATGCAATCATGGGGTACAGTGTGGTGTTTTCATATACAATTTGAAATAGTTTCATCAAACATAGCCTTCATGTCATCATCTTATCTATTGTGTTAAGATGTTTATATTCTACTTTTAGAAAGATTCACTTGTACCCTTGTAAGATAAACCACAGAGGTGATCCCTCAAAGCACCCTCCTTCTACTCATCTACCCCCCCCCCATATTCTTAGGCTAAAATTAGGTTATAGCTTTCATATGAAAGCCATAAATTAGTTTCATAATAGGGCTGTATACATTGGATACTTTTTCTTCCATTCTTGCGAAACTTTGCTAAGAAGAACATTTTCCAGCTCCATCCATGTAAACATGAAGGAGGTAAAGTCTCCATCTTTCTTTATGGCTGCATAGTATTCCATGGTGTACATATACCACAATTTATTGATCCATTTTTGGATCAATGGGCACTTGAGAAGGGAACACTTCTACACTGTTGGTGGGATTGCAAAATAATATAGCCTTTTTGGAGAGAAGTATGGAGAATCCTCAAAGATCTAAAAGTGTACCTTCCATTTGAGCCTGCAATCTCATTACTAGGTATCTACCCAGAAGAACATAAATCATTTTGCCACAAATATATTTGCACTAGACTGTTGTGGCTTAATTCATAATTGTCAAGTCATGGTAGCAACCTAAGTGCCCATCAATCCATGAATGGATCAACAAACTATGGTATAGGTATAACGTGGAATATTATGCAGCCATTAAAAAAGATGGAGACTTTACATCTCTTACATTTACCTGGATAGAGTTGAAAAAGAATCTTCTTAGTAAAGTATCCCAAGAATGGAAATATGAATATCCAATATACTCCATACTAATATGAAATCAATATATAAACAATTACATGTTCCTAAGAACAATAAAACACTATTATAGTCCAGTTGGGGGGGTAGAAGGAAGCAAGATGGGGGAGGACGTATGGTAAAAAGAGAGAGGGCATGAGGCAGGATCTCACCTAATGTACACATATTGAGAGGGTGTATAACATGCCCCCTGGGTGAGGGGCTCCTCCACAAATGGAACTTTACCATGGAAATGAGAACAATGTAACCTCAATATTGGATCCTTATATTCATTTGAATAAAGTTTTTTTAAAAAAGAAAAAAGATGATCAGATTTGATCAAAAAGAACAAGTTCAAAGAATATATCTGCTATTTACAAAGACACAAATATTTAAAAGAAACAAGATAGTATTAAATAAAATTTATGAGAAGCCATTGTTTTAGACTGAGTGCCTGTATTAGGCACTACCAGACCAAACCAAAATGGAGATGGTCTTGTAAAGTACCACATAATCAAACTAAAACCTTGAAATATAGGAAAATTCTCAAACACAGTAGTTTTTCCACAAACTGAAGATTCACAGTAGCAAATCAGAAGAGGACCAGTTTACCTGCACCTGAATGATAAAAGGTCCTCTCTGCTTTAACCCTTACCAAAAAGTACACTGAAGTAACTTGATGTTAACCAGTTTGCTTTCTAGTTTTGTCCTATTTCTTTGTTCTGCTCAAGCAACCTTACAAAAACAAATGTTTTGCCATATCCAACAGAGCATTTTCTATTTTGTAGATGGGATGGTGCCTGAGTCATGAATTGTTAATAAACGCCAATTCAGTTTCTAAATCTGTTGAAATTTTGTCGTTTGGATACAGTAAAAGTTACTATATTTATATAGTCTATATAAATACAAGTCAAATACTAACTGGATGAACCTAAGGCTATATATTATTGCCAAAGTAGATTCTAAGGCAAAAATCTTAGCAGAGGTAAAAGAATGTCACTACTTATTGATAAATTGTTTAATTTACCAAGAATTCATAAGAATTCCAAACTTTTATGTCCCTAATAACTTCAGAAACCTACAAAGGAAAAATTAATGTAAATACAAAAAAAACTTACAAATCTGTAGTGGGAGGTTCTGAGACACTTAATAATTGGTATAAGAAGGTGACCAAGGGCAGTGCCTGTTGGTCAGTGGGTAGGGCAGTGGCTCCATATGCCAAAGGTGATGGGTTTGAACCTGGCCCAAGCCAAACTGCAACAAAAAAATAGCCAGGCATTGTGGCAGGTACCTGTGGTCCCAGCTACTTGGGAGACTGAAGCAAGTGACTCACTTAAGCCCAAGAGCTGGAGGTTGCTGTGAGCTGTGACTCCACAGCACTCTACCCAAGGACAATATAGTGAGACTCTGTCTCTAAAAAAAAAAAAGAAGAAGAAGAAGAAGGCAACCAAAAAGAAAATGGTGAAAATAGCAAATGTTTGAATAACATAATTAGTAGCTTGGTCTGATGGAACATAAATCCTAAAACCAATATTTGAAGACTACATGGGACATTTAGGAAACTGATCGAAAATATAGAGCAAGTCTCACCGTATTTCAGATAATCAATATCATATAGGTCATGTTATCTGACTACAATATAATTAAGTCAGAAAGAAACTATGAAAAAGACATGAAAAAGGAGAAAGACAAGAGCAGGTAGAACAAGTAAGAGGAAATTAGAAAAATCAGAAATTAAAGAAACACAATACTAAATAGTGCAGACAAAATTAAAGCATAATGAAAAAGAAGAAACGTGTGGACTCAGTGAATGATGATAAAAACAGGAAAACAAAACTTATAAAATGCAGTTAGAGGGAGATTTGATGGAAGGAGGGACCATAGGAGGTGGGACCATTCCTGTGGTTCATATTGCAAGGGTACACGTCAAATCTATTAAGTAAAGAGTATAAATGTCTTAACACAGTAATTAAGTAAATGCGGTGAAGGTTAGATTAACTAGTTTGATGTAAGCATTCCTAATGGTATATAAAGTCAGCACATTGTACCCCATAAAGGCACCAGTGTATACATGATCTACATGTTTGACTTAGTAAAAAACGAAAAACAAAAGGAAATAACCAACTCAAAAGCAAAAGAAAAAAAATGCACTTAGAAAGAAAAGTAAATACCACAAACACACACAGCTAAAATAGGCTGAGGAATCCATTTAAGGAGGAGAATTGATTTTTTTTAAAAGCTGGCAGAAGAAAAGCATATAACTAAAGATAGAAATAGATGAGAAAAAAGAATAGAAAATAAAGATACAGTAGAGAGTATTAACAAAGCCAAAATCTATTTTTAATGGTTGATAGATATCAGTAATCCCTAAAAGGCTGACAGTTTAAAAAGAGAGGAAGGAATAATCCATAATAGAAATGGAAGGTAACAATCCGAAAGAGAATATTATAAGCAACATATATGAAAAAAAGGCAAAAAAGAGAAAGTCTTAGAAATGTGTGAATTATTAGTACCGAGTTAAAATCAATTTGAATACTTCTAATAACAGTTTTTTTAATTTTCTTTCAGAGAAAACATCATATCTGGAGCATTTTACAAGCAAGTTCAATATACTTTCAAGGAATCAATAACCCCTGCAATTATTATCACCCCTAGAGAACAGAAAAGGAGGAAACACTCTCTAAATCATTTTTTGAGTCTAACCTTTGTCACTAACACCAAAGAAATACCAGGAAAGAAAAATAACAGACCAACCTTAATCTTAATCAAATATACACACATATGTTACATATGTGTACACACATTCATCTAATATAGCAAATCAAACATACCAACACCCAAAGAAGCAAATACATTATGACCACCTTGTGTTTATCTCGAGAATATAAAATTGGTTGTACATTAGAAACCAGAAACATAATCCATTACATTGACAATTCACAGAAAGAAAAATCTATCATACATATTCATATCCATTTATTTGGTAAAAGCATTCTTTACAATTCGGCATCACTTCATAATAAAAAACTTTTTTATGATCCGTTTTTTGAAATTATCTTTTATTTTTATTTATAAATATTAGTTGTCTATTTTTTGAGACTTTGGGAAAAAATAATAAGTTAAGTGATGACTCCATACAGAACCTCAGAGTCAAAGCATTCTATAATAGACATACTCTTACTTGACAATGTGAATGTTACTTTCTTTGCATTACTATTATTATTATTGCTTAATACTTTGTTGCAGCAATTGTCTGATTTCTTTTCTGAATGTATTTATCTTCATTCATTCTTTATAAGGTTTTTGTTTCTAGTCCTTATCTTAAACATGGTTATTGTTGTTAAACTTTAAGCCGTTTTAATTCTGTGAAGGCAGAAAGTAGAAACCTAATAATCACATGTATAGGTAAAAATTTTTAAAAACTTTTTAAAAATCAAGATAGCAAAGACAACCTTTTTATCTTGATAAAGTGTATCTACAAAAAAACTTACAGTAAATATCATTTCAATAGTCAATATTACAATTATTCCCTTTGAAATCACACCAAAAACTGTCCACTCTCACTTCCAAATAACATTAGCTTTGATGTTTGAATCAGTACAATAAGTCAAGGAAAAAGGTAACACATAAATGATTTGTTAATGAAGAAACAAAACTTCAGTTATTCATGGATGACATTCTTGTATGCATAGATAACTTAAGCATGCCACATTACTAAAATTAATAAAAGTATGTTGCTTTGAAATAGCACAAATTAGAAAATTCTATTGTAAAATATACCCTTTCCAAATAATAAAAAGAAGGGGAAGCATAAGTATAAATCTAAGATGAAGATGTGCAAGTCCTTTATGTAGAAAGTATAAAATTTTAGTGAAAGACCCTAAAGGAGTGCCAAAGAAATGGAGAGATGCACTATGTTTATAAATAGAAATGTCTGGCTCAGCGCCTGTGGCTCAAGTGGCTAAGGCGCCAGCCACATACACCTAAGGTGGTGGGTTTGAATCCAGCCCAGGCCCACCAAACAACAATGATGACAACTGCAACCAAAAAATAGCTGGGCGTTGTGGTGGGTGCCTGTGGTCCCAGCTATTTGGGAGGCTTAGGCAGGAGACTCGCTTGAGCCCAGGAGTTGGAGGTTGCTGTGAGCTGTGATGCTACAGCACTCTACCCAGGGGGACAGCTTGAGGCTCTGTCTCAAAAAAAAAAAAAAAAGGAAATGTCTGATATTGTAAAGGTATTAGTCTCCAAAGTGATCAATAATTTCAATGCTATTCCAGTAAAAATCCCAATAGCATTCACAGAACTTGAAATAATGATTGTACATATTTTCATGCAGGAGAGATGAAAACATTTTTCCTACCAGTTATAAAAACTTATTAGAAAGCTATAGCAATCTAATAACTATGGTCTTGTCCTAGAAATAGATAAATATGCCAATAAAACAAGAGAGAGCCTGAAACAAACTCATGTATTTATAGAGATTTGATATACACGTGACAGAGCTGGTATTGCACCTCTGTGGGGATCAGATGGATTTTTTAATCAATTACACAAAATAACTATAAATTTATACAGAAATCCATACAAAATTGATCCCTTCTTAGAATAAACAACAACAAAAGGCCTGTTCTAAGACTTTAATGTGAAGAGTAAGGATTTTTGAGAAAATGTAGGCAAATATCTTTATGACACCATGATGGAGAATGTTTTATGTAGCCATTTTTTTAAAGAAAATTACTGATAAACTCACCTACATTAAAATGTAAAACTTCTATTTACCAAGAGGAACCATTCAATGAGAATCCAACAAGTGGGCGAAAATCTTGCTGGACATATGATATACAAAATTATATCTAGAATATATACAAAGATGTCCCATAAATCAATAAGACAAAAATGAACAACCCAATAGAGAAAAAAAAAAAGCACAAACAAACATTTCCCAGAAGAGGAAATGGGGATGCCAAATAAACATGAAATGATACTCAGACTCTTTAGAAAGCAAATTAAAATCTCAAAGAGATAACCGTTTCACACCTGCCAGACTGGCAAAGATTTAAAAGGCTGACAATCTTCTTGACAATGTTCAGAAGAATATAAAGCCCCATGAATTTTTATGTAGCACCAGAGGGGACTATAACTTGATGTAATCGCTTCAGGAAACAAGTTAGTTCTGCATAGAAGAGTTGAATACGACAATATTCTATGAACAAGTTATGCCAATTCTAAGTATAAACCTTAGAAAAATTCGTGCACTCTTGTATTAGGAGACATTAGAAAATGTCCACAGCAACATCATTCATAATCACAAAAATCTCTAAATAGCTTAAATATCCATCAACAAGATAACACAGAATTCAATAGTGAGTTACATAAAAGAATTCTGTAATAAAATGAGCATGACTGAATCATAGTTACATTTATTAACCTGGATGGATCTTGAACGCATAAAGTGAAAATTCACAGAACAATAAATACAGTGTGATTCCATTTTTACAAATGTACAAAAATAACCAACACTAAACTTGCATTATCCAGAGATATAAAGAGAAGGAAGGAAATGATAATTACCAAATTGGAATGTGGTCACCTCTATAATGGAAGAGGGGAGCAGACAGAACCTCAGAGGTACTAATTTTACAACCTGTATAGTGAAAATGGAGGTATTCATTTAATTGTTATTCTTTAAATGATACATACACTTTTGTTACCGACACTTTCGTATATGATCCATTGCATAATGCTTTTTTCCAATATGTACAATTGTATTAACAATATATGTCCCTAAATCTGAATCTTGCTGGTTCATTATGTAACGGTAGAACAGGAGTTATGCATTCAGGGAAAATGTGTTCAGTACGTCCAAAGGCTAGAAATAAAAATTAAAAATTACATTATGATGCTGAAGTAGACAGATCATAAAAAATACTATAGAATAAGATCTCATGCCAAATGCTGAATCTTAGAAGTGAATATATATATATGATTAGTTATTATGTATAATAAAAGACTTTTTAAATGATCAGAGAGTGAATTAACTCCATCGTGAACTTGAAATTTGTCACAGCTTCTTTCTTTTTTAAAAAGGATAATAATTTACTCTTCGAAGTATAAATATATAACTAAAGTTTCTTGAAAGTTAACAGGATACAATTTAGATCCAGCCTCTGGTCCTTGCTCTGATTGGTTCTCTCCAGATTTTAGGGGAATCTCTTGAGTCTCTCTCATAGGGCTTTAAAAGGGTTAGAATAGGAAAATGTCTTGTTGGAGTGGTATCAAAATACTAAAATATAGGGCAGCACCTGTGGCTCAAAGGAGTAGGGCACTGGCCCCACATACCGGAGATGGCAGGTTCAAACACACCCAAAAACTGCAAAAATAATAATAATAATAATAACTAAAATATATTAAGCACGGACAGTCAACAGCTGCCATGTGCTAAGCTCTGAGCTCAGCCAGGATACATGCAGTTTCTCTTTTAACCTTCAAAACAAGCTGCTGAGATGAGCACTCTTTAGCCCTTAGACAAGACTGGATTCCACTATTAAACAAATATACCTTGACATGGAAATAATAATAGTTTCTTCTTTTTAAAGGCCTGTGAACAAGACTAACAAGGTCTGTAGATCTTTATAGCATTATAATCCTGTAGGAGGAAGGAAAAAATATATAAACAAAAAAAATACAGATAGAGCGTGTTGGGGACTACTTTCACCTAGAGTGAAGGAAGACTGTCTCTCCGACAAGGTAATACTTGATCCATAGCAGAAGAAATCAGCCTTATGAAGATCTGGAGGGAAAAAATACTGCACACAGAAGGAATACCAAATGCAAAAGACCAAGGAAAATCCTTTTTTTTTTTTGCAGTTTTTGGCCAGGGCTGGGTTTGAACCCACCACCTCCAGCATATGGGGCTAGTGCCCTATCCTTTTGAGCCACAGGTGCCGCCCAACAATCCTTTTATTGGTTTGGGCCCATTGACCAAAGCACCCTGAATAAGGCTGGGAGGAAAGTAGAAAGGTAGGTGGGGACTTTGAAGGTCATGATTAGATGCCTGGATTTTATTCTTATGTACTGGAGTCCTAAGAAAATTGTCTGATATGCGTTTTAAATTAGCACTGTCCCTGCTGCTGATAAAAGGACTATGAGAGAGCACAGGCCATTGGACAGGTCATTACCAGACTCCAGGAAACAGAAGATGTCAGATTGTGTTGTGATGGTGGCAATAAAGTCTCAAAAGAGCTGGGTGTGAGATATGTTTTGAAGGCTATTTTGAAGGTAGCAGAAAACGAACTTATTAATTCATGGGGCTTGTGAATTTTGGACATGAACTACTGGCCGAATGCTAATGCCATTTATGGAGATGAAAACCCTACCGAGAGAAGATTTAAGGAGATGAAAACTGTACAACACATGAACAAATGTGGATGAGAATCTCTTCATTCCTTCTCAGTATCTGCAGAAGAGGAGTCCGAAGCCTCCTGTAGTAATAACAGCAGCAGCATAGCGTTAGTGCAGAACCTCCATGTGTGTGGTCTGTTTCTCATCTGAACCCTGAGCTGTACGTGCTCCTATCACGCTCATTTAATTGATGAAGCAGATAAAGCACCAAGTGTCTTAACTTGCCCCAGACTTCATGGCTGGTAAGCGGCTGAAGCAGAGTTTGAGTCCAGGCAGTTCTGGCTCCATAGTCTTTACTCTCGACAACTTGACTTGCCAGGGTCAGAGTTTACTTAGCACACCTGTAATAGAATTGACCCTCGTGGATAATATAATGTGAGGGGTACATTTCAGCAGAGAGCTAATTATCCACACTTCTGGTCTCTTAAATTATTTTTTTTAAACATAGCATCAGCATGCTTACAGGGGGAATGTAGAGGTACCGCAGTATATCAGTAAACTGTCACCAAAAACAAAACAAAACAAAACAAAAACAAGTTCCTTTTAGTAAACAGAGTCAAATGAATCTCAACATAATCCTTTCTTGCAGGATATTGAGTCCTTAATATAATAATGTGCATTATGAATATCTAAGAGGAAGACAGGATGTAACATCTCCTGGCTTGTTTGTTTAGCATGCTATCAGGAAGCACATTCCATAGACCCAGGTGGATCAACCCAGCACCTCCTTACCATGCAGATCAAGAAACTCATGAGCTAAGATAAGAAACTTGTCCAAGTGCAAGGGATAGAATATGAGTTATAGCATATGTGGTCCTGTCCAGAGTAAAAATTCGATTCTCCAAATCATCACCAAAAAAGGGCGGACTTTCAAAATCATCTGGTCAAATCCTTTTTTAGGTTACATTAGGATAGAAGGATTCTTGGTTTTAAGTTTGTTCAGCAGCAGTATCTGATCAATATTGTGCTTTACTAACCCCCATTTACCACACCATCATAGACTCTCTTTTAAAGCCCTGTCTCTCAATAGCAGGAATTCAGAGTCTAAACAGATGCCCCATTACTGCTTGGCCAGGGACCAGGAGCAAACTGCGGTAGCAACGCAGGAAACACCTTCCAATGTCACCTCTGCCATCTCTCTCAATCTCCCTCTAGCTCACAACAGGCCTCCCTCAGAGCACTTGCGTCACTGGGTAAATGTTATTTCCCCAGCAGAATAAATCTAAGTATTTTTATGGAACCCTCCTTTTTTAAGGAAAAAGACAACACAGAATCAAAAGTAACAGGAGAATAGAACAAATCCAACATGCAGCCCACGCTGTCCTACTTTTGAAGGTAAGGTAAACAGCTCGGTATTTTATGTCTCCTCTTTCCACAAAGGCAATACCAAATCAATCTTTGTCCACAGGAAAGTGAAGAACAAAAAAGACACTCCTGGATTTGATTCTTTTAGAGTTGAGCTCAAACGGTTTTCCACTCAAGACCAGAACTTTCTAGTACACACCTTCTGAATAATATAAACTGCGGATTATGCCTGCAGAATAGAGGGTGGCTAGAGAGATAGGACCTCAGAGGTCTTTGAGTTCTTTCTTTGCCATTTATTAGCTGAAATACCTTAAGTCAAAGAACACTAGGACTTTATAGTGTTCTTAAGGCTCTCGGCTTCTAAGTCTGTATTTTGGTTTAACTAAGCAAAACTGTGCATTTAATTGTCCCAAATAGTCTAAACACTTACTGTATACCCAGGACAATTCTAAGTGCTGGTGTGAGCTGATCTCTTAATTCTAACAACTTTCCTACTATATAAATACCTATTATTCTCCCAACCTTTCAGTGTTCTTAGTTTCAGTAACTTTTATCACTGAGACTCTAGAGCAAACGAAACATCAAAATAACAGTTCACATTTTTAAATAGGTAAATAAAAAAACCTCAAGAATTATGCCCTAAAAGCTTAGTGACTACTTGAAAAAGGTAATTGAACAAAAAAACCAACACTTCTATTTCATCCTTAAGTAGTCATATTATTTTTGAAAGGATGTGTGCACTTGGACACAATCCATCTTTATAGAAAAAGATGGATGTTGTCACCTTCATGTCACATTGTCACCTTCACTGCATTTCTCATGTGACACTTGCTTTTTACACAGCAACAACTGAAATTCCAGCTTTGCAAAATACGACATTATGGAAAGAAACATAGGTGTCCATCTAATGTTGAAACTGAGCTACCTCTTGCTACTACACAGGGTGTTCAACAGATATCAACTAACACTTTGTTTCCCACAAACATTTAAAATGTACCATGTACCTGTGAGTTCACTGCAGTACCATCCCTGCCCCCACCTACATGCACAGATTAGAAACACGGCTCTAGTCAGTGAGAATCATGGGCAGAGTTGAAGCCAGATAATGAGGGGATTGGAAGTTTGTTCTATAAAGATCCTGGCAGTTAGCTAGAGAAAGGATAGAGGTGCTGAGACTGGATACAAAGGGAATAGTTTAGCAATGGTTCCAACAATCCAGGAAGTAAATTTGGAGTAAGAGGAAACCACTATAAAGCTTTCAAATCAGCCTCTTTAATAAGATTGTTACATTACAGAAAAACTGTAAGAAAAATGTCCCTTGGCTCGGCACCTGTGGCTCAAGCGGCTAAGGCGCCAGCCACATACACCTAAGGTGGCGGG
>NW_003852401.1:29277145-29280426 GCF_000181295.1 Otolemur garnettii
AAGGAAGGAAGAAAAGAAAGAAAAGAAAGAAAGAAAGAAAGAAAGAAAGAAAGAAAGAAAGAAAGAAAGAAAGAAAGAAAGATGTCCCTTATGAAAAGATACTATAAGTAAGAATAAGAGTAGAGGGGGAAAGGGAGGATGTGGACTCAAGTTATATCATTGTATCCTTGTGACATATGCATTATTTTCATCAATACAAATCATTTATGTAATAGTGATTAATAGGTGTTAGCAGAGAGGTTTTAAAACTATAAAAGTAAGAATTTTGGTAAAGGTACCATTGTCAGGTAAGATGTTAACTTTGGGGGAAGCTAGACGAATGGTATATGGAAAAACTTCATGCCATATTTACAACTTGTCTATAATTCTAAAATTATATGACATGGTATTTTAAAAATATAAAGGTAAAAAAGATATAAAAGGAAAGAGGAAGGGATGGAGGGGAAGTGAAAGGAGTGAATTAGGAAGTTAGAAGGAAGAAGGGAGAGAGATTATTCAAAAAGAGGAAGGAAGGAAAGAAGGAAGGAAGGAAAAGAAATATTAGAGTGATAGAGAAACTATTCGAAGTGGTCAACCATAGCATTGTTCAGCTGTTAGTTGGAGTAGGAAATGTGCTTCTCAGTGCTCAGAAAAATAACAGAACGCTTTCTATCACAGGTATGTCCAACCGTCAGTCTGTGGGCCACATGCTGATTCTGTGAGGAATTTTTTTGCTGATATGTGGTGCTGGATATCATGAAAAATACACATATACATGTGTGTGTGAATCAGCTTTCATCAGTGTTTGTGTATTTAATGTGTAACCCAAGATAACTCTTACTCTTCCAATATACAGCAGAGGAAAAAAAAAGCTGGACACCCTCATAGAAAGTTGTTAGAGTTGGCAAGAGCATTTTGTATGTTATTTTCTACTGGGTGACTAACACTGTACACCTTAATATTATTGTTGTTGTTGTTGTTTTTATTTCAGATTTATGTGAGGGCACAAATATTTAGGTTACATTGTTTTCAATTCTAAGTTCAAGTTGTAGTTGAGCCCTTCACTCAGGGAGTGCACTGAACACCTCACATGGTGCGCATTGGATGAGATCCCGCCAATCACTCTCCCTCCTCCCCCTATGCTCTTGTGCACCTTGCTAGACTACACTTGCGTGTTTTCTATTGTGTGGTCATGTAGTGGTTTATACATTGGTTTCATATTCGTATTAAATACATTGGATTCAACTGGTGTTTTTCATACTTATAGATAAATTGAAAAATCTGTAGAAAAATATGACTATTAACAATCTCTAGATAAGGGGACAAAGATTAGTTTAAATAGATATGTCAGATTACAAGGTAGAGGAGAGAGAGAGAAATCCATAAGAAGGGCATGTTTATACGAGAGAGATTAGGTAGTAGAGGTCTTTCTAGGAAAGTCTAGTAAAATTAGCTAGAAAATGTCTCATCTGATGCCATGTAGTGCAAATCACATGTAAAGAGGAAATTGAATTTCTAATTGAAAACTCTCTCTGCACTGAGTTTTAAAGAATCAGGACACCACTGACGTTGTTCTTTATTTCATGACCCTTAAAGACAAAAGAACTCAATAATGCTGAAATGTTATTAATCATAAGATAACCAAAGAAACAGTAATATAAACATTGTAAACACTAAATTTTTAATTTAAGTATATTCTCACTGGGGTTAAATCACAGTTTCAAAGACCATGATGCTAGGGGCTAGTTTTAATGGCTCTATCAGGGAAGCTTACGGCTGGGCTGCTTGCCAATTAATGGGCTAGGAAATTATTTAATTGGATTCTTCCCTCCATTTGGCTGTAAAATACATGTATTTCTTAGCTTACATGAGCTCTTTCAGTGCCTTCCTAAGAATTCTGTTTTGTCCAGATGTACAGTAAGGAATGAATTGCAACACTTACACACTTAACCACAACTATTGATATTCAACTTCTGTCATCCCCAAATGGTGTCCTGGATGGCGGTGGCAAGGCTTTTTGTACATGTTTGTTTTTAAAGCTTATATTGATTTAAAAGTTTCAATACAACCATTTGATCCAGCAATCCCACGACTCTACTAGGTATTTACTCAAAGAGAAAAAAGACACTTTACAAGAAAGACACCTGCTCTCAAAAGTTTACAGCAGAACAGTTCATAATGGCAAGAACGTAGAGACAACACAAATGCCTGCCAACGCATGAGAGGATTAACAGAGTGTGGTATATGTCTACCACAGAATAATGCACAGCCTTAAAAAGCATGGTAAACTAATACCTTCTGTAACAACCTGGATGGAACTGGAGACCATTCTTCTAAGTGAAGCATCACAAGAGTCTAAAAGCAAACACTTCGTGTACTCACTATTAAATGGGGACTCACGGATGAACACTCATGTGCACACATGGAAGTAAGTGCGCATCAAATTCAAATAGGTGGGAAGGCAGAGGAGGGATCAGTGAATTCACACTTAACAGATACAGTGCACACTGCCTGGGTGAGGGGTACCCTCCTAACTTTGATTCAAATGGCACAAAAGTAACCTACGTTTGTATCCCCATAATTCTCTGAAATTAGAAAAAAAAAGTTAAAATATAGTATCATGCTATGTCAAGAATTCACTCACACTTTCCAATTAGAACCTCAAGTGAATTCAAAGTCAGTCTTTATAAAAGTTCGTCACTAAGAACAGCCTTGCCAGAGTTTTTCCAATTGTGGGATTAATCCTTAGATGATTTGTTTCAAGCACCATTTTTTATAATGAAATGGAAAAAAAAAACACTAACAGCCAATGACAGGATTTATAAGATATATGGGATTTAGCATGTAGGAGGATACCTGCTACTGGGACTCACATCAGACCCTCAAAGCCTTGAGTAACACCTTGAAATTCAATTAAATGGGATTAATACGTATTCAATAGTTAATATGTGTTAGATTCTATGCTATTAAACTGAAGCTTCATTTAACATACTTTCATTCTATCGCCATCAAATGTATAGGGAATTTGCCACGTATATGCCATTTAAAAATACTATACAAGAGGGTGGCACCTGTGGCTCAGTGAGTAGGGCACCGGCCCCATACACCAAAGGAAGCAAGTTCAAACCCAGCCCTGGCCAAACTGCAACAACAAAAAAAATAGCCAGGTGTTGTGGCAGTCACCTGTGGTCCCAGCTACTCAGGAGACCGAGGCAAGAGAATCGCCTAAGCCCAAGAGCTGGAGGTTGCTGCAAGCTGTGATGCCATGGCACTGTACCGAGGGCAACAAAGTAAAACTCTGT
>NW_003852401.1:29280492-29285818 GCF_000181295.1 Otolemur garnettii
ATATATATATAATACAAGAAAAAATGTATAAGAAAACAGAAGACATGCCCTCAGGGAACTGTCTCGTGGCAACGTGTGTCAAAAAGTTTTAATTTAGGGTTGACAGCTGATTCGATCGAAGAGGTCATGCCTTATTCATTTTGTCTTCTGAGGGAGGGATGTAGCACCCTTCTTAAAGGTACCGAGGGGTGTTTGGGGACCGGAATGAGATTATGAGTAATTTTTCACCTTATAGCTAGAATGGGCATTTAAAGGAAAATCTTTCTATTTCTGAAATAGTTCCCAGGCGGGGAAATTAATGCTTTATATGTCAGTTACTATTATTCTCAATTCACAAGAATCTCCGAATTTGTGCTAAAGTTCTGTTCTCAACTGTTCTCACAATCATACCTTGTTTCAAAGTCATGTACTGAATCCATATATAAAAAGAGACTAAATTTTTATATTTCATGGCAAAACATATAAAATATATTTTTAATGAATTATTTTCTTGGCTTTGTGGTTAACTTTTTAATTGCTCTCTTTTAAAGATATCACTTATTCAAACGTCAGCTGCTGCTAACCTAATGGATTATATGAAGGTAATTTTGGGGTTTGCTAATAGGGCATAGGGAAGCGACCTAGTTTTTTCATTCCAGCTTAATCACAAATCAGTTGCTTCATTATACAGTGCTTTATCATCATTAAAAACTACCCACCTAATAGGGACTAAATAAAACATCATATGCTATCAGTATAGTACCTGGCATACAGTAATTCTTCATAAATATTAATTCCTTTTGTACTTCGGTGGAAACATGGATTTATCCTCAAGGGGTTTTCTCAATGGTTAGAGAATCTGATCAATTATTCTCCCTACCAATTCTCCATTAAATGAAATAGCTTTTATGTTTACCCCTCTCTTCATTCTGAACCATTAGAGATAATTGCCAAAGCTTTTGGAATAATACAGCAAACTCTAAATATCTACGTAAAACAAACAAACAAAAAATCATGTACAATTTAGTGTCAAAAATCAACTCCTACACTGTAAGTTTTTAGATTACTTTCTACGAAACTGTAGTTTTAATACTCTACAATTTAAAATCCACGGTGGTTATTTTAATCACACAGAATAAAGGTCACTGCAGATCCTCTTTAATAAGTCTAGAATCATAGCAATCTGCCAACAAATATTAGTAAATATTTTATATATCCTCAGTACCTATTTTACAATCAGATTGTAAAGCAAACAGATTATTTGAGTAAGAAAGACTACCTAGTTGATATGAAACTCCCAAAGCCAACCAAATATTCTGTGGAACAATACTGGAGAAAACCAATAGGTAAGATCTGTAACACAGATGTTTAACGGAAGTAGTGGCATAAAATAATTCTGAATGTTATTTAATGTAATTTCATACCCCTAATTCTTTCCATCCTTTAGTCTATATTCCTTGAAGTGAGGGAATCCATTGGTTCAGGAGAAAGGCAGAATCCAGCAGAGAAAAATAAAATTATATTCTACTTTTACATTCTCAAATAGATTCTTACTGTCCATTTCAGAGACACTTGTGAGAAGTCAAAGCTTTTATTTGCAGGAGTGAAATTTGGTTGAGAGGATGCACTCCCTGGAGGCCCAGGGAGTCACAGCTGGAAGACTCATCCACCATAGAGATGATGGATGTTAACTGTAGAATATGGAATGAAGATTTTTTTTTTTAAAGAAAAGAGGTAAAAGAAAAGAGAGAAAGGTTGAAAGAGAGAGGAAAAAGAGATAAGAAGTGAAGGACATTTTTTTTTTTTTTTCAGTTTTTGACCGGGACAGGGTTTGAACCTACCACCTCTGGTATGTGGGGCTGGTGCCCTACTCCTTTGAGCCCCAGGCACCACCCAGAAGGACCTTTTTTATACTACAATTGAAGGGACTACAGAGGGAGAAGTCAGGAATTAAGAAAAAAGTACAGTGCCTGTGTGAAGCCAAGGACGCAGGAGGAAATCATACAAAGATATGATTTGGGGTTTCTCTTCAATCTATCTGAAAAGCAGAGGGGACTTGTGCCGTGGCTCACATCTGGGGCTCTAAGAGGAGAAACACCTGTGGCTGCAGTGAAGGTGCCGTTCTCCTGTGCACAGTCCCGGACCTTTGATGTCTGAGGCTGTCTCATACTCCAGGCCCATTAGCAGTGGGTGTCCACCAGTGCTCAGAGGCTGAGTACGTCTTGGTCTTCACCCACAGTGGCCCAAAGAAGCCCAGAAGACATCCTGAACACCCCATCCCTCCCCACCTCATCAGCGCAGTGTCATGTAAGCTTTCCTGTCTTCTCCAAGAAAAAGAAAGGGAGGGAGGATGGTAAAAAATACTGAACTTGTTGACTTACAAAAATCCTCAATTGTAGAAAGGAAGAGGACAGATTACTATGAGAAAGTAAGGCAAATTTTATTTTCTTCCACTACGACCAGAAATGGGAGCTCATGGCGAAGTCCAGCTTAATTAGGGAAAAGAAAGTTACATTTCTGTCTATCTACATCTTACAATATAAATTTTAACAAGTTACAACATTTTTCTAGATGGTGACTTTGGAGCAGGTAGAATGGAAAAGCATTAATTCTCAATAAGAATCCCAAGACAGAGAATTTGAAAAACGGCAAGAAGGCAGAGTGGACGAAAGGGAAGGATGTGGGAGCCGCCCCCATTCAGCAGCCACATCCCAGGCACTGCTTGGCGTTGCATTGTTTTTCAGTTTTTAGCTCATTAGTGAGAAGAGAGAGGCTCCCTGAGGGGCAGAAGAGGGAAACAGTAAATGCTGGTGGAAAGTGCCCAAGCTTTGCCCAGAGTTAGGCGAAATTAAATCCAATAACCTAACTTGCATCACCAGCTTATGAAAATACAGAGACACAGGAAATAAAATTCTATTATCAAGACCTCAAGAGACAAGGTCATACTTGTTTATGTGAGCTGCGAAAACAGCAACCAAAAACTGTTCTCATTCCTGTCCAAAGGCACAGATATAAACGCATAGCTGTGTTTAGCCATCCTACAGTGAATATGCATTTCAAAACGTGTACGCATGATAACGTATAATTTTTATTTGTCAATTAAAACAAATAAGGTGTTAGAGATTCACACATCCTGGGGACCAATATAGAAAAGTCTTAGCTTGAAGAAACTGCACACATAATTGATGCAACAAATTGAGCTTAATGTATTTGAAATAAATTGCCCAAGCAACCATACTTGTCATATATTACTTCTACTACTATATAGTTATGCCATTATATTGCAGTCACATTAAATTAACATACCAAGATAGGAGTAATTAGAGTTCTCAGGATTGGTTTTAATTTTGGTTCTTCACATGAATTTTTTCTTCCAAACTCCTGCCAGCTCTGAATCTCTCCGGCAAATGCCCATCTCACCCGCTGGAGGGCAGAGTTCCAACACCCTTTTTGTTCACGGAAGTGAGAAGTCTGTATTCTTAAAGACTGGTACAAACTGCACACAGCATAGTCTTACAACCCAGCAACCACTGGGCAATTAGAAATAAGATTTGCAAACTTCAAAGAAATCCGATGTAGCTTCCACTGTAAAGGTAATCCTTTAATTAAATCAAGTTGCATTTGTAATTAATCCTAAATGAATTATTCCCAGGTTTCACATTTCAAATAGTGCCTAATAGACACATCATGCCACCATGTAAACATGAAAAATTAAGTCAGTGAAAATATACTTGTGAAAATTATTATTTAGAGCAGGGGATCTACAATGTTCCCTCTTGATGTTTACATACTTTAGAATACAGTCCTGGGGTCATGAAGACAACCCGTGAAACCATGTGTGGACAGAACAGGGCTGCGTGTTACTGGGGATTCACTTTGCATGGTTCTGTAGCTTGGACGAATCTTTTGTTTTGATCATGATTTTCTCGCCCTGTATAGGATTCCAAGACCACCTTAAACACTAAAATCATTGAGGAAAAAAATAGTTCCCACTTATTCAGCATTTTTTTTTTTTTTAGCAAGGGACTTGGCTTTCCTTATTGAATTTGATTTTGATAAAAGCACTGTGAGACAGAAATTATTCTTCCATTTTTCAGATAAGAAAACTGAGGCTAGGAGAAACCAAAAATTTGTCCAAATATTCACAGCTAGTAAAAAGAATAAAGATGTGTCTGTGAAGATAAATGGTCTACTCGTTCTACTAGCAAGAGAAGCTTCAGCATTGAGTATGGTGGGAAATCCAATGCACATATATGCTTTAACAGGTTTAAATTATAATCAAAATACATTTGGAATGATGCAGAAGCAGAGAAAGGCCAAAGTCTAAGATCTGGAAACCTCTAAGGCTCATTGACATGGATGCTTATCTTTACACATTTTAGTAAAAATAACCTTATCTTAAATTAAATCATATACATAGATTATGTATACATTAATGCCTTTATGGGGTACAATGTGCTGATTTCATATAGAATTAAGAATGCTTATGTCACACTGGTTAATATAAACCTCATCTTGTTTACTTAGTTATTGTGTTAAGACATTTATACTCTATACTTAATAGATCCTACACGTACCCTTGCATTATGCACTATAGGTGTGATCCCACCATTCACCCTCCCTCGATCTGACCTCCTCCCTCCCCTCTCATTCCCCCTTCTTCCCTCCTTCATCCTGGGCCATATTTGAGATCTATTCTTTTATTGTAAACACATAAATCATATATACATTAATGCATTTATAGGGTACAATGTGCTGATTTCATATACAATTAGGAATGCTTACATCACACTGGTTAATATATATCTCATATCATTTACTTAATTATTGTGTTAAGACACTTATACTCTTTGCTGATAGATCTGACATGTACCCTTGCATGATGCACCATAGGTGTGATCCCACCATCACCTTCCCTCGATCTGACCTACCTCCACCCCTCCCAATCCCCCCTCTTCCCTCCTTCAACTTGGGCCATAGTTGTGATCTATTCTTCATATGAAAGAGTGAGTGATTGTAAATTGGTTTCATAATAGTACTGAGTACATTGGATATTTTTCTTCCATTCTTGAGATACTTATACTAAGTAGGATATATTCCAGCTCCATCCATGTAAACATAAAAGAGGTAACGTCTCCGTCTTTTTTAAGGCTGCATAATATTCCATGGTATACATATACCACCATTTATTAATCCATTCATGGGTTGATGGGCACTTGGTCTTCTTCCATGACTTGGCTATTATGAATTGAGCTGCAATGAAAAATCTGCTGCAACTATCTTTGTTATCAAGTGATTTTTGGTCTTTTGGGTATACACCTAATAGAGGAATTGCAGAATCAAACAG
>NW_003852401.1:29286103-29357318 GCF_000181295.1 Otolemur garnettii
GCCACCTTAGGTGTATGTGGCTGGCGCCTTAGCTGCCTGAGCCACAGGTGCCGAGCCCATACTTCTTTCCAAAAGGGATGTATTGGCTTGTACTCCCACCAGCAGTGCAGAAGTGTTCCCTTTCTCCATATCCATGCCAACATCTGTAGTTTTGGGATTTTGTTATGTGAGAGACTCATTCAGGAGTTAGATGATATCTCAAGTGGTTTTGATTTGCATTTCTCTAATGATTAAAGATGATGAGCATTTTTTCATGTATCTGTAGGCCATGAGCCTATCATCTTCAGAGAAGCTTTTGTTCAAGTCCCTTGCCCACAATGAAATGGGATTACTTGTTCTTTTCTTATTAATATATTTGAGTTCTTTGTGGATTCTGGTTATCAAACCTTTGTCAGAACCATAACCTGCAAATACCCTCACTCGTTATGAGGGCTGTCTGCTTGCTTTACTTACTGTGTTTTTGGCTGTGCAGAAGTTTTTTAGTTTGATCATATCCCAGTAATGTATTTTTGATGTTGCTTCAATTGCCTTGGGGGTCCTCCTCATAAAGTATTCCCCCAGGCCAATTTCTTCAAGTATTTCTCCTGCACTTTCTCCAAGATCTTTATGGTGTCATGTCTTAAGTTTAAATCTTTTATCCAATGAGAATCAATTTTTGCTAATGGTGAAAGGTGTGGGTAGAGTTTCAATCTTCTACAAGTCGCCAGCCAATTCTCCCAGCACCATTTGTTAAATAGGGAATCCTTCCCCCAATTTATATTTTTGACAGGCTTAGCAAAGATCAAATGACGCTAAGTCTCTGGGTTCATCTCTTGGTTCTCAGTTCTGTTCCATATATCTACCTCGCTGTTTCTGTGCCAATACCATGATGTTTTGATCACTATAGATTTATAATATAGTTTGAAGTCTGGTAGCGTGATTCCTCCTGCTTTGTTTTTATTTCTGAGTAATGTCTTGTCTATTCGAGGTTGTCTCTGGTTCCATATAAAACGAAGTACTATTTTTTCCAGATCTTTAAAGTATGACAGTGGTGCTTTGATAGGGATTGCATTACATTTTTAAATTGCTTTGGGTAGTATGGACATTTTAGAAATGTTGATTCTTCCCAGCCATGAGCATGGTATGTTTTTCCATTTGTTAAAATCTACAGTTATTTCTTTTTTCAGAGTTTCATAATTCTACTTATAGAGATCTTTCACATCCTTTGTTAGGAAAATTTCCAAATATTTCATCTTCTTTGGCACAACTATAAAGGGAAGAGTCCTTGATTGTTTTTTCATCTTGACTATTATTGGTATATATAAAAGATACTGATTTGTGAGTATTGATTTTGTATCCTGAGATGCTACTGTATTCTTTGATCACTTCTAAGAGTTTTGTAGTTGAGTTCCTGAGGTTTTCCAGGTATAAAATCGGATCATCTATGAAGAGTGAAAGTTTGATCTCCTCTGGCCTTATTTGTATACCCTTGATTGCCTTCTCTTGCCTGATTGTGATGGCTAAGACTTCCATTACAATGTTCAAAAGCAGGGGAGACAATGGGCAAACTTGTCTGGTTCCTGATATTAGTGGAAATGATTTCAATTTTACTCCATTCAATATGATATTGGCTGTGGGTTTGCTGTAGATAGCCTCTATCAGTTTAAGAAAAGTCCCTTCTATACATATTTTCTTAAGTGTTCTGATCATGAAAGTATGCTGGATGTTGTCAAAAGCTTTTTCTGCATCTACTGAGAGAATCATACGGTCTTTGTTTTTTAATTTGTTTATGTAATGTATTATATTTATAGATCTATGTATATTGGACCAACCTTGAGACTCTGGGATAAAACTCATTTGGCCATGGTGTACAATTTGTTTGATGTGTTGCTGAATTCTGTTTGCTAGGATTTTGTTGAGTATTTTTGCATCAATATTCATTAGTGATATTGGTCTATAATTTTCTTTTCTTATTGAGTCTTTTCCTGGTTTGGGGATCAGGGTGATGTTTGCTTTATAGAATGTGTTGGAAAGTATTCCTTCTTTTTCGATGTTTTAGAAAAGGTTAAGTAATATAGGTACTAGTTCCTCTTTAAAGGTTTGGTAGAATTCTGATGTGAAGCCATCTGTTTCCGGACTCTTCTTTTTTGGGACATTTTGTATAGTTGATTCTATTTCAGTACTTGATATAGGTCTGTTCAGCATTTCCAATTCTTTCTGATTAAGTCTAGAAAGTTGGCATGCTTTCACATATTGGTCAATTTCTTTCAGATTTTCATATCTGAGAATAATTTATTGTAGCATTCATTAAAGAGTCTTTGAATTTCTGTGGTGTCTGTTGTTATTTCACCTTTGTCATTTCCCATAAATGATATTATGCACTTTAATTTTCTATGTTTGTTTAGGTTGTCCAAAGGTTTATCAATTTTGTTGAATTTTTCAAAAAAACAACTTTTTGATTCATTAATCTTTTGAATAACTCTTTTGTTTTTGATTTCACTTAAACTTGCTCTAATTTTACTTATTTCTTTTCTTCTGCTGGGTTTAGGGTTGGACTGTTCTTCCTTTTCCAGTTACTTAAGATATCCCTTTAAGTTATTGACTTCCTCTCTTTCCATTCTCTTGAGGAAGGCTTGCAACGCTATAAGTTTCCTTGTGAGGACTGCCTTTGCAATATCCCACAGGTTCTGATAATTCATATCTTCATTATTTTTTCATTCTAAAAACTTGGCAATTTCCTTCTTAATCTCATCTATGACACAGCTATCTTTCAGCATATGGTTATTTAGTTTCCATTTCTTTGTATAAGTATGCAGATACCTGTTATTGGTGAGTTCAACTTTTATTGCGTGATGATCTGAGAAAATATAAGGAATAATTTCTATACTTTTAAATTTGCTAAGGTTAGACTTGTGACCTAAGATGTGATCAATTTATGTTCCATGGGCTGATGAGAAGAATGTGTATTCAGTTTTGTTAGGATGAAATGTTCTGCAGATGTCTGTTAAATCCAATTGTTGAATGGTAACATTTAAGTCTCAAACTTCTTTGCTTGGTTTCTTATTGGAGGATCTATCCAACACTGCCAAAGGGGTTATTGTTGCTCATGTCTGTTAGCTTCTCTTTTATAAATTGAGACGCATTCTGGTTGGGTGCATAAAGGTTAATAATTGAAATTTCACCATGTAGAGTTTTATGCTTAATAAATATGACATGACCATCATTATCTTTCCTTACTTTTGTTGGTTTAAAGCCTATTGTATCTGCTAATAAAATTGCAACACCTGCTTTTTTCTGATTTCCATTTGCCTGAATTATAGATGACTGTCCCTTCACTCTGAGTCTATATTTCTCTGGCCTGATTTTTTGTATCCAGTCAGCCAACCTGTGCCTCTTTAAAGGACAATTTAAGGCATTCACATTAATTGAGAATATTGATAAGGCTGGTAGTATTTTGGGTATTACGTTTTTCAATAGTCCAGTGGACATTTTTAATTTTTTCGCCACTGTGGAACTTGGAATTTGATCAAAAGTTTCTGAGTTAGTTTACTTTGGTGGTAGAGCATTGTGCTGGTCATTGTGGAGGATAGGTCTAAGAATATCTTGGAGAGTTCGTTTAGTTATGGCAAATTTATTCAACATATGGTCATTAAAGTATTAATTTCTCCATCATAAATGAAACTCAGTTTAGCTGGATACAGGATCCTGGGCTGAAAGTTATTTTGTTTTAAGAGATTAAAAGTCAATGACCACCCTCTCCTAGCTTGAAAGGTTTCAGCAGAGAGATCTTCAATCATTCTAAATATTCTTCCCTTTGTAGGTTATGGTTTTCTTACATCTGGCTGCTTTCAGAATTTTCTCCTTCATATTAACTTCAGTGAAGTTAATAATGATGTGCCTGGGAGATGTCTTGTTTGGGTTGAGTCGTGCTGGGGTTCTGAAACTATCTGCTATCTGCATTTCAGAATCTTTTGGCATGTCTGGAAAGTCCTCTTTCATAATCTCATGAAGAAGAGCCTCCGTGCTTTGTGAAGCAACTTTGTCACCTTCAGGGATTCCTATAAGGTGAATATTAGTTTTCTTTGAATTATTCCAGAGCTCTCTAAGAGAATGATTTGTTTTTGCTCTCCACTTCTCTTCTTCTTTGAGTGTGTGGGAGCATTCAAAAGCTTTGTCTTCAATGTCAGAGATCCTTTCTTCTGCCTGATCCATTCTGTTACTGAGGGATTCTACTGTATTTCTTCAAATCTTTAAGGGCTGCAAATTCTTGCCTGAATGTGTCAAAATGTTTGGTGATTTTTGTCTTTGAATTCATTGAATTCTTTGGACAAATTTTGACTTGCTCCTTGAATTTCTAATTCCAAAGTTACCTTCATTCTGTTAATCTTATTTGCAATCCAAATCCTCAATTTGATTTCTCACATCTCAGTCATTTGTTTATGAATGGGATCTTCTGTTGTGTCCCCTTTGTCATTCCTTGGAGGAGTTGATCTACTCTGATTAGTCATGTTGCCAGATTTTTTTTTTTCTGATTCTACCCCATGATTATTTTTCACCATTTGGCTGGAGTAGCTGGTAAGGTGAAAATGAATTGAGGGTTCCTAGAGTTGTAGTTAACCAGCCCTTTACCAAATAACTGGGACTGGTGATTGTGGCTTTTCCCCTAGAGCTTTACAAAGGCTGTTGGTACAACAGCCTAAAACTCTGAGGAATTGCTTGGTGTGGTGGGGCTAGATGGCTCTAACCTGTATTCAGCTGTTCAATCCTGGTGAATCAGTGGCTTTGGGCTGAAATCTCAGCTGTGGAGATACACAAGCGACTAAGACACCTACCACCCAACAGGCAACAACCGGAAGAGGAGAATCTTACACTCCCACAACAATTCAACCAGGGTACAACCTTGGTGGATCCCTGGGTTATTGGCCCAGGTCAAGAGTTCCAAACCAATTGTCCCAGCCAACACAAACACCTATCAGGTGAGAGAGTTCAAAAGGTCTTCAGCATCTAGGCAGTGGGGGTCCTCTGGCAGCTCAAGTATAGCTTACTATGGTGCTCTGTGGAGTCAGAAAGGCCCACCCAGCATAGTCTAGTGGGGCTGATGCCTCTTTTCCCCTTTGTACCTCCATCACACCCAAGCACTGGTAGCCCAGTGGTCCAGGCTGGACCAGGCTGTGGTCCAGTTCCCTCCAATGAGCAAATGCGCCAATTTGGGCCTCTGAAGCCAATGCCTTGTCGGATAAACTACCACACTCTGAGACCAGACAGCTGAGGTAGCTGAAGTCTGATTACCTCAGTTGCTCAATGGAAACTGGGGAGTGTTCCACCTGAGCTCATTGGAAACCAGAGGTTAACAAAGTGGCAAATGTTTTTTGCCCTCAGAGACTGTTTCTCTGCCCCCAGCTGCTCTGCTCCTCTAGTATCCCTGCAATGTGAGATCTAGCTCCCTGAAGCAGTTCATAGAATTGCGGAGGTGTCGCTCCAAAATTTGACCCGAGTGGGATCACTCTATTAATGCTACTGCTATGTGGGAGGTGTCTCCACTCAAGTTCTCATGCCTCAACAGTTCCCGAGCCTCCACACATCATACAGAGATCCAAGCCTCCACCCACTGCTGAGTTGCTCTTTTTCAGAGTTAAGCCAGACATCTTCCGCCCTGTGCCTTTCTGCACTGTTATTGGATTCCCAGTTATGGTGTAGGTGTGCTACCTCAGACCATGCAATGCCCAGTCTTAGCAAAGAACTGTGAATGTTCTAGTCTCTACAAGTGTTGGGCTTCTAGACCACCAGGCCAGGAGGAAGGGTGGACTGGGAGTTTAGTGTGGCAGGGAATATATTTGTTCAACCTTCATGCCAGACAAGAGAATGCCCAGGCTCACAGCAGGGACTCTCTGGAGAAGGAGTCCCAGCTTCCAGCAACTTGTTCCCGTGGGGTGAGTGAAGAGGACCTCAGTTCATTGCTCACTAGTAGAGATCTCATAGAAAGCAAGCAACTCTCTTGAGGGAGGGGACAGACACACATCCTCTTTGGAGTGGGTTCTGTGTCTGAAATTTGTTTCCTTGGAGTTGCAGCTTGCCTCAGCAAAGAAGATATGCAATTATCAATATTTTCTCTCAGCTTGGCTCCCACCTTTCAGCTTTGTTGGGTTCTTTCTGGCCATTATCTTTCCCTCTGGATGGGAGCTTCTTTTGAAATCCGGCTTCAGTTGCCTATCATCCCCCACTCCCCTTTGCTCTTGTTGAATGTAAAAAATGGAGTTAGGGAAAATCACCAACCTGAGGTTTTAGCAGAACACAAGGCACATTGAAACAAAATGAACAAACAAACATAAAAACAATCAGACACACAAACAGACCCACAAACAAACAATCAAAAACAAAAATAAAACTCGAATAGCCTGATGTAAGCACTCTAAGCAACCATAAGAGAAGGGGAGGGCTCACGCCCATAGCCCAGCGGCCAGGGCACTGGCCACACACACACCAGAGCTGGCAGGCTTGAACCTGGCCAAGGGCCTGCCAAACAACAATGACAACCACAACCAAAAAACAGCTGAGTGTTATGGAGGGCACCTGTAGCCCCAAGCTATCTGGGAGGCTGAGGCAAGAGAACTGCTCAGCCCAAGTAGAGGTTGCCATGAGCTACAACACCACAGTACTCCACCAAGGACGACACAGTGAGACTCTGTCCAAAAAAATAAAAAAAAAGGAAAGCAGAGAAAAAAAATAATTAAAACAAATTTTAACAATAACACCTACAAGAAAGAAAAAAGGGAAAATTTTTTTTTAAATTAGCAAAGAGAGAAAAGAAGGCAACAAAATTATTTATATATATGTATATATAAAAACACGAGACTATATATATGCCGTAGGGATCAACTTTAGGAGGAATGTATTTGTGTTGCAATATACTTTCTGGACACCAGGTGGCGCCATGAGTGGTTCCCAGGCTTAAATTGTTCTTTGTGTTTGCCTGAATATCCACTTGGTACCTAGACCCTGCCAAACTGCTGATTCCACCAATCTCAAAAAATCTTCACAGACAGGTTTCATAAATTCTCCCTGCAACAGTTCCTATGAAGTGCAGATATCCTGGGCCAGTTCTGAGTGTAGGACGACTGTCTGCTTCTGAGATTCAAATCACTGAGCCTGGCCCTAGTGGAAAGGTACCTGAGGCAACTGCCATCTCCCAAATTCCAAAACAATGGCCTCTTCCCATCCAGGATCTTTCCCACCTGAGTGTCTCTCCCTCCACCTAACCCCAATAGTGCTGTACCAGATGGCACCCCACTCTGGCCACCTAATTCCACTCGGGAGTCCACACTTCATCAATCTTTCCACACAATACCTAGTTTCCCCATGAACTGGGAACTACAATCCTCCATGGTGGGGCTGGGTGCCCCACTGCTGCTCACAGCCACTGCAGCCATGAGGCAGAACTTTTCCAGGCAGTCTCCGCAGCTCCAGATTACACTCCAAATGCAGCAATCTGCCACCTCTCTGCACACCCCAAACTGCCACTCCACACCAATACTCCATGCTGGGAATGATCTAGCCCACTCACTCTCACCTGTTCTTCCAGGAGAGCTGAGCTAAATATCCCTCCTGTCTGCCATCATGCGCCACCTCCCCTCAAAATAGCCTTTCTAATGCCAGGCGAGTTGTCTCACACTTGTAATCCTAACACTCTGGGAGGCTGAGGCAGGTGAATCGCTTGAGCTCAGGAGTTCAAGAACAGCCTGAGCAAGAAAGAGCAAGACCCCATCTCTACTAAAAACAGAAAAACTAGCTGGACATCGTGGCAGGTGCCTATAGTCTCAGCTATACGGGAGGCTGAGGTAAGAGAATCGCTTGAGCCCAAGAGTTTGTGACGTCCCAGCACTCTACTCAGGGCACAGAGTGAGTCTGTCTCAACATACATACATACATACATACATAAATAACTTTTCCAGGAATGGTGAACCTGGTAAAATCATTGTGTCCATCATACCAGGAAGGTCACACAGAAAACCTTTGCATGGACCTAATTTACGTCAGCCTGCTGGTGCTGCTGTTATTTTTCACCCATGTAAGGGTCTGGTAAACAAAATTTCAAAAAAATTATGGGAAAGTATTAGCAAAGACAGAGCTCTTTGAGGGTGATTGATACAGCTAGAAGTGGCTAAAGTAATACATACTGATACAAAAATTATAGTTTTGTGTATATAAAATTATATTGCCAGGTAGTTCTAAAGGCTCCAAGGTAACAAAGTCCATAAGTCCCCAAAAGATTTCAGTCACTCCGCAAAAGATTTTAGTCTATAAGGAAAAGTTCATAATGGATTTAAGGGTTCTTATTCAGCCTGGGAGGAAGGCAGGGCTAATGAAGTTGCCAACAGCTGTGCTTAGAGATAGGACAACCTCACCCCAGTACAGTGCCCTCTGCCGTTCCACACTATACCCACTGCAAGCAGTGGGCCTCAAAGCATGCTCCTAGCACCAGCAGCAATAGTATCTCCTGGGAATTTGTTGAGAATACAAAATTTGGTGTGGAGGCTCACACTTGTAATCCAAGCACCTTGGCAGAAGGGTTGCTTGAGACCAGAAGTTTGAAACCAGCCTGGGCAACATGGCTAGACCCTATCTCTATAAAAATCAAAAATTAATAAAAATGAAAAATTTTAGGCATCAACTCAGACCTATTCAATTATAAACTCTAGTGGTGAGGTCCAGCCATCCATATTCTAATAAAGCGCTCCAGGCAGTTCTGATCGAGGCCAAAGTTTCAGTATCACTCACATAGGAAGATTTTTAAAATGCTATATTAATGTCATTAATAGGTTCTTGGGAACTATAACTTTAAGCAAAATGACATATAATGAAACCAATTTTACCTGAGGTTAATTGAGATAAACAAGAGTAGAGTCACCAAAACATCAAACTTCTCAACGAGAACTAAAAGTAGACCTACCATTGGATCCCGCCATCCCATTACTGGGTATCTACCCCAAAGGAAAAAACACATATTACCATAAGAACATTTGTACTTGGATATTTACAGCAGCTCAAATCACAATCATCACAATTGCAAATATGTGGAAATAACCCAAGTGCCCTTCAACACAGACTGGATTAAGAAATTGTGGGGTATGTATACCATGGAATACTATTCAGCTATAAAAATGGATGAAGATTTTATATCTTCTGTAACAACCTGGACAGATTTGGAGAATATTTTCCTAAGCCAAGTATCACAAGAATGGAAAAATAAGCATCAAGTGTACTCAGGACCAATTTCAAACTAACAGACTAACAACTACATGCTCACAGGAGAGAAAGACCAAATTAAATTCAGTGGGCTGGGGAGAGGAAGAAGTTGGGTAACTTCCCACCGGACAGGTACATCCACAGGGATACAGCACATTTACCGAGTGAAGAACACAGCTACAATGTGTTCTTTAACCTTACAAAAGCAATTTATGTAATGTAATCACATGTAACCTCATATAAACCTGAAATTTAAAAAGGACTCAGAACACTTCTTAACACCAAACACTGCAATAAATGTGAGCTGTGCCTACTTTTCAGAAAAATGAATGAAAACAAAGTAATGATTTATTCATGTTTTAGTGGCTCAATGAGTGACCGTGGACATGGCGGGAGTGAGTTGAATCTAGGAGTGAAGGTTTGCAAGGCTAAAATCGTCAGAAGCTCCTTCCTCCCACTGTGCAGCCGAAAGCCACAATCACAAACAGGGCAGCTAGCACAGTCCCCCGCTTCTGGTCACACCAGTTATTGTCGGGGACTGTAGACTTCATGAACATTTATTTGACAATAATGTGTATTCATTCCTTCCTGCATGTTTTCCACCCCACTTACTCCAGTTCAGAGATGTAGGAGGCTAGAGTCTGTCTGACAACGCAGGGCCAAGGAGGAAGCTGACCTTGGTAGAACGCCCCCCCTCGGCAGGGCGCACTCACACTGGGACACACTAATTACCTAACATGCACCTAACGTGCGAGGAAATCAGAGTGCTCGGGGAAAACCCACACAGACATGGCAGAATCCGAGACTCCACAGAGACAGTGATCCTGGAGGGAACTGATTTCTTTGTTTCTCATCAATGTTATAAGGAAAGCATGTTGTATGACACAACATCATTTGAGGACCTGCTGGACAACAATACCAGGCTCCATCCCAGAGAGTATCAAATTTAATTAGTCCGGGGTAGGTCCCAGACACTCCCCTACCCCCAAGTTGCCTAGGAGATTCTAATGTCTCAGCCAGAGTTGAGAATCACTGGCCTGTTTGCTTTAGGATCCATTCCAAATGGTACTAATATACATAGTATCCCCACTGGAAAACAAGAGAGAAAAAATATATATATCTGGCTGAACTGAATATACTAATGCTTTTTCTCTCTCAGTAATTCTGACCTCCAGAGAGTTCAATTACTGGGTCCGTGCCTCCCTGACAAATGGCAGCCTTGCTAACTCACATCATAGCAACAAGGAAATCATAAACAGCTTCCAGGATGTGCCTCGCTGATTCAACTGTCTTAGATAATATCTTCAGATATATAAAGACATAAGAAAAAGGCAGACACCAAACTTTTCACCAGCTAATTCAAGCACATGTGTTTGGGCCGCATGTACAGGCTCTGCATTCACCAATCTTCACCAAGATGCCAAGGCAATCTGGAATACAGAAACAGCTTCCGATATTTGCTGTAAAAAAAACTTACAGGAAAACATTTTTATTCATATAAGGAAATTGAGTGGCTCCTCAAACTGCCACGTGATAAAAACCAAAGATCAGTAGCAGCTGTATTAATACTTTCTGATTTTTATTCCTCATTTCTATTTTATTATATTCTAAGAAGTACCCTAACAAATAGATCTGAAGAGCATCATTTCCTACTAACCAGGTTAATGGGGAAATTAGACTTCAAGATCTAAGACCAGAGGGTCAAAAATTATGAATCCCCATGCAGCAGCAGCAGGGAAGTTGTCAGCAACTCAGATTCCCAGGCACCATCAGACTGGCTGATCAGCAGCTCTGGGGTGGGCCCCACAGCCTGTGCCTTAGTGTGTTGGGGGATCCTGATGCATCCTGGAATATAAGAACCGCCAATTTGTAGATACGACATTGCACCTTTTGTCTAGCCAGCCCAAAGGACAAGACTTTCTTCTTTCCACGTTCTCCCAAAAACCGACCTGGTAAAAAAGACACATGGCAAATGAAGTCAGCTTTTCAGATCCCAAAGCTAACAGGACCCAGACATGGTTTCCACATCAAGGAGCCACTTATGGTCAAAAGGATCTGTTCCAAGACCACAGTTCTCTTCTTTTAACCCCTGTCAGTCCACATAACCTCTCTTGAACCTAGGAAGAGATGACTTAATGCCACAATTTGGGTCACTCGTTATCAAACCTCTGTGGCCAGTGATAGTCTAACTCTGACCAAGTGCCTTAATTCTAGTACCGGGGCCTTACTTTGTAGATCAAGGATCCTTTGTGATTAAATCTCTATCCTGTTTCTCTTATAGCTAAAGATTGATTCTTTATCATGTAATACAATAAGGGCAACCCGTGGGGCCTCAATCCATTTGCCTTACATCAGAGAATATCAACTGTGAGCCTAGCCAGCCAAATTTTGCTTGGGAGGAGAAAATGCCCACAGATGTGATGTTTGATTAGCACTGTTGATCCATATTGAGTTATTTTAAAAGTCAATATTTAAAAAGCAAGTGATTTCACATGCAAATCTGAACCCGTTTTCATCTGAAGTATCAAATAATATAGCAAGAAGAGGTTTGCATTCCCACATAGTAACCACAGGCCAAGGTAAAAGAGCAGTGCCATTAGTTTATCCTCTAAATTTTAATTATCCTTTGTTATCACAGGAATACTAATGCCATAATTAAAGTAGAAGGTGAAATACCTTTAATTCCAGAGTCTCCAACAAAAAAATAAGTAAAAGGCCCAAATAGCCATGTGTTTCAAGAAAGATAGAATGTTTCTTTAATATGTAAGCAAAGTACGTGTCTTGAAAAAATACCTCTGAGGACACCATTATAATAAAAAATGTTCCCATTTCACCCATTGGCATTACCTGTCAAGACCCCATACGATTTTGTTTCTGCAACCCCAGTGTATGAAATAATTCTCTCCTAAACCATGGATATTTTATTTACACACTGAGTTTCAACATTGGCTGCATATCTGTTTCACTTAAGAAGATTTAAATATGCTGATGCCTGGATCCCACTCCCCAGAGATTGTTTTAATTGGTTTGTGTCATTGCCCAGATGGCAAGACCTTTCTAAGCAGTATTAAGTTGATAGTAACGTGCTTCCAGAACTGAGAGTCATTCTACTGGCAGGGCGTGTGAGATGTGAGCTCCTAGATGATGGTGGGAAATTTTACAGAGCCAGCATGGATCTGCTTTTATCCTTTGTCTCCCTTTTCTGTGATAGGTTAGTATTTCAACATTGCTATACTTATAAATACTTTCTCATTCTCCCTACAAGTTTTTCTTTGACCCACAAGTTATCTGGAAATAAACATCTTAATTTTGAAACATACAAAGAAACGATTCTGTTGCCTTATGTCTGCATTAATAGCAAACAGAGAATGTAGCATGATGCCAATCCATTGCAGTTTAAAACTGGTATTGGACAAGACTGTGATCAAGTTTTATGAATATTCCTGGGCACATTAAAAGAGGACCATAATTGTGGTGTGCTGTGTTCCATACCTTCCCATTTCAGCAGGTTTACCAATCCCATTAAAATCTTCTCTATTTTTCTTAATTTATTTTCGACTTGCTCTGAACTTAAGATTATTTTAACTCACACGATAATGATGAATTTGCCTTTTTCTTCTGCAGTCTTATTTTATACTTCAACTAGGACTGATGAGCACACATGTGTGCACAGAGGAATGTAAAACTTAGTAGAAATAAAGGAGCGGGTAGGAGAGCAGAGGGGATAGACAAAAACCTACCTAATAGGTCTAACGAACACTACTCAGGTGATGAGCACACCTGCAGCCACGACTCCAGCGTTATTACAAAAGTGATGCATGTAACCAAAAATGTGTGTAGACCCTTAATACTTTGAAAAATTTTTTTAGAGATAATGTATAAAAGTTGGGAGGAAGGTAAAACTATGGGTTAGCTATAGACTGGTAGGTTACATATGCATGTTAAAATTTCTGAGATAAGGAAGAAAAGTCTAGAAATAGTGCACCTTACAAACTCATAGAGAAGGAAGACATAATGAGGGGGAAAGGTGAGGAAAGAGAAGGAATGAAACACAGGAAGCATAAAATGAGATAATAATAAAAATATTAGAGATTACAGTACATGTAAGTTGACGGAATACCCCAGTTATCAGAAACTGGTTACTATATTAGCTAAAATATAAATTCTGTTTATATGATGCTTATCAGTAAGGCACTTTAAAAAGCATACAGAAATCTTGGAAGTAAAAAGGACAAAAAAGGGGGGGTATGTTCGACAACACTAACCAAGAGAAAAGTTGGATGGCTATACTAACATCACATAAACTTCACGTTGAAATTAAAAAAAAAAAAAGTCCTGAGCAGGGCCTGTGGCTCAAAGGAGAAGGGCGCTGGCCCCATATACCGGAGATGGCAGGTTCAAACTCAGCCTGGGCCAAAAACTGCAAAAAAAAAAAAAAAAAGTCCTAGAAAGTGAGGGTCACCATAATGATAAAAGATACAATTTTCAATTCACATGTACCTGATAATATACTTTCAAAATACTTTGTGTCTCTCTAGAGAATAGTTCCTATCCTTTGCAGTTATATTTTCTTGTTACTACAAATTACTTCAGCAGAATTCTTCCTTCTCTCCTTCCTTTCACTCCCTTTACCAGATCAGCACTTTTCTTTGCAATTCTAACTACAGAGAGAATATCTGGGCAAGGTGACTTGTCAGATACACTAAACTATCCCTTCCTGCATTTCGAGTTGACAGCTGAATCTTCCCGTAGAGTTTGATAACTGTCATTAATAAAAAGGATGTTTGATGGTCATGCATAAACCTACTGTTTTACACCTAGACTCTCAAGCAGAAAGGCAGAGGGGACATGGCCTTGCTTTGCCTCTTGGTGATGATCACCACAAGTTTATTTGATTGGTTATAGTTTAGCAGATGGGAAGAGAAACATTTTGGCTGTCAAGATTAAATCACAATCTTACGGTCTAAATTCTGGACTGAACAGGAAATCCCTGCAGATCTGTTAACTTTTCTGTAATATGAGCAAACCATGTCTCCCACACAAGTTCTTACTAGCCATGGAGCAAATTACTTGGATTATCTTACAAAGTTGCAATTTGTAACTGGGATTCCTCTGGGGAGAAGTGCTGTGGAAACTGAATAAGGAGTTTCTATTCATTCATTCATTCTTTTTGCATTTCCTTCTCTGTTTCATATTTTGTAACTAGTAGAAAGTCAACGTAGAAACTCTTCCTCTAGTTTAACTTCAAGTTTACTCTTTATGTTAAAAAATCAAATTTGAAAAATAGATTATCTACAAATTCACTATTCTAATGTAATATATAAAGCCTATATATTTCTTTTGAAATATGATTTTTAAAATCCTTGAATTATGTGTTCAAAGATATTTCCATATTGCTTCTTAGGCAGAGATTCTGCGCAATCCCTTTGCAGACTATTTTTTTTTTAGATACTGAAATATTCCTTTTATTATATATTAGCACAAAACACAATTTAATACATCATACATTATTCACTATTTAATTTGCTTTCGATTTTTTATTACAATAATTGCTCCTGTCCTGAATATTTTACACATTTTTAAGACTATTTTGGCTTTCCCTTCATAAATTATTTCTTTACATGGAATCCCATGATGGGATTATTAGGCCAAAGGCTATGAACACTCCTACGAGTATTGATAATCCCTGAAGTTAGTTTTATGTGGACTGACACTGCACGTGACTAGTGGCTTCATGGCAACTTCATCAGGAAAGACCATTTTCTTTTTCTTTTTTTATTTTTACTTTCATTTTCCTTTGTTCTTTCTCCCCACGCCCCCACCACATGTGCTTTGTTCTTTCTCTATTTCCATCTTTACTTATCATATAATTCAATGTATTGATTTCTTTCTTTTTGATCTCTCCTAGTACTACTAAATTTAATTTTTGTAACTGAGTACATTTTTAAATTTTCTTTTAGTTTTTTCTTATTTACACGTTTATTATAATTAAAAAAAATATTATAGTGAATTATGTAAACTGCACATCTAAATATTCCCCTGAAATGCCAACCATTTACTCAGACAACTTACTTTTCATCATTCCTCTTCCCCCCTTTTGGGGGGGTGGAAGCATTATGTGTATTATAATTGAGTTGACTCAGTAGTTACACTTCTCTAATAACTCATGTTTTAGGCAAAAATTTTCCTTTAAAGATCCATTTTGGAAGCACTGACACACTAATGCACTTTGTTTCTCTCCCTCGAAGTTTGTTTATTTATTCATATTTGCTTTTTATTGTCTCAGTAAAGGTTCGTAAGAAATGTGCAATCTCTTTGCAAACTATTGTTTTTTTTAGATACGTGATGCAGTTTGCTATTATGAATTAAATTTTATTCTAGCTTCTAAATGACTATTGCTAGTAAGGCATTTATTTTGCCTATTTGTTTTTTTTATTTACTTTGTACTTACCTACTTTACTGGAGACATTTATTAGAAATTATTTTTAACTGATTATTATGGATTTCCTTGGTTACTCTTAATACTTATTTTTGAAGTAGTATTATATTGCATTTGTCAAACCACCCAAAATATTAAGAATAATATCAAGAGAAGCATTTTATAGAAATAGAATTGTTTTTAGCTAGGTATTACATTTGCTTTGGAATAAATATGTTGACTACGGCACAAAAATATTCTTAGATTTTGATTTGTTGCTTTCTAAATGTGTATTAGTTTATTAAGTGCCTTTTCACACATCTAACAATATAACCCTATCAGTTTCTTCCAGTTTTATCTCAGACACTGAATCATAGGTTAATAATAAGGGTTCTAAGGCTGATCTCAGTGGTAGATGGTTATAATCCAAGCATATCCAGCAGCCAAGGAAGGAAGATCACTTGAGGTCAGGAGTTTGAGAACAGCCTGAGCTACATAGCAAGACCCTGTCTGTGAAAAATGTAAAAAAAAAAATAGCTGAGTATAATAGCATGCACCTTTAGTGCCAGCTACTCAGGAGGCTGAAGGCAAGAGTACCCCTTGAACCTAAGACTTCAAGGCTGCAGTGAGCTCTGATCGTGCCAGTACACTCCAGCCTAGATGACAAAGCAAGACCCTATCTCAAAATAAATAAATGTTGATGTGTTAGTAAGTTTCAATATAGCTTAACATCCCTTCACCCATAAGTCAATAAAATAATTTATATTTATACTCATTCTGAAAGTTATTTATTTCCACTGAAAAATACTATTAAAAAACATATTACTCTACTTGTTTTTATACCTTGTCACTGCCTACGTTTAGAGGGTTGAGATGATCTCAGCAGGAATCCAGAAAAGCTAAGGAGAAGATTAATAGTGTTGTTGATATGTCCAATTTAAATATCAATTTATAATTACACTTATCCAGTCTTATTAGCAATCCAGGCAAAATTTGCTTGTTGTAACTATTTAATGATCAGTTACCACTTCATTAAAATGCCTATTCTAAAGATACTATTTCATGCCCTTAAATTAAAGGATTGAATCATATTCTTTTTGTGGGATCAGTCAGAGGTTAGAGGTACGACTTATTCTGACTCAGAATGAAAATTATTTTACATATCAGCAAACAAAGTAATAGGAGGTTTTGATATAAGTAGTATTGTTGTGCCACGTAACTGCAGCTCATGTGGCTCAAAGATGGAAGCAGAAAACCACAGTAAATTTTCAATGAAAAGAACTAGAAGCCAATGGTGTTGCTGGGTTAAACTGATTCCCAATCTTTACAAATGAGATTATGATGCCAATTCTAATGCATTGGGATCTCACTTTGGCAGATCATAAATCATATTCTTCCATTGTCACTCTCCAATGACACCAGATTGTATAGCATTCTCACATCAAGGGACATCATGACGTAAGATTGATGGGAACCTCAGTAGGCCATCAGGGTTTTCCATTAGGTAGAATCCTTCCCTTGTCTAGTCATTATTTGAAGGTGCTACTACATGTTTGAAAGCATCATAGGAGCCACCTGAAGAAACAGGACATGGTGGGAGATATAAACATATCGCCATGTATTTTTAATCTTTTAATGTGCATTGAATAGTGTAGTTTCCCCAGACTATTTATTCTTTTTTTCAAAAAGTCTCACAACACATAATCGTATCTATTGTCCATTTCCTTATAGCTATAATGTTTAGAACATCCAGATTTCTAGGGTGAGTTCTATAAGTATTCCGTTTTTATGTTATATTCATGGCAAAATTTCTATTTGTTTCATGGATGTCCTTAATATAAATATGCTCTAAGTAACAGGATGTATGAGCATGTCTCTTTTTGTTTCAGAAATATATCAGTTCAATAGTTTGATATTAATTGCAGGTAAAACAGGAATGTTTCAATGTAGATTATTAAAGGCAAAATCATTTTAGTTACTTGGTAGGCAAATGTCAAGGACCCAAGCCATCACTATACCCGCGTATCACCCCAAAATAAAGTATGCTTGACAATATTCACCACAATTATATTTTCCCACACTGCATCTTCATTTATTTTCTTGCTCTTACAATTTTGATATAATTCTGAAACAATAGGCACATGAATAATATTCTGTATTTAATAAATACTTCAGGGAAAGACATAACTTGAATATTGAATTCATTGTTTCCATTTTCTTAGAATGACATACTTCTTACGACTAATATGCTGACTCTTAATTTACAACTGAAATGCATACACATTTATTTTCATCAAAATATCATGAAAATATCATGACAGAATTAACAAAAGTGACAGCAAAACAGATTCCCTCAGCATTCTTTTTTTTAACATTCTAAAAGTAGTTTGTGAAATTCACGTTGAATGAAACATTTCTGTCATTATCATTCAGTCCATAAACTGACTTATAAAAGAATAATTAAGAAGAAATCTTTAAAAAGAACTTATCTTTCATAAAAGAAACAAATGTAAAATTTATTAAGGGGCATCACAAAAATGCTAAACTACTAATAGTTTTAAATCACCAAAATTAAATATAAAATCAAAATGCAGATTTTAGGCAGACTATCATTCGGTATGTTATAGGGAAAGAAATAATAGGCTAAAGGAACAGGCTAAAATCTTACAATTGTTACCATCTCTGAAATAAAGTGAGGTAAAAACAACACACAATACCAGAAATTCATTGAAACCTATCATATTATTATTTTCAAATAGTTTATCTTTTAGAAGACGGTATCTAAATATCAACAAAAAGAACCCAACATAAAACTATTCTGAAATATATTATTATCTTGGAAATGGAAAGAGACATTTTGATTAAATATGACTTAACAACATTATAGAAACCTTAAACAACCTAGAGAATATAGTGGGTAAGGTAAATTTTTAAGAAGGGCTCTAGGCAATATCTCTAGTTATTTTAATAGAAAAATCCCTAGAGGGGAAAAGGGAAAATTATCAGGCTCTCCTAGCTAGAAAGGATATCTGTTAATACTTAATTCCCATTGCTCTAATTTTATAGCCTCCAAGAAAGTTTCCTATCTATAATTTGGCCACCAGAGTACATCTACTCATCCAAAGGGAGAATCTTGTATAGTTAACTGATTCAGTTATTGTATTAAATTTAGCTCCCACTGAATTAATGAATAGGCATTAAGATTTACAAATCAGTTTCTTGTGACTTTGACTAATGCAAATCAATGTCTCAGGCTGCATCACCTCCAGCTGACTAGCCATGCTCTGATCTTTCAAGCACAGGACAATATCCTGAATAACACTCCTTACCCAAATCCAGGCACCAAAGCAAGCTCAACCTGATATTTTTCTCAACCTCATGAAACGGCCAGATGTTTTTCTCTTGATTATGGAAAAAAAGATAACAGTTATTTAAATAAGAGATAAAAGAAATAGAATAGTTTTTAATATATTACTAATTTGTTAATTTCTGATTCTATTCCTTAACTGAATTTTATTCTTAAGCAGAACTCCTGTTAAAAGTTACCAGAAAGATTATTCTAAAATTACGGTGAATGAATATTATTAAGCTTTTCTTTCTTCATCTCTTCTTCCTTATGTACTGTTTGGAGAACATTTCTTATATAATATAATCTAGTATCATCTTGATAATTTATCTCATCTTTGTTCCTGCAGGAATGCTTTGAAAACTTGTACACAAATAGGATGAAAGTAAATTTTCACTAAGAAAGTAAATAGTTTTCTGAAAATTCATCTTCTTGTTCAGAACTATTCATGTTCTCTAGAACATAACAACTAATTTTAACATTAAAGAAACATGTTCTATAAGAGTATCATTAGTTTACAGAAAAAATGTACCCCCCAAAGTAGAAGGAAGTCTACTTCCTGTGAATTCTAAAAGTGACATCTCTTAGAGACAGACTCGTGTTGGCAAAAGAACCAACAAATAGATCAATGGAACAGAAGAACAGCCCATAAACAGATGCACAAAAATATAGTCAACTGATCCTTGACAAAGTAGCAAAAGCAATACAATTGAAAAAAGTGGCCTTCTCAACACATGGTGGTAGAGCAACTAGATATCCATATGGAGAAATAAGCATAAATCTAAATACTGACTTTTCACCTTACAAAAAAATTAACTCAACATGAATTATAGATATAATTGTAAAGGGTGAAAGTATAAAACTTCAAGAAGATAACATAAGAAAAAAATGTAGGGTGGCGCCTGTTGCTCAAAGGAGTAGGGCACTGGCCCCATATGCCAGAAGTGGGGCCAAAAACTGCAAAAAAAAAAGAAAGAAAAAAATTTAGATGGCCTTAGGTATGTGGTAACTTTACAGATACAACACCAAAGACCTTATCCATGCAAGAAGTAATTGGTAGGCTAAAATTCATTAAAATTAAAGGTAGCTTCTCTGTGAAAGACACAGTAAAGAGAATGAGAAGACAAGCCACGGACATGACAAAGGACTGTTATCCAAATCCTGCAAAGAACTCTTAAAACACAAAAATTAGAAAACACACAATCCAATTAACAATTGGCAAAAGATCTGAATGGACAATTCACCAAAGAAGATACACAGGTGATAAATAATCATATGAAAAGATACTCCACATAAAATGTCTTTGAAGAAATATAAATTAAAACACTATAAATTTAAAAACTAAATCATTACAGATCTACTAAAATGGTCAGGTCCAGAACACTGACACCACCATATGCTAGAGGAAATGTGAAACAATAGGAATTCTCACCCATTGCTGGTGGGAATGCAAAGTGATACATCCACACTGGAAGAAATTTGGCAATTTCTTAGAAAACTAAACACAGTCTTCCTATACAATCCAGCAGTTGTGATCCTTAATATTTACCTAAATGAACTGAAAACTTATGTCCACACAAAATCCTGCACACAGACATTTATAACAGCTTTATTCATAATCGTCAAAATTTAGAAGTAAGCAATATATTTTTTAGAAGGTAAATAAGCAAACTGTGGTACATCCAGACAGTGGACTATTATTCAGTGCTAAAAAGTGAGCTATCACGCTGTGAAAAGACATGGAGGGATTTTATTAAGTGAGAGTAGCCAATCTGAAAAAGGCTACATACTATATGATTCTAACTATGTAACATTCTCAAAAAAGCAAACTAAGGAGACAGTACAAAGACCAGTGGTTGGTAGAGGTTGGGAAAGAGAAGAATAGACAGAGTACAGAGGATTTGGGGGGCTGTGAAACTATTCTGTATAAAACTATAATTGTAGGTAGATGTCATTCTATTAATACATCTGTCCTAACCATAAAATGGATACTCAGAATGTATTCTGTGGACTTGGGTGATAATGGTGTCAAAGTAGGTTCACTGATTGTTAACCAGGGCACTTCTCTGGTGAGGGATGTTGGTACTGCAGGGAGGCTGTGAGTGTTTGGTGGCAGGAGGTTTGTGGGACAACAGCAACTATGTACATTCTGCTCAATTCTGACGTAAACCTTAATCTGCTCTTTAAGAAAAAGTCTATGAAAAAAATCCAAAAGACTAAAAATTTTAAAAGTACTATCTTTATAAATGTATACACTCCAAGTTATTATTCCCTGATACATATGTAATACAATAGACTACTTTAAAAGGTTTTTAAAATAATGAACTTATACTTGATACTTAATTTCTAACTTTCTAGATGATCTGATCTTTTTTACACAGAGAAGGCAGAACACAGCAAATGCATTAAGATGTCACTTATATTTCACGTCAAGATTATTTAACTTACATACTTGTGTCCATAAGTAAACCACATCATATTTTAAAGTGTATCTTATAGGACTCCTGCCATCTCTCTTCTTGTTTTATCATGGTTGAGAAATTTTTGTTGCATAACTCTTCTAATTGGTGTCACCCTTTGAGTTAACACGTGTAGTCATTACCTGCACTGGCTTTAATCAAAGCAGAAAGATCACAGAATTAAGTTACAATAGTAAAAAAAAAAAAAAAAATCCCATTTGGCCAGAAGGATATTTAATTTCTCATTGGTCACTTTAAAACACTCATAAACACTTCTGCTTTTCTTTTTCATCATGGAAACTTGCTTTTCTAGTTGTAAATATTGGAACAGTACCATAAAGCAGAAAAAAAAAAAATCCCAATAAACAAGAATTCCCCAGGCTAGACTGTTAACATTTCAGCAGTTATGTTTAGAATTTTTATGCATTTGCATAAATTAAAATAATTAAGAAAATATACTTTAACTTTCAATCTTGTTTTCACATGTTACATGTTACTGTAAGTTTCTTTTCCATGTCATTATAAATTCTTTATAAATACCACTGTTAAAGGTTGGGGACATCACATCAGGATCAAGGATTTCATTATTTTCTTATTTTCCTGTTGCTGGGCATTATAATGTTGTGATGAAAATCTTTCCACAGTAATATCTGCTTACATCTTAAATATCCCTCATAGGAGTTTCCTATATGGTACTCTAGTGGCCTTAAAGGGAATTCACTTTGACCTGTGATAAGTATACCATTGAACAGTGATCATATTATTCTTCAGAAAATACAACTATCACATAAATCTACATCAAATATCAAAGATATTTCCCACATAGTACTACTTTCCTCATTCCTCAATACATTATTTCCTCTTTTAGTAGCTTCTTTGGTTCTGTAGTTTCAACTACAATCAACAATATTAAAAAAGTTTTTTTTTAAAGACAGAAAAATTATTTTTGGCCCCACACCAGCCCCTGATGACTTGAAAGAAGGGAGGAATGGAAAGTGAAACCAGAATCCTTGGAGAAATCTCACCGGGGTTGACAAGACAGGGAAAATGTGAGCTGAAGCTTAACTGCAGAGAGCGTGCCCCATGCCACATTCCATCTGTTCCCGGGGGAGAGTCCTAACTTAGGAGTCAGGCCATAGGTCAGACAAGGAAAGGCACTGCACAGTTAGAGAACAAGAAAGGGTCCAGGATTCGGAGGCTGTTCTGATTTGAGGGCCCAGGCTGTTTGGGGGAATCCTAAAACCATGTCAGTGCCAGACGTTTTGAGGGACTTGGCTTGCATTTTCTTTTAGGCCAGTGCTTCTCAACCTTCCTAATGCTGCGGCCCTTTAATACCGTTCCAGTGGCTCATGGCCCACCAGTAGAAAATCGCTGTTGTAGGCTGTCAGTAACTTCTGTTTGAGAGGCAACAGGGTCTAATGCCTAAAAAGCCTCAAGATTCAGGAAGACAGCATGGAAGGGATGAGAAAAATGAAGCTTTAGAGTAAAGCCCATGAGCTTTCAAACTGGGCTACACTGTTTAGAGAATGTTTGACCTTGCACAAGGGTCTGGGCCACCCTGACACCCTAAGTCTCAGTACTGTCTCCTGGATGATCGCTAACTCTAAAAGCTGCGGCAATGTGTTTAAAGCAATGAATCGAGTACATGGTAGTGCTGAATAAGCATTAACCCCCTACCCTGTCTCCGAATACCCTCTACTTCCATAAGTCCTTCTCTTTCCCCTGTAGACTCAGGGAAGAATAAGATCAAAGGAATTCTGGATTTCTCCTAGGCTGTCCGGCCCACTCCAGAAGGAAAGGTACAATACACAGGTAATATCAGTATTAACTTACATTGACATCTGAATTAACTTGCCGAAAAGACCAAGTAATGCTATTGCATAATTCAGATATTTATTTTATGTTAAACCACCTACTGCTTTTATCGAGATCAGTGGAAGAAGGGGGAAACAATTTCCAAACTTTCTGTACCTTCGAAACAAAGAAATTTCCTATGACATACGAAATTATCTTCCTACACTGCTGGATCTCCGCTTTACTCAATTGTCACTGGTTTTATAGCTTGAGTTCTGAATTTCAATTAATTCAAGCTATAATTACTTTTAATGCCATCAAATCCAGCTATGTTTGTAGCCATCTATTAGATTCACATGAGTATTAATTTTATGTAGCTCATTTATTAAAATCAACTTAAGGAAGAAAAATACAGTTTAAAGGGATACTATAAGAAATCAAAGCTGTTTAATTAACTGTAACAAAGAGGATATTATCCAGCAATGTTTGTAATGGATTTTTAAAATGTAATCTCATTTTATTTATTATTTCTATGACAACTAGAATATTTTTATTTTGCTAATTTAAAAACCAGAACTGAATCTTGCCTTTCTTTTGATGTGTACATATCATAATTTTATGTAAGTGAAAACATTTCTGAGAACACAAAATTGGGTTTATATTTTATTTGGTCTATAGTTAGTGTCATTCTTCTATGGATCTTAAACACCTTTACACCTAGATAAGAAACTCTAGGTGTAAAAACTGCCTATGAACCCAGTTCTACTTTTCCTCAGCAGTTTTCAACTAATTCATCTAAATGTTTGCTATGGAAGTTCACATACCTAAATGATGGAGTTACATTTGCTCCCCAGACTGAGAAACAGATGAGAGAACAGGCCTAGTGCTGTAATTGGTTTATTTCAATATTGAATGAAGATTTTAATGTTTCAGATACTCTTTCGCTAGATAAATTCTAAGAAGAAAGGCCCTTTCCCAACCCCCATGCCACTAAACCAGACCTTGTCATCATCATCTCTTGCCCAGGTTATACCAACACCTTTGACACTGGTCTCTTCACCTCCAGTCTTTGCTTCTGTAGTCTTTTTTACAAGTCCAGCCAAAGCAATTATTACAAAGCAAAAGGTTACATGTTTCCCTTGCTTAAACTCGTCAGCTAACATCAGCCGAACAGAAGAATCAATAGCACAAAACTATAAATATACAAAAATATCACTTTCATCTCATATCAGGCGCTCAAAATACGAGATTTCCTATTCTTGAAATATGTTATAAGATATAAGAAACATAATAAACAGGGTTAAAACTTGTATGCATTTGCTAACCAGATTTAAAGTGTCTTCCAGAGATGTTTCGTTGATGAAATGACAATAGTTTCTATAAAAAGAACTTCCTGGTAAATATAGTTGACTAGAGCCAGGAGCTAAATAGTGTATATAAGCTGCTAAGCGATCTGAGCCAGGGCTAGGGCCTATCTAGGGAACTATCTGTTTTCAGTAAATGTTTATTGAGTAGCTAATACACATATTAATTTGGTGAATAATTTTTAGCCTATACAGAGGTGTAAGAGAATGGTCCCAACCCTTGAGGTAGGTACTCAATCTACTTGAGGAGACATGAATAAGAAAAAGTTGAAAAGCAAACAAACAGAAGATGTTATTTAAGGGAAAAAAATGAGATGACAGAAAAGAGATTAATAAGTGCATAAACGCTTGGTAGGAAATAAACAGAAGAAAGCTCTATGTTTAGTGAAAAGTATACATGAAGCGGCTGATGGGTTGGGGCAGAAGCTTTGACTTAAGGAAGGTTTTATCTACTTTTGGTTGTCTAGACAACTTAGATGTTTTTGTTATGATAGTGAGAAATAATAGTGTTATGTCATAATAGTTAATATGAGTTCCTATCATATGTTTATTAGTGGATTTAACTCCTTAAAGATTTTAGATTATTAAAATCAATTGTTTATTTGACCACAAGCCTATTTTAGAGGTCCAGGGAGACCTCACTGGTATGTTATGTGAATGTTAGCCTGTGAATTTTGCACATATAATTCACATTTGGACAAACCACTCAAATGATTCATCCAAACAGATGATGATGCCGTTAAATATTTTTATTCAAAATATTTCTTGTTGAGAATGCTATAAATTCTATTAAATTAAAATTCATTGAGCATCTTTATATGCAACTAGCAACCCACCTGATATATTATCCCAGGGATGACATCTCAGCCAGTCATATTGCCTCGGGTTACAGCAGAGTTAGAACTATACCAGCATACTCTGTATGAGTCAGGCGGTTACAAGGAAAATGTCAAGTCCTGTCTCATGAACAACATTTTAGGAGCCAGAATGAGTCAGCTGGCTTTTTCCAATTTTTATTTTATAGTGTCAATAGAGATCATTAAAAAAACTATTAATACATTAGATAGATATTTAGTCCAGAATTTCATAAAAAAAGCAGCATGTCGACAAGTTTTTCTTTTTATTTCTCTGATTGATCTCCAAGTCCTATCAATTATATTTTTTAAATGATGACTTGAACATGTAAGCAATTCTTCCTAGATTCTAGTATTACCAAAATAAAAATTGAGTTTAGTGTCTTTAAAGGCAAATTACAAATTAAGTACTTCGCCTTGGTAAAAAAAAAGATTGGTTTTTTTGGTTTGATTGGTTCACGGGATATATTAGTTCAAGGATTAATTTAGTATCTGACAAAAAATCAGCCACTTTTGTTCACCTTTTTACAATATTTCTAGGTCTTTTTTCCCTTCGTAATAAAAAAGTTAATACATTTGAAATGTCAAGATCAGATAGTACATTAAATATTTCCACATTTGGAAACACAAATAGCTCCATCTTCCCCCCTAAGGTTCACACTAATTTGTCCTGTTTTCATACCCTAGTAATTTAAACAGCATAGTCTCTGTTCTTTCTTCAGAGACACTATTTCATTAACCTTCATAGCTTACATCCCGATTCAAGTCTTTGAAATAAGTTGAAATGAATCTACAGGCAAATAGCTATAATCTCAGGGATACCAGCTGCCAAATGCTTCAAGTTGTGCCATACCCACTATGCCCTACAATAGTCCTTTCTTGCTATAGAACTCTTTATGCTAAAGCCAACAATCTTACATATATTATTTGATTCTCACATCATCCTTTGAAGGAAGCAGTGTTATCTCCAGTGTTCTCATGTGAGAAAATTGATCAGAATGTTATCCCAATTCACCAAACTAATCAAGGTTATACTACATAGGATTTTTTTTGTGAGTAACCTTTTCAACCCAAACTGCTAAATGAATTAAAAATGGATTTTTGACCCCAAGTAAACCAACAGTTCATGAGATTGTCTTGAGAATTTGAACCAAGATACAGAGAAAACAGCTGATTGGATGTAGCCTTTGGAAACAAAAAGCCAGGTGTCGTCTGAGGGGCCAAGACGACACTAAGTCATATCCAACAAGCAAGCAAAATAAATTGGTTAAGAAAATAAACACAGTGAATGTACTAAGATCAGAGGAAGTTGACATGAATAGAACTGTGCAGCCTAAAACAGAGTGAGAGAGACAGGGATCTCATTCCTGGCTTTGTATTCTTAACCTCACAAGATCTGGATGTACTTTACCTTTTGATCATGGATGACAGCGAAATTGACTACTGTGAGCTTACCATAAATCCCTTGGCTTAAGCTAGTCTGAGTGGGCTCTGTCACAACCAAAGCTGCCTTGACTACAGAACAGTGGTAGAGATTTAACTTGAATCATCAAGTTCTCGTTTCATTCGCAATGCTTTTTGTTGTGCACTAAATTGCGAATTTTCTCCTCTTTATAGAATTCATGCCTTGATACCTTCAAGTGTCAGAATGCGCTACCTGGTGTAAGTCTCCCAATCAATGCATGGCTAATTACATTGATTTAGTAGATTTGTTTTATTTATGTATGTAATTAATCTTGTTACATATAAATAATTAGGAAAATGACAAAAATAGCTATAAACATAGCTCTCTTAATTAAGGTCTTCAAAATTATCAATCTTTTCTACAACCCATACCAAAAAATCAGACTTTATCTAGTCCAAGATATTAAAATGGGCTTCCACTAAAACCTAGAGAAACAGGACTAATGTCAACAGAAGCAAATTTTTATATTGCAGGCAAGGACAGATGCTGGCATAGCTTCAAACACCAGCTTATTATGATACGTCACCTTTGAAAGCTGCTGGCATATTTGTAACCTTTTCTTACATAGATGCTTATTAAATCTTCAGAACAGACTTGAGAGAAAAGCATTCCCGCATTTAACAGGTGAGAAAATTGAAACTCACAGATATTATACATTATAAAATGCATTCTTGTTCAGAGGTGAGAGAGGACAGGGCACGTTTCAAAGACGGTCTTTCATAAAATAGTTAAAACGACTGTTAATGAATGAAAAAACTGCTTAAGCAAAGGGAAAGAATGAAGGCAATGACAAAGTCCACACTTCCCCAAGTCGACAGAGATGTAATTTCCCTTCTTTCAAAGATGCCAGTCTTCCCTTCTCTCTCTCTCCTACTTACACACACGCACACGTGCACAGTGACACAGGACCTGTCACCACACTTCATTAAATGGGAACAGTAATGTGATCACAGATTTTCTGTTGGGGCTTTATTTTGTTACTCTGCTTATAACAATGTATTTTCAATTGCTAATCATAACTGGATTCATCTAGATCAGCAGTTCTCAACCTGTGGGTCAAGACCACTTTGTAACAATGAAAATACACCCTGCATATCAGACATTTACGAAGTAGCCACGAAAATAATGTTAGGGTTGGGGGTGACCATAATGTGAGGAATTGTATTAAAGGGTTGCAGCATTAGGAAGGTTGAGGACCACTGATCTAGAGATTTTATACATCTGTGGGAAGTTTGAGTGGAATCTGAACCTATTTCCACGATAGCAGCGGTCCATTCTAAAGTTTTGATTACAGTGATGGGATATATGTTGTAATGTAGCTAACTTAAACACTTCCTCCAGGACCATAATATTTGCCCATATCAGAAATTACCTTTACTTAGGTTTGGAAACCTTAAAATAAGGCCGTTGAGTCTACTTAGCCTAAGATTGTTGGTCAAGTGTTTGGTCACTCTGTGGAAAACCTCATGTAGGGATTGAACTGAAAGATGATACTATCCTGCAGCAAGGAAAACATCCCACATTCCTTGATGTTTATTGGTAACAGTTCACAGGGAGTCGAGAAACATCAGATCTGAACAGGAGCCAAAGGCTCATTGCATACAATGCTTCTATTTTACAGGTGAGGAACCTACCACTTTCCCACATAGGTTAGCAATATTCACCAAGTGCTCTTTGTATTAGAAATATTTAGCAGACTATGGGCTCTTAGAGGGGCAAAAGATACACTTGCCTGGTTCCGTCTGAGTGTGCTGTTAGTGATGGAGGAATGAGTAATGAACTCATAAATTGCAATTCAGATTCCTCAAACACAAGTTATAATAAAGATGAAGAAGTAGATGTTTGCTGTGTCCGTGATGCAGTATCCATTCTCATTAATACTACCATTTCATGCTCCTGACCAGCTTGCAAAGAAGCCTAGGAATACCCTTTTGTGTTAGGCCTGGCTGGAGCTTCCCTCAGCCCCAAAATACCTTCTCCATCCTCAGTAACAATGAGGCCCTGGTAGTGGATGCGAGTCCCCTCTCATGATCCCCTATAATCCAGCAGACAAGACACAGGGCCAGCGTGCCAGGTGCAGCCCCCATGCCTAAATCCTGCTTAGTGCCTACAGTGGGGAGAAAAACTTCCCCCACTGATTCCAGGTGCACAACACACTGGTGGTGAACTCACCTGTGACGATGGCATCAGGGCTGCACGGACCGGGCAACCATCTGTGCTGTGTGCAGAACCTTGACTCCTACAGAAGACTCTGCTCAGTTGCACATCTCCATCTTCCTTGAACCACAGCACCTGCCTTCTTGTGGTCTGAGGCTGAATGTCTTAGCTTTTATTAAAGAGGTGCTAACAATTTGATATCAAGTTAGGATTTTATTCAAATGTTATAAGGATCAAAAGATCATTGAAAAGAGGTGGGCTGTGGAGAACAGTGAACAAGTGTCCAATGCCTTTGTACAAGCGCTTAACATGGTAGTGCTGCTGGGGGCATCTAAACATCTATCATGCTGAGAGAGGCTGATCAGCCACACCACACACTCATAGTCTCCCCAGGTAATGTCCCCTTCAGAGGAGAAGTAGTAGCTTCCAGGAGTAAAGAAGAGGATTTTCTTTTTTTAGACGGAGCCTCACTATGTGACCCTTGGTAGAGTGCTATGGCGTCACAGTTCATAGCAACCTCAAACTCTTGGGCTTAAGCAATTCTCTTGCCTCAGCCTCCCAAGCAGCTGGGACTACACGTGCCTGCCACAATGCCTGGCTATTTTTTTGTTGCAGTTGTCATTATTGTTTGGCAGGCCGGGGCCAGATTTGAACCCACCAGCTTTCGTGTATGTGGTCGGTGCCCTAACTACTGAGCTACAGGCACCGCCAAAGAAGAGGATTTTATGTACAATATGAGTCATGTTGAGAGCCTCTGAGACAAAATCTACCAATATAAAATGAGATTAAACTACGAACAAACAGAAGAGTGTACTACCCATCATCTGCTGGTTTTCAATCTGAAAAGCGCAGTAAATGAACTAGCACTTTAAAATGTTTAAATAACCTAGTCTGGTTTTTAAAGTCTGTATTTGGAGCAAAATACATACCGTCTGTAGGGTCTATAAACTCTTCTTTTATTCCTCCAACATCATCTGAATTCCCCTTAGAAGTCAGCTTGGCTTCTGAAGCAACTGCTGCCTACTAATGTCTTCCTGAGAGGGTCTATCAATGTTTTAAAAACGTTGTAATGTATTAATCATTATATCTTGACTGCTTCCAAAAAGGATATGAGCGTGTCAGCTGCGCGCCGTGCTTAACATTAAGTAGCACGACAGAAACAGCCGTCCCAAGCAGCCCATTTGCCTGCGCTGAGCTGTGCTGGATTGACTGGGGAGACGGGCCGCTCTCTCATAGCAAAAAGAGAAGGAATGGCTACAGATGGCATTTGCCAAAGAATGAAACATTTTTTTGAGGGGAAAAAAATGCCTAAATGACTAAAGAAATCAACGTGTCCCCTACCCTCTATGTTCTCTGAGTGGCTTCTTTCATCTTTGCCACATTTCTGGAAGCTCAACCTGCCCAGGTTTGTCACTAAAGGGCCCACTGGTCACTTCATCCTGATCTTTTCCTCACCCTTTTCTTTACCATCAGGTCCAGGGTGTAATGACCAAGGCTCAATGTAAGACGGAGGTGTTAGCTCTCCGGAATTTTGAGCCAGGGAAGAAAATGCCCTTCACTAATTAACACCCAAGAACTAATGAACCATAATAGCCTGAAGGCTGCCCGTCATTCTTACTGTTTATGTGACTGCCACCACATGTCATGCAAGCAGGTTTGAATTCCTCCACAAGTACCTTTGGAGCAGAATATGATCAAGCAATTAAGGGATTCAAGTTTAATTCCAGGGGTATTTAAAATATTACAAAGAAGTTTAAGAAAAGTAAGTTTGAAAAATAATTATGTACAAGTCCCCAAGGATAAGTAATTAATGTTAATTCTTACCAACTCTCCTTTGACAAGCCAACCATTAATTATTATAGACTTTAAAGCTTATATTAATGAAAATATTCAGACAGCATATAAATGTCCACTTTTTACCATGTTTCCCAATTCTGAAAACAGTCTTGGTAGGAAGGAGTCTGGAATACTGACTTCTGTTTGTAAAGCTGTTCCTCGGAATCTAACAGGACAAATCATTTGGTACCTTTTGGAAGATTTCTTCATCCTTTCTGACGGGCATGGCAACATTTGTAACAATGATATGGCTTATAAAAAATTTGTATGCATGGTAAAGTTCAACTGGCCTATTATTTTTATTATGTCTCCTGCACTGCTTTACAGCACAGGTCACACGTACATTTTTAACTATCATTGCTTCTCGGCCTTTCGGCTAAGATCAAGTATATTTTAACTACCACTTTTAATGCTGTCACACACACACACACACACACAAATGCATTCCCATGACTATGCCCTAAAAGCCAAGACCTTCCACACTCACACATGGACAGCATTGAATGCCTGCAAAGTATAATAATCAAGAGTTTGGGCTTTACAGGATTCAAAATTCTCCAGCACTTACAGGTGAAAAACATGGGCTTTTTGAACCTGTTTCTTTTTCTGTCAAAGGGAGGTGACAATAGAGCTATTGTGAATATGAAATGGAATAGAGACAGAAAAATGCCTGACACCATTATATCAACGGTACCCTGTCCTTGTTAACTCAGAACTTGGCTGCCCATTCATAACAGTAACAGTGGTATAGCTATTCTTTTTTTTTTTTTATTGTAGCTTTTTTTTTTTGGCCAGGACTGGGTTTGAACCTGCCACCTCTGGTATATGGGGTCAGTGCCCTATTCCTTGAGCCACAGGCGCCGCCCTCATGTAGCTATTCTTGATTACCAACTACCTTGACTGCTCACTCTTATTTCATGTGTGTTAGTCTCTCAAATTTGCACCTGGAGATAAATGAGATTTTTGTGTGTTTCGGCGAGTGTCTAATGATATTCCAGCATACGGTGTACAGAGTTAAATATGGTTTTAATTCTATGATTCTTCACCATTTCCACTGATCAAGAAGAGCTAAGTACGAAGTATCCCAAAGCCATCCAGCTGGGGTGAGCTGAGCCTCAGGAAAACAGCAAAGGGCTCAAAGGGGCCATAAAGATGCTCCTTCAACTAAGTAGGCTCTACTTTATATGTTCTGTAAACTAGAGATCTGGATGGAATTGGGTAAAGGGGGTAGGGCATTGTAGATTAATAGAGGGTGAAAACCACCTTCATGGGTAATCAGAATGATATTCACCATGGAAGCAAGTCAACATGCTTCTTCAATATCATGCATCAAGCTATTTATTACACCTAAATTCTGGAGTATCCTTCCTTTATGCTCTCCTGGAGTTCTTTATAATAAGGAAAAGAGCTATGAGGACTGTGCCACAGAATATGGAAAATGGAGACATGCAGACCTGGATACTTTCTGGACAGCCTTCGTATTCAGCTGGCCCCAGAATTTTGGGACACAGTCACCCTATAACAAGGTAAATACATGTTTTGTGGACCTGCAATTGTATTACGGGAGCATGCCTAAGCCTCCGCTATGTGCGGGGTGTGCAATAACTCAAACTTAAGGACTCAGGAACCTTCGCACAAATAAATAGAGGCAATTTTTTGGAAGCAGCATATTCTAAGTTTTAAGATGAAGGAGTTGTGGGATGTAAGTTGGCAGGCCAGAAAAATGAGCGAGAAAAAAAAGGACTCAAATTTAGAAAGACAATAGAAGAAAGCCAACCCACTAGAAATCACAGTCTGGTAGCAGCTGCAGCACGGGGCCCAGCACAGCGCCCAAAAGCCATCTTCCTTAGGCACAGCCCTGCTGCCTCCTCACGCAGGCGGCTCCGTCGCTGTCAGACCACACACGAGAACATCCCACTAATCTTGCTTAATTAGACCAGAAATTGCAGCCTGAATTGGTGAAAAACAAAACTGCACATTTTCGTTACTGTTACCTAGTTTAATTACTTTCAAGAACACAGTAACTCGATTAGGCTAACAAAAGGTTTTCAGTTCTGTGCAGGGCTACTTGAATAAGAGAAAAACATGTTTTATAATCACTGTATAGACTCACGCATCAATAGCACTGTTAAAATTCCCAATCTTGGGTGGCACCTGTGGCTCAAAGGAGTGGGCACCAGCCCCATATGCTGAAGGTGGTGGGTTCAAACCCAGCCCCAGCCAAAAACTGCAAAAAAAAAAAAAAATTCCCAATCTTATACTAATACTATATTAAAAAAAGAATGGGTTTTATTTATTGCGTGCCAGCCACTTATCAGTTATTATGCTACTAATGATCACAGTATCCCTGAAACGGTAGAATTTATTATTGCCAGTATTTTTCTAATAGCAAGGAATTAAATTCTCAGTACAGTGAGGCAGAATGAGCACAGACTACACTTCTGATGTCTCCAGCTCAGAGAAGGTGGGACGGTGATAGATACCTTGAAGGCTAACACTAAGGCGTGTGCTAAAGGTTACGGTGGAGTTAGGGATGTTAAGGGGAAACCTGAGGGTCATAGAAACCTCCCAACAACTGGTCCATCCTATCAGGCTAAAGGCTAACTCACTGTGCAACTACCTACCATCAAGGACATCCTTCCCATTGTAGTGTTGTGTGACTGGTATCCCGTGGAGAGATACAGTAATAGCCTGGGGAGATGTGTCTGCCCTGAAGAGACAGCAGGAATCCATGCACGAGAAAGCCTCAGGGTAAGACTCCAGGATGCCAGATGACCAAGAGGACTCATACAGATGGGGGAGGCAGGACCTACAAAATCCTACAGGTAGAGGGGAGCCCCACTCTTTCCTTACAGGGTCTCCACAGGGTCATGTTCCAGGAGCTCGTGGAAGTGCTAACGTCTAGATAGGTCTCATTTTTCTAAAAGACTTGTCTGGAACTCAGGAATAAGACTTTGTCTATCTTTAAATGGCTATGAGAGCTTGGGTAAATTGCTTAAACTCCTGGAAGCTCAGTTTTTCACCCATAAAATTAAGAGGACAAATTAGAATGCCAAGGAGGTTAGTAGAATTTCGTATAAGTTGATCTTATGGAATATTACTGGACAGATTATGTTAAAAATAATCCTAAATATGTGTTAATTATACCATAATAAAAATAATTCTGTATTAGGCAAAATTTCAGATAAATTTATAAAGTATTTTGTGGACATAAATGTAGTGTAGCAGAAACTGGTGTTTTAAAAGTTAGATTATACACTTAAAATATGTGTTTAAAAGTGTAAGAAAACTTGCATTAATGTTCAAATAAGATAAATTAGCCACATATCAATTTTGCCTTGTAAGTAATAAATACCCCTCATGTTGCTTGGGAATAATATAAACTTATATTAAATAGCTAATACTTAGTTTCCTAATGTAGTTACTGCAAATAGCTGCTATAACTTTCTACTATGTTAGATACCATGTTCTACATAGAATATGGATATATGTGTGTGTATATATATTCTGTATTCTCTGCTAAATTCTATATTCTACTACAGTCTAATGAGAGGAGTCTCAATATTGACTAGGCATACTTTTTACCTTTCTTATCACTTGGTTTATATCCTAAAAACAGTAAAGATTATATTCATTGTATATAAGCTAAATATTTATAAAGATTATTAGGCAGATATAGTGATTATGTAATACATTCTCTGTAACACAGTAACATCAGGGAATGGAAAATTCTGATTAATTGAATAGAGTGGCCAAATAACATCATCAATCCACCTGGATAACTGATAACCTCTTTACTGACAACCTCGTAACTACTAGATAACCTCTCAACTACTATGCCTTTACAAATCTTGGATGATTTAAAAAGATATTTCAGAATCTTGATGTACCTTAGAGTTTTTATTTTAAATATTCCACGTGTATTTGTAGCTCTTATATAAAAGCAAGCTTTTCATTCTGATTAGTCTGATTTTGATCAGGAATAATAGGCTTTTACTAGATATATCTTGTGCTAGACTTTTTATCTAACCCAAAGGGAAACTAATCTAGGTCAGTGGTTTTCATGTCTTTTGTTTGTTATTTAGCAGTGAAACCCGGTGCTCTAGGGAAATCTTACACGGTATGGCAAATGAGCTACAAGTGGCATTTTATTAACATAAATAAGCTCACATTTTTAAAAATGTACTTATTACAAAGTCAATGAGAATACAGTAAATTCTACTTTGATGAACGACAAAATGTAAAATCTGGAGATAGAGAGAAAAGCTGTGGTGTTATGTCTGCTTCGTTATCAACCCATTTATATATTTTGTTTGGGTTCTACAATTTATGAAGACTTTGCTTCACACCATTGAGCATTCATGTATAGTTTTATAGGTATTTTTAAAAGACCAGTGAAATTCCACAAACTTCCTATTAATAACACATTTAGAAAAATTTAAAATACATGTGCAAAGTAGAAGCTTTCCCCAGGAAAACACAAAGGCTTTGCTGGTTTCTAAGCGTGACAACTTTGATTTAATATATTCTGGTAGGTTTTCTTAAAACCTAAATAACTAGGGTATCTCTGTTAATAAAGTTTGAATCAAAATTTGAAGAATTCCCTGAGAACTTCCAAATATAACAAACAGTATATGTTAAGCAATTGGTCTCTATTCAGTCTGGTCCCTTTCACGTTTAATATTCTGAATGCATGGGGACATTTTGTCTCCACAGGGCCCAACAGGGAAGAGTTTGTAACTGTGGAGCAAATATTTCTACAAAAAAGGATATTGATGATAACATTAAACCGAGATCACAAGCTCCATTTTATACAGAATCCCAGCAGGAAACACAAATCCATGAAAAGGATTGAAAGAGGTTGGCTCTGAGCAGGAGAATTCAAGCCTTATACTTAGGAAGCCAGTCAGAACTCGGCTTCAGCAAATGTCTATGCTGCTACCAGTGAGCAAAAGACTTTGGAAATGGCTCCCAACAGCACTCACGCCTCTGGGTAAGGCTCTCCCTGTGAGTGTGGCCTGGACCTAGAGATTTGCTTCCAATGGGGGACAGAAATAATAGCAAAAGTGATTAGATGGTATTTTCAGTGTCAGCTTACAAAAGACTGTGACGTCTTCCTGCTGCCATACTTTCTGACTCTTCTCATATTTGATCTGAAGAAGCAAATTGCCATGGGATAAGCTGCCCTGTGGAAAGCCTCTTTCCCCGCCCATCCAAGGAACTGAGGGAAGACTTTGACTGACATTCCCTGTGGAACAAAGATCTTCTAACAATCACAGGAATGAGCTGGAATGATCCTCTCCCAGTAGAGTCTTAAGGTGACTTCAACCCCAGCAGACAATTTGAGTGCAGCTGTAGACGAGAGCCAGAGAGAGCCAGAGGACCCAGATACCCTGTACTTAGATTCCTTATCCACCGAAACGGAGGTAAGAAATATCTTTGCCTTAAACGGTAGATATGTATAGCTAATACAGAATATTATCATCTGACTTTCCAGTTTTTCAAGAACAGCTGAAAATCTAGACTCTGATGTGTGAAATCTTCCAATTTATTTTTTTAAGTTGAAATCCAATCCATTTAACAGCTCAATATGCAGCGCAAAGAAAAATCACACCTCTGAAGGCTAAAAGGGGCTGTATAGTTCCAGTTTTCCACTGGTACATTAATTAGGGAAACGCCAGAGATGATGAGCGTATGTGAGCATTCCTTTATAAAAATGAAGAATGATAAAATTGCTCTCTAAAATAAAAACAAAACTATTTTTCCTTCTAATCCTAGAGTGTAACATGCCAACAGAGATGGTATATTGAAAAATAAGAAGTTCCTGCTGCCAGGGGTTATGACAATCAGTAATTAAATTAGCGTGAAAAAAAAATCAGAACTGAGCAATTCACCAGAAAGAAACTTTGAATCAATCAAAGCTGTAATATGAAATCTGCTTAACATTTTGCTCATGCATTTCTACCAAATGGTAATGAGCAAGCAGTGGAGAAAACCCAAGGGATTATTTTCTCCTTCTAAAATGTGAAAGACTATACTGTGGTTAATAAACATGAGTTGCAAACTGCCAGGCAGAAGAGGCCACCCTCTAATGCAAAAGTGTACTCAGGGATATAAGTCACACGAAAATGTCTTAAGACAAAATGTTTCTACAAATTTGTGCCACAGAATGACCATAACATCATCTGCTCTGTGACAAATGATGGCTAATCCTGTCCTACCCACTCTCAGCATTTCATCTATCACCTCCGGAAGAATGAATCCCAAGGAGGCATCTCTGTCCCTTAAACTATGATCCTTTGTCTCAAATTATATTTTATCTTAGCTATCCTGCTTTTTATTCAACAACCATCTTTTTCCCCAAATTTCCTCCCCTTGAACCACTCCAACACAGCCATTTTCATTTGGTCATCAAATCTGATTACACATCTTTAATTTTATTTGTTCAATGTAAGTATCTAAGACATCGCTTCCTTAAGATTGCTACAATAACAACACTGGTTCAAGGCCTTACCAGGTAACACCCTAATTATTATTTTTCTTCATCTTTTTCTTCCATGCTATTTTTTTCTTCATCTTTTCTTTCCAACTCTTTACCTGATTATTATTCTATATATACATACCAATATTGAGCTCCTTAAAATAAAATGAAAAAAATCAACTATTGGTAATAATGTATGATTGGAATTTTGCCAGATTTTATATAAAATGTAACCACTATTAACTGTCATAATGGGATGAAATAAAGTAGGAGATATTAGGAAAGAGATCATGGGAAGCAAAAAAATTATGGATAAAAGCAACTACAGTCCATTTTAATGATGTGAAAATAGATTAATACATTTTCAGACATGAAGCATGAGCATGGCTCACTGGCGACCTGGGGTCAACTCTCTTCTCTGGCAAGATTTGCTTTTTAGACTGATTATTGCAGATGGCAGGCAACTTAGACTCGCCTTAAAGCCCTAGGTGAAAGTTTGGGAAATAAAATACTAGGTGAAAGTTTGGGAAATAAAATACTTTTGGTTACATTTTATGTAAATATATCAGAAGACCACTTATACAAAACTAATAAAAGAAGAGAATGCTTCATAAAGTGAGTAACCATCTTTAAACTTAACTTGTAGTTGAATTCTCATGTACTGAATATTTTTAAAATAGAACATAACCTTATAATCTTCCTATTATATGACTCATACCAAACACTTTATATCTTGAGAATGCTGCATATGAAAGTATCTTTTCACCACTGATACAAAACAATTCTGAAGGCAATTGCCAAAATTAAGTTCATTGTTTTTCCCCTTGAAATAAGGAAATCACAAATCAGTTTGATGTTTTGCCCTGGGACCAATAAACTGGGTTATTTGAAAGAATAAGCGAGTAATCTTTTTTTTTAAAAAAATAGTTTTTCTTATACAAATATTACATTTTTTTCAAATCTTCAAATTAATTTTGTAAACATAAAGAATGTCAGGTGAGGTTTAGTATCAAGTAGAATCTACTGGACTCTCACATATAGAAACAGATCAGGACTTTAATACTGATTCTTTAACCTTTATTAGAAGTAGAATGATGCGGTGCTCTTTAGCATCCAACTCTGCATGTAAATAGCATAAAAGCAGCAGGCAGATGGGTTTTCCAAGGTTGGCAAAATCATGACACAGTCTGCGAGACTGATCAGGCCACGACAAAATATTTAAGAGTGGCTGCTCCTCCAATCTACCAATCAAGTCATTCTCAACAGTCAAACTATTAGTTTATTAACATTCTCCAACAAAATATCTTTTGGCAACGTAGCCTTGAGAAGTAACCAGAACATAATAAAACTCATTTCCCACACCTTGAAAGTACCAATCAGAGTAGGTAAGACAGTGTGGTAAAATGGACAGGGTGTTGGTAATTCCACCAACATTAGTCTTCATTCTCAATTTCTGGATTCAAATTAACTTCCACTTTGGAGTTAATTCTACCAAGATTAGACTTCATTCTCGATTTATGGATTCAAATAATGGCAGGGTTGTTTGTATCAGACTAGACTTCTTACCAATAGCAATAAAAAATTCCAGGGAAAATATTTTTCAATGTGTTTGGAAGTATTGGAGAGTGAACCAAATTAAATAGGAACTAGAAATAATTCATTTCTTGACAGAGGAAGGGATGTTGAGTAAGATCCACCTGTGTACAGCTATTTCCCTGAGAACACTATGCATTCTCCCCAGGGGAAGGACTGGACCAACTCAGGTACAAAATGGTAATCTTAATGAGCTGACAACTGGGACATCAGAGTTTGGGGTTGCCAGATAAACTTGGCTGGGCACGATGGCTCGCACCTTAATCCTAGTACTCCAGGAGGCTGAGGCAGGAGGATCCTTGGGGTTAGAAGTTTGAGACCATAAAAACTAATAATCAAACTCCCTAAAATGAGGTAGCCACAAGTTGGGAGTCCAAAAATCTGCATAAAATTTTCTCTTAAAATGTCTGGATGACTCCTAACTGCACGTATTTAAGAAAAGACTCCAAAGAGCCCAGAAGAAAACACCAGAAGGAAGGTTGACCAATATTACAGTTCAGACAAGAAACATAGGCAGCTCCTCACTCACAGAGGCTTGGTAAATACTACTCAGCCATCCCATTGACCCTCTGTTTACTTGAGGAATAAAAATCACCTCCCATGACTAGAAGACGTTCTTTAGACTAAGGGCAAAGTGGATTTAGCACTACTCCAGTAAAACCTGAAACCAAGCCTTCAGAGGATCAGGGTAATCTGCCAGTAATGTAACTGCCTGCTATAACAATTCTCAACAGTCTTCAGAAGGAAATGACAGAATTCAGTGTCTCCTTGGTGCGTCATACATAATGGCCAGCATATTAGCAGAGAAATGTGAAACTATGACTCATGGTCTACAGAAAAGTAAACAGAAACAGACCCAGTTACAAGGCATAATTTGGACTTAGTGCAAAAGAATTGAAAAATAAGAATGAACTGTGATCAATTTGAACAAGAAAAGATAATATATAAATAAAGAGATGGGGCTCTCAGGAGAGATATGGAAACTGTAAAATAAATTAATGAAAATATTCAAAATGATAAAAAGCAGCAACTGAAATGCAGTATTTAATTAGCTGTCAAAAGGCCTTTGACAAAATTTAGCACCCATTTTAAATTTTTAAAAGCCCTTAATAAAGAATAGATGGGTAGAAAGAATAGATGGGTACTTCCTCACTAACATGCACTTACATGCCCACACATACACATACACACTCCCCTCCCTCAGTCTGAGAGTCAGCTGCATCTTACTTGATAAGAAAACATAATAGACATTACTACTAAGGTCAAAGTTAAAGACAGGGATGCCCAATATCCATCTTTTTAAAGTTATTTAACTAAAGGTGTTAACTGATGCAATTAGACATAAGAAAAGAACAAAATAAAACTATCCCTATTTGTAGATAACATGATAGTATCACTAATATAACTCAACTAGTAGAAGAATTAGGTAATATAGCAGATATAAAGTTCTCATGCTCAAATCAATAATCCTTATAAGAATAAACAAGTTAGAAGATATAATGGAAGAGAAAACCCAATTCACAATAGCAATAATAGAGAAAAACTCAGAAATGAACTTAGCTAATTAACTTCAAAAGCTTTATAAAAAGAAATTATAAAAACATTCTTAAAAGAAATAAACAGTTCTTGCATAAATTAAAAGTACCCCTTATTATTGTTTTAAAGTTTTGAATAGCATCTGAATGTAAGTTTTCCCAAAGTTAATTTATAAATTTTAGGTGATCACAACAAAGCTTTTTTTTCTGAAGCTAGAGAAGTTGATGCTGCAGTCCAAATGGAAAAATAAATATGCAAGAATAACCAGGAAAACAGTAGGAGAGTTATGAGGGGAAAAGAGCTCTACCTGGATTTACATACACTACAAAGCCTACAAAATTGAAGCAGGATGGGTTCTAGTGTGTGAACTGACAAAACAATGAATAGCATCAAAGGCTCTAAAATAGACTCATTAACTTATGGAAGCTTAGCATATGATGAAAGTGGTATCTTGGACCACTGGGGCAAAGACATACTTTTAGATAAAATGTTGTATAGCCATTTGGGAAAAGATAATATTAGATCTGTTCTTCAGCTATATATCATATATGATTCATTCATCTAATACTCTAAAAAAGACAAAACAATAGAGTTAGACAACAAATCTGTGCTTTCTGGAGGCTGACTGACAGAGAGAAGGGTTGACTATGAAAGGACAACAGGAGGAATTTTGAAGGGAGGAAACTGCTCTGCATGAAACTGTGCTGGTGGACACAGGACTCAACACATTTGACCAAACTCAGGACTAGACACCACAAAGACTTCTTTGTAAGTAAATTTAAAGGAAAAACAGGTTGTAGGGAAAGAGAGGGAATTCAGACTGTAATAAAATTGTAAATGAATCACATAATCACACCGAAGAGGTTGAGGAATGAAAACGACCTAAATAACTTTGAAAACAGATTTTGACTAGACATTGTAAGGCTAAGGTCGAAAACATGTCTGCACAACACCGCGCTCTACTTGATAAAGTTGTTTCTTATAGGGGTATGGCTGTGCATCACTGAAGCTATATGCATGCTAGGGTTGAACAAATGTATAAATGCATTGTAGATAATGAGGGCCAGATTTGCCACTATCGGAGAAAAATGTTACAAATAAGGAAAGGGAAGAGGCTAAAATAAACCCAGTGGTGTTGGGCTAGAGTCAGAGGTACCTGTATGGACTATGGCTTTTGTTATATGTAGTATACACACATAGTAAATATAGTTGAATATTATGAAGTGAATATGTGCGAGGATGCATGAGTTGTAATATTATATGTACATATATTTCTTAGGCTACCCATTGAGAGAGATTAATAGCAGTGACTCTCAGTAGCAATGAACACACCTAGCAACCAGATTTTTGTTTCTAACTACCATCTTTGAATAAAAATAACCAATGTTCCTTGTAGAAGTGGAGATTCCAGAGAGTGAGCAGGAAAAAAACAGAAAAGTACCCTGAAGCATTCGAGGTGCCAAAAAGCAACAACCAAAACAAAAATCAGTACATGTCAAAAGGGCTCAGAAGCCAACATCAACGAGTTCCCAAAGGCCAAAGGTGGAACATCTTACACATTAAATATCTGCAATAATAAAGTATATATCCACAAGTCCATATTACACAAATAACTGATCATGTTGATGAAAAATGACAACTCTTTCTTACAGAAATATGTCAATTAAAAATGCAGAAGGAATGAGGGAATGAAAAAAGGACTACTGGAACACCATAGAAAGAATTGCTTCTGGCAAAATCCACTGATGGATACTAAATTTACCAGCAAAAGTTTAAGCAGAAACAGGCTATTCTCATAAAATCTCAATGTATCATCCCCTATTATCTATTAATACAGGATAGTGGAGAAACCTGGCAGACACCACCTTCACCAAATAATCAAGGTCAGCAACCTGTGAGACTATCATATGTCCTGGTATGAGACACTGAGAAGGGCTTATCTGCATAGTACTCAATTCTGTGGATCTATCATAATTTACTCATCTAGTCTTTCCAACATGGGCATATTAGCATTTTCCAATATGCACAACCTCAGCCTATTCACAAGAAAACATTACACAAACCCAAACTGAACAACATTTTTTAAAAATAAGTGACCAGGAAAATAACCACTGCCTTGCGAGCCACTTCCTTGGGCTTATGTCTGAGTCTCCCCTGTTGCAGGCCCACTGAGATGCCCAAGATCTAACTGCAGCCATGAGCAGCCATGAGTGCTTCAAGTGTGGACCATCTGGCCATCGGGCCCGGGGAATGCCCTGCTGGTGGAGGCCATGGCTGTGGAATAAGAAGCCGTGGCAGAGGTGGTTTTACCTCAGATAGGGGTTTCCACTTTGTTTCCTCATCTCTTCCAGACATCTGTTATCGCTGTGGAGAGTCTGATCATCTTGCCAAGGATTGTGATCTCCAGGAGGATGCCTGCTATAACTGCCGTAGAGGTGGCCACATTGCCAAGGACTGCAAGGAGCCTAAGAGAGAGCGAGAGCAATGCTGCTACAACTGTGGCAAGTCAGGCCATCGGGCTCGTGACTGCGACCACGCAGATGAGCAGAAGTGCTATTCTTGTGGAGAATGTGGACACATTCAAAGAGACTGCACCAAAGTGAAGTGCTATAGGTGTGGTGAAAATGGTCATGTAGCCATCAACCGCAGCAAGACAAGTGAAGTCAACTGTTCCCGCTGTGGCGAGTCACGGCACCTTGCACGGGAATGCACGATTGAGGCTACAGCCTAATTATTTTCCTTTGTTGCCCCTCCTTTTTCTGATTGATGGTTGTATTATTTTCTCTGAATCCTCTTCACTGGCCAAAGGTTGGCAGATAGAGGCACCTCCTAGGTCAATGAGCTTTACTTGCCATGTAAAAGGAGGAAAGGGGTGGAAAACGTGACTTTCTGCATTTAACTACAAAAAAAAAGTTTGCTTAGCTTGGTAGAGGTGTTATGTATAAGGCTTTGTTAAAGAACCCCCTTTCTGTGCCACTGGTGAATAGGGATGGATGAAATGGGAAGAGTTGAATCAGACCAGTAAGCCCGTCCTGGGTTTCTTGAACTTTATGTTCCCATGTAGGAGGTAAAACCAATTCTGCAAGTGTCTATGAACTTCCATAAGTATCTTTAATTTTAGCACAATGATGGCCTTGGATTGTCTGACCTCAGTAGCTGTAAAATAAAATAAAGTAACAACTGTATCAGACCCTACCTAGAACATACAGTTGAATGGGAGTGAACAAAATAAAAAGACAAACATGTGTGTTAATGGCTATACGAGAGAAATTGGGGTAATCGCCTACACTTCATCGCAGCGTTGATGCTGTACGTATAGATGGTGTTGACAAAGGCTTAGAACACATTTTTTCAAAGATTTAATCTAAAACCCAGAGTAAACATCCCTGCTCAGAGTTAGCATAATTTGGAGCTATTCAGGAATTGCAGAGAAATGCATTTTCACAGAAATCAAGATGTTATTTTTGTATACTAGATCCCTTAGACAACTGTGTTCCATTTGCTGTAATCAGTTTTTAAAAGTCAGATGGAAGAAGCAACTGAAGTCCTAGAAAATAGAAGTGTATTGTAAAACTATTCCAATAAACCTGGAGGAGGAAGGGAAAAAAATAAAATAAAATAAGTGACCAGAACCCTTCAACATGACTGTGTTTGTAAAAGAAAAGGAAAGAGACGTTGAGTAGGAGAAGGGTGAAGAGATATGACAACTAAATGCCAGGTGGAATCAGACTGGATCCCAGGACAGAAAAAAATAATGAAAAAAATGGTAAAAGTCTGTTCAACCAATCATCATGCTAATGTTAATATTTCTATGGACGTGAACATTAACTTAAAGGGGAGGAGAGAAAAGTAAATGTGAGAACATTCAACTTCTGGCATCTCATTTGTATCAAAGAAAACCATAGTGTCAAATAGGGAGAAAATAGTGACAACACCAATCACAGAGAAAGAGCTAATTTTTTAAAGTATAAAAAATATGTAAAAATAGAAGGGAGAGATAAGCAAAAGATGCGAACAATTTATTTGAAATTATTTAAGAATGGCCCTTAAACAGATTAAAAAGATGAAAAACTTCACTACCAGTTAACACTACCCAGGAACGCTAATTCTCCTAATTCTCCCCCATCAGGTGTGCAGAAGATTATACTGGCAATGCGGTGGGGAAATAGACACTCTCCAATGATGCCAAGTGGAGTGTAAAATGTGCCAAATTTTTATGGAGAAATATCTACTGAGATCTTTATATACACAAGCATATACACACACCTATGCATGTGTGGTCTGTATATACACATATAAGCTTTTATTCTTCAACTCTGCAATTTCACCTCGAGAACTTTATCCCGAATATATACTTCTGAAAATATGAAAACCTAAGTATGCAAAGCTCTTTACTGAAGCATCAGAAGCTACTAGTATGCCCACATATAAAAGACTGGTTAAATAAATTATGATAGAACTACACAATTGAGTATGATGCAAATAGGAAAAGTAATTCCTAAGCTCCATGAACTGATATGAAGTAATTTCCAAGATATATTATTAAGGGAAAAATGTAAAGTAAAAAATAATATCTACCCATATGCTGGCAAGGATCTCCAGCAGCAGGAATTCATTCATTGCTGGTGGGAACATAAAATACATAGGCTGTCACAAAGGTCACCCATAAAAATCACCACCCAGGGGAAAATGGGAAATTGGAGCTAAATGTACCTTTATTTACAAAATAGTCAGTACAAAATTATACAAAATATTTACAAATTATTCTCTACATATTGGCCCCCTCTGTAATGGCATGGGGTGGCAATTCTGGAATTATTTTATGTGTACTCTATTAGACAATGAATACATGTGTTAGTGTTGAGAGCTAGAACACATGGAAGAACGGAGATATAAATATGAAATGGAAGAAGGTGCAGAAGGGCCGTGTAGGATTGGCTTGAATTTCAGTGACTTAGATAGAATAATTATAGAAGGTAATTTTATAAATGTAGATGGTTAATATTCCAACTCTGTCCACTGGAAGAACCTCTAAGTAATACCATCCCAGTAGCAACCAGCACACTCAGCACCCAGATACTGGTTTCTAACATAGTATTTCCCTCTAGAAGAAACAAAAGATCCAGACGTTTCTGGAGAAATGCATGATTCTAGGGCTGACGCAGGGAAAACAGAAGATGATCTTGAACCATTGTACTAAGCCAGAATGTAAGGAAGTTCTTTAAAATCAGATGGACAGATTTCAAAAGGAATGAGGACTTATCCTCAAGGGGCACCCATTGGACTTAGCTGTGACAACTTGAGATCAAAAGACATGATAAAAATTGATTACAATCTATTGAATAAAAGAGGAATCTATTGCTCTGTGCCAGGGGAAGGGGGGGAGTGTGAGAAAAATTGGAGAGATTCTTCCTTCCACAGAATAGTAACTAATAAATATGGTAGAGATGAAAATCTGCCATTTTAAAGCCATCATAGAAAAAATTAATTAGGGGCAAGAATCATCCATAGGTAGTATATCTAGTAGGGGAAAATTCATGAAAAACAAGATATTTGCTTGGCTTTAAAGTACCTTTCACAAGTTCCTTAGTAGCTGCAAGGAGAAAAATAATAGCTATACAGCAGAAAAACTGAAAAGCTAAAACAATAAAACTTATAGAAGAAAACACAGGAGAGGGCCATCCCATCAATGGAGTTGATAGCAATTTCTTAGAACTCAAAATGTACTAACTAAAAACATAATTTGGATTTCACCCAAATTAAAAACTTCTGCTATTACACAAACACTATTAAGAAACTGAAATGGCAAAACATAAACCGAGAAGTGTTCACAGTACATCTGACAGAATATATAAAGAACTCTCTGCAATTCACTAACAAGAAAACAAACACCCAAATTTAAAAATGGCAAAAGATTTGCCTACACATCGCAAAATAAGATAAATGTTTAATAACCACATGAAAACGTTCTGAACATTATTCATCATCAGGGAAATGGAAATTAAAACCACCAATTGTACCACATATTCAGGAAAATGGCTCACATTGAAATGCCTAACAAAATAAAAAATTAGTGTGTATGTGAAGCAACTGGAACTCTTCACTCTGCCAGTGGCATATTTTGGAAAATTCTTTAGCATATTTTTCTTAAAACATTTATTTGTTAAAAGAATTAGCAATTGCACACAGTGTATTCTCAGAAGAAATAAAAGCATATGTACTTAAAAGGAGTTGTATAAGTATATGGTATATGCATGCAGTTTTACTCATAACATCCTCAAATCAGGGACAATGTCTATCAACAGGTGTGTGGATACACATTATATGGGATATTAGTATATTGGATGTTTTTATTTGGCAATAAAGAGAAATGAATTACTGATATATAAAACAAGAATGGCCCTCCAAAGTATCATACTATACACTTATAGTCTGTGCATTGTATAGCTTGCAAATTTAAAGAAATAATAATTATAAATACATCTTGGTCCTTCTTATTAGGACCATTTTTCACTTATATGCTTAGCATATATAAATTTTTACCAAGAGCAGGTTCAAGATTTAGAGGTTTATCTGCTGCTTCTACAGTTTTAGGGATATACTTTAAGGCCTATTGCAAGGGCAAATGTCAAATCTCTAAAGAGTATAAATGTCTTAATGCAACAATTAAGTAAGTCAGGTGAAGGCGATGTTATCCAGTTTGATGTAAGCATTCCAAATTGTATATAAAATCAGCACATTGTACCCCATAAAGGCATTAATGTACACAGTTAGGATTTAATTTTTTTTTAAAAAAAAGAACAGGCATACAACAATACAAGTACAAAATTAGGCACAGGGCCTAATTACGCTGTTTCGTGGTAAACCAATCTCCAATTACCTACAGGGAACACAAACTCTTTGCAAAGAAGCCTGTGCCACTAACAGCTGTTCGCCTGTTGTAAACTAGAGAAACAAAAGAAAAACATTCTTAATTTGCCTTCCAAGAAAGACAGGAGCCATTGGCCAAGAGCCAAAGGAAGCAGAGAGGCAAACACAGAGAAGAGGGATTGGTGGCAGGTGAAGCAATGACAGAAAACGTGAACATTCAGATCAGTGGCATCTCCATCTTGGTGTCTAGGTTGAAACAGGAAAGCAAAGATGAACAGCTGAAGGGAACACCATGGAGGTGGAAGGTGGGAGGAGCTGTCTGCTTTAGGAAAAACTGCATTGATGAATGGAGGGGAGGATCCAGAGAAAGAATCTGTTTTCTGTTTTTATTTCTTTAGTTAGGGTCCAGCACCGCTCCATTACTTGCAAAAAAAACGTGGCACAAACCATGAATGAAGTCTGGTGAGAGAAACTGACTTGCCTACCCTGTTGGGAAGCCTGTACGCAAATCCTTAAGGGGAAAGAGCTTCCCTTTAATAAACAAGGGAGCAATATGTGGTAACTGTACATTCTGCTTTTCACAAGAGAGCTCTGATTTATTCTTTGTCTTCCAAAATCATTCCTGGTTTAGCATTTTAGCGGTTGAAAGTTATCCTCATTTGGATAATAAATTCCTGTAATCTCTTTGGATCTCTCTTTTCCAACATTTGGAACTTTTCAACACCTGCAGCTCCCACCACCACCACCCAAGAATTCAAGTTCTTTTGTTTTGTTTTCTGCCTAGGCACTGACAGGGTCTTTGTACATGGAATGTTCTTAGGTCTGTTCAAAAGTGGTTAATGTTTTTAAACTTTTATATGGATGCTATAGCTATACAGCTTTAAAAACAAAGAAATGTGCATTTTGGATTAAATAGTTTAATTTGTTGCCCACCAGACAATAAATTCATCATCTGTAGTTCAAGATAAAATTTAAAAGAAATGAAACCAGCACAATTTTTTTCTCTTCTTTTCTTTTTTTTTGAGTAGAGTGCAGTGGCATCATAGCTCACAGCAACCTCAAACTCTTGGGCTCAAGTGATCATCCTATCTCGCCTTCCGAGTAACTGGGACTACAAGCGCCCTCCACCATACTTGGCTAGTTTTTTTCCTATTTTTAGTGGAAAAGGGGTCTTGCTCTTGAGCTCGGCCACCTTGGCCTTCCATAGTGCTAGGATTACAGGCAGGAGCCACCATGCCCGGACCCAAAACAACTTTTTAAATTAAAAATTAAAAATTCTATTTATTAGGTTTTTACAGTTTACATTAAGAAATCCTATTATTATTGGTTGTTCATTTCTTAAAAAGTTAAAAAATACATTTTTTATATATTTCCTGCAAATAGAAATGATTGTATACATTTTTACTAATAATATATTTTCCTTTGGTTGAGGAAACTCTCATGAAGATTAAGGAATATTTTCTCTTCTACAAAAGTTTCAAGTGACTTCAAGAAATAGAAAATAAAAAAAATTAGGGCAGTGCCTGTGGCTCAAAGGAGTAGGGCACTGGCCCCCAATACTGGAGGAGGCGGGTTCAAACCCAACCCCAGTCAAAAACTGCAAAAAAAATAATTATCATTTTTCTGATTATTGATAAGGAGCTTAAAGTTTAAATTGCTTAAAAGAAAAATGACTTTTTCCTCATTTTTGCACTAATGTTAAGAATTTTAAAGCCACACACACTTCAGTGCGCAATGGTGGTAATAATTCAAATAAATTCTAACAATTATAGATTATACAAAAATCCTTTTGTGAATTATTTAGCAAACATTGCCACATTTTATAAACAGTTGCTATGTCTATGAGACATTTTAATTCTTATTTTCTGTGGCTGGATATCTTAGAGCAACAAAATTCTGTTACTTTCCTCCTTTCTCCTGGGTAGTTGTGGCTGCGTGCTAAGTGCTTTCAGGAACGTTATGTAGCTCATTTAATCCAAGAAATAACCTAGAAAAAAAAGCAGACCTTTTTCACTTTCACACATGAAGAAATTGTTTCTAAAATTCTTTAGTTCAGTGTAATCATTTTGATAGTTATTTAGTAGCTGACTTTTCCGAAATCAAATTCTTAGTTTTGACAGAATTATAAGAATATAAATTGTTCTTAGAATGGCCACTGATCTGTTTTGTGGTATCTCCTAGGCTATTGAAGATGAGTCAGATTAGCCAATATGTAAAATCAAAAGCAAAAAAAAAAAAATCCTAAATTTTAAATCCAAGATTCCTGGGCTTCAAATTCCTTATACAGTCAAGAACATCAACCGACTCATATTAGGGTTAAAAATGTACTTAATTTTTTTTTTTTTTTTGAAAATTGAGTGTTCCAGCAGTGCTTCAGATTAGAAGGCTCAAGATGGGACAGTATGAATCCAGAAATGCATTATTACTATGATGGCTCTGAAATTACCTCTACTATCCCATAATCCAAATAAAATGCATGCCAATCTTTCTAATGAGAAAAATTATGAAACTATATGTTTTCCACATTAAGATATTGTATTTTTTGAAGGTTCAATAGGATAGGAGCTGTGAGGCTGAGTGAGAGGGAACCTCCCACACACACCTTAAAGGTACATTTCTAAGAGGCTTCACCAAAGTTGAGCAGATTAATTCACATTCCAAAAAATTACTAAACAGAAATTCCAGTAAGGAAACATTATATTTCATTATAATATATTGACTTTATAAGTTTGCCAAAAACAAAACAAATCAAAATCTACATTTAAAGTCCATGAATACTCTTACAGGGCCATTTGAACATATGATTATAACCAATAATTATTCAAATGTCTTTTCTTTTGACGAATGTCAACATGTGTTTGAAAAGGAGCCTCCGAAGCTATTCACCTATGTTATAAAACGTTTCCCCCACACTATTCTTATACTCTGCTAGAGAACCCATTCATCTCCTTGAATAGATTTCCAACTCCTACACTTCACTGTTTGCTTGAGAGGGGAGAAGAAAAGAGATAGCAAGGAAAAAAAATATATATATATACACACACACACACACACACACACACACGTGTATATCCCTCTAGAATAACCTCTGAGCAAGCTGAAAACTTAACATTCACTCTGAATTAGGAATGTAAACCATTATCCTCTCTCAATAGGTTGGAGAATGTACCAAATTGATTCTTTTTTTTTATCTTCCTATTTACGATTTGTCCTAGCTGGAGAAATTGTGATGAGATATAGCTGCAAATAAATGAGCAAATGTCTTATATAATCTATGAAAGGAAGAGTCACAATGTATACATTGTTTTAATTTTGTCTGTCAAATTTAATTCAGTCTATTTTAATTGAGTCTGTCAAAGCAGTCCATGTTAAGTACTGGTCAATCACATCACCAGAACTGTGGGTAATTAAAGAAAATGGTTTTCATAAAAACCCTTTTTCTTGGCACTATTTCCAATCTTTCAATATTTGGGTCAGTTTCTAGATCCCTAGTTTCTCAAAGTTCCCATGACAGCATAGAATCAGGAATTGCAAGCACATCTCCAGATGTTGTGTGACTAGTCTCTAAAAACAGCAAGGTGATTATTTCCCTGGATTGGGAAATTTTACTCCTATACTATTAATATAGTCTTAAGTTTGCATTTTTAGTTTCATGGAATAGTTGATCTGTTGACTTACACTAAAATTTTCATCTAAAATCCTCAGATATTTTTCACATGAGAGGTTGACAAATATCATTGACTCAGTGAAACACTTTTTCACTGCTTTTTAAATTTTTCCATTCATTCTAGTTCAATTTAGTTAGTTAATTTAGGTTTCTTCTTCTACCAGATGATGTTATCTGCTCTGTTATCTAAGTTCAAATCATTTGCCAAGCTTTATATTGCCCCAAATTTAATAAAATTATCTTCTGTCATACAACAGAAAAGATGTTTCTTTTGGTGAAAATATTTGAAACATCAATGACAACCATTGTGAAAGATATTTGTGAAGGGGATGATAGTCCCATACATACCTGGTGATTAGGCCATATTGATATCTACCTCCATGCTCATAAACCAAATATGCCTAAAACTTTCTAGAAATTAGGAATGACTAAAAACAAAGGCTAGTCTTGCTTTAGAATTCAAGACTGAAAAAGCCAAAAGTATCACACAATCTAAGCAGGTAACTTTTTCTCACAATAATTCATCATTTCAAAGGTGAACCTGATCAACTATCCTGAAAAAGTTAATGTTTTTACCATAGAAAAATATTGGTTCAACCAAATTGAAAAACTGGTTCAATGCAAAAAGGGAGATTAAAGGCCACTTCTGTGTTCTGGCTTTTCCTTTGCACCTATAATCCCTATGCAAGCACTCTAAGTTGCAAGGAGCCATTTACTTGGCTCCTTAAATAAACTCACTGGAAGTAGAAAATATTGGGTACAGAATACAACAAGAGCTTCAGGCTTATCATGGCTAACCAGCTACTCTCCACTTAGAAGTCGACCTTAGTTCATATTATATGCTTGGGTACATGGTTTCAAACTGTAATTGGACTCACATGAACAAATTTAGTGGTTATTGCAATGTCGTCTTTATCTTTCTATAATCTGTCTGAAACAATGGTTCTATGACTTTTTAGATAATCATTGAATATGAAGGAAAGAGGCAACTATAAATGACAAAATCTAAATAACTGAAACTTTATAATCAGTAAAAGAACTTGACTTTGTAGGTTGTTTCCAATTTAAACATCTATCAACAGTAGAATAAATAAATTACAGTCTCTTTGAACAGTCAAATATCATAAAGTAATGAAAATGAAATAGTAATATATACACAGATATATCTTCAAAACATAATATTGGGCATAAAAAAGTTGTGGAAATATATACACAGGAAGCTATGTGTAAATGGTGTTCTAAAATGCCCAAATAACTATGTATTTGGGGGTCATACATTTATATAAAAAGATATTATTGAATGACCCAAATCAATGGTCCCTAAATTTTTGGCACCAGGGACCAGTTTCATGGAAGACAATTTTTCCACCACCAGAGGGTTGGTAGAGGATGGTTTCAAGATGACATGATTCAAACACATTACATTTCCACCTTAGATCATCAGGCATTAGATTCTCATAAGGAACACACAACCTATATCCCTCCTGTGTGCAGTGGGGTTTCCCTTTCCTCTGAGAATACAATCGGCCACTTATCTAACAGGAGGCGAAGCTCAGGTATCATGCAAATGATGGGAGGCGCTGTAAATGCAGATGTAGCTTCGCTCCCTCGCCTGTCACTCACCTCTGGCTGCACAGCCCATTCCTGACAGGCCACAGGTCATTACTGCTCTGTGGCCCAGGGGCTAGGGACCACAGACATAAATGATAAACATCAAGTTCAACAATAAGGTTATGGGAAGGAAAATATAAAAACAAAGTAGGAGGCTTGATGCCCATAGCTCAGCCATTAGGGCACCGGCCACATGCACCAGGGTTGGTGCGTTCGAATCCGGCCCAGGCCTGGCTAAACAAACAAAGAGCCAGGCATTGTGGTGGGCGCCTTTATTCCCAGCTACAGGGGAGGCTGAGGCAAGAGAACCGCTTGAGCCCAAGAGTTTGAGGTTGCCATGAGCTGTGATGTCACAGCACTCTTGGTACTGAACCAAGGGCGACATAGCAAGACTGTGTCTCCAAAAAAAAAAAAAGTAGGAGAGGAAAATGGAAAAATGGAATTGGAAAGATTTTAAACTGAATAATAAAGTATATACTGATGCTCATTGTATTATTCTCTTTACCTTTTTATATATTAGGAAAGTTCCATAATCCAGAAGAAAAAATTGATAAAAATTTTAAAAAGAAAACTGACTTAATTTCTCCCATGAGTACTCTAAAGGCAACTCATATATTTATTCATTATATTGAACAATGAACTTATTTCCCTGAAAAAATAGCACAGAGATGTCACTAATAAAAAAAATGATGATTCTTTCTTTATATTCTTTTAGAGCTATTTATTAATAAAAGTTGGATAAGCTGTTCATAGCATTTGCCCTAGGGGATTAATGTAAACCACTATCAAATGGTATCAGGATACTAACAGACGTCGGTCACACTTCACACACACAAGACACCTGGACTCTACTCGTCCCAAGGCAGACCCCTGCCATTAGTCTTTGAGAGTTTAATATGCTCTAAAATATTTTTTTCAAACCAAAAGGAAAATGATCATTATATCACTTCAGTATCTTTTCCAACTTGTACCCTCCAGTTGCCCCAAGCAGTACTAGACTGTTCCCAGAATTTCTAGCCTGTCTTTCTCAGATATCACCCAAATCTAGCCAGGGTGAGAAGTTCCCTTGAAGGTTATAACCTTTGCTTTGTAACTGGGTTCTATCCCTGCCCCCTTCTAATGTGCTTCAGAAGGTCCATGCAGGGCAGAACCACCTATCTCCATGCAGGTCTCTTGGAGCCAAATCAACCTCAAATGCATAGTGTACTAACCAGGCTGGCCCCCAAGCCATTTCATTTGCTATGTAAATATCCAGGTTCCAACTCACAACTATCAAATCAAAATCTCAACTGATGGTCAAGCAGCCAACCAGTCCAAAGTGTAACAGCTGACAGCTGGCTCCGGGTTCTACCACTTGCTCTGTCTGCTAGAAACACTCTTCGTTCTTTTACCCACTCCCTTCACGCCATACTCAGCCTTCAGGTTACAGTTAAAGGTTACTTTTTCTAGGATGCCCCCTGTACATGCATGCTCTTACTGTATCTGGTGGATATCAACATTTCTGACAGTGCATTATAAGCCCTGTGTAACTCCCCATGTTTTCCTACTACACCAAACCCTGGGAACATAGGAACTGGACTTCTTTCGCATTATCTCCTTGGTGTCTTGGTGCACAGCAAATAATTGTTTCATAGATGAGTGAACATGTAAGTTTGAGAGAGATTAAAGGCCACTTCTGTGTTCTGGCTTTTCCTTTGCACCTAATCCCTATGTATGCATTACAATGCAGGGGTTAGGAGCAGGGGCTCAGTCGGGCCACCTCATCACTACTGTGTTTCCTGGGGAGGTGACTTCAACCTTCTGTGGTTCTGTTTCCTCCTCCAGGATTTCATGAGAACAAAGGCATAGAGAACAGTTAGAATAGCAACAATAGGAATAGTGATTATTATACTCAGTAAATATCTATTATTTTAATTTTATTATGGTCCCCTGTACCCAGTTCTGACACCAAACCTAAGATATCCCTCTCTTATAAGTATTAGGCAGTCTTCCCACACATGGAAAACATCATCTACTCCATGAATCAATGACCACATATATTGATGAACAGAAAGTTGCAGATGCTCTTAATCACAGTAGTTTCTAGCCTGAATGATCTTTAGGAAATATCTGGTCCAATTTTAAAGAAGGTGGCTTTGACAAAGCTTGGCCTAGAACCCAGTTCTTCTGTTTCCCAGTCTTTCTACTACATCCCATGGCCTCCCAGCTCAAGTAACTGCTGACTATTTTAAGATCTAGGCCACTCACCATACACCATAGCTGTAGCCCTTCTCTGTTATTTCCACATACATTACTCTCCACTCCCGGAATATCTGTTCACCTTTTGCTGACATTCAAGATTCTAATGCAAGAAAGATCTCACCACCACCAACCCCAGACTCTCCCAAACTCTGAGAGGTAGGCCATGGGAGAAACATAACTGGTATAGTTTAGATGTGATTATTTGGTCCCATCAAGTCTTATATTGGAACCTAGACTTAATTGGAGGTGTTGGGTCATGGGGAAGATCCAACATGAATAGCTTGATGCCATTCTCATAGATATGAGTCCTCACTCTATTAGTTCCCTCAGGAACTGCTTATTAAAAGAACCTGGCACCTCCCTCTCCCCTCTCTGGTTTCCTTCCTCCCATCAAGGGCTGCTTGCTCCCCTTCACCCTCTGCTGTGAGCGGCAGCCTCCTGAAGCCCTCCCCAGAAGCGTGCTGCCATGATTCTTGCACAATCTGGAGAACTGAGAGCCAAAGAAACCTCTTTTTCATAATTTACCCAGCCCGGGCACTTCTTATAGCAACACAAAAAGGGACTAAGACAACAACCAAGTTGCAGCAGGCCACAGAGAAGATTCAGCTGTCAGACTCATTCTGTAACAAGAAAGGGCCCCAGATAAAGGCTGTTTTCAGATGCTACCACATCAGTGACTCTAATTCTGCTGCTGAGCAGGTCCCAAGAATACTCCCCCATCCCAGCCACCCACACACTCATTAGGTACACAGTGTTCTTGTGATGACCAAGCCCCAGTGTGGGTACTTTAAACGAGCTTCTGATGGGGCCTCCTTCTCAACATCAACACATTTATAGCCATATCTTTCCCACAGCTTATTTGTCCTAATATAATTCATCTTTAAACAGAATTTTTTTTTAAAAAATCTTATTTCAAAAGGCGCCTAAGTAATAATCAACCAAAGATGCAGCTTTTCAACTTTTCAATTAATCCTTGATTTTTTTTCATCATCCATTTACACAGAATCATTATTGGTCATCAAATGGTGTTCTTTGTAGTACTCTCAATCTTAAGACAACCTGGCACCAAAACGTCTTTCCTACTTATTTATAAGTTATCCTCTGCCACAATTACTACCAAGATACTCGTGTATGAATAGAAAATGCTCCAGGGAGATAAAAGGAATTGGTTTGTATTTCTGAGCCACTGCCCACAAAAATTCTATTTTACTTCTCATAAAGTGGCAAAAAAAGTAGAGGCCTCAAATCATTGAAACCATCAAGATTCTTGTAGCTCCTTTTCCAAACGGTACCTCTCTGTTATTCAAACCTTCTTGGCAGGTGAACTGCTTGGCTTACATTCATAGTCAGGTCTGTTTTATTACTTTGAGCTACTAACTTCTGTTAGACTCCTGGCAAATTCTGAAAAGAAGTGCCCCAGTTTCAAATTTCAAGGGGGAACATAGTAGTCATTGGTGTCATTTCTCCTTTCTCCCAACCCCATAATCTAATTGTACTTGACAGTTCCTGTTGTAGGTTGAATTGCACCTGAGAAAGAATATGTCTAAATGTCAAGCTTGGGTACCTGCAAACATAACCTTGTTTGGGAAAAGGGTCTTTACAGGTGTAATCCAGTTAAAATGAAGATGAGGATGGGCACTAATCCAATACATAGTTTTCTTACAGGAGGGGAATTTGGACAGAGATGCCAAGCGAAGACAGAGGCATAGATCAGAGAGATGTTTGTTTCTATAAGCTAAGAAATTCCATGGATTGGCAGCAACCACCAAAAGCCAGGAAGGAGGCATGGAATACTTTCTTCCTCAGATTTCTAGAAGGACCAAACCCTACTAACACTCAGGTTTCAGACTTGTGGCCCAAATCTGTCAGAGAATTAATACCTGTTGCTGTACGCCACTAGTTTGTGGTCCTTTGTTATGGTCACCGGAAGAAACGAATACAGCCCTCTTGTAGCTATTTGTAACGAGATGACTATTTCTCTCCAATAAGCTACAGTGGAAAGTTCATGTGTTACTAATAGGCAAAAATAGTTAATTACCAATGAAAGAGCCTCCAGAATCTCTTTCCATCCAGCTTGCATCTTTAACAACCTTCAACGGATGTGAATACCTAGCATGACCCAGAACAAAACCTTTGTTGTTACAAAAAGTGGACATTTAGATGTCTGGGGCATGGTAAAACACAGATTATTATTTTGTACTCCATCCCAGGACTATAACTATTATGTCATTTAAAAAGACAGAAATAAGTTGAAATTTTTTTCTAAAATTTTGTAAAAACAACTAAAACTTAAAGCCCAAATGATCTAAACCCTTGCACTTAGACAAAGCACTCATCAGGGAAAACAACCCACTAGCTTCTTACTGATTAGACTTCAGTGTGTTCTCACCCCTCAAAGAAATCGTAATCAGGAAATTTCAGGCAATAACCAGCAGGTGGGTCTCTCTGCCACTCTTGAGATGAAGCCAAGTAGGTGACTATTCAACCAGTGTAGACAGCTACTCTGAGTGTGTCCCTGGATATCATGTGCTTTTAATTGAACCACTTTTGTGTTATGTCTGTGACCCAGAAAACTCAAAGTTAATGTCTCTGTGCTTTAAGGTAGAAAAACAGAGAAGTGTTTTGGAGGATGGGGTTGATATTAAATCTCAGTTCCTTCTCACCATTGTGAGCACATTACTGCAACTGGGTAACCCTCCATTTTTACAAATGTAAATGGAGATGATAATATTATTAGGTTGCTGTGGAAATTAAATGAGGTAACATGGGAACCACTTGGGCCAGTGTCTGGCACACAGAGAAGTTCTCAAGCAGTGCTGGCAATTATTAGTGTCAACAGCATGCCTTTTTGACCTCGTAGCACAAAACTCAGAGGCTCGTATCATTTTCTGTTCATTTTACATATTCAGTTCTATCCGCCAACACTGAGCCCCAAAGAGGAAGGTCAGTGAGAGCTGGGCCTGTGAGATGATTATTCTAAATAGGAACACGAAAACTCTCCCAGGGCAGCTCTCTGCAAGCTCCAAGGTGGACAGTGCCCGTGAAGAACACAACAGTGGAACAGGATGACAGAACATCTGTGAACAGAGAATCCGACCTTCAGAAAGCTACGACACTCAGGGTCACCCATGCACTCTATTTGGCATGAGGGAAAATAATTTTAATGAAACTACTACTCAGTCAAAATTTATTTCTTTGACTCAATTTTTAAACATTTCAAGCTTTACTTCTTGCTGCAGTTATCAACATTTCCTGTACAGTGTGTTATTTCTAAAGAAGTAAAAAGCATTATGTGTAAAGGTACAATTTTGTGTCATTTATCTTCAAACCAGAGTGGTAATGTTTCCTAAAAAGCAGCTTTATACTGTATTCTTCAAGTGCCATTATCTCAAACAGTGAGAGATGAGTAAGTTAATCGTGAACCAAAGCTCAGGAGTTCCAAATACCAAGGTTGACAGAGGTATTTTATTGTGCCGAGGTTCAGAGCAGTTCTATTTCATACACAGATAGCACTACATCACATACAGTGATGTCCCCTCACTGTGGCATGAAGTTACATCCATCAACATTTTCTGGCCCATTCTCTAAGTAACAGCAGCATGCATTTCCCAGTTGTTTCACAGCAATTGAGAACACAGTCTATGGGCATGTCACACACCAAAATTAACCGGCCTTCTCTGAATCACAAATCATATCCTCTCCTCATCTTGACTGTGCTCTAAGTAAGCCTAAGAGCATCACACTCAAGTGATAGGCTCTCCTCAAAAGCAATATGTCTTTTTCTCTTCTCGTCTCTTCATTTCTTTTCTTGGTCATAATACAGAGTTCCAGAGTCAAATGCCTATTCAGTTCTAAAGCTTTCCCCATGGATCTGTTAAGAAAGAAATGGATTCCAAAAGCACTTGCAAAGCAATATGAAAGATAATATTCTATGTTGCAAACTAATTTCTCTTATTCTACATTTCTGTCCTAGTTCTTAATGCAACAAGAGCCTTGCAGGATAGGAAAAGTTCAGAAACAAGTGAACAACATGGTGGGAATACAAAATTTACTGTATTTAAGAGAACACAAGACATCCTCAACTAAAACTACTTACTGACCAGAAAATACCAGTCATTTTGTCTTCAATCCATTTGATAGCTCAAATCTCACTTTTGGCAAAACACTGTGGAAGTTCAGTAACAGAATATCAGCTTACTTTATTATCAAACATTATCATTTTTAATATCATTATTTCTTTTTTCTTTCTTTTTTTTTTTCACTTTCTCTGCAAAAAAGAAATTCACTCATTGGTTCCTGAAGCCAAAATATGGACTCAATCCCCATATGGATCTGGTAACATCAATTTCAAAATCACAGACCTATAAGCTTTATACAAGCTTTTATAAAATGTATTATGGGTAAGGCAGAGCCAAGGAAGATGGATCAATCATCAATACTAAAAAAACAACTAAAGGAATCTACCCTACTGATTGGTTAGGGCATAGCCTGCAAAATCAAGGGCTGCAAGTGTACACATTTGCTCAAGCTTTCCGTTCTTGTCTTTAAATGGTCCATGAGTCTAAATACCTTATAATCTATTAACAAGCTCTCTAATAGCAATATATTTTAAATTTAACACTCTAAAATAGAAAGAAAATAGATAATTGAAAATAGGGGGTAGCTAGAAAACTAGAAACAGCAGAATGCAAGCCAAGATGAGAGGAGGAGTAATCAGAAGTTTCAAACCCATGAAGTGCCATCTCATTTTTACCACTAAGTATCTGATCGTAGGGAAACAGACAAAGCTGATAGCTCCAGGAATGCCATTTTATCCAGCTGGCTATCAGGGCTTGCAATGTGTAGATACTATCAACAAAGGGATGAATAAGTGTTCGTAATTCCCAAACTTCTTGCCAGCTGCAATCACATTGCAGGCTCTTGAAGTTTTCTAGAAATAATATGTGGCTTTTTACACATCAAAATAAATTCAAATAAATCACATGTTTCATAAGATTTGGCTGTACTTCTTTTGATGATATGGTGCCTCATTGGGCATCTTGAAACCAACACTGTCATTTTTCTAACCATTGAGATCTGATGGTAGGGTAGGATTAACTATAGTAATGTTCTGTTGTCCCTAAAGAGTGAGAATGAGGAGATACATTCAATATATAAAAGAAAGAAGAGGCTTAGAGGTTAGAGTAGGAGGTAATAAATCTCTCAGAATTTGCATAACCCATTTGGTGAAGAGTCAAATGTTAAAGGGGGAAACTGGGCATTTGTGTGAGTGTGTGTATGGTATATCTGTGATGATCAGGAATGGCCATATCCATGAAGAAAAGAAATTTTGACCAACATCACCAAAACCTTGTCAGAAAAATTGAGGCCCTATGCAAATGCCTCATCCTGACTTAGTTCATCACATTGAAACTAACATAATGTAATACCTTACTTAAGACCCATGCTATTAAGTCACTGCTGTTTATTTTTCTAAAACAAGTTTAAACTGAATGGATAAATTTTTCAGATTACTTGCTCATGACACATATTATGGATAACCTCCCATAATTATTATTAAGACCATAATTTTAATTTTCTTTCTAGATTTTCTTAATGACTTTCTTGGGAACATGATTCCATCTAAAATTCTAAGATGTTCTTAGAGCTTCACATTAAGCAGAAAAATGTCATTGTTTTCAGGATTCAGGCTAATTCAAATTCTAGGTGTCACATCTTACCTGTGTAAGATATCTTCCAGGTATCTTATCTTACCTGTTTAACATATTTAAGCTCTGCTTTTCCATTTTCCCATGAATAAAATGGGGATAAGAAGCATAGCTAGCCATAAAGTTATTGTATAAATTTAAAGAACACAATAATCTAAAAATACTATACTATATAAAATGCATGAGACAAGTGATTTGGGGCTTTGCCTATTGCCATACGCCACCACCTAGAAGGATTAGCACTCAGGAGGAATTCAAAAAACACGTACAAGATCTGACAACTACGCTTGTGAACTTCCCACCATGAATTTGTTTGTACACTGGCATCACTGTACAAACAACTCGGTAAGGTTTCATAACCTTGGTGTATCACTGTCTCACAGTTGTGTTTGTGTCAATGTGTGGCAGCGTCTTGCTGAGTGGCACTCATTATTGTTGCACGTTTTTGTACGTCATCGTGGGAATGTCAGTGTTTGAATTACAGCAACAAACGTACATTTATAAATTTCTTGTTAAACTTGGAAAGAGTGGAAGTGAGATCAGGGATGTGTTCGTCCAAGTTTATGGGAATAATGCCATGAAGACAATAGCAGTGGACAAATGAATTAAACATTTGGAGGGGAGAGAAAGTGTCATTTATTAAGAGAGGTCAGGGCAGCCAGTAAAAAGCAGAACTGACAAAAAAACACTGCAGAAATAGGTCAAATTATGCATCGAAATTGTTGGTTGATTGTGAGAAGCATAGCAGATCAAGTAAACATAAAGAAATAGTTATAAAAATCTTGGCCAACAACTCATGGCTCTCACATTATGACTCTGCCTCACAAGAAAATGTCTGTGTGGGAGTTTTTAGCCAGGGAACACATAAGTATAATTGGAACACCCTCCCTACTCACCTGATCTGGGCCCTGGTGACTTTTTTCTTTATCTGAAGACAAAGGAAATATTAAAAGGAAGATATCTTGATGACTTTCAGGATATCAAGGGTAATAAGACAACAGCTTTGATGGCCATTCCAGAAAAAGAATTCCAATATTGCATTGAAGGGTAGACTACACACAGTCTGGCATCAGTGCATAGCTTCCCTAAGGTCGTACTTTGAAGGTAACCATAGTGATATTCACCATTGAAGTAGGTAGCACATTGTCTAGGATGAGTTCACTAACTTAACTGTCAGGCCTTGTATTACATAAAGGAGAAAGAAGGAACAATGCTGGTGGAAATGTGCCTGGCCCATAGCCATAATTTGGGCTAGTTATTATTTCCACTACTATTATTTATATCATCTTTATCATCCTAAACTTTACTTCCCAGCTGGGTGAACTAAATATAGTTATTTAGTCTCTAAGTTTCTATTGGATTTTAGAAAGCACTATGAGATAATGATAAATGCCTGGCCTCAGACTCAGAGGTCAGGACTGCAACTTTAACCCAACCACACATGATTATTTGACTCGGGACAAGTCTCTACCATTTTGGTAATCAGTGAACCGGTAGACTAGTATTATAAATATTGTAATTTTGTTAGTAATATTTCTGAGTGTAAAGATTGTGAAAGCTAAATAACAGATGAAACTTAAGAATTTCAAGAGAATATATTAATTTCACAGAGATAACCTTTAAAATAAATCAGACATTTTATTATAAGCTATTGGATCAGGTACTACAGTTGGGAATGAAAGAGTAACAAAAACATATCCAACTTCTAATTATTCCAATCTCTAACTTAAAAGACACAGTCCAAATAGTAACTGAACTTGCCTAAAAAACCGTCCAGTAGATGATGATTCATGATAAGACGAGATCATATACCAGCTCTTAGAGATGGTCTCTGCACAGCTACAGCACTCTTTGGAATCAGATAAAACAGCCCATTTGTAGTTCTCTGTACATTCAACTGTATTTGTCTAAAGATTTAGTAGCCAGAACACAGCACTATATCATCATGTAGTAGTTGTATTAATTATAACGAGTTTGCACTAAAATTTCCAAAAAAATAATCAAGAAAGATTATCAAAATGTCAAAATTGTAGAAGTGAGCTGATAGACATAGGCAGTTCATTAAATTATTCTCTCCTTTTGTGCACATTAGAAATTTTTTAATAAAATTTTTAATTAGACATTAACTATCATCTTAAATATCATCTAGTTCTAAAACAGACTTTGAAATTCCAAAAACTAGTAAATATAGCAGAGCATTAAATATCCATGTGATGTTTTGAGAGAGCACAACATAAAAAAAAATGTTTAACTCTCAAAGAGTTTCAAGGAAATTAAAGGAAAAAGTAAAGATCTATGAAGAAATAGGTACTAGAATGAATGTATTCCCATGGTGGATGTATTTAATAGCAGAGATTGGTTCATGCTTTGTCTGTGTGGCTGATCAAGACCAAAAGACCAAAACTGTTGATTAGATAGTAGTAGTTATGGGAATTTTACACGTGAAAAGCCCAGATGGGCGAGCAAGGTTTGTCCTCTTGCATCTGTGTTTATATGGAAGCTTCCTTTCCAATTAGACTTCATATTAATTGGTAGTGTACAGCAACAGAGAAATTTCTGGCATGTAAAAGTGGCTTTCATTGCTTCTAATGCCTATGAATTCATACACATGAAATTGCTCTAGACTTTTCAAAGTCTACACCACACTACGATTTCAACCAAGAAGTTGATACAAATTAAACTGGATTTATTAAAAGGTTGAAGACATAGTCATGTGTCCCAGATAAGTTTCAAATGTATTTGAAAAATAAAATTTTGTCATTTCTTTACCTGAGGTCTGATGGAAATAGTGTGTGAAAAGAGCTGAAAGAGATTATATAATCACAGAATAGTCCAGTCAAAGCCCCTTCATTCTACAGGCTAGAGAACCAAGTCTCAGTCAGGAGGTGATTTGTCTTAAGATCACACACTACTCAAAGCCACATTGGATGGTGCCTGGGGCTTCTCACTCCCAGCTAGTTCTCTCTGTCATATTAACTATGCCCACAGAGGAGGCCCCCGTAGGCCACATCTCACATACATATGGGCAGCTGTACAGACTTCAGACAGGGTTCCTCTGTGCCCAGTCTAGGTCTGTTCACATGACCTAGACATCTCTCATAGCAGAGACTTTTTTAAAAGGTTTTCTTATTCAGGGATAGTTTATTACCAAGTTGATTCCCCTGAGAGATACACCTGTAGCTATAAACAGCAGGAGGAGAAGAGCAGGATCTAAGAATAATCAAAGATGCTGATTTGGGGGACTTCTTCAGGACAGCAAGGAGGGTGTGGTATTGGAAGCTGTCACTAAAACAAAGAAAAAACTCTGCCTCCTTGACTAGTTCCCATATGGCTGGCCCCAAAGGATAGTATATAGTTACTATTATCTGGTGAAAGTAATTCTCACAGTGCAGTCAGTGTACTTATGCACTCTAAAAATATGAACTGAAATTAAAATTTCGAACTAACAATCATCAGAATGATTTTTTTCTATTTAATATTACTGCCTGTCTCTATGACTACAGGTAAAGCTTCTGAATTGATAACAATTTTTATAACTTGTAATTAAATACATTTTTTCCAACATAATGAATGAGATCTAAAGTTTCTAATTAAACAGTATGCGTACCTACTAAAGCTGAGAGATTCAGGAACACAGATTATAGCTCGAGCTTATGACTGCATGCAATTTTGTTTAAAACTTGTAAAGATAAAAAATGACAATAATAACCACCTTTGGAATTAAACTGAATAGGCATGGGTTTGGGAAAGCCTAATGGCATTTCATTGAGATTGCTTAAGAACATAAAAAGTGATTCTTTCATTTAAAATAAGCAAACAAACTAAAAAAGCAAAATTATCTTCAGAGCAGCGCTTTGAACACAAGAAGTCCTGCTAATGCTAAGGTGGAGAAACTAGAAATGTTAATTGCATCTATTTTACTATCTTTACTAATGGTGCCAAAAGATCATTCTGATACAATTTTTTCATATAGCAAAATTTCAGCATGTGGGCGCTGCAGGAATCCAACAAATTACTATTAAAGAGTTAAGAGTATATTAAGAGAAATGCCCAGTGAAATAAGAAGACATTTGCCATTACTCCTAGGTTAATTACCCTGGTCTGCTGTCATTTCCTGCTGTAATAATAGAATTGTTACTCTCAAGTCATGCCTTTGCTAGTCAAATAAGGAGTCCATCTGCCAACAGACCTAGTGTGCATGAAACTGTTTTCCACAGACTGTGGGTTGAGAGGTTGTTAAAGAAATATCCTTAGTTCCACCAAATTCATCTTTTGAAAATTAAAGAAATAAAACATAGAACTTCAAAGGCGTGCTACAAAAATCTTCAAAGTGATAAACACGCCAAAAACAGTTGGCATAGATTCTTGAATCCATTAAAAAAAAAAAAAAAAAAAAACATAAAATTCATGTTGTTTGTAAAACTAGCATTGTTTAGTTTTACTAGTAACTGCAAGAAAATTGCAGTGATCACCTTATCTTTGCTGGCATGGGTAACTGAATGTGAATGTTGATCATAACAGTTGAGTCATGCTCACCGTACCCAAATCAAACATAACCAAGAAGTCAGAAAGTAGGGGGCAAAGTAATTAGGGTATAGAATGTTGTTCCAAGAACGTAATTCTCCACAAGCCTGACTGCTGAAAACTACTTGTAATCTAAAACCAGTTTTATTCATAGCTTCTGAGGTAACTAGCTACAAGTAGGGATAATTTTGTTCAACCTCCTATTGTTCCCCAATGAGAGATTTCCAGTTCCCCAAACCATTACTAGTGCCAACAAAATTTCTCAAAGACCAGCATGTAACCTTTCTCCTCTAATCTCTTTGTTCTTTGGAAAGAGCACTTTGGCTCACTCAAACTGGTTTGCAAACTGATATTGCCAATAAAACTCTCTTTTCTACCATCTAGCCATCCTGATGGTCTTTTGGACAACACATGTTGTAAATAAGGGAGCAAAATCCATGACTCAATTCCAATGACTTTCAGCAGGCTAACTTGCTCACCCTACTATAAATGAGTAATGTAATGGATGACTTTCAGATTGTGCTCAAGAGTCCTGAACCAATAACAAACTGACACCATGCAGTCAGGAGTTACTGTGTGCAGAGACTTTATACATCCTAATCTAAAACTACCTGTGTAGAGAATACTAAAGACTGGCTTAGTTAAGTGATATGTCCAGGGCTCATAGTTAATAAACAGCAGGGATAAGATGAGATTCGAACCCAAGCCCCTATTATTCTAAAGTTATTCTATGTTTATATCATCACACTGCCCCATTTGGTGTGAAATATGCATTAAGTTTTATTTTCAACTGAATGAGTTTCTTTTGGTTTCAAACAACTCTTCTGCCTCTAATCATCTACATAAAATACATTTGCCAGGGCTAGAAGCCCATAAGCCCAAAAGAAGTAAAAAATGTACTTTGTAAAATCTCTTTCTAAGCTAATTCATTCTCACCCGTTGAATGTCTTTGCTTATCTCACACTTCCTCTGGGACTTCTTCCTACCTTGTGGCCAGGAAGACCCTGGTACACATTCCCATAGCTCTTTGTTCTACCATAACACGTCACACCAAATTTATGTGTGTACAGAATCCTGTCACCCTTTGCTCTATAAATTTGTGAGGGTAGACCCTGAACCTGGCTTCGATCACACTGTGTCCCCAAGTCTACCTCATACCAAATGTAGAAAATTAGTTATAAAATGAATGGATGGATTTGTATGCTGAACTTGAAGTATTTAAGTTCCTTTTGGCTTTAGAAAGCTGTTTATTTATTAATGTCAACCAGCAAAATAATGAGACTAGAAAAAAATTGAGGCCATCTCACAATAGGGTGATGAGACATCTATATGCAAGCAAAAATAAAAGACAGAAATAGGAAAGCAAATAATAAGCAGAGAAATGGAATATGACAATAACAAAAAGAGAGCGAGGCTCCCATTTATCAAAAAAAATAAAAAATAAAAAGGTATATTGTTATTCTCGAGGCAGCCTGAATATTTCTATTCATCCCTATTTGGTATCAGTTCTAAACAATATCGTAAACTAATTCTTGAACCATTTAAGGGAACTCGAACAGTCAAAGATAACACGAGACACATGGTGTCATTGTTTGTCTGTGGCTAATTAAATGGGATATTCTTCTGGACATTTCCAACCACTAATTGGTCAGGGTAAAATGTGCATGCGGTGGGCAGATTACCTTAACACATCTGCCTTCAGCAGTGTCAGGGAGAAAGGGAGAGTCATTAAACGAAGGTCAGCTAATTTGTTTGCTTATCACAGAACCCAACTGGTTATTCCAAATGACTATAAAGGATTCTAAATCCTCTTAGAGTTTAATGTGAAGGCTCAGAGCTAAACTGGGACAAGAAAATGATTTTTAAAATCTTCGCCAGCCCTAGGAGGCAAGAGGTGGTAAAGATCTCACGGACAAGACAATGAAAGAATATTTATACCTACAGCGTAGAATAGTATGTCTCATTAAATAGAATGTCTTTTATCATTCTGGGAAGTTACTGACCCAGGGCTCGGGAAGTAATGACAGAGAAGTCTACAATTAGGAAGACCAGTAACTGTGAATCACTGCAGATTTGCTCAGATACAAGAATACATCCTTTTTCTTTTTAACTGAATAATCACTTCAATGTTCTTAAGTATTTGCCTGGGGAAAAGAATCTATTCTTTTTCAGAAAGGAAATAAAATTCTAAGCTACAATCTTGTTTTTCATTACTATCTGCTCATTTTAACAACTGTAGACCTACAGACAAAAGAAAGACCTGGTTTTAGTGACAGCGGCTGAGGAAGGAAAAAATGAAAAGAAAGGGGGCAGGAGGAAATAAGAGAACTAACAAGAACTTAAGAGTGCAGGGATCATTGTCCTTTCAGCTCCATGTAGAGGACAAGCCGAGTCCCCACTTCCTCCACCGTTCTGTGGCCCCAGGGCCCTGGAATAAATAAGCAAATAGAGTCTACCCGCAAACATCCCTTTGATTCATAATAAATTGCTTTTTTATGTTAAATCACATAGTAGCATGTTTTGGGTGGATTTTGTCTTCCTGGTAAGAAAACCTCAGACCCCATGTAAAAATTATAATTATTTATCCCTGTTTTTCTATCCTATCCTATTTCCCAATGTCTAGGTCCTATATGGAAGTGATCTTCATATTATTTCTCTCATTTTGTAATAATCTTCCCTTTAACATAATTTGAGACATCACTTTATCTTAGATTCTGAAAAGTCCCTAATAAACATACAAGTGGACCAGCGCTACAGCTAGAATAGATTGCAACATAGATTCTGAACATAGGGATTCTGAAGGCTGTGACTCAGCAAAAAACAAACAAACAAAACAAAACTGTCCTTTGAAGAACTAGTGTGTCATCTGCCATTTATTTAATTAGAATCCTTCCCTGTTATGTTGGGGGTGAGTAAAGTTCCAGCATGGCATTAATGAGAGAAGCAAAGGTTTGGAGCCAAACGAGTCTGGATTCTAGTCCATTTCTGCCATTTTCTATTTATACAGTTTTCAGATAATCACTTAATTTTTACATCCTACATTCTGTAGTTTCTTCAACTACAGAAATTGAGATAATGCTTCACCTTATTCAACCAGTATGTAGCACCTATTGTTCTAAATATAAGAAAAACTGGAAGATACAGTGGCAAACACAAGACAACCCATCCTCTCATGGGGCAGCCATTTTAATGGATGTGACAAAACATAAGCAAATATACAGATACCTAATTGATATCATGCCAGTGTGATAAGCAATGTGAAACAAAAATTAAATAGAAAATGGGAAGAAGGAGGGATGGAGATGAGGGTAGGTTAGGTAGGAAGACCTTTCTGAAGTTCCATGTGAGCAGAAACCAATGAAATGAGAGGAAAGTTGTTAACAGAAAAAACAAAAGCTGTTCAGAGATTGGTCATCACAGGAAATTTATAATAAGAACCTATCAAGGTGTAGACACTCCAAACTACTAAGTGTGATAACTTTAAAATCTGATCTGATTTCTTTCCTATCATTAAAGCCCAAGTTTCTAAAGTATTAATAGATGGGTTATTACCTATAAAAGAGTACCCACGTGCACCTTACCATGGACAGCTCTATGCTATTACTGTTTCCTTGGAAAACAGAAGGAATGAAGTTAGACAGCACGAAGCAATGACACTTTGTGTTGGCATTGGGAAGTGGAAAAGGGAGATGCATGGGGCTTGGGACACGCATGGGTGGAGGAAGAAGGGACCATGCTGGTCTCCCAGAAGCCCTGCAAACAGTCAGGGTCTCACCGCCCCCCCCAAGCAACGTGAATGGTTAAGGTGGTATAGGGGTAGGGGGAAAAGGAAATATGGTTCTCCACACCTAAGCCACCTACAAACCAGTTTGCTTAGCACCCATATAGCTGCTGTAATTGTCTATGTATTTTAAGGAACATTCAGTTACTATCTTAAAATATTTTCTTCCCAAGAGTGTGTTTCACTACTAATAATTTGTTTTGTGGGGGGCAAGGGCTCATGGGAAGAAGAGTTTCTACTTGAATGTTTAAGATATATATGTGTATATATATAACTTTTTTATTGTGTGAGAGGTCAACTTACAATAAATTCGGTCATTTCAATGCAGATTACTTTATAATAAAACTAATTTGGCAGCCATGAATCTGCATCCTCAGAAATTTAAATAGTCATTATAAATTCAAATGGATTTCTTATAGACAAGATTCCACCAATTGAAAGAAATTGAAGATTTTCATAGGGCAAATGAGCCTACTTAATTGACTGGTTTAGAGTGTCAGGCAGACGGAGGCATTAACTTGTATATGATGAATAGAGCTAATAAGGAATTTCGTACAGTTTTCCTTCCCTCGGAACTGTCTCGTTCTAAGAGGATAAACAAAACAAAATGATTCTGAGAAAAACATTCAATGAAATCTCAGAATTAAATTTTCTTCCTTAAAACAGTGGTTTGAAAAATCTAGAGACAGTGGCAATGCTCTACTCGGGGCTAAGAGCACAGTCTGAGAAGGATGTATAGGAACAGTAGTAAGAGGCCATGTACAGAGAAGTATTTTGCATAATAACATCTGACCATCTTCATCTTCCAATATCTGCCTCTGTCCCAGATGCCAGGGATAGGGACATTAATCGTCAAGAGAACTTGATGAGGAAGATTTTATTATCTTTATTTTATAGATAGGGAAATGAAAATTTATCACATAGTTCACCAAGTTGAAATTCACCAGTAAAAGGCAAGTTTGTAAATGTAATATTTTGTACAGTTTTTTTTTCCCTTTTTAATTCTCTTTTGTTATAGAATGGAGTGCAACAGGAGGAAAACAAAACCTGACCTCTAGTTATGGTTTCACAACTTAGTAACCAATCCCTCCAAGCCTGTTTTCTCACCACAAAAATATTTAGTTTAGGTCAAAGATTACCAAAATCATGAAATAAGAGGATAAAGGCAAAAGTGGCCTGAAAATTAAAGAGAACAAATGCATGAGGAATTAGAAATTTCCCAAGGTTACTGGTTACGAAGTTACTGGCAGAAATTCCAGGGGGAAGCTACCACCTCTCTTGGGAAATATAGCTAGTGCCTGCACAGGCCCTGGGGCAAATACTCAATTACTCTTAGAATAGTCCGATGATGCTTTTTTGCCATCTTTCCATTAGTTATCTCCTCCTACTTCAAAATATCCTAAATGGCTGGTGTTTCAACTTACTATCTTGGTAACTTTCTAAGTTATATATATATATATTCATTATACAGTCTCTCTCTCTCACACACATACACACACACATATACAGGCGCATGCACACATACACATTAGATTCACTGAAAAAGTTTCAGTGACCAGAGTTGCACCTGAATGTTTATAAAGAGGACCAACATTTTAGATAAGCCATGGTGACCTTAAAATAAATTATTCTTTGCAAAAATATGATGAGACTCCCAATGGTGCTATTCTCTCTGATTGTGAGTACAATTGTAGCAACTGATTAGGACCATCTGAGTACTTGTCTGACAGCTGCAATACTGCTACCATGAATCTTTTCTTAACAAACTGAGTGATTGGAAAATTCTCAGGTAGCTGGCTAACCTCCAGGCCTGAACGTCCATGTGAATCCTAGTAACAGCAGGGAAGCTTTTATTTCAAAGTCTAAAAGGGCAAAAAAGTTTCACCAATAGATTTTTTTTGTGTGCCAGGAAAACAGAGCAGTGTCTCACCCAGTAAATGGAAAGCCGCCTGAAAGCAGGAATCGTATCTACCTTGTACCATCCTACTTGCCCAGCAAAAAACAGGACGGTTAGTACACAGAAATGCTCTGGAAAAATCCCTGAATGAATGAACAGACCTGTAATAAAAGGAAAGGTTCTACTCTGTGCAGAGACCCTTAAAATTTATAAAATAAGTCTAAAGAAAAGAAGCCCAAGAGCCCATTGATCCACAAATGGATCAATAAATTGTGGTATATGTACACCATGGAATACTATGCAGCCATTAAGAAAGATGGAGACTTTACCTCCTTCATGTTTACATGGATGGTAAATATTCTTCCATCCTGGAGCTGGAAAATATTCTTCT
>NW_003852401.1:29357435-29541027 GCF_000181295.1 Otolemur garnettii
GGGAGGAGAGGGGAGGGGGAGGGAGGGGAGGGAGGGTGATTGGCAGGATCATGTCTATGGTTCATCCTATAAGGGTACATCTGAATCTCTCTAAATGTAGAATATAAATGTCCTAACACAATAACTAAGAAAAAAACATGAAGGCTATTGTTAACCAGTTGGATGAAATTACCTCAAAATGTATACAGAAACAGAACACTGTACCCGATAATAGTATTAATGTACACTGTTATGACTTAATTAAAAAAAAATATATTTCTTTTTTTAAAAAAGAAGAAAAATATGAAAGAGGAAAAAAGGCATAGGAATTTTATGTTTACAATCTCATGTTTACTCCAGGGTAATTCAGAAATAATACGAGGGAGAAGCAAGATAGCACCTGAGTAACAGCTTCCTTGAAACTGGGCACAGGGAGAGAAGACTCCAGGCATCTCCAGCTGGTGGGATCTGACCAGAAACATCCTTTTGGGTACACGGGGAGTCAGCAAGAGACTTCTGGACCCCATGAAGAGAAGAAAAGCAGTGGAGAACTGGCAAATGTTTGTGTGTGTTCCTTCAATCTAATCCCGCCAGCAGCTGTAAGTACAGCAGCAGTGAGATTGCAAGCTGGAAAGGCCTTATCTGTGAGCTTTTTGGGTTTTTTTTTTTTTTTTTTTTTTGGACTTGGCACTTGGTTGAACTATGTGGGAGAACTTGGGCAAGAGTGTGGAGGATGTTAAGCATGGTCCAGGGCCCCAGACTGAGCTGCTGAGCCAAGAGCTAATAGTGTTTGGCTGTGGGCCATTGTGAAAGAACTGCCCCAGCAAGCTCTACCCTTAGGGTCACAGAGCAAGGATTGGGCGGGAGACCTTGCGTGAGTAATCTAGTGACTGAGTAGTCTAAAGGTGGGGAATGAAACACCTTACAGCCTTGACCCTCAGGGGCATAGAGTGAGACCAGTTTTGGCACACAGGGACTCATTGAAACCTTAGTTCAGAGGCACAATAACTTAAAGAGCAAAAGGAAGTGAAAGGAAAATTAGGGCAAGGAATCAGATAAAGGAAAACACTCATGAGGAAGAATCAGCAGAAAAATCCTGGCAACATGAAAAACCAGTCCAGAGCAACCCCCTCAAGGGACCATGAGGTAGCTACCACAGAGGAGTCCACCTACAAAGAAATGTTAGAAATGACAGATAGGGAATTTAGAATACAGATGATGAAAACAATGAAGGAAACTGCTGATAAAGTGGAAAATGATCAAAAGGAAATCCAAAAACAGAATCAAATAAGAGATGAATGATATGAAGAATATAAAAGGATATAGCAGAGCTGAAGGAACTGAAGCAGTCAATTAGGGAACTTCAAGATGCAATAGAAAGTATCAACAACAGATTAGACCATGCAGAAGAAAGAATCTCAGAGGTAGAAGACAAAGCTCTTGAGAACTCAGATAGGTAAAGAAGCAGAAAAGAGAGAGAAAGCAGGTTCACTGACAGAATTATGGGACTTTATGAAAGGTTCAAATATACAAGTTATAGGTATCGCAGAAGGGGAAGAAGAATGCCCCAGGGGAATGAAATCCATCCTAGAGAATATTATAAATGAAAATTTCCCAAATATCACCAAAGATTCTGACATACTCCTTTCAGGATATAGGACCCCAGGTCATCTCAACTCTAACAGAGCTTCCCCAAGATACATTGTGATGAACCTGTCCAAAGTCAAGACAAAAGAAAAGATTCTTCAAGCTGCCAGGAGTAAGTGCCAGTTGACCTACAAGGGCAAATCCATCAGGGTGACTGCAGACTTCTCTAATGACACTGTTCAAGCCAGAAGACAATGGTCATCTACATTTAACCTTCTTAAACAAAACAATTTCCAGCCCAAAATTCTATATCCTGCTACACTAAGCTTTAAAATTGACAGAGAAATCAAATAATTTACTGATATACAAACATTGAGGAAATTCACCACAACAAGACCAGCTCTCCGGGAAATACTTCAACCCATTCTACACACTGACCATCACAATGGATCAACAGCAAAGTCAGAACTCAGAAATTAAAAGACAGAACCTTCTTCCACAATGATACAAAAGATAAAACTAAGCAGTGGACTCTCATAAAATAAAATGAATAGAACATTACCATACTTATCAATTATCTCAATAAATGTTAATGGCTTGAATTCCCCACTGAAGAGGCATAGATTGGCTGACTAGATTAAAAAACACAAGCCATCCATTTGCTGTCTGCAGGAAATACACCTAGCTTCAAAAGACAAATTAAAACTCCGAGTTAAGGGTTGGAAGACAATTTTTCAGGCAAACAGAATTCAGAAGAAAAGAGGGGTTGTAATCTTATTTTCAGATACATGTGGATTTAAAGCAACTAAGGATGGTCACCTTATATTGGTCAAGGGAAAAATACAACAAGAAGACATTTCAATTCTAAATATTTATGCACCCAATTTAAATGCTCCCAGATTCTTGAAACAGACTGTACTCAGTCTGAGCAATATGATATTCTATAACACCACAATAACAGGGGACTTTAACACTCTTCTTATAGAGCTGGACAGATCCTCTAAACAGAAATTAAACAAAAATATAAGAGACTTAAATGAGACCCTAGAACAACTGTGCTTCACAGACGCATATAGAACACTCTATCCCAAAAATAAAGAATATACATTCTTCTCATCACCCCGTGAAACATTCTCCAAAATTGATCATGTCCTAGGACACAAAACAAACCTCAACAGAATCAAAAAAATAGAAATTTTACCTTGTTTCTTCTCAGACCACAGGCACTAAAGGTGTAACTCAACTCCAACAAAAACGTTCAACCCCACACAAGAGCATGGAAATTAAACAACCTTCTGTTGAGTGACAGTTAGGTGCCAGAAGAAATGAAAGAGGAAATCATTAACTGCCTTGAGCATAACAACAATGAAGACACAATCTACCAAAACCTGTGGGATACTGCAAAAGCAGTTCTGAGAGGAAAATTGATCGCTTTAGATGCCTACATTCAAAAAACAGAAAGAGAGCACATCAACAAACTCAGAAGCCATCTTATGGAATTTGAAAAAGAAGAACAATCTAAGCCTAAATCCAGCAGAAGAAAAGAAATATCCAAAATTAAATCAGAGATCAATGAAATTGAAAACAAAAGAATCATTCAGAAAATTAATGAAACGAGGAGTTGGTTTTTTGAAAAAATAAATAAATAGATAAACCTTTGGCCAGGTTAATGAGAAATAGAAAAGTAAAATCTCTAGTAACTTCAATCAGAAGTGATAAAGGGGAAATAACAACTGATGCCACAGAGAAACAAGAGATCATCTCTGAATACTACCAGAAACTCTATGCCCAGAAATTTGACAATGTGAAGGAAATGGATCAATATCCAGAATCAGAAATAATACAGGAATTGATTTATTATTATCTCTATACCATGACTGGTTCCGATAAAGTTTAAAGATACAAATTAGAGGATTTCTTACAACTCCCAATATGTCGTAAGTTCTTTCATGTGTTCTGGAGTTTCTTGCTTGGTACCATTCATAAAAATCATATACTGACTGTACCAACTACACTGGTAGTATATTTACATTGCATACAGCAGATACGTCTGCACCTTTAGTAAGCGTATACTTAAGAGGTGCCACAAAAGAATTACATACACATGTGGCCCTATGTACTCTAAACTACATTCTTAATTCACCAACTTACACTTTTTATTTGTTTCTTCTCCTTTTTCTTTTTTCTTGAAAGGAAAAAAATTATTAATAGTTTAATAGTTAAGTTTGTTGGTTGATTTGTTAGCTTGCTAGTTACTTGACTATCTTGATAATACCTGCTTACAACAGCCACTTAATATGATCTAAGAGTAACCAGAGAATGAGAATCTGTGTAACAGATTTCTAATCATTCCTCACCTAAAGTTTTTGTTTTAAATTTCATATTTAGAGACTTAAAGATTGTTCACCAACAACCACAGTCCTTTAAAAAAAGTGAAGTCAGATGGTTAGGGCAGAGTTCTTTCTTACTCTTTAGTTCCTAGGATCGTAAAATGAGAGAAAATTTAAACCTAAAAGAGGCTTAAAATCACAAGTTCAACATGCTCACTATCTGAAGCTATTTCATCATGAGGAAAGCAACTCACCGTAACAGAGTTAAGTCACGGTTGATGGTCACGTCCAAGAAGTGCTTTGGAAAGAGAAGCACAGAACCACCTGCTACTTCATACTTGCTAAATCCAGGCCCAAGTGTTTTATTTCTCTGAAGCCTTCCATTCTTCCAGTGAATTTCTAAGTTCTTCAGAAACTTCCCTTCCTGCTTTCTTCTCAAAAATGCCACTCAGTCTACTGCATAGCTTATAAATTGGATTAATAAATCCCTTCGGTAATTTGTATCCCAAGGGTTTACAACTAATAATTTCAAGCTGAGAGAAGAGGAAAAAGGCATATTTATCAGAAATTCTAAAGATGTGTTTAGTTTGGTATTATACTGCAAATAAATAGTAATCGCTTTTTTAAAAAATAAAGAATTGCATTTACTCAAATGGTAACCTGAAAAGCAAATCTCATAGAGGCCAAGTGTGGTGGCTCACAATATAACCCTAGCACTCTGGAAGGCCAAGGTGGGAGAATCCCTTGAGCCCAAGAGTTTGAGACCAGCCTGAACAAAAGTAAGACCCTTGCCTCCACTAAAAAGGAAAAAATTAGCCAAGTGTTGTGGCAAGCTCCGGTAGTTGCAGCTACTCAGGAGGCTGAGACAAGAGGATTGCTTGAGCCTAAGAGACTGAGGTCGCTGTTACCTGTGATGCGACAACACTCCACCTATAGTGACAGAGTGAGACTCTGTCTCAAAACAATAAATAAAAATATCTTATATAAATAACATATTATCTCATACACCTAGAGTATTGCTTTGAGACTATTCATAGGAAATAATAAAATATACTACATGATATGAGTCCCAATGTTTATTTTTAAATTCTGTTACGAGGATCCTCTGATTTTTCTCAAGGAGGTTAATCTTCATTATAGGCATTATGTATGTTAGAATATATACTATGATACCAGATTTGAGTCAAAATTTTAGGATTGCCTTTAATTATTCTACCAAGAGAGAGTTTTTTTTACTCTATAAATGCTAACATAGCATACTAATTCTAACATCTCTTAAAAATTGTTAAGCTGTCCTTTGACATATGGAAATATGGGATTGTAACTCACCAATTACTGTTACTATTGCTCTTAGAGTATTCAATACAATGTTCATTATTTTCATCTTTTGACCCAAAATTTTCACTTAATTAGTAAAATTTAAATAGCAATTTTAAGACTATAAAAATGTGATGCAGACATGGAGGGAGCATGTGCGGTTGCAAAAATGACACCCACAGACTTGCAAGACACAGAGTTGCCACAAACTCAGTTTATAAAAATTACAGTATTTCTGAAGCACAATAAAGTGAAGTACAATAAAATGAGGTATGTCTGCACATGTAAAGAAGTACACAAATTATAAGAGCAGAAATTGATGAATAGTCACAAGGTAAACACACTTTTGTAACCATAACCCCAATTAAGAAATTGACCATCCCCAAGAATTCAGAAACCCCTTCTGACCTCCCTTCCAGTCACTACCACCTAGATACAGCTTTATTAGAGCCTATCTCTTCTTTGTTCAATTTCTCTAAGTTTTTGTTTTATAAAAACGTGTTCATTTTGTTTATATTTTCAAGGATATTGGCATAAAATTTTTTATAAACTCTTATTATTCTTTATATGTGTAGGGTACTATTCCTTTTTAGGTCCTAGTATTAGAATTAGCATTTCCCCTCATTTTTCCCCATGATCAACATTACTAGGAATTAATGTGATTCATTCTCTCAGATAAATGAATATCATTGTTAATTTCTCCCATTACATATTTCTATTTCATACATGTACGTTGCTTTTATTTTCATTATCTTTTTCCTTCTACAAAATGGTTCTCAACCTGTGGGTCGCGACCCCTTTTTAACAATGAAAATACATTGCAGCATTAGGAAGATTGAGAACCACTAGTCTACAATTTGGGGTTTTAATTCGTGGTTCTTTTTCTGAATTCTTAAGAATTCCACAACAAAACAATCTTTATGACCAATAACAGAACAACTAGGCAAACAGTTAATACATAAACGAGACAATTCATAAGAAATAATGGACTCCAGTGAATCCACTTAATTTCACCAAATAAGAATATTAAGTGAAAAATGAAATGTATGAGAAATAGAAAAACCCTCCCCATAAACACCACATAGGTCAAAGAAGAAATCACAATGGAAATTAGAAAATAGGCAAATTGAATGACACTAAAAATAGAACATACATGTCTGCATACAGGTGGGGCATAGAAAAGGCCATGCTTAGAAGCAAGAGAGTCTTAAATACATAGTATATTACAAAAGAATAACTAAAAAGCAATAATCTAACTATCCACCTTAAGAATTTCTATAAAACAAAAACTTACAGAAATTGAACAAAAAAGAGATAGAATCTGATAAAGGTGTATCTAGGTGGTAGTGACTGGAAGGGAGGCGAGAAGGGGTTTCTGAATTCCTGGAGATGGTCAATATCTTAATTGGGGTTATGGTTATAAACGCGTGTTTATCTCATGACTATTTATCCATTTTTGATCTTATAATTTGTGTACTTCTTTGCATGTGCAGACATACCTCATTTTATTGCCCTTCACTTTATTGTGCTTCATAAATACTGTAATTTTTATAAACTGAAGTTTGTGGCAACCCTGTGTCTTGCAAGTCTGTGGGTGCCATTTTTCCTACAGCACATGCTCCCTTCAAGTCTGTATCACATAAATTTTTGTAATTCAGACAATATTTCAAAAATTTTTTATAAGTGATCACAGTAATCTGTGATCAGTGATCTTTAATGTTACTATTGTAATTATTTTGGTGCACCATATACCACATCCATATAAGGTGGCAAACTTAAAATGTCATGTGTATTCTAACTGCTGCACCTACTCGCTGTTTGCTTATTTCTCTCCCTTCCCCTATTTCCCTCTGCTTGGGCCTTCCTGTTCCCTGAGACACAACAATATTGAAATCAAGACAATTAATAGCTTTACAAGGCCCTCTATATATACAAGTGAAAGAAAGAGTTGCACACCTTTCATCTTAAGTCAAAAGCTAGAAATGATTAACCTGTGTTAGGAAGACATGTTGAAAGCTGAGAAAAGTTGAAAGCTAGGTCTCTTGCAGAAAATAGTTTTCCACATTATGAATGCAAAGGAAAAGTTATTATAAGAAGTTAAAAGTGCCACTGCCATGAACGCATGAAGGATAAGAAAGCAAAACGGCCTTATCACTGATATGGAGGAAGTCTGACTGGTCTGAATAGAAGGTCAAACTAGCCATGACATTCTCTTAAATCAAAACCTAATCCACATCAAGGCCCTAACTCTCTTCAATTCTACAAAGGCTGAGAGAGGTGAGAAAGATGCAGAAGAAAAGTTTGAAGCTAGCAGACATAACATAAAAATGTAAGTTGAAGCAGCAAATCCTGATGGAGGAGCTGCAGCAAGTTATTCAGAAGATCCAGCTAAGATCATTGAGGAAGGTGGTTGCATTGAACATGCAGATTTCAATGTAGATGAAACAGCTTTCTATTAAAAGAATATGCCACCTAGGACTTTCATAGCTAGAGAAAAAAGAACTTCCAGGCCTTGAAGGACAAGCCAACTTTCGTTGAGGGCTGATGCACCCAATGACAAGTTGTTGAAGCCAATGTCATTTTGAGAATCCTAAGGCCCTTTAAAATTTTGCTAAATCTACTATACCTGTCTCTATACATAGAACAACAAAGCCACGAGCCACATCTGTTCACAGCATGGTTTACTGAATATTTTAAGCATACTTATGAGACCTACCACTCAGGAAAAAAGATTCCTTTTGATTACTGGTCCTTAACAATGTACCTGGTCAGTCAAGAGCTCTAATGGAGATTCATGTCGTTTTCATGCCTGCTAACATAGCATCCATTCTGTAGCCCATGGGTCAAGGAGTAATTTCAATTTTCAAGTCTTGTTATTTAAGAAATAGATTTTTGTAAGGCTATAATTGTCCTAAGTGGTGATTCTTTTGATGGGTCTGGTGAAGTCAATTAAAAAATTTCTGGAAATCTTCACCACTCTAGATGCCATTAAGAACATTCATGATTCATGGGAAGAGGGCCAACTTTGAACATTAGCATGAGTATGGAAGAAGTTGATCCCACCCTTCATGGATGTCTTCAAGGGGTGCAAGACTTTAGAGTGGAGGAAATAGCATCAGATATGGTAGAAACAGGAAGAGAACTAAAATGAGAAGTAGAACCTGACAATGTGACTGAATTGCTACAACCTCAAGATAAAATTTGCATAGATGAGGGGTTGGCTTCTTACAGGTAAGCAACTCCTAGTGAAGATGCTGTCAATATAGTTAGAATGACAACAAAGGACTTACAATATTACATTAACTTAGTAGATAAAGTAGTGGGAAAGTTTAAGAGGTTTGACTCCAAATTTGAAAAAAGTTCTACTATGATTAAAATGCTATCAAATATCTTCCCATGCTACAGAGAAATTTTTGCACTAGGAAGAACCAATTAACATTATTGTCTTAATTTTTAAATTGCCACAGCCACCACAAACTTCAGCAAACACCACTCCGATCAGTTAGCAGGTATCAACACCCAGGCAAGAATTTCCTAAAGCAAAAGGATTGCTAAAAGACTCAGATGATCGTGAGCATTTTCTAACAATAAAGTATTTTTAAATTAAGGGATGTACATTAGTTTTTAAAACATAATCCTACTGATTATAGACTACAGTATGGTGTAAACATAGCCTTTATATGCACTGAAAAATCAAAAATTCACTTGGCTCACTTTTCTTCAGTGGTCTGGAACTGAACCTGCAACATCACCAAGGCACATCTATATATTATACCTCAATAAAACATTTCTGTTACAAAATTAAATTGCATATCTACATACTTCCTGACAAGACCACAATCTCTTTCCCCAAGAAAATAGATCATTATTTCTAACATTGGGGTGGTGCCAGGAGTAGGTTGATATTGTAAATTTTGCTGAAATAACCTGGTAGGAATCTGGAAGAAAGATAATTTTTTTTTTGAGACAAGAGTCTCATTCTGTTGCCCATGGGTATAGTATCATGGCATCATAACTCACAGCAATCTCAAACTCTTAGACTAGAGCAATCCCCTTGCCTCAGCCTCCTGAGAGGATGGGACAATAGGTATGTGCCACGACACCCAGCTATTTTTTATATTTTTAGTACAGACAGAGTTTCTCTCTTGCTCAGTCTGGTCTTGAACTCCAGAGTTCAAGCAATCCACCGGCGTTGGCCTCCTTGAATGCTACGATTACAAATGTGAACCACCTCAGCTGGCCAAAAACCAGATTTTTAAACTTCATCATTTAAATTTCATCATAAAGATATGACACATCTTTAAAGTTTTAAGGCCACCTCTTAAAACTTTGAAAAACCAATTTTCCCCTTGCAAGTGATTTACATGAATCCCTTAATAAGAGATTAAATATCATTGTTTCATAATTATCAGTAAATGGATGTATAACTCAATTTTCCAAGAGTTCTATATTTATAACATGTTTAAAATAATGTCTTAACTTCCTTTATTTCCTAGGATCTAACAGAAATATAAGGGAAGGCTTGGAGCTAGATGGCCAAATAGAAACCTCCATGGTCATCCCTTGGCTCCAGCACCACAGTGAACAACTATCCACACAAGCAAGCACCTTTAGGAGAACCAAAATTCAGGTGAGCAATCATACTACCTGGTTTTAACACTGTATCAAGGAAAGAGGCACTGAAGAGGGCAGAAGAGAATCTTGTCTTGCCTACACCACCCCTTCCTTGCCACCCTTCCCTTGTCCTCTTGCCAGAGATGGAGAGAGACTTTGTGTGTCCAGAAGAGAGTGAAGTGACTATAGGGCTATGCACTGAAACTTCGGGCCACCCTAGCACAGGGGAACACAACACAGGGTAGAATTCTGTCATTGTCCCTGGGAGCATTTAGACCATCCTGGCCAGAGGGAAATCCTCTGCCCTGAAACCTGAGTTCAGGCCAGTTCTACTACCAGCTGAAAAAAATAGCCTAAGGCCTGAACTAAATTTGTAAGGCAGTTGGGCCACCAAGGCTGCAGTTCTTGGGCTATTCCTCCAGCTATGCTGGCCCTAGGCCAGTAGATTTGTGGTGCATGTGACCTAGGAAAACACTAGCAGTTATGGCCAAGCCAATGCCTGTGTCACACTTATCCCAACCTCAGGCAGTACAGCTCAGAAAGCTCTTCTACTTAGGGAAAGAGAAGGGAAGAGTTCAGAGGACTTTGTTTTGCATTTGGGGTACCACATAAGCCACAGTAAAATAGCAGATTCCGGAAGCCCCTGAGGCCAGGCCTTAGTTCCTACATAGCAATTCTGGACTTATCCTGGACCAGAAGAAAACAGAAGGGAAGGCCCCAACTGGCAGGATTCACCATATGCTTGCTAAGGAGCCTCTGGGCTTTGAAAAAACATCAGAGATAGCAGTCAGCAATCACCACTGGCTTTGGCTGGGCTGACTTCAGGTGTGACCTGCTGCTGGTGGCCATGAGGGAATGCCCACATCATTCTTCCCTCAACCCCAGAAGCCCAGCACAGACAGTGAGGGGAATGAGCAACTTTGCCTCAGTACATCAAAATGTATGGGAACAGCAAAAGTAATAATAAGAGGAAAGCTTATGGCAATAATTGCCTATATCAGAAAAGTAGAAAAATGTCAAATAAACAACCTAATAATCATATCAAAGTACTAGAAAAACAAAAAATGTCAAATAAACAACCTAACAATCATATCAAAGTACTAGAAAAACAAGAGCAAACCCAAATTAGAACAAAAGAAATAATAAAGGTCAGAGCAGAAATGAATGAAATTGAAACAAAAAATACAAAAATCAGTGAAATGAAAGTTGGTTTTTGACAATGTAAATAAAATTAACACATCTTTAACCAGATAAACTAATGAGAGAAGACCCAAACAAAATCAGAGATGAAAAGGGGGACATTTCAACTGATACTAAAGAAATTTTAAAGGATCATTAGATACTACTATGAGCAACTATATGTCAATAAATTGGAAAACAGATTAAATGGATAAATTTCTAGTCATGTAAAATCTACCAAGATTGAATTAGGAAGAAATTCAAAACCTAAATAGATGAATAAATAAATATTAAGAGATAAGATGAGCAGTAATAAAAGGTCTCCCATCGAAGAAAAGTTCAAGACTCCATGGCGTCACTGCTGAATTCTACCAACCATTCAAAGAAGAGTTAGTACTAATTCTACTTAAACTATTCCAAAAAACTGAGAAGGAGGGACTACTCCCAAATTCATTGTATAAGATTTGTATCATCCTGATACCAAAACCACACAAAGGCCACAACAACAGAAAGGAAATCTATAGACCAATATCTCTGATAAACAAGATGCAAAAATACTCAATAAAATACAAGCAAACTGAATTCAACAACACATTCAAAAGATTATTCATCATGATCAAGTGGAATTCATGATGGGGATTCAACAGGCACAAACAAATCAGTGTGATACCTCTGAAGGACAAAAAAACCATATGATCATTTCCATTAATACTGAAAAAGAACTTGATAAAATTCAACTTCCCTGCATGATAAAAACTCTCAAATTACTGAGAGGGAACTTGCCTAAACATGAAAAAAGCCATATAGAACAGATCCACAGTTGGTATCATACTGAAAGTGAAAACCTTTCCTCTATGATCTGAAACAAAATGAAGATGCCCCTTTTACCACTGTTATTCAATATGGTAGTGGAAGTTCTAACTGGAGTAATAAAATAAGAAAAAGAAATAAAGGGCATCTAAATGGGAAAGGAAGAAGTCAAATTATCTTGCTGGCAGACAATATGATCTTATTTCTACTAAAGAAGCCACAAAAAAATCTATTAAAACTGTTCAAACAAATTCAGTAAAGTTGGACGCAAAATCAACATGCAAAAGTCAGTAGTATTTCTATATGCCAACAGAAAAAAAACTAAAGAAAAAAAACCAAGAAAGTAATCCCATTTATAATACCTACCAATAAAATACTTAATATAAACTTAACCAAAGTGAAGGATCTCTATAATGAAACTATAAAATTTTGATTAAAGAGGACCCAAAAAGCAGAGAGATATTCCATGTTCATGCATTGAAAAACTCAATATTGTTAAAATGTCTATACTACCCAAAGACAGATCTAATGCAATCTCCATCAAAATACCAATGACACTCTTCATAGAAATGGAAAAAACAACCCTAAAATGTATATGAAACCACCAAAGACTCACAATAGCCAAAGCCATCCTAAGCAAAAAGAAAAAGAAAAACTGGAAGAATCACATTACCTGACTTCAAATTATGCCACAGAGCAGTAGTAACAAAACAACATGGTATTGGCATAAAAACAGACACATAGACTAGAGAATCCAGAAATAAATCCATACATCTATAGTGAACTTATACTCAACAACGTATAAACAAAAACATACAGTGAGGAAAGGACAGTCTCTTCAATAAACCATGCTGGAAAAATTGGATATTCATATGCAGAAGAATAAAACTAAACCCTTCTCTCTCACCATTTAAAACCAAAACATATTAAAAACTTAAACCTAAGACCTGAAGCCATGATACCTCTAAAAGAAAACACTTCAGGACATTGGTCTGGGCAAGAACTTCTTAAGTAATACCCCCAAAGCACAGGCAACCAAAGCAAAATCAGAAAAGCAGGATCATGTCAAGCTAGAAAGCTTCTGCACAGCAAAGGAAATAATTGCAGTGAAGAGACAACCCACAGAATGATAGAAAACGTTTGTAAACTACCCATCTGATAGGAGATTCATACTAGAATATATAAGGAGCTCCAGCAACTCAATAGGACAAAAAAATCAAATAACCCAATTAAAAAATGGCAAAGGATCTGAATAAATACTTCTCAAAAGAAGAAATATGAAGGCTGACAGATACATGAAAAATGCTCATCATTAATGATCAGAGAAATGCAGATCAAAACTACCAAGAGATATAATCTCACCCCAGTTAAAATGGCTTTTATTAAGAAGACAGGCAAGAATGAATGCTAGTGAGGACGTGGAGCAAACGGAGCACTCCGACACTGCTGGGGGGAATGTCAATCAGTGCATCCACTATGGAAAATAGTATGGAGGTTCCTCCAAAAACTAAAAAGAGAACTACTGATACGATCCAGCAATCCCACTGCTGGGAATATATCCAAAGGAGGGGAAATCAGCGTATCAAAAAGATACGTGTACTCCCATGTTTACTGCAGCAGAATTCATAATAGCCAAGATTTGGAATAAACCTAAGTGTCCATCAGTGGATAAATGGAGAAAGGAATTGTGGTACACATACACAATGGAATATTATAGAGTCACAAAAGAAGGATGAAATCTTGCCATTTGTAACAACATGGATAGAACTGGAGAACACTGTTACATGAAATAAGCCAAGCACAGAAAGACAAAGCTCACGTGTTCTCAAACGTGAGAGCCAAATATTAAAAACAATTTATCTCATGGAGATAGAGAACATAATGACACTTACCAGAGCTGGAAGGGGTGGTGGTGGGAGAGGATAAAGTGGAGATAAAAATATAGTTACTTAGAATGAACAACAAAGTGATGTGAATCAACAGCAAGTTAGGGTATACTTTAAAATAACTAAAAGAGTAAAATTGGAATGTCCCTAACACAAAGATATGATAGATCCCTGAGACGATAGATACCTCAATTATCCTGATTTGATTAATTCATTGTATGTCCATATCAAAACATCACATGTACCCTATAAAGATACACAAGAATTCTGTGCCCATAAAAATTAAATTTTTAAAAAATATATTTATGAATAACTTTTTATTTTTTAATTTTAATTTTCTTTTTTTGAGACAAAGTCACTCACTATGCCACCCTGGGTAGAGTGCCATGGCATCATAGCTCACAGTAACCTCACTCTTTGACTTAAGTGATTCTCTTGTCTCAGCCTCCCAAGTAGCTGGGACTACACACACCCACCTGACCGGGGTTGGGTTTGAACCCACCAGCCTTGGTGTATGTGGCTAGCTCCATAACCACTGTACTACGGGCGCTGAGCCTGAGTAATTTTTTAGATGTTTTATCTCCTTCAGGTTTGGGTTTTAAATAAAGAAATACATATGAAATGAATACAACAGTTCCTGGTCCCTGGTAAAAAGTTCAATAGCATCTAGTTATTTTGTCATCTTCGTCAGTTTGATCATTATAATCTTAATTCCTTTTTTCAAGTCAAATGTATACTTCTGGGTTCCATTCATCAATAATAGGTAATATGAATTACATTCAACTTGAATGTAATTTAATTACAGAGAAAACTTAAAAATTGGAAATTCAATGTTTCTATTCACAAAGGCACAGCAAACATGGACTGAGATTAAAATATGTTTAGATTTCTGCGCAACATTTAAGTTTAATTTGACTATGGTTTTATTGTTATGCTAATCATGACATTTGATTTTCAGCTTTATTACTGAACTTCAAATTCTCTTGAAAAATGGAATTTGAAAGGCTAAAAACTTTTCATTAAGATACTAATAATAGATACCAATTATTACATAGTTACTATGTGCCATGAAAGTGTTAACTGTTTTAGTTTACAAATTAGAAATGGCTCACAAATTAAAGAATGTATACAAAAGTCAAATTGGTAAATGGTAAAACTGAACAAACCCCTTTCTGGAGGTGCCAAATCATTTGTTCTCTCCATCATGCAACACTGCCTCATATGGATAAAATAATTATACATAATGACCATTCATTAAACAATTTCCATTAACCAAAGATACTTTGATAACAGATCATCATAATAAGTCTAGAATATATAGGCTTAAAAGCTCTCTAAGAAAGTATTCTTTAACCTCACAGGTGGTATATTAATTGCCATCCTTTGAATCATCTTATAAGAAGGAATAAATCAGATGGAGGGTCTTGCCTAAGTTTCTTTAAATCAAATCCCAAGTTTAAGCTCAATATGAAATAGCATTATTGGTCCCCTTAAATTGCTTGTATTCAATAGCCAAAAATTTGATATGGCCCCTGACTAGAACCAACTTACTGTGAGAATTCTACAATAGATCACCCTGCCCACTGCTTCTTATTCTCTCTTCAAGAGTTTCTGCCTTTGATATATAATTCTCTTCTAAATTTGGTTAGTCTCTATCTTTTTATGTAAAGTTTTTGTTGAGGTGTAACATACATATAAAGAAGCATATATATACATATATATGCAGAAAACTATGCACATAATAAGTGTATAACTCAAAGTTATTTTTACTAAGTGAACACACTAATCGCCATGTGAATAGCTGCTAGATCAAAAATAGGACGTCACCAGCTTCCCATAGATTCTTCTTGCGTGTTTGTGAACTAATGTGCATACGAAGACTCATAATATGCACTATTTTGTGTCTGGATTCTTCTGCTCAATATTATGTTTATGGGAAGCATCTATGTTATTCATGCATATGTAGTTCATTTTTCTCATAATTTCATAGTTTCAAACATAGTTTCATTTGCTATATAGTATTCAATTGCATAAATATACTATAATTTATTTATCCATTTAAGTATTAATGGACATTTAGATTATCAAATGACTCTATGCAAAAAGTAAAAAAACAGACTACAGTGTGGGAGAAGATATTTGTAATATCTTTGTAAAAATACCTGATTTTCAGAATATGTGAAATAACTCATAGATCAAGAATAAAAAAACCAAACCACCCTATAGAAAAATGAAAAGATTTAAACAAGGTACTTCAAAAGAGAAGATTTACTAATAGTCACTAAGCAAATCAAAATATAATTTCATTTTGTCATCAAAGAGATATATATTAAATCACAATAAGGTATCACTATATACACAATCACATGCTAAATTGAAAAGAACTGAAAATACCAATTGTTGGCAAGAATGTGGAGGGACTAGAACTTACTGCTGATACGCTCACTTTGTAAACTGGTACAACCACTTGAGAAAGCTCTTTTGCAAAGTGTTTGTTGCAGCTTCAACTATAACATTTGTTACCTGATAATGCTACAGTTGGAGCCATTCCAAGACACTGAAATCCTTTGCTATGATTTTCCTGATTCTGACAAAATGGAAATGCTGTTCAGTCAACAATCACTTACAGAATATCTAGTAAGTCACAGGCACCATACCAGGTTCTGAGGATGCAAAGAACTTCAACTTCATTCTTCCCTGACTTTTCAATGAGGTGCTTCCTCGTGCTACCCCATGGAGATGTTTCTATGTTATCATTATTCAAACTACCAAAACGTTAAAATGATTTTTAACAATGCCCTTTTGCACTAAAGGATTCAAATTTAAGTAAAACTTTTTAGTAAATTATGTTTGCTATTTAAAATTTAAATTTGTTTGGATAAAACCAAGTAAGTCCAGCCTTTATATTAGATATGTTATGTATAATAATTACATAGTGTGTACAACTATCTCTGAAACACAGATATAATTTTTATTTGTATCTTCCTTCTTAGAAGTCTAGTGAGAGTACAATCAGAATTGCCATGTACTATGAATTTGCAAATGTAAATTTGCAAATGTAAATTTGCAAATGTAAATTTGTAAAAAGCACAAATTTTTAAGAAGCAAAAATCAGTATTGTCCCCATTGTGCATCACAGAAATTTATAATTACACTATAGCAGCCTATTTCTGTTTTCTTATTATATAATACTTAATCTTATTTCAATTTAAATAAAACACTTAAAGTGGCACATTTATAATATTAGGAAAATACAAATGTTTAATGTATCTTTATGATGCATACCAAAATGAATGTGCCTTACACAAGTAGGTCTTAGGCAGATACAAAATATAGAAGAGCATTGCTTGGAATGATACTTTAAATCCTATCAAATTTTCTGGAATAAAATAGTGGTTTCTAGGTTCATGAAAGTGACATTAATTTTCACTGCTTCACAATCCTTCAACAGAGCCAATTGACTAATTGGCATTTTATCTACATTCAATTCTCTCCCCAAAATCACTTGCAATGGGAACATCTGTTTTACATTACGCTTTCAGACATTGTATTTAACCTCTGTTGGGTGTCCAGGAGTAATTGTACAGTAAGGAAAGTTACATCCATTATCACACCTGCCCACAATCGCCAACTAGCAAACATAATCGCAGTCAAAGGATGTCAGCCAGAAGAGAAAGAAAAGCTGCTGGCCAGAGTGTTCTTTTCTGCCATTCTCTATAAACTTATCATTCCTTCTGGAAATTGTCCTAAGTTATTTTCCTACAAGAAATAATTACTATAATTGCTGAGTCCTGTTCAGACATAAATGTATGAAATGGCATAGTTTGATAACGCATGTGATGAACTAGGTTGAACAGAGTATAATTTTTCACTAATTAACATTGCTAAGGACAAATAACTAAGTATTCTCTTCTAATTAGACTTTACAAAATAAAACTCTAGGTCTCATTTATGCAAAGGGATCAGTCTTTGAGGTTTATTGTCCACTCACTGTGGGCAGCAGTACCCAGAGCTTGGCTAGAAAGATCATGGCAAGTATTATAAAAACGGTGCATAGAATTGTTGCTCAAAAGAACTTTAAATATTTAGTGAAAAACTCTGATCATAAAATATAAATGTAAATATATTTCAATTGGCTTGAATTAGTGCCTCTATTTATGTTAAACAATACACAATATACTTGTGTATCTGTAAGAATTATGAAACTATTACTTTAATTAACATTTTTTAAAAGATTCATTGATACAAAAGGCTTGTTTAAATCTTTATTCCTCTGTTTCCTTACATCCAGAAAGCTACCCATAATGAGGTAATATCAACTTCCTCCCAACTATACATAACATAGTAATAACACTACTGTTTTCTGGAAATTTAATAGATTTATAAAATAATATAAATGTGGACTTTTTTGTTCTGTAATCTCAGTATATTTCTTTCACACACCACTCACTCTCAGTATATGAAAATGTCCACTCTTTTTTAATTTTTGTTTTATTTTTTATTTTATTGTTCCATTGAGGATACAAGAAATCAGGTTTCACTGATTGCATTTGTTAGGGAAAGTCCCTCTTACGAAAATGTCCACTTTTTTCATTCTCATGCATTAATAGCCCAATCAATATCTAATTATAATTCAATTCAGCACTTATTGGAAAGTTATTTGGTGCCCCAATTCTAATTTTACCAATTTGTGATGTAACTTACGAATATTTACTTTGATTCTATCTTAATTCAAATCATGTAGATAAAGGACTTAAAGAGTTAATCATTTGATAGCTTTTTGTGGAGCAATTCCATTAGGGAAAGCTAGCAACTCTGTCTTCTTTAAATGCTACAGTACTCTTCTATTTTAATATATGCCTTATCATATTTTACAAAAATGGTTAGTTGTTTCCCCATTCATCTCTCTCAACCTCATTTTTAGGAATTCCCATCAACTAATTATAAATGGGCCATATTAATCATAAATTTTTATAACATTTCTTTACTAAAAACTAAAGATGTTTTTAAAATAGTAACTGTCTTACCTCGCCAATGTAATTATTAATGTGTCTTATTAAACCTGATGACCAAAGGAGAACTATAATACAAAATAAACATAATTTATTGGATTTTAAAAATACCAAAGGTCCCATAGATTCTCAACATTTGTTGATTGTTGCTATATGTCAGACATTGTGATGCAGTTTGGGGGATTTCTGTCAGGTAAATAAATAATACCTAATTTCTGGCACCACTGTCAGAACAGTGATTCTTCCTTCTGATTATAGATTTGAATCACTTGAGAAGGTTTTTTAAAATATCTAAAATAGCCTCACACACTTAGTTGATTTAGAGTGGGCCCTGAATGATGCAACAGCTTCTAGGGCAATGTTTTTCAACCTTTTTATCCCATGGCACACTTGAAACTATAGTTCAACTTCCACAGCACTCATAAATTATTTGATCAAAATAAAAGGAGTAAAAGAAAGAATGAATTCACTGTGAATGTCTTCCAAAGATCACTAATGACCTCTCAAAACTATCACGGCCCACCTACGACCCTCTCACGGCACACTTCAGATCCCCTCATGGCACCTCAGTTCAAAGTCACTGTTCTAGGGTGATTCTCATGAATACTCTCAGCTGGGAATCACTGGTTGGCAGCATTTTCTTTCTTTCCCAGAGTTCAATTTTTTTTTAATTCAAATAAATACTTGATCAGCCTGTATTTATTGAAAATCATAATCTTATGTATACTTTTATGAATCAGACATGGCCTGACATCAAAGCCTTGATGATCTACTAGAGAAAGAGCTCACACGGTCAAACTTCCTGTACTGATGTTTAAAAACACGTCAGGAGAAGCCGTAGGGTTAGCGCATCATTCACTCCACAGCATATTCAAATAGCTCTCCTGTGTACGCAAGGTTCTCTTTCTTAAACACTGCATGTTGTCCTGTGTTTGGTCCCTGATCCCTGGTTGTGTTTTCATCTAATGTTAAGATTGGGGGATGGTGAGGTAGCACGGCAGAGCCTATCAATGACTTTCTAACGGTGCATATATGGAATTTCAAGAAATACAAGTCTGATTAAAATTGTTAGAGTCCCTTCTAATATTGGAGATGTTAGACACTAATTTTTCCTCAAAATAAAGTGGTCTTCCTGACTATATGCATGAGGAAATCCTTCCATCTAGGAAAAGATATGCTGATAAAATGTGACTGATGTTCTTTCAAATTGGTACAGCAAAATAGAAGCCATTCCAGTCGCAAAAGAAAATCTATCCAAGGCACAAAATGAAGAGGAAACAGTGACATGAAATGACCTATAAATACTTTAAATCTTATCCTATGTTATGAGAAATTATGCATGCTTATGATTTTGTAATATTACCAGTTAGAGCAGTGGTTCTGAACCTTCCTAATGCTGGACCCTTAATACAGTTCCTTATGTAGTGCTGACCCCCAACCATGAAATTATTTTCATTGCTACTTCATAACTGTAATTTTGCTACTGTTATGAATTGCAACGTAAATATCTGATATGCAGGATGTATTTAGGTGATCCCTGAGAAAGGGTCATTCGACCCCCAAAGGGCTCCTGACCCACAGGTTGAGAACTGCTGAATTAGAGGATGAGAAAGCCCAACTCTCAGCACCACAATTGAGAGTGAAAAAATTTACATTTAATTTCACTTTTGTCAGTCATTTCATTGACTAAGGAGGGTAACAGGTCATCTGACTTTGGAGAATCAGTAACCAACTGAGATCCACAGGGTCAGTCATGAATCCTGACATGAAGATGTATAATCCACATCTTTTAGGAGAGACAGGTCTTCCCAGGGAAAGAAACTTCATCAGCAGAGAGCAAATCGAACAATATTGACTAATAAGCAGATGTTGGCCATATTATCTTACCTAGAAAATGAAAGTGACTTTACTAATAAAGTTCCTTTTTCCTGAGTTACGTCTCTTCAGTTTCTCAATCTTTAACTACATTATAACACTTGGGCCTGCTGGGGAGAAGGCAGTCCCCTCACTTCTGGCCCAGAGGATTCCTGAAGCACTCAGCACCTCGACTCAGAGTTGCTTAAAGCATTTTTTGGAAGATTGGCCACAGGTAGGAGGGAGTAGAGTATGCAAAAATGAAGAGCCGGAACTACTCCCTTCCCCACTGGAAGGGTATTATAAACACAAGCTGAGACAATCAAGAGTGGCAGTCTTAGATTGAAAGATGGCTCAGCCGTGACTGTATTTAACAAACATAAGACATGGTGACTGCCCTTAAGCTTCATCCGTATGACATGATACCAAGGACCTCAGCTGGCATAGAGTATAACATTATGTGGTAGACCTAGGACATGCAGACAATAATAAATGCTAGAAGATAGAGAAGATTTTTTAAGAAGCAGCAAATAGAATTTAAATCTTAAAGGACTAGTAACATTCATATTTGAAGAACAGAGAAGAGGATTTATCCCAGGCAAAGGGAAATATAATCAGCATCAGAGGTAGGCGAGAGCACGTGGGTATATCTCTGGGGGCCAGAGAGTACAGTGGCAAGTAAGGTGCCGTAAGTATGATCAAGTCAGAACACAGCCGTTCCAGTGACTGGATAAGGCCACATGTGTCATTTCATACTTTCAAGCACTGATTAAGCAGATCTCTGGATGATTGCCAAGTTTAAACCTGAAAAAATATCTGTGCCTGAATTTTAAAAGTCAGATGACACTAAAGTATTCTCATTACTAGGTACCACAGATTGAATATTGATAGTTGGCAGCACACAAGTTGCTCACAACAGCACAGTGATGTAGCCACCATGAACCACACTTATGGATATGAAAACAGGTTCAGGGAAGTCGAATCCACTCAATAAATTAGCGAATTAAGATCTGAATGTGAGTATGTCTCAGAGCTCCTACGCTTCCCTATACTACACTCTAATATTGGGGGTGGCTTTAGTTTTAGACAAGAGAATTTTTTTATTTTATATTATTTTTTATCACATTTTTGCTGTTTGGGATTCATTGAGAGTACGAAGAATTGGGTTACACTGATTGCATTTGTTAGATAAAGTCCCTCTTAGAATTGTGTCCCGGCCCCAAGAGATGTGCCATACACCGTGAACCTCCAGCCTCCCGTCCCCTTCCCCTCCCACCTGCTCATTCCTCTACCCTCTCCTTGGACAAGGGAACTTTAAATATTCTCTCCTTGTCCTTCTTATTTGCCCCACTGCCTAGAGAAGTGCTTGGGTTTGGTAAATGTGGAGTGAGTGATTCTGTAGTTTTTGAATATCTCCGCACTGCTCAGAATTTCCCTCCAAGTGCTGACAGCCTGGGGAGAGAGGGAAGAAAGTAACAACTACAGAAAACTGTGGTATATGCAAGGTTGCGTGAACGAAGGGATGGGTAAGTCAGAGTATCGTGTAACATAATTCAGTAAAGTATTTGAAATGGTAGCAGTGAATAAGAATGTGGCTTCAGGATCACACTGTGTTTTGAATCCCACTTCTGGCATTACTGGCCATACGGCCTTATACAGCTGATTTCGTTTCTCAAGACTTCAGCATATGCATCCCTAAAAGGAAGATTTTAAACTTCGGAAATGGTTACTTTTCCATTGCTCCATGCAAAACCTAAGTGGTTAAACAATAATAAAAGGATGGGATCTACCCCATCCCCAGGATTCACTGCCTGCCAGCTGCATGGGAAAGACTTTTCCATTCATTATGTCATCCTGAGTTCACAATTTACAAAGAAGAAAATGGAGACGCTAAAACATTAAAATCAAAAATCACACCATGAGAAAACTAGCAAAGCCGAGATGGGAATTCCAGTCTTCTTACTCCGAGTACAGTAGTGTTTACAAGTGAACCACCAAAGAAAAAAACAAATTAAGTCCCCAAACATAAGGCTACATACAGAACTAACAGGAAAATTATGCCTCACATAGACCCAGCAAGAGTATCAGATGAAACTGCAAACGAGTGGTATTTTTATTCTTCTTGTTTGGAAGAACTTTTCTATCTGTAATAGCATTCTTTCGCATGTTACCCCATATCGCCCTTAATATCCTTTAGTCTCTGGACTGTAAAACTTTCTTTCTCAAATAAATGATTCGCTCTCAAAGGCCAAAACGATGGTTCATACTCCCTCCTTCACCTTTACTCAGAAGTAAGCACAGGCATTATCACTCCCAGAAAAGGTTCAAACATCTCTGGTCATTTATATAAGACCTAATATACTGGTAATCCTTTTCAGGGCTGTGACACTAATATACAGAAAAGAAGTCTAAACTATTAACATTTATCCTACTTGTATAAGCTTAAAACGATTTTGCACGTTGCAGGTAGACGCTGGATGAATGAATATCAATGAAGAGCAAATAGAACTCATTATTTTAAAAAGATGTTCATGAATACCTCCATATTAATAACATTCATTTTTCTTTCTTATTTAAATAGACCATAAAAGGAATTATTTCTTTAACAGTTTACACCAACATTTACATCACTATGAATCTAAACTAATACACATATACGTATAGGTACACATACATGCGTGTGATGTTTTTAAACCACACTAACTTTCTTTCTTGACATCTTGAGATGCACCATTTCTGGTGGTGATGAATACCTTGTGTTTGCCCTTCTAGATCCATTTTCCACCCTTCTTTTCCCATGCCCTTGTAAAAGGATCCTTAGGGACGACATCTATTCGCATCTTTGCCCCCTGGTTCCTTTTGAGTTCAGCCAATGGGAGGCATCCATAGTAAACAGAAATGGTAAGGACAAGATTAGGGCATCTCTCCCCTCAGCTCCTGCTGGTTTAGGCTTCTCCAGCTTAGCCGTCTGGGTCCCTCTACGGGTGGTAGCCCCTGGTAAGTGGCCGTCCTCCGCAGCTATGCCTTCAGGTTCTGGGATTGCCTCTTTCCTGCCGCTATTCCCGGATAGCCTAGGAGTTCTAACAGCTCTCAGCTGATTTCTTGCCCTTCCTAAACCCTTGCTTACCGTTTTGTAAATTTTTCATTTCCTCACTAACACAGTCTTACCAACAGGTCTCAATAAATAATTACACAACCATCTGCCCATAAAACTATAACAAAATGTGTTCACAAAGTATTTTAAACCCTGGGCACAAGGCCAGTATTTATTTCTATGATCAGGTGACCCTTCGCATAGCGTATGCGTCCTCAGTTACACAAAACGCTAAAGGCACAGTCCATTTCCCTAGTGCTTATAATAAATTAGACTTTTTCAAAACCCACCAACAAGAAAAATTAACCAAAAGCTATTACAAATCGAACCATAGGACGAACTCGAGCAGTAATTAGCTTGGAGTATTCTTTCATTCCATGACTGCTGTAGTAAATCCTGTGTTTTGATACATTAGGAGCAAAACATTAATGCCTTGTGCATTCTGGCACCTGATTTATGTTCAGAACACATTAGGAAGTTTAAATAATTCTGGAGTTATTTCCACATTTGGAGGTATTGCTCCCAGAAATGAATGCTGAAATTTAAAAGTAAATATATTTGGAAAACATGCAAAATAATTTCAGAAATGGTATCAAAGGAGTTATTGGTGAGTCAACCATCCCTTTCGTAATGCAAGTATTTTAAAATGTTACTTTCTCAAAAATATCGGAACAAACGAAATCCCTTCCTTTTACTATGTCTTTAAAAAAAAGTAAAGAACAGAAAAGATAATGATTTGGCAAGGATTTTTCTTCTAAAATAATCCAATAGGCTTTTAAACTAAAATCTCATGAGCATACATTTCCCCATTCACACTGCTGTCGTCATGGAGACCAATTCCTGGCACATTTGTTGGTGTATCCTACACATCTTTCTGGCCTGAAAAAATTCCGTTGTTGCCATGGAAACTGCCAGTCACTAGTTTTTCTATCCCTTAAGCTTTCATGGATACCGCTGAAAATTCAGCTATGATTTTGCTACCCTTTAGCAAACTTAAATCTTTCAGGCAATGCCAGAAAGAAAAACAACACAAAATCTCGGTACCTTATTCCTAAATGTAACAATATATTTCAGTTATCAAATTCTGTGCAGAGAACACAATATGAAGAATGTTTATTTTAATAGAATCCTAGGTGAGCTTTACAATTATTTAAGCACTCTCCAAAGTGTAAATTAAAAGATTACTTCTAATTTAATTTTAAAAAGTCAAGTCACCCAGGCATCACTTCTGCAGTTAATAAAAATTTTTCACACAGAAGAGGAAAAATCCTTAACGTCATAGACTTCCAAAGCTATCTCTTCTAGTAAAATGTGACCAAGAAGTTACAAAACGTGGAATCTCCTGAGGCAAACTCAGTGGAGACATAGTTCCGTTACATTCCCCTTTGAGAATGAAAATAACCTGGACAAAGAAAAGTTCTAAAAGCTTTGAGTAGCACAGAGGGAACCATAAATTCAAATTAGAGAAGTTGATTGAAATCGCCGAGAAGGTTCCAGGATAAGGAGTGGTAGAATAATAGTTACACATCTGCCTCTTCAATATTCTCAAAATTATTACAACCAAACTATGACACCCGTTCAAATTAAAGGACCACAATAAAGAATCAGTTACTACGAGTACATTCACAGATTACCTGTTATTTTTTAATTGATTCAGAATACTTAAGCAAAAATCAACAAGAAATAGTGATTGACTGGTTGTGGAAGTTGCAATGGAAAGAATAGAATTAAGAATGTTTCCAAGATTCCTGGGGGTTTTTTGGAGAAAAAGGGATAAAATTTTGATAGGCTAGTCTCTAAGGCAGAGAATACGGGAAAGGGACACAACCTGGGGGGCTGAGGTAGCAGAATTAATGAGAATCAGCCTAGAAATATTGGCTTTGTACTCTCTCTAATACTGAGGCACAGATACATCTGGTAGTCATTTAGATATTGGGGTGCGTACATAGAATTATCATTGATTTTCATGTTATTAGTGATACTCTCTAGAAAATTAATACTCAGATATTTTTCATTATATACTATTAGATCAATAGTATAGCCATAGATAAGGGCTTCAGATACTACCTTCTAGCTTCTAGCTTAAGCCATAGATAAGGGCTTCTAGCTTAAGCCATAGATAAGGGCTCCAGATACTACCTTACTGTAATAATTTTAACAAATATTCAAAAGCCTGGGATGTATTGCAAAATCTGAAGAAAGACTAGTATTTCACAAAATTCAGTTTGATTCTTAGCGTACCATGTGGTTGGCTCACAGACGTATACACAAATACAAATATTTATCCTTTTCATAGTGAGAACTTGGGATCCTTCACTGACATGGAGAGTGTATGTCAAGTAGCAATCAGGGAATATTGGGAAACTTACATGCTACTTTTCCCAAAGATGGCATTTACTCTGCTGATGATCCTTACACTCCTTAACTAACATATCAGAAGAAGTTGGGTCAATTAAAAAAAAACAGATTAAGTATAAATAGATCAATGATATATGAGTTTATAAGGAGACAAAATAGACTCAATTTTTAAAAATTTAGATAGCATAGAAGGGTAATGGTTTCCTAATAATGGCTAGAAACTAAGTCAGTTAAGAAGCTTCCTCAACAGCTCAGAAACTACTGAACTAGAGACCACAGAACACCAAAGAGCTACCTCCCAATCAATCATCAAACCTGATGATTTCTAATTCTAAATTTTCACGGCCAAAGTCAGACAACTGAACCTGATCTTTAATTTGACAGCAGCAATTATCTGTGGGATATCACAGGGCTGGACCTAGTGTGGGCAGATCCACAGATGGTCTCGAGGATCCTGCATATCACATCCGAATTTGTACTAAGAGCCACGCAATTTTGCATCTATAAATTGAGTCTGTGAAGAGGTTTTGTGAAATACAAGAAAACAGAGAAGACTTGAATCTTCATGAAAATGAATGTTAATGCCATTTCTCAACTTGCGTTTCTAGGGTCTACACCCTACTTTTCATATGGTTGAGAAAGGGAGGGGGGGAGAAAAAGCTAGTCCTTTTTTGAGACATAACTGTTTGTTCTTCATTGCTTTAACTATTACTTATTTCTTGTTAAAACATTTATAATATTAAATATTCTAAGAAGCGAAACAAGTCAGATAAGACATTAACAATGCTTAAGTTATAATAAGCACTTACAAAAGATTACCTTCATCATTATCTACTTTTCCTATACAATTTCTTTTTTATAGTAACATCCAAAGCCAAAACACCATCTCCAGAGATAACTGATGTTAGCATTAAAACAGATTTTCATCGATTATGTGCATGGACAGAGGCACACACAAGTTCATACATAAATAATTTCTCTCTCTTTGGATAAAAATAAAATCATGCTTCTACTATAACATTCTTTTCCACTCAATCGTATATTGTGAATATATTTCAAAATCAAAATATATATTCATCTACATTCTCCAATAACTTTTGTGTTGCCAAATGATATTCTTTGGACAGATCTGGTTCTAAGAAGTTGAAGAGTTCTTTTCCTGTCTTCAAAGAAACCACAGTAATCAAAGGCTTGTTAGTCAAGGATTTCTGTGCCACTACGTGGAAGATCTTGGCAGGATGCATTCTACGGAGTTAGACAAGAAAAAGAGGAGCAACCACTTATCTGATGAGCTGGGGAGGGGGAACCTTGCCTGCCAGCCGACCTTTCGTGTTTTTGTGTTTATAGTTTCATGGAGAAACACATAGAGGCACACACGATTTTAGGAAAATTAAAAAAAAAAAAAAAACTCCAAGGAAACATAAACATTTTGGCTATACAGTCACTTCTGTCTGAGAGTGCCAAATAAAGCCTGAGCAATGAAAAGTACTTAAAATAAAAATTGAGAAAGTGAGAAGAAAAACTTGCCACAAATCCCTCCCCGCCAAACTTCTGAGATAGAGCCTTAAAGTACATGCATGGAATTGGCTGTATTATCTCAGCTTCCTAATAGGAGATGCACAAAGCCAATGACAGTATGTAAAATCCCGCCAGAAAAACACAAGCCATGAGTGCTAAAGCAAAAATCAATCCATACTTTTCCAGGTCCACGTATTTGGGCCTTGGGAATAGTTGACACAGTACATTAGGGCCTACCAACATGTTTTGCCAGCATCTCAATTCTGTAACAGCTCTACCTATGCATACTAGCCAAGGGACACTTTAGTTTCAGAGCAAACTCATTTAGAACTCAAGAAAAAGAAAAATGAATTTTCTTCAATTTTCCCATATGTGCCTTCAGTGACCCAGGAGATGTTACCCTAACAATCTGAGAAAATGCACATTTGCAGTCCAGAGATCAATAGTCTGTTTTTCAGAGAAAACAAAATGAGATATCTGGGAACTTAAACTAATGTGAACAAGTTTGGCTACTTGAAAAGTATTAAATCCTGCTATAAAACTTACAGTAAAGCAACAGTTTCTTAGAGCAAAGAAGGGGGAAAAATGTGATTAAAATAAGAGAGGGTCTCACCCCCACATGATATTCAAATAACCCATCTAGAAAATTTAGTAAAATATTTTAGATGAAACATTGATGAAATACATACATACATATATAATACCTTCAGACATACATTCACCTACATTCTCCATATGTGACACACAAGAAATAGATAGATAGAAATTTATAGATGGATAAGACAGACAGATACCTATCCATGGATAGATATCTACATGAACATATCCAAAGATAAATCTCACTGGCATATACATGCAAGAAGAAAACAAGAGGCAAAACTACTAAGTGTCTATTTATTAAAAGGAAGAAAGAAAAGGATGGGGGCAGGCAGAGGAATTAATATGCTAATATGCTATGTCAAGTTCATTCTTCACATAAACAAGGGAAACAATAATTACTCAGTATAACAGCTAAAGCTTTGACTTTCCCCATCTGAGTCAACAACTGAATTTGGCTCCAGTACCCTAAATAACACTAGTATTTCTAGTTCTCCAAATTTCAGCATCAATCACTTTCAAATTTTTATATTCTGCATTTTAAATGGAGAGCCCATGTCCCTGGACTGACTAATAGGATCCTCCTATCTACCAGCTTCATTAATGCAAATCAGTAGTTCCTCTTTAGATACAGTTGATACCTGGAAAATCACTTTGAGGGGACCACCAAACAGACTCCTACTCTATCCTGATTGTGTGGGCATCCCTCTAGCTCTCTGCTTAAAAATCTACTAGTAAAATCTTCAGGTCAGTCACTGATTTTGCAAATACTAATTAAACACTGTGATACTACAGGCCAGGTACAACACTTGGTCCTGCAGTAACAACTGTGAATGAAACAACATGGCCACCATTGGGGGGGTTAAAATCTAGCAAAGGTGAAGATATTAAAGACTAAACTACATGATTACTTTTTCATTGCAATTGTGATAAATGATGTGAAGGGGAAAGAAGTAAAAGGTACTGAGTGATGGATCCTAGAGAGTGTGGGGAAACTATAAAGCAAGCAAAGATGAAAAGACTTGGAGTCAGCTGGAAGGAAGGAAACAGCAACAGACTGAGGAAGTAAAGGGGCCGAGGCACAGGCTGGAGACAGTTATCCCACAAATCCAGATGAATAAAACATGAATAAAGAAGCAAACATTCTCCATAATCTTGATGACTATGAACTGCCATCATTTGTCACTGACATTCTTCCTACAAGGATCCTTGCCTGAACAAAAAAGGGAAGGAAACCAACATGAGGGTCTAGTCTGTCCCAGGCACCGTCCTTGAACTTTCCATATGTGTTATATTATTTGCTCCTTCCAACAAACCTGAGAAGGGCACTATTACCATCATTTCCATTTTATACAACAAAAAACAGAAGCTAACAAGATGGAGTAACTTGTCTAGAACTAGAATTAAAGTTTAGATCACTGACTGTACAGTAATATTCAAGCAACTACCATTGTCTACCTCTCTTTCTTGGAAAAAAAAATGGTAAAATATATAAAGAGATTCTCCCATTACCTTTCTCAAAAAGCAGTTTTTTGTATTTTAAATATAGATTAACAATGTTTATTAGCCAGGCACTGTGGCAGGCGCTTGTAGTCCCAGCTACTCACTGAGGCAAGAGAATCACCTAAGCCCAAGAACTGGAAGTTGCTGCGTGCTGTGACACCACAGCACTCTACTGAGGGTGACAAAGTAAAACTCTTTCTCTAAAACAAACAAAGAAAACAATGTTATGCCAGAGGTGGGGGTTCAAGCCCAACCCTGGCCAAAAAAAGAAAAGAAAAAAGAAAAGAATATTTATTGTTCAGACATTCAGATTGAAGTGACTTTTTTTTTTCAACAGTCTTGTTCTACTTCCCTGTCTAGAATACAGTGGTGTCATAGCTCACAGCAACCTCAAACTCCTGGGTTCAAACAGTCCTCCTGCCTCAGCCTCCCAAGTGACTAGGATTACAGGAATGTACTACCACTACACACACACACACACACACACACACATACATACACACTTAGGGCTATACGGAGTCTCATTCTTGCTTCAGTTGGGCTTGAACTCCTGAGCTCATCAATCCTCCCACCTTAGCCTCCCAGAGTGCTAGCATTTAAAATGACTTTTTAGAATTTTAATTTATCAATTCAATGATCAAGCTCTATCAAGTGTTAAAAGACTTTTACTCTAATACAAAAGACACCAAATAAACTTTTAATTGTATAATTTTTAAAAATCCATTTCAGGAAGTTTCATACATTTGTAAATTTAAAAATCTAATCTGTAGATGTGGTCCTGTACATGTGCCTTGCCATAACTAAAACTGTGAAACCACCAGCTTTGGTTACTAGGAAGCAAATTAGTAGTATGTGACTGTTTTAATCATTTCATTAGAAACCTAAAAATCTCAATTATACTTATTATACTTGGGAAGATCAGCTCATCAAACTGATGCTTATTAAAACTGAAAAGCAATCAAAAACTTGTGTTTGTGCATAGTCCCCCCCAAAAAAAATCTAATCTGATTATGTCAAACCACTTGAAATCACTGATATTCAATCATTTTCCCCCAACAAAAGTAACAATTTCTCATAATTCAACTTAATATTTTTTGCATTCATGCTGAATGTAAGGCATCTGTGTGAGCAGGGAAGGTTACTAACCCTTTCTAGCTCCTTTAGTTTGCCAAAGAGACACAGTGCAATAAACATTTAAGAAACTATTAAATCACTCAATATAGAGATGTTTGAAAGCATTATATAACGATCAGAGAAGGAAAAGAATTCAAACTTAGAAATCAATTCTAGAGTGGCTTGGACTGTCTTCATTAAAGAAAGTAGCAGGATATGAAGGAGCTGAAAAAGATTTCAATTTTACGTGTCAACCAGGGTATAGATGAGAACTAAAAAGAGAAAAGTCAATTAAAAGAGTATGACAACAGAAATTAGAAGTTTGTGGGGGACTAGGGTGTGTACCCCACATCCAGGCATTCAATTTTAATTAAAAAGCAAACTCTGTACCTAGTAAAAAAAAACATGTTTTTAGAAGTGAATTGGGACATCAGACTGATAGTTCTGAACTTTGGTTAGAATGAAAATAAAAGCACCCACTAGCATAAAAGTATGGTCAAAAGGAAACAAAGCACTGTCAGACAAGAGAGCTTGGCCAATGTGGGTAGGAAAGAGACATATCTAGAAAGATGGCTGTCATGGTCTGGAAGGCCCTGAAGGCAGGTCTACAAAATTTGGACTACACAACTTGAAGCTCCCCAATATGGACTGGCTCGGTATTGGTCTTTGTTCAGATCATTCCCTTCATTTTCAAAGCCCGTTGCCCCATTTCTCCCCAGCCAAACACTAATTATTCTTTGAGATCTGACTTTAAAGTATTATCTTCTAACAAGCCTCTACACTGCTCAGACTGAAGGAATTACCACCACTTTCTTCTCTTGATTCAACAGAACTTTAGGCCTCTCCAGACTTATAGCACCTTCTATACTACACTATCATTAACTGTGTGCATCTCAGTTTTCCCATGATGCTGTTGACTTTCTTGAGAGACTACATCTAAATAACATTTATACGCTATACAGCCTGGAGAGCAGCACTTAAGCTACGTTAGATGAATAATTATTCAATTGAAAGTACTTTCTTCTTTAGGAAATGGAGAAACCATTAAATGTTTTAGAGTACATGTGTAATGTGATCAAAGTAATGTTTTAGAAAGTTATTTGGTGGGAATATAGAACAATATAGAAAGGAAATAAGAAATCTAAGTCAAATTATTGACCTAGAGCAATAAAAATTAAAAAGAAGAAATGAATAAAAAAATGTGGTTTGCTAGGAAGATTGGATACCATGGTTCTAACAGGCCAGTAAGATGAAGATGTCAACGATGACAGAGTCATTGGAGGGGGGTGGAATTAGAAGGTAGAAGAAAGGAAAGATTGATTTGGGCCAAAAGAATGAGAAAAATGGACCGACAATTAAAGCATCTGAGGTTTCTATAGCAATAAAATAGCCAAGAGGATGCATAGATTTGAAGTTTGAGAGAGATCACCTCTGTCAAAGATTTCTACAGATTTTAAATCAAGGTGAAATGCATTATGTAGTGAGAAAACAATATCTATTTCTGTTCTCATGTTCCAGAACTGTGCCTAGCCTAGGTTGAAAGGAAAAAAATAGATGAGATGGTGATGGGGGCAAGAAACTAAAAGGGAATTTCTGTTAAGTGCTATTTAAGGGTGCTTTCAGGGAGAGTTTTGTAAAGTTGAGGATAGAATACCAAACAAAGGGATGAAAACACCTGAAAAAAGTAGAAAATTCCCCCCAAAAATCTGTGGCTACTTCTCAGTTGTGTACCCATCCAGAGAGACTGGTCTCTAAACTCTGGAAATGTAGACTGCACAGTTCTGCCCAAGTTAATAACCTAGAGACTCTTCATGCCCGTTCCAACCCCATACAGGCAATTCCACCAATAAAGAGGTTCTGGTAGATTGGCCTAGAATAAACAAACTCTAAAGATGGCCTCGGGGTACGGAACAGTTGGCACTAATACACCACACAGATCATTAAGTTCCACAGCGACCAAGTGACAGACATCCCAACACTATGATTCAGTCTTCCCCTGATTTTTTCCATATTTGAAAGAACATTTGCACTGTGAAAGTAAGAATCCGTAATTCAGGATGTGTATTCCCTTAATGGATCCATTGTCTTCAAGAGGTTTAGAAATTTGTGTGTGCATATATGCCTTTTTCTGAAAAAAAAAAAATCCATTGATTTTCTTGAGCCTTCAAAGAGATTAAATGCCAGAGATCAGGAACCACTGTTAAAAAATAAGAAAAAAATCAATGATGCTTACTCATCAGGGTTTATTTAACTTAAGAAGTTTCATAAAACTGATAAATACAAAATTTAAAATAGGTATTTGCAACAGTATGTTACTATAGATACATCATAAATGTTTATAGATTTTGATGTTTATTAAAATTTTATAATTTTAAGTGAAAAAGAAAGAAACAAAATTGTATGATTTCAAGTATAGAAAACATATTTTGAAAAAATATACCTTGTTGGTAAGATAATTTTTAGTTTCTTTTCCAAAACTGTATGCTATTCTTCCAAAGTTTTTAAATAACCATGCATTGGTATGGTATCATAATTTGTAAAGATACATGGAGACTACAAGCTTCCAAAATTAAATGTGAAGGACTTCCTTTAGTCAGCCAAAAATGGCCCATTCTCAGATTTTCCTGGAGACTCACCATTCTGAGTAGGTTATATTTTGTTGTTGTCTTTGTTGTCCTCACATATTCCATCCTTTGTGATGAAGTATGATCTACCTATATCAAAGTTTTCCTTCTAATCCACAATAACAAATTTTATGCTTAACAGAAAGAGTCAGATTTAGAAATAATTTCAGGAGAAAAAAATCCAACCTGTCCTTTATAATCCCTCAAGTCTACATCTTCTTCTAAAATAGGTTACTATGGCAGTAAGAAACATTCCCCCTCTTGCTACTTGTCATCATAAACTCTATTCTTGGGAAGACCACAACTGAGACTGTCTATAGGAGGATGGCATGTCCCAGCAGCAGCTCCTAACAAGGGCAGTACAACTTTCACACAAGTGTTTTAGACCTGTTACAGTGTTTTGATTGCCACTGTAACTGGAAGCTATTGCTGTGTTTAGTACTCCGAGGCAGGAGTAGCTAAACATCCTTCAATCACCAGAGCAATCCCTCCTGAGAAGGAGGCCCTGTCCTGGCAAAAGGCCAACAGCACGTCCTGTCTTGAGCATCACTGAGCCTTTACCAGAGCACTCCTCATCCCTTCCTTCCTTCCTGCAGGGCTCAAGTTCACATCGATCTCCCCAGTGAAACTTCCCCCTCAGGACTTCAGTGCATCCTTGTCTGCATTTCCATCTCTGTACTCAAGTAGGTACTTAATGATATGGTTCTTGCCAAGGATTTAACTCTTTCATATATAAATGCTTTGACCTCCTTTACAGAACTGTAGACTCCCAAATCCTCTAGGAAAATTATGAATACTAGCATGTAGGAATGTCTAAGAACTATCTGAATGCATCAGAATAGATTATGTAGGAAAACATCAGATATTACAAAACCTTTAGGCATTCTAGGGAGAAGGGTTTTTTTTTTTATCATCACACGCTGAGTTGCCTATGGAACAGTTCATTTTAATTTAGTGTAATTGATAGTAGCAGTATTACATTCAGGTAATACGGGCAGCAGAGCAAAGGTAAACGTCATTAACTATTTTCCTTTCTGAGTTTTCTGGCTGTTAGTAAAAGCTGACAAAGGTCTTAAAACTCATTTAGTTAATTCTTTATCATCCTGATCAACAGTATTCATCAGGTTCATGAAGTGTGCTGTGTTAGGCAATCTTCATCCAGAGGGGGGTGAAACTTCTTTTTTTAAAAAAGTTTATTTTTTAACATCTTCTTATAAAATAAAAACACAAGTAAATTTTCACCATGCTTAGAAATAGAGAACTTAAGTTAATTTTATGGAGGCTACAGTTGTGAGGGGTGAGATGAAGGTTTAGGGAAAGAGATAGACTTACTGAAATAAATTTTAGAAACTCACCATCTTTAATAAACGGTGCTGGGAAAATTAGATCACTATGTGTGAAAACATTAACTCGGACCCTTATCTCCTCCTGTATACAAAAATAAGACCCGAAATGATAAAACTACTAAAAAAATTAAGGAATATATTTCAAGATCCCAGTCTAGACAAACATTTCATGGCTAAGACCTCAAAAAGCACAGACGACTATAACAAGAATAGATGAATGGGACTATATTAAGCCAAAAACTCAATGCAGAGTAAAGGGAACAATCCACAGAGTGAAGACACAACATGTTGATGGGAGAATATACTTGCAAACTCTTCATCCAATAAGTAACTGATATTCAGAATATATCCAGAAAGGAACTTAAATGACAACCAAAAAAGAAGTAATTCCATTAAAAGTGGACGAAGGCCATGAATAAACATTTCTCAAAAGAAGACATACAAATGGCCAAGTATACAAAAATGGCTTAACATCACCAAGCATCAGGGAAATGCAAATCAAAACAACAGTGAACTATCATCTTACCCCTGTTAGAATCACCATTACTTAAAAAATAATAACAGAAGCTGCCAAGGATGCACAGAAAAGGGAACTGCCATACATTGTTGGGAATGGAAATTGGTACAACCACTATGAAAAACAGTATGGAGATTCCTCAAAAAACTAAAAACAGAATTACCATAAGATCCAGAAATCCCACAACTGGGTATTTATTTTTGAAAGGAAAAGAAATATGCGTATCAAAGGGATACCTGCCTTTACATGTTCACCACAGCACTATTCACAAGAGCAAAGATGAAATCAGCTACGTTTCCACGGATAGATGAATGAATAAAGAAATGTGGTATGTACACACAATTTGGCCATTAAAAAAAGAATGAAATCATGTCCTCTGCAGCAACGCAGACATAAATAAAGATCATTATGTTAGTGAAATAATCTAGGCATGGAAAGATAGATGCTCACTGAGATGGAGAATAGAATGGTGGTTACTAGATGCTGGGAAGGGTGCGTGGGTAGAAAAGGGAATAATGAGAGGTTGATTATTGGGTATAAACATACAGTTAGGCTCGGCGCCTGTGGCTCAAGCTGCTAAGGCACCAGCCACATACACCGAAGGTGGCGGGTTCAAATCCAGCCCGGCCCGCCAAACAACAATGACAGCTGCAACCAAAAAATAGCCAGGCATTGTGGCAGGCACCTGTGGTCCCAGCTACTTGGGAGGTGGAGGCAGGAGAATTGCTTGAGCCCAGGAATTGGAGGTTGCTATGAGCTGTGATGCCACAGCACCTACCCAGGGGGACAGCTTGAGGCTCTGTCTCAAAAACATAAAATAAAATAAAATAAAATAAAAAATAAACATACAGTTAACAGAACAAATAAATCCCAATATCTGATAGCAGAGTAGCATGACTATAATTAGCAACAACGTATTGCATATTTCAAAGTAGCTAGAATAGAGGACCCAAAAGGCTTCCCACATACAGAAATGACAAGTTCAAAGAGAAAGACACCTCAAATACCCTGACCTGATTATTACACATACTATGCATGTGTAACAATATTCATATGTACCTCCTAAATATGTAAAAAATATTTTATCAATTAAAAAAGAAGTTGACAATTTGAAAGCAGGAGGACAATTTCTGTTGGGTGTGAATTTGGGTAAGGAGCAGGGACAAAAATCAAGTGAAAGAAATGTTCAGAGAAACCACCAGGAAAAGCTAAGAGAAAAAAATGAAAGCAGAAAAGCTTAAGAAAAATGGAAGAATACTTTGAAGAAGAACTTAGGAAAATTGGCCTTCATTCCACAACTAAGAAAAAACAGCCACAACGATTATCAAAAGGATTCAAGCAGGCAGGTGACAGAAACAATTTTATAAATTGTTTTCAGCTCTGGCTTGTGATATTTAGAAATTATCACAAGTTATTTAGCAGATATACATTTTCTATATTCAGGCTGGTAAAGTTTGCTCTTAAGAACCATTGTTCAAAAATATTCTTGATGTGTAAAGGATTACGCTTTAGTAATGATTATCAATGTACATTTTTATTTAACAATATTAAGGGGTCCAGAATGTGACACAGTTTGGTTTGATGCAAGTGTAAAGAAATTATAACTTATAGAAACTTCTATTTTAAGTAATAGGTTCATTACTATGGAAAGGAAGATTTTAAAATCAGAAGGGCACAACTTTCAAGATGAGACTTCCTATTATATTCTTGTGTTTGAGAAAGCCCAACACGCAAGTATCTACTGAAGGTAAAGGAGATTCTAAGAATCAAGTCTAGAAAATTAAAGTCCAATCTTTGGCATAAAATTCCTCTTAAAAAAAAGAAAAATTAAGACTTATATAATTGAGGAAAGTGTGCAGAAGCTTTCTTTTATCAATGTTTATATTTATATCTACGCTAATCTGTGAAGCAGGAAAAATAAAGTGTCATATTATAAAGAAAACATGTTTCTAATACCATTCAGCTGCATTAATGTGGTACAATAAGATATTTCTACATTTAAAAAGCCCAGTTATTATTCAGAATAAAACTATGTCCCTCCAACAATAGAATGCAACTCCATTTAGATAAAGGATTGTTTTTGCAGCTACCATTATATTCTTTTATAGCCAAAACAGTATAGTCTTTACCTGGAGGGTACTGGCCAGGGAAAATAGATTTTGTCCATAAGGAATGTATTTCCTAATATTATTGTAATTTTTTGTAAAAGACCTTCAAGTATAATCACACTTCTCAATCTTTGCTTTTCATTTTTACCCCGAAGAATAGAATGCCTTTTGGAAACCAGATAATCTTATGAACCATATCTTAATAACTGTGATTCTTGACACCCTGAGGTCTGTTGAATATTATATAAAGCATCACAGTGACAAAGTATTTACCGAACGAAAACATAAAATAGTGCCAAGTTCACCAGGGAAGAGTTGGAGTCTTTTCTCCCCTTACAAGGCTCTCGTTGTATACCTTGTTTCCAAAGCAGACGAAATGACAAAGAATTGAAACTCTGGCATTAAACCTCTGACCACCTAAATCAGAGGAGATGGAAATGAGATTTCAGATGAGATTATACAATTGGAAATGCAGTGGCCTAACTCCTGTGAGTCTAATATTACAATACATTTATGCAGAACTCTCATCGTTACATCGTAAAGAGACAAGCTGAGAAAAAGAGGGAGAGTCTACATCATATATCCCGGAGTATTGAACACATTCAAACCTCATTGAATCTACATTAGACATTCTTTAAATGGACAGAAATTGCTCTCAAATGCAGATCTGAACCTTGCTGCATCATTAAAATGGAGTCTTTTCCCAGCTGAACTCTCACTCGATTTTGGATTTTCGACCATAACATGCTCTCTCCCAGCAGCTCTATCCAGGTTAGACAGTGTCCATCTGTTTACTCGGTAACCAGGAACTGGGTCCCTAGCCTGTGCCAGAGGCTGGCAGAAGCACTCAAAGCTGACAACCCTGATTTTCTCCCTGATAAGTTGTACGTTGCACCAGTTTAATTAGGCGGCCCTGGGTACGCTCGTGTAGCTTTAGCTTCTCCTTCATCTGACAAGTTCAAGAATCTCTCCTTTGAAAAGCGTTTTTTTCTTTTCTTTTCTGTTTTTTTAGGCCAGGGTAGTGTTGAGAGAAATAACGTTGCCTTATTAGTAGGCCAAGACAGTGTTAAGATAATAGTAAAAAGCCCAGTTTGGGTTCTAGCTACATCTTTGACAGCCCGTTATCATAAGTAACAACCTTTTAAGTTTCTCTCGGTGTATGAATTAGGGTTGCTACATTACCCTATTTCTCCCACAGTGTTGTTATAGTAAATAAATGGGGAGCTACGTGTATTTTGAATCTATAAATCACTATGCAAATTTGAAGTGATAAATATAAGGAAAGTCCTTGTAAACTGTAAATCACAGGTTATAAACTGGCAATTGAGGATCCGTAAATGTTAGATAATATTCAATTTCATAAGAACAGTGCAAACTTTAAATCTTTTTTAATTTGGCTCAGCACTTACAGCTCAGCGGCTAGGGCACCAGCCACATACACAGGAGCTGGCGAGTTCGAATCCAGCCCGGGCATGCCAAACAATGACAACTATAACCAAAACATAGCCGGGCGCTTGTAGTCCCAGCTACTAGGAAGGCTGAGGGAAGAGAATCACTTAAACCCAAGAGTTTGAGGTTGCTGTGAGCTGTGATGCCATAGCACTCTATCCAGAGTGACATAATGAGAATCTGTCTTAAAAAAAAAAAAATTATTAAACTGAGAAAATCTCAAATATTTTATCAAGAGCATGAACAATACTGTAACTTATCTTTAAATATAATATAATAATTTTGGTCATATTCTTTGCTTCAATAATTCTCAGTCAATATTATCATTCAACAAAATAAAATATGAACTGAAAGATATGTGTTCAAAATTCTTCATAGCAACATTATTTATAGGGAGAAACATGACAATTGACAGCAATCTAATGGTACAAAATTTAGAAGACTGTTTAAATAGATAGTACAACCATAAGATGAAATATAAGGGGGCCATTCACAGGTGGTTGTTTCTCTTGCTGCCTGGCACACACCAGAGAAGTTCAAAGCACTAAGAGTAAAGTGGAAAGTAACCATCCAACTCCCTGCCTTGTGGAGTCCAAGTGGAAATAACTACACAGAAGACCGTAGATCTTATGTGATCACAGTGATTAAAGTTACATTACGTGTTACATCTACATTCAAATAAAAGACTACAAGGGAATCTATGAAATGAGAATAATACTTGTCTTTGGGTAAATTGAAAATAAATGTTTATTTTACTCCTTATACTTTCTTTTATTTTCCAGAAGTAGTTATTGTTGGGTTCTTCCTTAACTTAACTTATTCTTTTTCTTGGATGTGATATGAAGAATAAAAAATTTCTAGTCTGGAAGTCAGAAGATCAGGTTCTCTGGCTTTTGGTCAAGTTACTTAACTTTTCTGATCCTCTAATTTCTCAGTTGAAATATAAGGGAGTTGATGTGGATAGTCATTAAAGTCCCATTCAAATTTTAATGAAACACCAAGATAGAATCTTAGTACCTGTTAGTGACTATCATGAAGATCAACTACTATTACAGAATTATGCTTTTAACAAACATAATTCTATCTTGGGGGATTTTCTGATGCTTATATTATGATTTATGGGAGTCTTCTATACTTTCAGGTGCTAATTCTAAGATTTGGCTCTAATAAAGATGAATATTTTTACATTATATACAAAGTTTACTTTGACATTCATTAGGATGCTCTGGAGAGAGAGGTTTTTTGTTACCTTTGTTCTTATTTAATTCTCTAAATGGTAAAACCCTGTTTTCTCCTTAACTGGAATAAAGACAAAAGAAATCTTGGTCGATGTATTTCTTATTGAGATGAAAATTAATAAAAAGTACTATCATTCATTAATATTTTATAATTTTAACTTTTCAAGAGTGATTTTTTAAAAACTATTGCTAATACCTAAAATCAAGAATCTACCGCTACAGTTCATTGCCAAAATATTAACATTGTGCCAAAATAAAACACAGTTTGGGTCTATCTGTAAGCATATGGTAATGTATTTTACCACTTCTTTTTCTGATCATTTTCAGAACTTTTTAATAACTTTATAAAAATGCAATCAAAAAAGACATTTTCATTATTAAAATCAAGCACACATCTATTAAGAATCAATGCTATGTCCAGAAAACTCTACTTTCAAGGAACTTAGAACTCCTTTTAACTGAACCAAGCCATGTGAGAGAGAAGGAAGGTGAGGGAAGTATCACATCAGGATCAAGGGGTATGGAACCTTTATTTTTTTTTTCTACCACACATTGGAAGAATTGTCTTGGGCCACACATTAAAAACACAAACACTAATGATAACAGATGAGGGGGGGAATAAAGGTCTATGCATGATTTTCATGATATCTGATACCACAGACAAACAAAACAGGACTCAAATAATCTGTATGCAGCCCCCAGCGCTATAGGTTGGACACCTCTGGTGGTACCCTGAGGCAAAGTAGAGGATTTGAGGAAGTGGAAGATGTCAGAGGTTGGCCAGGATTCATCCAGAGCAGACTACTGGAAAAGGGGTAAGTAGATGAAGAACGCAGGGTTGGCAGTCAGGCAGTAAATAAACTCATCTGCTGAGAAGAATGTTTTGAATTGGGTGGAAGAGAAAAATCAAGGTGGGTAGACAAGATGGAATCAGATTTCAGAAGTCTACAAGGGGGAGTTGAAGAGTTCATTCTTGAGATAAACAACAAAAATGCATTGCATGTTCTGGAACAAATGATGGTAATCTGAAAGCAGTGTTTTAATAAAATTAGTACATATGGTAGTCAGTTAAGAGGGTAACTAGAGAATGAGAGATATACTCTGAGGCTGAGGTATTAAAGAGTTGAGCTTGAATAGCGATTACTAGACTAGAGAGGCCCAAACACCTGCTTGCCATTTCAAAGGACATCAGCCTCAGATTTCTAAATCTATGCCGAAATAAAGTCTATGCTCAAATCTGACCATGGACAGCTGAATAATTGAGGAATTCTTTCACTATAAATAATTCATCCAGCTGAACAACTTTCAGCCAGAGGCAAAAACTAACCAAAAGTTAGTGATATTCCCTTAATCACTCTAATAAGTTACCAGGGAAAGACAGTTTTAAAAAGGCATCTCATATATTATCAGGGTCTACCTAGTGAAGTGATGGCTGCTCTATGGATCAGAAGTGTTTCTGCCCACTTTCAGCCAGGGAGGTTGAAATGGTGAAAGAAATGAACATTCAAACAAAATGTCATCAATGAGTCATTACAAATTAGTATCAGCATGCAAATCTACACAGCCTGGCTCTTGGGATTTACTTTTGCCAACATTCATTTGAAATCTGAACTATTATAGACAACTGATCATTTTTATGTGTTAAGAAAATTTAATGCTACAAAATGTTACTTCTTTAGTAGTCAACATTAAAAAGCATAGTGGCAAAATAATCTGAAATTGGAGAAGAGGCATCTAAATTTGATCATTTTCTATCATCTGGTTTGCTAGATTTCTCCTCCAGATCAAATCTTTACATTTTGGTAACCCTTACGTTCAACCTCCTGCCTACTCTTAGTGAAGACACACTAAGGTACCTGTCACGGATATATCAAAGGTCTATAGCATTTTTCCTATATATTTCAAAGGCTTTTAGCAGGTATCCCCAAAGCCTGCAATTAATCAACATCCCTTTCCCAAATTAATTTTTCCCACATCACTGAGTTTAACTGAGTTTAACGCACTTAACTGAGTCAGCTCATTTCTAAAAAATAAAAGAACTGGTTATACTGAATTATTTTATTTCACTCGTGTCTGGAAATCATACTCTTTGGTAGGGAAAATTATTATTTCAAAGCAAACATAAAGGAGCTGTATATGCCTATTTTGCATTATCTGTGAGGCAGGGAGCCCATGCCTTTTCTAACTGTAATCCATGCTGATTTGGCCTCAATTTGAACTTCATACTAATCTTATCAGTGTAGGCCAGATTTTTTAAAAGCAATTGAATCACAGAGCCAGTGTGCAGCATTCTGTTAATGAAATTCATCCATTCACTCAAGAAACACTAATGAACCTTTTCTACCCTTGTAAAAGTTATAAGGAGATGAAAAAGACAAGATGCAATCTCTGTTCTCAAAGTTCTCAGTCTTGGAGAGAGAGAGACACAGATAATTTCCTGAGTGTAGAGTGCTCAGTTACAGGCAAGTGAGTGGGTAAAGGCCCCCCTCCAAGGGCACCCAACTCAGACTGGGAGCATCAACAAAACTTTCTAGAAAGGGGGTTTGAAAATTATGCCTGCAGGCCAAACCCAGCCTGACATTTGTTTTGGTAATTAAAGTTTTGTTGGAATTCGGCATAATTATTCTTTTAAGTACTGTCTATGGCTGCTCTCATGTCACAATAGCAGCACTGAGGAATTGTTGCAGATGCCATATGGATCTCAAAGCCCCAAATGGTTACACCTTCACCCTTTGCAGAAAAAGTCAACTTCTGTTCTAAAGAAAGAAGGATTTGGAGGTAGGCTTTGTCCGCTCCAGGTAGGAAAGCATAAGAGAAAAAAGTTAGAATGAAAGAAGCAAATGGTTGTTTCTAGAAACAGTGTGTGGCTCAAGAGTGGTAGCTGGTTTAAAAAAAAAAATGATCATGACCACCACCTTTGAATATTCGCTAGATGCCAGCTACTATTGTGCACACCATCTCCCATTCTCATTTAAGCTTCACCACAATCCTGAGAAGCCCAACTATAGCCTTCATTTAATAGTGACCCAACAGTTGCACAGAGAATTAAAGGGAGGTCATACCGCTAATAAATGACAGTAGAGTGGTCCAAACCCAAGCAGTGCGACTCCTATGCCCTGTGCCATTTGTAAGGCAAATAGGAAGTCATTACCATCAACAAAGTCTTTGGGACAGTGATTTTCAACTAATATGACAGGACACTGGTGTGCTGCCAAAAGTTTTAAAGATCATTAATTAAATTATTTGCAAAAGATGTTCAAAGCACAGTAAGTATATTCTTTTTTTTTTTACTTTTTTTTTGGGGGGGGTCAACATAATTTAAGTGCACCATGGAAGTTTAACTATAGGTTCCAGAGTGCCATGAGATTAAAAAATGTTGAAAATTACTGCTTTAGGAGATGCCATCAAAAGGGCTAGGATGTTTGGAATCCCATACTCTTCCAAGACAAAGAACGTGTGCATCTTACTAAGGAAATTTAAGTCTGCAGTAATCAAATTTAAAGTCATTCATAGCATGTCAACAAGTTGGTGCTTTCTGATGACCAATTAGGAATATTTCTTTTAAAAATCCTGAAAACACAGGGTATATGAAATTTCCCTGATATACAGAGGTAAAGTATTCTACTCAACAGGGCTATAGAACCAGAAATGTCCAGTTTACGTCCTACCAAGGAAACCTTTTACCAGTTCAGCTGTAATACAGGGAATTAGTTACTCAGAATCTGGGCATCCTCACCTATAAAATGACAACCATAAAACATACAACCCAAGGTAATTAAAGATGATAAAGCGCCTAAGTCCTTGGCACCGTCCCGAACACAAAGCAGCAGCTGAATAATACTAGTTATCATTACTGACATTTTAAAGAGAAGCGAATGCCTAACACAAAAGAGAAATAACCAGGTATTCAATAATTACTTGTTACATAATAGATTTTTCATTAGAAAAGACATTTAGCTAATATTGCCCTTAACCAGATGCATTTCCACTTTAACAGGATAACATAACACGGGAATCTTCTCAGGATTTGAAATTATCCCAGATGGTTTCTTTTGCTCATCCTCCATCTCTCCTTTTCCCACAGCTTAATTACTTACCAAAGTCTTACAAATCTATCTTAAGTCCCTCCTCCTTTTCAGCCTTCTGTGCTATGGCAGGCAGCCCCTGGCCGTCTCTTGGCTAGACGAATGCTATCACCTTCTGACAGCTTTTACCGCCTCCCATCTTTTCCACTCCTCCAGCCCATTCTCAAAACCAGCTGGAGGTATTTTAAGATGATGTCACTGACCTGCTTACATCCTCCAGGAGCTCCCCGTTGCATAGAGAACAAAGCCTGAACTTCACGCAATGGAAAAGATCCATCCTTACCTGACCTTCCTCTAACTTTTGCCTCAATTTCTCCTGCATCTTCGCAAACCGGTTTCTTTTGTACCTCTGTGGCTTTGTGCAAGCTATGCTCTCTGCCTGGTCCACCTTTGTCTTGTTCAACACCTAGAAAATCTCACCAGACCAAATCTAAATATCCACTGTGCTTCCTAATGTCCTCTCTACCTTACCCAGGAAGCTCTGATCCCTGACCCCTCCACCTCCTGCAGGACTTTGTCCACATCTACGTGTTCATCTTCCTACATCTTACCGTACTTAACATACATGTTCATTGCACGGACCCAAACTGTGGGTACCTCAGCATCAGGGAGCCTGCCTCATTTGACTTCATATTCTCAACACATTGTATATTTCTCATCTTACACCAATTAAAATATTTGCCCACTGGAAAATGAAGTGATAATTATTATTCGTCTGACTGTCTTTGTAGATTTTACCATCATATAAAAACTATGTTATTCTAAGACTATTAGAATATTATGTTTTCTTAGTGTCCTGTCCTGTATGCAATGGGACATAAAAAGTTAAAAAGAAATAAGATCTTCCTTCTAGAAATTTCGAAAGGGATATAAACGATCATTAGGCCTTGGGTTTAGATTACATAGCACCTCATATTTCCCCCCAACTCTAAAGGTCTTTCAGCACTAATAGATAATTGCTAGGCTTCTTCAACTTAATAAAATCTTATCCTGGAACTTTAACCTTATAGGAATTCTTTTTTCCTTTTATTCAATATTGTACAAACGGCTGTGTATCTTTCCATTTAGGAATGCGGGGAGACAAAAGTAAGCTTAAACCAATTTTACCACTGTAGGTTCAGAGAGTCCTGTTAAACAGTTTTTGTTTGCTTTTTACATGTTGAGATCTAATTATAATTGCTTTATCACAGAATGTCATTTCACGAATTTCATCTCCTCCGGATGGTTCTCTTTCCACAGCGTGTGTAAAATCATCCACTCTATTTGTCTTTATTCCCTTCACCAGGGCTCCTTCAAAGAGCAGTAATTAATATTTGGCAGATGACAACTAATGCTTATGCAAGATAAAAATACATTTTAAAGAATGCCAAAGGCTACGAAAGCATCCATGTCCCTGTTCTTCACTGCTTCACAGCTAAGTGCAGAAACGCTCAGAGTTAATAGAACAAAAACAAGAAAAATAAAGAGAAAGCCTTCCATCCTTGAATATAGTGTTATCTTTTTTGAAGAAAAAGGTGGTAACAGTACCCTTATGAACAGACCCATCCCTCTCTGTTTAGCTTGCTGTTGTGTAACCGAGGATCTGCACAATGCACGGACTATGGGAAGTGCTTAATACGTATTTGTGGAATGAAAGAATCAATAAAAAGATGAATGAAGAGCAATGCAGAAAAGAAACACAGCATCGTCTCTTTCTGTGAGCTGAGGTTTATAGAAAACAGCCTCCGAAGGAAAAGTTAACCAGACTGTTCCTCATCGAATAAGAGGACAGTGATAAGTGTTGGGAGGGAACAACCTCCAGGTAAAGACAAAAGTCTAGACCTTAACTTAGATAAACTTGGCCACTCTCAATATGTAGGTAGCACCTGCCTTCCTAAAAAAGGCAACCATTTATGTCAGTTTAGGGGGGGATAAAACCACACCACACACATGTACACACATAAGAACAGATGAGTTTTTTTATTAAATAGAGAAAATGGAAATTGTATATGGAAAAAGAAGTATGAGTAAAACTTCTCCAGAGATATAGAGTAATCTGAAGTCAACCCAAAGCTGTCTGTTTTGTTCAACCACTGTTGTCACATCCATGTCCTCTGTGATGCTGCCTTGATGACCCTTAACAAGCAGTTTCCATCAGATTAGGAGACATTGCTTTGGGGCTACTGAGTCCTCTTAGGAAATGGAAGTGAAGGTGTTGCTTCAGGAATCAAAGATTAAACTGAAAGACAGAAAATGGTCTGGAGCCAGAACTCTGAGTTTAGGGGTGTAGGAGTAGACCAATGATTACTCTTGAAATGGGAGATCAGAGGGCTAGTTTTGGGGTTTCCACTGACCACACTGAAGGAAAATCTTTTGTCGAGCATGTACATTAAATGTGGGTCTACTTATTAATTTGGATGGGGGATCCGGCTTAAATTCATCAAGCTATTCACTTCTATGTGGATTTCATGTTTTATAACAAGCTCAGAATTTGAAAATCAGTAACTCATATGTATTAAATATTTTGTATGCACAAGACCTAAGTATTTTATATACCTCATCTAATTTAACCTTCAAAATTATAAGATAATTTTAACTAGTAAAGTCTATTTTCTTCTCATTTCTAAAATTGGGATAACAGTGGAAATTAAGTAACTTTCCCAAGATCATAAGTAATGGTACTTGTACACAGGCAGTCAGGTTCCAGAAAGTACACCTCTTAAAAAGTTTCTTAACATTTCATTATATTTGTTTCATTATATTTGTTCAGTGAATGAGTAAGTAGTGATTACTAAGTGCTATGATCTGAATGTGTCCCCCAAAAGTCATATGTTGAAAACTTAATCCCCATTGCCACAATGCTGGAAGGAGTGGAGGTCAAGCGCTCTGCCCTCATGAATAGATAAACGCCCTTATTGAGGGGGCTTATGGGCAAGAGTTCACCTCTCCTTCTACTTTTTCCATGTAAGGACATGCTGTTCCTCCCTCCCCTCCACAAGATTCAGCCTTCAGAGTGCCACCCTGGAAGTGTCCAGGACTATAAGAAGCTCATTTCTTTAAATTACACAGGCTCAGGCATCCATCCTGTCATGTCAGCACAAGACAGACCAGACACAGAACAAGTTTTTTGCTGCACTGGTTCATACCACATCTATGGACATTAACCTAAAACTGGCTTCCCAAGCACAATCCTCTGTAATATTCATAAAGCTAAAAGGAAGCATAATCTTTTAACTGTGTTAAAATAAGATTTAATTTATACCATTGTGGTGCACTTATTGTAGAGCCATTCTTCATAACGTATATGGCAGCTCTAACCTTTCTTTCTTACAAGCTGCGTCCTCTGTGTGGTCCACAAAGCTAAAAGATACTATTAAGATGAAAAAAGATTGTACCATTTGAGGGCAGAAGCCAGCATCTAAGTGAGACTATGGAAATGAAATTTTAATACGATGGATTTTATTTCTGCTATTTCAATGCCTTATTACAAGAATCAGTTCATCATAACAATAATAGGTTGTCGTCATTTGATGTTGTGAAACAGACTTGATATTACCACTCTCTTAACAGCTTATTCATTGATTACTTTTTTACTTCCTTCGACAAAGGAAAAATAGATGTGAGATGTAGTGAACTTGGAAAAAAAATGAAATGCCATTATTCCACTATTGAACAGATACTTTTAAGAGGCCTATTATGTCAGATTGCCTGTATGTGGTGATCACATTTCTGAGTCAAAAATGTAACATGCGATGGATACGCTGGTTAACAACAGGACTGACTGTCAGAGAAATTCTCAGGTGCATAATACACAGCATAAAATACATATATCCTGTGTTAAAATCTTTACCAGCTTACTAAAGAGACAAGATAATAATTCATAAAGCAGAGAAAACCAAAGATTTTTATTATGAACGACAACACTCTTATGCAACATAAATATTCAGTCTTTTTGCCTAAATAAATATATTTCAAATACAAAATGTGTAGGAAACACCATATGTGCTTTGAAGCAACAGAAAAAGAGCAATGCTAACGGAATAGCCAGGCTCATTTTTTAAGTCGGTATAGTAACTTGAAGAATGGCCTGCAAAGAGATGAAGTCCTAGGAACCCTTGCCCCTGTAAACATTATCTTATTTGGGAAAATGGTCTGTACAGATACAATTAATGATCTAGAGATAGGAAAATTATCATGAATTATCTGAGTGGGCCCTAAAGGTAACCACAAGAGTTCTTATAAAAGAGAGGCAGGAAGACATTTGAACCCTCCAGAAGAGAAGGCAAGTGCCAGCATGGGTGGTACCCAGGTGAACACAGCTGCAAAGACCAGGAGGCCGAGATTGCAGTGATATGACTACAAGCTAAAGAATGCTAATAGCCCATCAGAACCTGGAAGACATGAGAAACAGATCCTCCCCTGAGCCTCTGTGGTCCTCATGACAACTTAATTTCAGCCTGTGATACTCACTTCAGACTTCTGACCTCCAGAACAGCGAGAGAATAAATTTCCATTACCTTGAACGATTCAGTTATGGGTTATATTAGTCACAGGGAAATATAATCATGATTAGATTTAAATATAGTGTAATTGTCTAATTATTATTCTTCAAATACATATGTTTTTCTATGTATGTAGATCCAGTAAAAATAACCTAATGAGAATTTTTTTAATACCCTAAATACAAGCATGGTGATACTGAATTATACTTTCAAAGAAAGAAACATATTGAGGTAAGTTTTATAACTATTAATGTTTTAAAAATAGCCAATAGACTGGTATATCTCAACTGCTATGTATGGCCATTATATTCTTACTGTGGAAAATTAATTAATTTCAGTTTTTAAAATGCTTCACTTACTTTCTGTTGCTGTTGCAGTGGGAGAGTTTTCTATACCCAGTCCTCATATGGGGACATTTAAGAGAGGCTTAGTGTGGTAGCCATCTCCAATAGCCTCTCTAGATTTATGGTACAAGAATTTTTATAAGATTTAAATACTAAGAATGAAATAGTATGAAGAAAAAAAATTTAAATGTGAAAGGATTATTTGCAAAAAACTTACTCTGAAATTGCATTATAAGAATGGATGATGGTAGAAAAACACTGAGTTTCTATTACTGCCTGAGGCCTTGGGAAAACACCATTTTTAATAATCCTGTTATAATATTCCAAGTTTTTTTTACATTTCATTACTTGACAGTGAAGCTGAGAATGGCCCTTCTCCATGAATGAGTGTTTAATATCCTTTTATTTCACAATGGAAAAAAGTAGATCTAGTCGTTTTCCTTACAGAATCAAAACATTGTCTAGGATTCGGCATCTGTTAAAAGTTATACATCTATGGAAAAGACGTAATAACAGGGAAGGTGCTTAAGAGAGCAGATGAAAAGTTAAAAATAGTGGGGTTTTTTTCCTATAAATTTTGCAAAACACAGATACAATACTTAGTGGAATATTATGATTATTTTTATATTTGATAAATTAGTTTGGAATGGTTGACAATTTCTCATCACCTAAGATAACTTTGTTATTTTAACATTCATCCCCAAGTTAATAACCTAAGCTGCTTGAAAATATGTGGGCTATTTTACTTGTTTCATAATTAAAATGAAATACTGTTTGTGATAAGTAGAAAATATATTTGGTTTCTTGGATAATTTCTAGAAAATATATCTGGTTTCCCAGATAATTCTCCATCCTACACTGTCACTAAATGAGAAATTAAAAGCACTATATTCTTTACAAACAGAACTATTCAATGCCTTCTGTTGTTTCCATTTTAATTACAATCGCATATAAGATATGGCTTATAGAATGTTTTTTAAAGACACTATCCTGTATCCACCTAAATTTTTGTCAACTTTATTGAAGCATAACTTACCTGAAACAAAATGTGCCCATTTTAAATGTATGTTTCAATAGTTTCAACAAAATTATATACCTGTGAAATCATCAGAATATTTCTATCACAGAGTATTTCTATCACCCCAGACAATCTAACACCCATCCCCAAGCCTTGGGGAATCTCTAATCTGCTATCTGTCACTCTTGATTAAACTGATCCTTACTGGAGTTTCATACAAATAGAGACATACAGCACATGCTCTTTTGTGTCTGGTTTATTTTGCTCATCATATTTTTTTAGATTTAGCCAGGTAGTTGCATGCACCCATAATTCATTTGTTTTCTATTGCTAGGCCCTCCATTGTATAGATACACCACCATTTGTTTATTCATGTATCTATTAAAGAACAATTTCGGCTGTTTCTAGTTTAGGGCTGTTTCAAATAAAGCTGCTATGAACATTCACATCATAGTCTTTGGGGTCACATATTTTCACGGGATCACAGGGCCATATGTTAAGTGTACGATTAATTTTATGAAAAACGGTCAAATTGCTTTTTGATGCATTCTGAAATGTTGGTACCTGTGTGTATTCTCACTAACAACATATAGGAGTTTTAACTGTCCTGCATTCTTGCCAACACCAGCACTGCCCAACTTTGTAATGTTAGCCATTCCATGGACTACCTCATTATGATTTGAACTTGCATTTTCCTGATAAACTAATTTCATGTGCTTATTACCTTTTTATGTGTTTGTTATCTATTTTTTTTTATGAAATTCCTCTTGAAACCTTTTGGAGACCATTGACTGTCCATTATGTTGGAAGATGCATCCCTAGACCCTACCACCTTGTCTGTTCCAGCAGTACGTGAGTAACTGCCAATCTTCCAAACTGTTCTCTCATAATCTTATGAAATCAATGCCCTAATCTAAGTCAGTGGCAAAGACTCATCCAGAAAGAATTATTGGAAATATATCTGAGAAAGGTATAAAACAAGTAAAGTTTCAATAAAATGGAAATATTAAAGAGCAAACCATTTGGGGCTCTTTTATATCTCAGACTTCTAAACTAGAAACATTCTAAGAAAATGACTTTGTAAGAGGAGACAGGATTACTCCCAAAGCCAAATAAATTTCATATCCATCTTCAACACTACTGACTTTATCACAAAAGTTGTTTATTCTCTGAAAATTATTTGCCAATACTTCATGAACCATTCCTCTTTGTCATGTTCTGTCACTAGCAGAACACATAATAAAATCAAGTGGTTAAACTTGGTTCTTTAAGTTGTCAAAAAGACCAGAAACTTTTCTTTGGTGAGGACACTGTAAAAGGGGCCAAGGAACAGGAAGACATAAAGTAATTATAAATTATTTTTTTCAAAGGATGAGTGATTAATTCAGTTTTAATAGTCTATTAAACATAAAATATATATTTAATTATATATTCTTAAAGAACTGATAATTGTTAGCAGGATGGAATACAATGAGCCCTGAAATATCTGGGTCCAGGTGCCAATTTCTACTACACTGCCAAGGTTACACAATACAACAGGAATGTCTTTGCCCTGATTTGGGGGTGGCAAGCAACAGAAATAGATTCTGGCAAACTCAAACCACAGGGAATGTATTGAGAGGATACCAAGGACTCAGACTCTCCAGAAGGTCCAAGAACCTGGGATGACAGGAACCTAGGCAACTCTAGATTCAGGAAGAATATTCAGCAGTTCTTAACATATCATAAACAGTCTCTTCTGGACACAATCATGCTGAGATGAAGTGAAACTAGACCTCTAGGAGCCCCATTGTTCACATTCCAAAAAGGGAGCCAAATTGCCTATGCATTAGTCTCATCCATGTTCTATGACCAGAAACGGTGGGTCTCTCACTGCAGCCCTAGCAGACTCATCTAGAGGGAATGGATATTAGTGTATTGTTATGAAAGGGCTTGAGCAGACAGGAAATAATCCCCACTGACGTCCTCAAAGTCAACCTATAAAACTCAACTGTGATGCAGAAGAATGAAACAGGACCCCTGTCTGTCATCACATAAGAATTAACTTAGGACTGATAAAAGGCTTCAATGTAAAGCATGAAACCATAACAACAACAAGAAAATATTGGAAAATCTGTTCTAGATATCAGCCTAGACAAAGGATTTATGAAGATGACCCCAATGGCAATCACGGCAAAAACAAAAATAAATGGACTTAAGTTAAAAAGCTTCTGTATAGCCAAGGAATAATCAAACACAGCAAATAGACAACTTATAGAATGGGAGAAAATATTTGCAAGCTATATATCCAATAAAGGGCTAATAACCAGAATTTACTAAGAACTCAAGCAAATTAGGAAGATAAAAACAAACAACTCCATTAAAATGTGGGCAAAAGACATGAACAGAAGCTTTTCAAAGAAGATAGATGATTGGCCAACAAACGTGAAGTATTGCTTCATGTCACTCATCACCAGGGAAATGCAAATTAAAACCACAATGATCACCTTAAGCCAGTGAGAATGGCTTTTACTAAAAAGCCCACACAATAGATGCTGGTGTGGATGCAGGGAGAAAGAAATGCTCTTACACTGGTAGTGGGACTGCAAATTTATACTACCTTTATGGAAAACCATATGGGGACTCCTCAAAAATCTAAAAGTAGACCTACCATTCAATCATGCAACTCCACTACTGGCTAATTACCCAAAAGGAAAGAGTTCTGTCTATCAAAAAGACACCTGAAGCACAATTTACAATTGCAAAGAGGTGGACCCAACCCAAGTGCCCATCAATTCATGAGTGTCTTAACAAAACATGGCATGTGTGCTATGGAGTATTCCTCAGTCCTGAAGGATGACCCAGTGCTTTCTGCCACAATTGGAATGAATATGAAGGCTGTTATCCAGAGTGAAGTATCTAAAGAGTCGAAAAACAACCTCCACATGTATTCACTATTAAATTGAAACTAACTTATAAGCACCAATGTGCATAAAGCAAAGTAAAACTCAACAGAAATCAAGTAGGGAGGAAAGGAAAGGAGGGGAGGGGCAAAAACCTACCTAGCAGGTACAATGAACGTTGCCAGGGTGATGGGCACATGTATGACCATGACGTTAGCATTATTAATATGAAAGCAATTTATGTAACCCAAAAAAAGGAACAAAATAGATTCTAGGAACAAACACATACCCCCAAATGGAAATTGTCTTCAAATAGAATATTCACTGCAGATAAACTGCATTAAGATAATGTTTAAAAAATAAATAAATCAATCAGTGGAAAAAATTTACCCAAACAGTTTCTAGTGTGAGAAGTAGAGGGGAGGATGTTTCATTCTCTAACAAAAGGATTAATATATCTCCTTTCCCCATTTGTAAAATTTTCCTAGATATTTCGCATTGGTTATTTTCTGACAAGTATATGGATGTACTAGCCAGGCATTGTGGCGGGCACCTGTAGTCCCAGCTCATTGGGAGGCTGAGGCAGGAGGATAACTTGAACCCAAGAGTTTCAGGTTGCTGTGACCTAGGTTTATGCCACCACACTCTAGTCTGAGCAATAGAGTGGGAGTTTGTCTCAAAGAAAAAGAAGTATTTACTATGATTTTTTATTGTTTAGGGATTTCATTGTAGCATTGCCTGCACTGAAGTATATTTTGCCATCTTTGTTTCATATTTCCCTTGCAATACTAAAACTAAGGGCATTAAAAAAAAAATCAACTGAGAATATCCCCCTCCTCAATTTAAACAGATTCCTAAAAGGTTCTAACTATATAAATACACACACACACACAGAGGAAAGTGCTTTGAAAACCATAAGGCACTGAGCAAATGTTAACGTTTCATTACATTGACATAAACTTTAAAGGGAAAGTATGAAAACACATAGCAGAAGATGCAAACCTGAGGACACAATAAAAATGTTACCATAATAATGAAGAAAATTGGAGCTTTTATGGGTTTTGCTCATCCTAATTTCGCATCTACTTAATAGCATCTACTATAACTTACAAGACGAGTGAACAGAAAAAGTCTCATTGTTAAGACCTAATGCAGTGTAATTATCATAGTATTACTTTGTTTATTCTGAATATTCTTTTTTAGGCATAAAAAAGCATGTTTCACCCCCAAAGGAGCAAGAAATCAAAGGGTTGTTCAGATGTTTCAAGATTGAGAAATGGATTCAATTGTGTGGTGACATCACATTTTCTAGCGGCATTTTTGTTTGTTTATTTACAAATTAATAGGCATCCCTTTGCCTGAGGAGCAAAGTTCTGAGATAATTTATTCCTGAGCAAGATGAAAAATCACTCAGGTACCTAGTTAGCTAATTTCTTTTGGCTATAAATCTTGAATTACTTTAAATTTCTTAACTGAGTAATAGCAAAATGAAAAACAAAAAAATTCAAAACAGTTGCAAGAAAAATTTATAACCAGAGATACACGATACATTTTTTTAGAAGTTCTGATATAACAATGTAAATGTATTTAATACCACTAAACTGCATGCTTAAAAATAGTCAAAATTTAATGCTATGCACATTTTGCCACAATAAAAACGTTGAAATAGAATGTTAAAAAGGCCTGATGTAAATCGTCTCAGTTTGGCTTATCTACTTCCCATAATATGTCAGACTAATGATTTTTGCTCCGTAATAAATGTCAGAATAATAAGTATGCTCTTACCTTGGTTTGGATACATATTTGAGATATATTTCTCACACTCTGAACATCAAAGCTTCTGAGAATTATTCAAAAAAATACAATATAATAATTCTTTCAAATCAAATTATGAATATTTTATTAATAGTCTACAATCACAGCTCAATTGATTACACATTTACACTTAAATGTTTCTGCTATATCCTAGTTTAAATGGTGTTCATGGTTTCCATATTGTAAAACTTTATAAATGTTATCTACTCTTTGTCTCATGTAACTCTTCATAAGAAGAATGAGCACCTGAGACATAATGAGGTGAGTGGTGTGGATGGAATATCCGGTCTGCAAGGGACAGGAAAGGACCAGGGACCGAGGGGAGAAATCACCGAGGCTGGGGGTGGACATTCTCTGTCGACCATTTCCTCCCTCTAAGTGCCACCTACCTGACCAGGAATGAATTTGTGTGATATAAACCCCTTCTCCTTTCAGGATAATTTTTAGGGAAACTACATTGAGCACATACTCTGAAAACAGTAACTAAGAAGGAAAGTGGTGGACTGCGGCATCCTAAAACACACCACTTCAGCAGAAGGATAATTTTCATGGAAAGCAACTTATAAGCAGATACGAGAAAATCTTTTCTCTCCCCTTATTTTCCTAAAAGCAGGACATAAATTTACAAAGGTCTCCCTCCCCTTTTCCACCTGGCAGGACAAAAGTTTCTCCCCAGAGATGACCTTTATCAATGGAGACAGCACCAGAGGAATCCACAGAACTGTATTGAGTAGCCTTTCTCTACCATTAGTTTCCCATGTTCAGTCACATGTTGCTGAATGACAAAAGTGTTAGGTGATTTTGTCATTGTCTGATCATCAGAGTTGTACGTGAACTCTGACGTAAACACAGATGATAGAGCCTGCTTCCCACATACCCTATACAGCATAGCTTGCTGCTCTTTGGCTACAAATGTACAGCAGGTTATCATAACTGAATCCTGAAGGCAACTGTAGCACATTGCTAAGTCTCTGTGTATCTAAACATAGACAAGGGACAGTAAAAATACATATTATACTCTCAGAGGACCACCCTCATATATGCCGTCTGTCACCAGCTCTTTGAGAGCTCTTCTTTCCCTGTGTTTTTTTCTGAAGCATACAGGAAATAATACATGTTAACAAACCTCTACTTTCCTCTTCTTAATCTGGCTTTTGTTATAGGGGTTTCAGATCAGAACCTAGAACAGTAGAGGGAGTTTTCTTCTGCCATGTGGCAAATGTCACAAAAATACAGTAATATGAGCACCAGCTTAGGAAGAAGGCAGGATTATTCTGACATAATACTTAAAAATATGAGAAAGTAATGAGCATCTTAGATGCTGATGGAAAATTTCTAGAACTAGAGTATAAATGCTTTGACACAATGACTAAGTAAATGACATGAAGTCTATGTTAACCAGCTTGATGAAAGTATTTCAAAGTGTATATGAAAACACTACACTGTACCCCATGTTTGCATTAATATATACAGCTATCATTTAATAAAAAAGAAAAAAAAGAAAAAAATGGATTATCCAGAGTGTTATATATAGATCCAGTAAACAGTACCAGTTGCATGGTTTATTAAAACAATGGTTTCCTCCTTTGGCTGGGGGGACCTTTTACCTTTGAGAACCCTCAATCTTTATCCATTACTGGGTTAGGCCTAGTGGCAAAGGGTTTTGACCCCTTGGCCATATTCTTAATTTCCTAAGGAATCCCAAGAGACATTTTATAAAAACTTAAGGTTTCCAGGTATAGGATCTTATCATCCATGAAGAGTGAGAGTTTGATCTCCTCTGGCCCTATTTGGGTACCCTTAATCACCTTCTTTTGCCTGATTGTGATGGCTAAGACTTCCATTACTGTGTTGAATAGAATTGGAGACAGTGGGCATCCATGCCTAGTTCCAGATATGAGTGGAAATGTTTTCAATTTTACTCCATTCAATATGATGTTGGCTGTGGGTTTGCTGTACATGGCCTCTATCAGTTTCAGAAATGACCCTGCTAAGCCTATTTTTTTGAATGTTCTGATCATAAAAGGGTGCTGGATATTATCAAAAGCTTTTTCTGCATCAATTGAGAGAATCACAGTTGGATATAAGCATTCACATTGTATATCAAATCAGCATATTGTACTCATTATTGATTATTATGTATTAATTATAATGTATTATTAATGTAGTTATAATTTAATAAAGAAAAATAAATAAAAATTTCAAGAACTCCCACCTCAACACAAAGAACACCATTCTTTTTTTTTTTATTATTAAATCATAGTTGTGTACATTAATACTATCATGGGATGCAGTGTGTTGTATCCATATACAATTTGAAATACTTTCATCAATTGGCCAACATAGCCTTCATGTCATTCTCATAGTTGTTGTGTTAAGATTTTATATTCCACATTTAGAAAGATTCACATGTATCCTTATAGGATAAATCATAGGCGTAGAACACCATTCTTTATATGTAACTTATTAGTAACTAGTAATAGGTTGCTTACTGTAAGAACTAAATAAAATATTAGATAGAAAAAAAACCCTAAAGTTTCACCCAATAGTTTGCAAATCACTACCTCCTTATACTTAAGAGATAACATAATTCAATGGATCTCTCTACTAGTATACATCCAAAGACTTCCAGAAAAGCTAAAAACATTTCCAGGATCACTCAAACTCAAAAAGGACCCCAAAGGGGACACAGGTGGCTGAACTCATGTCTTACCGCCATGCTTTGGTTTCTGAGAAACAGCCTTTGACAGTTAGTCAGCTGATCAAACATATACATGATGTGATATTTCCAGTATCTCTGAAACTTCAAGACAACTATATATACCTCCAATACCTTTCCTCTCAGTGGAGATTTAAAACTAATTTCTAAACCTTTGACCTTATCAGCGCCTCGCACACATACCCAGTAAGAGAGCTGACCTTTAAAAGCCCCATCCACTCGTATATTACCATGTCAAGATGCAATGTCTACAAAGCCAAGCCTGCTCTAAGTCTCATCCCACTACACTGACAAATGTATCCTACAATCATCCCCCATAGAGCCGATTATTAAGAATTGTAGAGTAAAACCTCATTTCTTCTTGTAAGAAATTTGCTTTCATTAACATTAAATTCGCTTCCAGATTCTCACTTTTTGACAGATAACTTTAAAACATAAGAAACAGATAAACAGAAAAGATCCATTAAAGGCTAGGAAATCCTTAAATAGTGGGGTTTTTTAACGAACTTTACCCTCCGGAAACCACCCAGACTTTGTCATTTTTGTTTCCAAAGTTCACCTGCCTTGAGACCATTCCAACACGTGACCTGCCTACAGGCGAAGCAAACATCCCATCAAAGCGATGAACAAAGCTGGCATTTTCTCAGTAGCCAGGCCTTTGTTTTCTGAGAATAATTTGCTGTCACTGTTCTCTAAAATACAAAAAGTCTGCCCAACCTGAAGCTCAGCATCATGAAAGCGGTTTGTGTCTTCTCACTATTGTATGCTCACAGTTTTCTGTGAATAGAAAATATTATTTATCTTCTTCTAGAAATAAAAACAAAACAATATCCATTATACCATTTTGGACATATGAAATTTAAGGCTATGTATCTATGTCAAAATAATTCAGGATTTAATGCTGTAGGGAGGGAACGGTTTCAAGTAGCCCATATAATAACCCTGTCCTATTTAGAACGGTTCGTTTCTTTCTAAATGTGAGCCTCAGTCTCCAATGTAATAACACAAAGAAGCAGTATTTTCTTAATGAGGTTAAAATTATTAAGCGTTAATCAAGCCTCAGTGTAACTAAACTACTTCCTCCATCTGCCTTTCTTACAAATTCAGGAATGTGTCATCTTGTCAGGGACAAGTGGATGAAGGGACTGATAGAAATCAGGCTGGCTGAGCTTCTAGACCTTCACTGCTCCCAATTTTACTAAGTACAGCTCAGCACTTCCCCAATGTTTCAGGGCCAGCTTTTGGTTCTGCCCAAAGTCCAGATCATTCAGATGCATACAGAGGCCTGTTTTCAACATTACGGAGTTACAGGGTTCCTTCCAGATAATTCAGCACACATCTGATTTTCTGTGAAGACCATTTCTTCACTGCTTTATACCAGAAATTAGCAACCCTAGGTTTTGATATGCATTTGTGCTCATGTTTCTGTCAGAAACCGTCCTTTGGTACCTTACGGCAAATCATTTTGTGGTATTTTTTTCTACCAACTTTCTAAAAGAGATCTGTGTTCAAATTCTCACTTTTTTCAACTTCAACATTTCAAGAAACTCCTATTGACCACAAATACAGTCAAGGCAGTCTGCCAGGTGTCGGGAGTTCCATGCAGATACATCAGACATGTTCTCCTTGGGCCAAAGACAGAAACAAACAACAGGTAAATACTGTAAATGGTATCACGGAACAGGATGTAGTTAGTTACAAACCTTATTAGCCATGTTGGGCCTCCTCTGGCTTCATCTTATTCTCATTGAGTCTCCTTGCCTTTGTGTACAGTTTTATTTTATGGAGGACCCTCTGGCTTTCTAAGTTTGTGTTTTACAGATGTCTACTCACCCTTCCCCACCATTCTGGATGGTATGAACTCTTTCAGCATGCTAACAGTCCTCACTCCAATGACACCTCACCCCTCAGTGACAAGTGACCTCACCTGTCCTTCATTCTCAGTCTGCTCCAGTATAGTTCCGTGCACATTATTACAATGAAACTGCTCCGGAAAAACTCAAGAAGAATTCAAATTGCCAGCTACAGTGGGCTCTTCAATATCGTCATCTTTTTTTTTTAACCTACTTCAGCAGCATTGATCCTCTTAATTGTGTCTCCTTTTCTAAAACTCCTCCACTCTTGGTCTCTTTGACTTAATTACCTACGTGTGTCTCTGGTTGTTCTTTCTATGTCTTTGGATGGCCCTTCTACTAAGCAGATCCATAGAGTTCCTTCCTGGACCCCCTTATTAACATTCTTTAATATTCCTAGGACTTATTACTATCTATGAACTGCTATCACTCAGATTATCTCTAACTGACATGGCTTTGGTTTCCAGTCATACATATTCAACTTGCCAACTTGATACCACTAGAACAACACCATCATGCTCAGAACTGAGCTTCTGACTTTCCTCCAAAGTCTGTTTCTCCTCAGGTCTGTATAATTTCTATAATTACTACCACCCACCCGGTTGCTGAAGCCAGAAACGTGGGATCTGTTCTTGATTCATCTGCCTCTCTTAAAACACACCTGCATCCTAACTGCAAATTCACTTGCTTCCACCACCAAAATGCAATAAGGAATTAGCCAATTAGCCAATTTCTATCAATATCCACTACCACCAACTTGGTCCAGCCCATTAGCATTTCTTACCAGATTTTGTCCATAACAACCTCTCACTTCCTCTCTTATGCCACTTCCACCTACTCTCCACACAAAGCCGCTGGAGAGATTTTAGCAATATCCATCAGCTCACATCATTTTCTTGTTCAGAACCCTTTGATGCTTTCCCGCCATGCTTAGAATAAAAACCAGACTTTTTCCTTTGACCGACAAGGGGCTACCTAACCTGCTCCTATGTTCCTCTCTAAATTCATCTCCTAGCACTCTTCACCTCAATCTCCAGCTCCAGCCTACTAGTCTTCTCCTAGGTCCTCAGACTCACCACAATCTTTCTGTTCAAAAGGCTTTGTATGTGCTATTCCCTCCACCTGCAATGTGGGTCCTATAACAGGAATTTTCCTCCAGCTTAGATTGTAACAGCCTCAATGTGACCTCACCAACAAGGCTTTCCCTGGGCCTTCCTCCAAGCCATACCCCGTTGCACTCTGTATTTCCCAATTAGGTCTTCATCTACTTGTTTATAGGCTGTGTCTCTGACTAGACTCTGACCCGCACAAGGCCAGTGGAGAGCCCAGAACCCAACACTGCCTAGCATGGGATGGGGAACCTGCAGCCTCTGGATCTTTGAGTGCAGCCTTTTAACTGAATCCAAATTTTATAGAACAAATCCTTTTGATAAAGGCCCTAGTACCTTATAGGCAATCAACAAGTGTTTATTTAATGAATCAGTAATCTTTATATATAAGAAAAGAGTGATACCATATTGAGGAAATCAATCTCTCCAGTCCTATCAACTCTTTTCAGTTAGGGTTTGAGATTTTTTATTGTCTGCCATATACCATGGATTTCCATTGGGACTGTTGCATTTTATCCAACATGTTTTCTCAAATTTTCAAGGTGAAGGTTATTTTTGAAACTGTACATATCATGAAACTAAGGAGCAAGAAGGTAAAGTATGTCACTCGTGATGATACAGAGTATCAGGGATGGATTTAAATCTCAATCTAACGCCAAACCTTTTGAAGCTCTTTTGATCACAAACAGGGCTGGCTTCATAGGCATGAGAACTTTTTAAATGCACAGAGCTCCATGCTTTCATGTTTCGCTGTTGCCATCTTGAAACTCTTAATAATTTCTGAATGTGGAGCCTTGAACTTTCATTTTGCACTGGACCCCACAAATGAGGTAGCTGTTTCATAGATTTCATTGTGAAGAGCTTCCTAAACTTCATTCCTACTAGGTTGGCATTTTCGTTCTCAGAAGAGTTTAGGTTCTAAGAACAGAGTGATTTACCCCTGTATTCACACTTGTAAAAGCACTTAACAAAGTGTTAAGGCCAAAAAAATTTCAGACCTAATCCCAGAGGTAATTCTCTATTTCTTTTTCTCTGTCTTGAGAAATGTCTGCTTATCTCCTTTTTAAGTCTGCTATTAAATCTGATGTCATCCTTGAATAAAAGACTTCCTCCTCATCTCCACTCTTGCCAATCTCATGAAACGAGACTATTTTAAATGTTAGCAGTCACCTAACAAAAGGCTTTGTAGAATGGGGTATTGCCTCTGGTTAGCAAACTCACTAAAACCACAAGCAACTGAATCTATTAATCAAAGCTTAGAGCAATAACGTGTTGCCTTACTCATCGTAATTTCTTTCTTCTCCAGTAGCCAATGATTCTATCCTGTACCATGGAATCTATCAGGCAACTGGGAAAGGAAGTGATAATAGTCATCTCTCCTATTAGGTCTGAAGTCTCAGCTAGATCTTAAAAGTCAGTGGTTCTCAAAGTTCCATGCCCAGACTGTAGGGTGCAGAAGCATCACCTGGAAACTGACTAAAAATGAAAAATTTCAGACTGTGCCTCAGCTGTGTGTATTCAGGAACTGCAAAGGATGGGGTTTAACAAGCCCTGCAGGTGCTTCTGATAAATAACAGTGAGAAAGAGCCATAATAGATAGTAGACATTAACAGTAATACATTAACAGTTAATAGTATTAACCTCATTGGGGTTATTATCTTAATCACCTTGCTACTTTTTCAAATTATAGATTTCTCAGCCCCATTATAGGGATTGAAAGTCCACAAGCACGGTCTATCCAGTAGTCTGAATTTTTAGGCAGTTCCCAAGGTAATTCAGATGGCCGACAGGTTTAGGAACTCTTTTCCAATGGAGTAGCTGTTTAAAATCAGTTATGCATTGGGTGCTGCCTGTAGCTCAAAGGAGTAGGGCACCGGCCCCCTGTGCCAGAGGTGGTGGGTTCAAACCCAGCCCTGGCCAAAACCTAAAAAAAAAATAAAATCAGTTATGCACTTTCATGAACAGTTTACTATTTCATCACTGAGTTCCTTCAGAATCTCCAGGTATGTGTTTTTGTTTTTTGAGACCCTGTGTGTGTTTCTCATTGATTAATCTCTACCAAGCTTGACCAATGCAATCTAAACCTACTTGTTCCCATTTTCCTGATATGGTTCAGCAGCCAATTTGCAAGTGATATTAGCCGAAAAGCCTTGCTTAGTGAAAAACACCAAATTTTAAAAATTCCAGCAGCACAAAAAAAAAAAAAAAAAAAAAAAAAATTAGACGCTCTCATGGCTCCTTTTAACCCTTGAGTACATTTTGGATACCTTCTAGTCAAAAAGTTGCTCTAGATTTCAAGAATTGGCTTCTTAGTTTAAAAGAAAGAACCTTTTAAAACAAAAAGACCTTTTGATTGAGAACCTAATCTTTGCACAATCTGTGCCTCATTGGCTAATACCATTTTTGTCCACTGGCCACCAGAAGGAAACTGGAATGAGAAGATACTTTGACTAAAAGTAGATCTTCACCATCCTCCTCTACTCAGTCCTCCCCTATTTCTTTTTATATTCTTCAGAGGGATAAGAGATTTTTTTCCTGATAGCTCATTTGTTAATCTTTGTCCCATAATTCAGAAAGCTGATGGTAAAATAATAATAATAAAAGAATAACAGAAGAATCGCTTTGCATTTTATTCTTTTCCTCCTTAAGACTATAGAACAGTGAGGTAGTCAGGCTGCTTTCAACCGTAAACTCTGTAACACTGGGTAAGTTACTTAATATCTCTTGTGCTTTACTTTTGCTCACCTGTAAAATGGGTACAAAGGGGTTGTTACAAGGGACAAATGATTTGGTACAGGTCAATCTCACAGAAGTCCACGGAGTCCACGTGTAACCACTGTCGACATTCCTGTGTCACTCCTCTTTTGAGTTTAATCTGCTCTTGGCAGTTTGAATCAGCAAATACACAGTTTCTAATACCCTAGCACCCAAACCATGTCATCTGCCTCTAACAGTGGTTATTGTGTAGAGTGAATGAAATCACATATATAAAATATGAAACCTTTATCAATATTTTAAAAAGCTTAACAAAATGCTAAACACACAGCTAATGTTCATTTTCTCCCTTTTCTCAGAATAAAGGAAGATGGCAGGTATGTTTGGCTTCCCTTATATCCCTCCCATCACCTCATCCCCACAGAGTCTGAGGGACCTGAGAAGCATCAATGCAAACTCTCCAATTTCATGGTCACGACTTAGATGAGCAGCAAAAGTCAGCACACCCTAATAAGATTCTGAATACAATTGGCTGCGTATATGCAGACATGTTATTTCTTATAAAGATATAGAAGGAATAAATGAGAATTAATGTGAAAAGGTATATTTTTGATTAAGTGATTTTCTAGTTAATCATCAACTTTTCTTCACCCATGGCTCTTGAACATCTCTTTTTCTGAGCATAATGCAATTTCCTGCCTTAGTAAATGGAAAGCATAAAATACAAATCCATCTTTCTCCTATGACTATAATATCTTGGATGATGGTCATTTTCATGGACAGTATTTCCCATTTGATATAATCAAAGATATTGCAGATAGAGTATATTGGCCTGACTCTAATTCTGAGACAAATCAAGGTAATTACTTTTTCAAATTAAACTTCTATTTGTCTCTTAATTTTTGCATTTCTTAAAAGTAGCAAACACACAAATACAACCTATTTAACAAGGGTTCCACATTAAGCTTCATTTGATGAATTTTAAGTTTTTCTAGATCTGGTTTCGAATGACACCACATAAGGAAATAATCAGGATTTATCTGAAACTTGAAAGGACACATAAATGATTCAGCATATTAAAAGTGATGAAGGAAATAAAGTCTTCAGTTCACGTAAATACAATTATTTTGCCCTATTCTCACCCAACAGTAGTTAATGAAGAAGAGTCAATAACAAAATAGCTTTTTTTCCTCTTTTCCATTCAATAGCTTTTTCCTAAAACTTATCTCTTACAGGACTGCTGACAATAGTTTCATTGCTTTCAATATTTCAGTAAGTATGGCCTTGACTTAGTCTCACCATCCAGAGTGACCTTCAAGCCACCTTTGAGAGTAAATCACTTTTGTGAGAGAAAATATTTTATAAACTTTATTTATACTCTTTGTATCATCTTACATCTAACTTGCAAGTCAACAGAGTATTAACAAAAAATTCTATCTCTGCCATTACCCAGCTGATTTGGGGTAGAACTGACTTTACATCTCAGATATGTATTTCTTCTATAATTTGGGCATCCAATTAGAATGACAAGATTATGTAAGAGATAACTAAAGATTCCTGGTATTTACAAATGTCAAGATTATGCCGATTTTCCTCTCTTTCTTCATCCCCTTTCTGTCTAGGATATGAAATACCTAAGTCTAGAGTATTTTTGTTTTGCTCTTTCATTTACTCTCTATGCAACTACTCAGTTTCCACAACATGCTGTACACTTAGTAAGATTTGGAAACTTTCTGATGAATAATATACAGTTCTTGTCCTGAAGAGGATCCTAAACCAAGGGACCAGATTAATCTCTAGGAACACATAAGGTTGTGTTTGACAATCACATATGCTCCCCAGGATGAAGAAATAATGCCCAGCCTTCTAGAAGTATTACAACGTATATGATTCACAAAGTATGCAGTAATATAATATCCTGTGAATTACCTCACTGCCCTAAGGTACAGGATGGAGACAGACTACTAGGCTGTTCTGATAAGATCACAATCCTGTATTGATCAGACCAGCCCAATGGTCTGTCTCCATCAGGGGACCCAAAGGCCCTAGTTATACAAGATACAATATGATTGGGAAAAAGGTATTTCCCCTCCCCAAATTGTAGGAAAAAGCAAAAGCAGGACTTAACTGTGGCTTATCTTTGGTTCCTTCTGCGTTCATTTTCTTAGTCTGTTCATTTGGAGAGTTGGGTCCTAATAACATGAATTAAGCTCTTGTTTTAGTTACTGTTATCACTCACTGCATTCTATAGTTACATCCAATAACTTAGTGAACCTTTAAAGCAATAAGCTCTTTTTGTAGCTGTAAGTCAGATCATTCCTACTTAGTCCTAGGGCCTGGTAATTGGAATCATTATTTGCAGAAAACTAATTTCATTTATAGGCTGGTGTATCTAACACTTTTAAATACTTAAAATCTCGTATTTCTTTTCCACAATATGGCTGCTATTAATCCAGAACAAAGGAAAACAATTTTAAAGTTTATCTGTTTGTTCAAGAAGTATCTTTACAGGGAGGGGTGACTTTGTTATGTAAAGCCCAAACAAATGGAAATGGATCTATTCCCACTCTGAGCAATGAATTGGTGATAACAAATGTCAGGTCCAGGTATACTCCTTCCTCCCAATTAAATATTGAAGGTCTTCTTTTATGAAAAACTTTATAAAGACAACAAAAAATATACAATGAATAGAGTTTATTCACCAATTACATTAAACTAAATCATATATGCAGGTTGTGACAGTAATAGTAATAATGCAGCATTATAACCATAGTAAAACCCTTAGTTGGGGATAAAGGAAATGTGTCTAACTTGAGTCAAGGTCCAGGTCTTTTGCCTTCATCTTGGCTCTTCTGCCATGCTATAAACCTAATAGCTCTTTCCTTAGCTCTTGTTGCATGCTACACTGGTACTTCTATGCAGCCATGAGTGACCAGTTGGAGAATTTCTGAGCCTGCATATCCAACTACATGCATAAAGTCTATATCAGCTGTATATCTATGAATACAGCTGTTTATTTTTCCTAGAATTTCAAGTTCAAAACTTGCCCCAGATGTACAAACGACTATTGTAAACACACAACCCAGGAATACTTTTCACAAATGTTACAGTCAGAAGGACTTTCTGACTTTGACATGTAGGTAGCAGCTCCAGGCCAGGGTGCCCCTCATTCCCCCTTGCTCTCTGCTCTCTAATAGAAGAGCACCTTGGAAACTTTCTGAATTTCACCATAGAATGTCACTCTGCTATCTGAATGTTTATGTCCCCCTCAAATTCACATGTTGAAACTTAATCCCCAAGGTAATGATTTTAGGGGGTAAGGTCTTTGAGAGGTGATTAGGTTGTAAGAATAGAGCCCTCATGAATGCATGAATGGGATTAGTGCATTAAAAACCCCAGAGAGCTAGCACCTTCTCCCACTTAAGGACCCAGCAAAAAGACTGCTGCCTATAATAAAAAGCAGGTTCTCTAGGCCTTGAATCTGCCTGTACCTTGATCTTGGACTTGACAGCCTCCAGAATGGTAAGAAATAAATTTCAGTTGTTCACAAACCACCTATTCTATGATATTTTGTTATAGCAGTCTGAATGACCTAAAAGCTATCCTCTGTGACAGACATTCTAGGGAAAACAAGCTACTTACTGCTTCCCTGAAGGTTTACAGCTTAGCTGTTCAAAGCCCAATGTGATGTGCTTAGGCAATCACAGTAAGCCAGCCTAGAAAGCATGATCACTATCAGTTCAAAGACATGCTACTTCCTTTGGAATAACTGCTTCTTCAGTTGTATTCCCAATAATTTGGTTTTTCAAATTAGAATTGCCTATACTTCTTTTCAAAACTATACTTTCTTAAAATAGACACATTTTTTAAAAGGGAGACTCAATTTCTCATCTTATTTGACCTTAGCATTCTGAAGCCTCAACTACTGTTATGTCCTCACTGAGTGCTAATTGTTCATCCTCCTTTTTTATTAACAATGATTTATTATAATTAACTATTGTTATTATCTATGGAGTGAAGGAAGCAAGTGCTTTTATGAAAAATCAGATGTCCTCAAATACAAGAAAAAATGGTAAGAGCCCTATTGAAAAGTAGTTGTAATTCAGAATTTTAAGTTAAAGAACAAATCAATAAAACATTTATAAAGAACTAAAACTTTCATTCTATTGAAATAAAATGCCTACGAAAATACTTAACAAAGGAGGTGAAAAACCTCTATAAGGAGAGTTATGAAACACTGAGGAAAGAAATTGCAGAGGATGTAATAGATGGAAAAAATATATCATGCTCAACAGTATTAAAATGCCTATAATACCTAAAGTTATTTACAGAGTCAATGCAATACCCATTTAAAACACCAATGTCACTTTTTTGAGATCTAGAAAAAATAGTTCTGCACTTCATATGGAATGAGAAAAGACCCCAAATAGCAGCAGCGTCTGTGGCTCAGTGAGTAGGGCACTGGCCCCGTATACCAAGGGTGGCGGGTTGGAACCCAGCTTCTGCCAAACTGCAAAAAAAAAAAAAAAAAAAAGCCAGGTGTTGTAGTGTGCACTTGTAGTCCCAGCTATTCGGGTGGCTCAGGCAAGAGAATCACCTAAGCCCAAGAGCTGGAGGTTGCTGTGAGCTGTGACATCATGGCACTCTACCAAGGGTGACAAAGTGAGACTCTGTCTCTAAAAGAAAAAAAGACCCCAAATAGCCAATGAAAACTAGAATGTAAAAGACTAAAAAAGAATCTGTATCTTTCACTATTCACAAAAATTAACTCACAATGGATTAAAGACTTAAACCTAAGACAGAAAACGATAAGAATTCTAGAAGAAAATGTTGGGGAAACCCTTATAGATATTGGCCTAGGAAAAGAATTTATAAAGATGACCCCAAAAGCAATCACAGCAACAACAAAAATGAATAAATGGGACCTGATCAAATTAAAAAGTTTCTGCGAAGCCAAGGAACAATCTAAAAAGCAAATAGCCCACAGAATGGGAGAAAACATTTGCAAGCTATACATCTGATAAAGGGCTGACAACCAAAATCTACAAAGAACTCAAGCAAATCAGCAAGAAACAACCAAAATAACTCATTAAGTAGGCAAAAGATATGAACAGAAACCTTTCAAGAGAAAATACACTGATAGCCAAGAAATTCAGAAAAAATGCTTAACATCTCTAACCATCAGGTAAGTGCAAATCAAAACCACAATAAGATATCACCTAACTCCAATGATAATGGCTTGTATGAAAAAGCCCAAAAATAACAGATGCTGGAGTGGATGAGGAAAGAAAGGAACTCTTATATACTGTTGATGGGACTGCAGACTAGTACAACCTCTATGAATAATTGCATGGAGATACCTCAAAGAACTTAAAATAGGCCTACCATTTGATCCAGCAATCCCACTGCTGTATATATATACAAAGGAAAAAAGGTCAATTTATTTAAAGAACATTTGCACTCAAATGTTTATAGCAACACAATTCATAATTGCAAAGATGTAGAAACAACCAAAGTGCCCACCAATACATGACTAGATTAATAAAATGTGGTATATACATGCTATGAAGTACTACTCAGCCTTAAAAATAAGACAGTCTAGTAGCTGTTGTGATGACCTGAATGAAACAAAAACATCACAGGAATGGAGGAAAAAACACATATTCTATACGAAATTGGACCAAATCAACCAACACTAAAGTACACATATGAAAGTAAATCTTAATAAAAGTCAACCTGTGGGGAAGGAGAGGATGGTTAAATTCCCACCTATTGGGTACAGTGTATCCTATCTGGGTAAAGGGCACATATATTACTTGACTCAATCTGTACAAAAACATAGTATGTAAATGTAAAACATGTGTACCCCTGAATATTCTGAAATTTAAAAAATAATAAACTAAAATAACCTTTATTCTTTTTTTTCTTCCACTGAGGGCAAAATTCATTTGAAATACCTACATAGAAAATACTAAATAAATATATCCATTATTTTACCTATACAGCTTCACTTTGATGAATCAAAACTGAAAATTACATTTGTTCATCTCCAACTAATTAGTTTTGTCACTCATTTTGTTAGTCCTATCAAACTCTTTAGCAAACTAATCATTAAATTTAGTTTATTTATGAATAACCTAGTAATAATATATAAACAGCAGAACCTTTAAGTTGACTACCCAGTTATAGAGACTGTAACAAACTGGTCAACATAAGGAGCTAGGCCTACTGTACTGATACATACACGTGGTATATGTCCAGTCTATAAAAATTAGAAGTGGTCAACTATGGAGGTTCTACTGTATTCCTAATTAATATGCTTATATCACCTTATATGCCAAATTATAGTTTCATCCCTCCCCTCCATACAAGAAAGTTTTTCAGAAGTCTTTTCACATTCTTTCTCCTGTAGCATTTAACTCTTTATATTTTATAGAGTGTTCATTAAAATGTACATATGCCCAAATTTATTGAATATGTACTAGGAAGAAAAGTGATTTGCACATATATAACCATTACTACAAATTCAACACTCAGAAAACAAAAGAAAGCAATGAACCTCATCTACTCTTTTCCCTTGTCTGCAAGGAGAATCTCCTTCCAAAGACATGAGTATTTATCATGGATTTAAGAATATCATAGAGACGATCCTTCACCCCCACTTCCCAAGCCTGTCTAGTAAAGGATTAACAAACCAGACATTAATTTCTTGATGTCTGTAGTGGCAGAATAACGGCCTTCCAAAAAGGCCCACATCCTAATCCTCAGAACCTATGAATATTTTCTTTTACATGGCAAAGGGGAATTAAGGTTGCAGATAAAATCAAGGTTATTGATCATCTGATCCTAAAGAGATGGTTCTAGATTATCCATATGGGCCCAAAATAATCAGAGGAGTCATTAAATGTAGAAGAGAAAGGCAGAAAAGGAAAATCAGAGAAAGCAACATGATAAAAGTAGGGTCAGCAAGATGTGCCTTTGCTGCCTTTGAAAATGGAGAGGACCACAAGCCAAGGAATGTGAGTGGCTTCCAGAAGCTGGAAAAGTCAAATAGGTACTTCCCTTCAGGCTACAGACAGGAACAGCCCTGACACCTTGCTTTTCAGTACAGCGAAATCCATGTCAAACTTTTCTACTATAAAACTAAGATACTTATAACATGTCTGTATTGCTTTAAGGCATTAAGTTTGTGGTAATTCCTTATGGTAGCAATGGAAACCTAACACAATGCCCAACACTTTTTTAAATTTTCAAAGAAAAATCTTTAACACAAAAGTAGTACGGCAATATATTTTTACATACTCTATTTCTTAATGACACTTTAATTGGCCTCCACAATTAATGGGCCAAATATTTTCTGCGAGTTAACTGAACACAATGGTCCAATTAAAGTCTACACTTGACAGTACACTAACAGATCCACACCGCCACACAGCTCCTATTATTATTCGCTCAACTTTTAAAAACTGTCTCTTTTCAGCATTTATCATGACTTTACTGTATGAATTATAACTCGGGGTAACCAAACATTTACTGAAGGGAGTACCGTGTTATAAAAACATTTCGGCTCATAAATGAGAAAGGAAAAACAGAATTATAATATCACTATTTTGCACTGCACAGAAAAAAATGACAGATCTTGGCCAGGGATCAGCAAACTCCAAGAAAAGGCCAGATACAGTTTATTGCCTGCTCTTCTTAGACTGTGAGCTAAAAATAATGTTTACATTTTACATTCTCAAATGGCTAAAAAAAAAATGTTAATATGTTTCATGATACAAATTATATGAAATTCAAATTTCAACGTTTATAAATAAATATGTTTTATTGGAACACAGCCATGTCTATTTATTTACATAATGCTTATGGCTGCTTTCAAGCTGTAAGAGAAGAATTGAGTGGTTGTAAAAGATCTTATGGCACACAAAACCTAAACATTTACTATGCAGTACTTTGCAAAAAAATTTCTGACCCCTGCTCTATGCAATAATCCTCAATGGTAGTTAATGCCCCAAATGAGAAGCAACCAGAATACCTATGAAATATCATTGCCAAAAAACAAATTAAATCTAGGCCGCTAGTCCAACTGTCAGCTCATAGGAAATACAATGGACAGAAGAACATGTGAGGTGACACCACTGGAATGTACTCAGCAAAATACAAAATTTGGGATACTGTAGAGCAGCGGTTCTCAACCTGTGGGTCACGACACACAGGAACTTTATTAAAGGGCCACGGCATTAAAAAGGTTGAAAAGCACTCCTGTAGCAGGGGTCCTCAAACTTTTTAAACGGGGGCCAGTTCACTGTCCCTCAGACCGTTGGAGGGCTGGACTGCGGGCCCCGGGGACAAGTTGGCTGCTAAGCAGGACAGGCAGCAGGGGCAAAATCACCCAGAGGGCCACATATAGCCCGTGGGCCGTAGTTTGAGGATGCCTGTGAGGATAAATTTCTCTGATAAATTTCAAAAGGGAAAAAAGAGATATCAGAAGAGAGAAATGACAGACTAAGTAGAACAGCTGCAAAGTGTCAATTACAGTTGGATTCTGATTCAAACTAAGAACATAAAAAACAGAATTATAAAATAATCAAGGAAATGTGATTCTAACTAAACATCTGTGGGTATTAAGGGGATATTGATTTGTTTCAATTTCATGACAGCTTGGAAATAATCTAACAGGGAAGGAAACAATGGAAAATCGGGGTAGAAATGAAGCAAGACTGATTTGTCATAATTTGATCAGAATTGAAGCTGGGCTCTGGGCTTTTTATATTAATTTTTTATAACTTTATTATAGACTATTTCAAACATATACAAAAATACTTTTAAAAACTTTCTTTTCAGGCAGCACCTGTGGCTCAAGGGAGTAGGGCACCAGCCCCATATATCTGAGGTGGCGGGTTCAAACCCAGCCCTGGCCAAAAACTGCAAAAAAAAAAAAGAAAAATAACTTTCTCTCCCAAAGGTCTTAAGCTTCAGGAAGAGGATAACTTTATAACTAAAGTCTATTTCAAAACATAAAGAATGCAGTAGTAAAAATACCATAAGCAAAGAGTATCTTATCTTTCAATATAGTTGGATTGCACATTATAGTCCCAAAAATGTCAATATTTTACGTTCAGTAAAAACATAGAAAAATGGATATTTTAAGGACCAGGATCTGCTGTGAAAAATAATCATCTTGAAGATAAAAAGCTGATTTTATTTTCAAAGGTACTTTCAATTTCAGTCCAATACTGTCAGTCTTACATTTTGGTTATAATCAACAACATTCTAATTTCATGAAAATTGAAGACCAAAGACAACATTTCTCTAACAAAAAAGGGAAAATGTGTTGAAACACCTCTAGTTAACCTTAATAGTTAAGTAACCATTTCCATTTAGTGATTAGCTCTGGCCAGACACTGACCTAGCTATACTTCAACACACTTAATATTCATAATTTATCCCGCGGACAAGTATTTCCATCCTCATTTTATGATGAAGCAACTCAGTTGCAAAATGAGCAAATGATCTGAGTCAATCCGGAAATCAAGTCTTTTTAATTTAAATGTTCATATAGTCTTAAATCTGAAGGCCAGACCCACTCCCCTCCAACCTCTTGTAAAATTTTGGCTCAGCTCAGAGGTTAGGATCTAGAAAAGTTTAAGCTTTTTCTTGTGCAAAAACAGTTTGGGATGGAAAAGCTAGTCCTCATGTCTTCCAAAGACCAGTGTCAGTTCCTAAGTTTATATCCTATCAAAAGTATTTCCAAGTTAAAAACCAAAGAGACAAGTATAAGGATATTCACTGACTATTATTTATAATAGCAAAATTAATTAATTAAAATATTTTTGTCAATAAAGGAATAAAATGAATGAATGACATACATATACATACTAGAATACTATGCCACAATTATACATTGGGACAATAATACATCTATGTGTAACACCTTGATATATCTCAAAAAAACAAAATGTTGAATGGAAAAAGCAAATAGCAAAATTATACTATACAACACAATTAATGTAAAAATTTTAAGCACAGAAAGTCACATTATTTTACATAACTTTGAGTACAGAAATATGAGGTAGAAGTATTTTTTTAAACTACATGGGAAGAATAAACCTCAATTTTTGAATATTTCTTATCTTTGGAGAATCAAGAAAATGAGTTGGGGGCATTTAAACTGTATCAAAGCATTTTATATTTGATATAAAGATATATTTATATCTTATTTTATTATAAGATAATATTTTTTATCTTTGGAGAATCAAGAAAATGAGTTGGGGGTATTTTAACTGTATTGAAGGCATTTTATTTATTTCAAAAAGATTTGAAGGCAGAAAATTATTATTCTTTATTTAACATTCATTATGACTATGTAGATTTTTTATATTTTCTATTATAGCTGTATATTTGAGAGTAAGTTTTGAATAAAAATAAATGCAATAAACATTTTTTCAGTATAGCAAAAAGGAACACTTTAATGAATCTTAAACTTGGTAGGAAAGGAAGAAGGAATTGTCCTAACTCAGAAGAATCAGAGAAGAAGAGTTGAGAAGATTGATAGAATTATTATTCACCTATGGCTACACAGCTAATAATTGACAGAACCAGGATTCCCATCTAGATCTGCTCAGTTCCAAAGGCATCATACTATGTTCGAACATAAATCAGGTTTTCCACAGAAGTTCCAAAGTAGAGAGGACTTGTGTTCAGACTGGATCTCTTAGGAAGACTCTCACTCAGGAAAGCTCTTCCTCCCTAACTCATCATTATAAAACCCCTTCCCAAGACAGACCTGGAAATATCAACTTACAAAAAAGACAAAAAGCCAACTGGTTATTACCATGAATGTGTTCCCTTTTGTATGACTATTTTGTGCTGAAAATGCTGTTATTCTGGGGAGGCGTTTTCAATGAATAGGTCATCCCATGGCATGCAATGCTTGGATTCATAGATTGTCAAGTTAACTTTAAATTTAGATAACTATCTTTAGGACAACCAAAGTAATTATTCCCACCTCATCAAAGTCTGGGAAATCTCCTACATTCCTTATTGGGCAAAGGCAGAGAGAAATACAAAATATGTTTCAGTCATTTCTGAATTATTAACAAGAGTTTCCGGAACAATACATATTTGCTTGCATGGTAACTTGTGAATTCACCAACATTTTAGACGAAATATGTGCTGAGTAAAGTTTGTAAAAGAAGTAACAATGAAGTCAAACTTCTACCAAGATTTAACGTGAGGTTAAAATGGGTTTTTGACTCTCCCATAAAACAAACTCCACCTCCCCCAAGACTACAGACTAGTTTTATTGCTATTCTATTTCCTACTTATTTAAAGTTTTCTTCTTCAATAAGTTCTTCCTCCAGCAAATAAGCCAATCTCTCCCATCTTGAAAAAAGAAAAAAGAAAAGTCTTCTGCTTCTATTTCTTTTTCTCTTCATAGCCAAGTACCTAAAGTCTACCTTATATTAAAAGTATTATTTTATGAATATACTTACTAATTGATTACTTCATTCATTGAGCAAATATTGGAATGCTTACTATGCACCAGACACTGGTTAAGGCTCTTGGATAAGTCAGTGAGCAAAACAAATATCCCTATCTTCGTGAAGCTTACATTCTAGCTATAATAAATGATGGAACTTCTTTAATCAGAAGTCAGGAAATAGACAAATAACATATGTAATGAGCTTGGAAGAGCTCCTGGTGCACAGTCAGTACTACACAAATATTTGCTCTTCTTGTGGATGTTGTTACTGCTCTTCCTCATCTGCCCTGCCCCCCATTCACTGCATTCAGGCGTCTGTCCTCATGACTCATTTGAAATGACTCTCAGAAAGGTATTTTTGCCCTCTTTCCAAATTACCAAGTCCATGCAACTCTTTTTCTTTCTTTGAGAATCACGCACAATGTCTCAGCAGCTTTTTATTCAAACCTCCCACCACCACCCTCAGAGGGGCATTGGCTACTTTAACCCTTGCTCCACTGTCCTCTATGTTATCTAGACTTTATGCATCTCAGGCTTGACACTCTCCAAATCTCTCTCCTGTGTTAAATACCAGTTCCATTAAGGAAGCTGTCCAGTACTTAGCATGCGCCTAACACTTCCCAAGTGTTCAACAAAAGTTAGATGAGTGAGTTTATTTAAATGTTTACCACAATCCTTCCATTTCTGTTCTAGTAGCCCTCCTTTGGCTTTGCAAATGAAAGAAACAAAAAGTAAAAACAAAACATAGTCCATCACAGCTGGTCCAACCAAATGAATAGAATGTGTTGGTACTATTTATAAGTTATTTTTAATGATTCAATTGTTTTTAAAGATCTCAGTAAATAATGACAGGAAGAACTGTTCTAGTGTCTTTTGGAATAATGAAAACAAATTTAAAACCATCACCATGAAAAGATGCTCTCCAAAACCTAAAATATTTGAATTCCACACTTCCTAACAGAGTCATGGCCCTCAGAGATGAAACTAAATTAAATTTTGTAATTCCCTACAATGTGGAGGAAAAGCTTATTAGTTGTTACATTGATTACTAGAAAAAGATATTATCTCATGCTTAAACAAAATGGACCATTATCAAAAAAAGCTTTTTCTTCCTCAAAAAAATGTTGTAACAACAAGAAAATACAACTGTATTCTTGAGTGATAAACATTGTTCCTTTGTTTGGGGTTTAGTTTTTGTTTTGGGGTTTTTTTTTTTTTCCAACACAGTGAGTAAAAGGCAGTAGACAAAAAAAAAAAAAAATCAACCTGTCAAGACACGGTTTATTCAGTAATGGACTAGCACTGCAGGGGATTCATTCTGCCTTCACCAAGAGAACCCTTTGTGTAACGAGAACAAACTATTAAAGGTTTAATGACATTGCCATAGCATATTAGACATTGGAAAAGGAAACGACAGTGCTTTTCACCCAGCTGCAGCTCTTCCTACCACAGCCACCGCAGGACCTACCACTCACACAATCCTCGAATGGGCGATCGGTTGGCAGAAGAGGTTTGGGTTTCTTTTTACATTAGTTTTGCCTTTGACTCAGCTTTTCCTCATTTATTCTAAGACCGTGAAGAATTCAGCTTTTGGAAGGAAGAAACGGCAATCACCTACTAGGCCCAAACAGGGCAAGTCAGCCTCAGAAATGAATGGTAGGGTTTGCTCATGGAATCCCTGCTGCTTGCATAGCATCTCAAACAGCTGTGGGAAGAGCACCTTTGCGAAGTGGCTGCAGTGAGCTTGCCTACTTCGCAACACTGCCGTTTCGGCACACTCTCAGTTGGCCACTTGTCTGCATGAGGTGTGATAGTCTGTGGTTAGCACCTGCTGACAAGGGTAATTACAGCATTAGTGGAAGCCAGTGTGCTACCTAAGGTTGAAAAACAACTCCTAATTACAAATCCATCATTTCACTGCTTCAGAACTGTTGCTTTTTTTCTTCTTTGACAGAGCTTATTCAGAGGTTAAATTAAATCTACATCTATTTGGAAACAAACCTTTAAATAGTTGTGGGATCAGAGAAGGAAAACACCTTTTTAAAATTAAAAATAGCATTCTTAGTAAAGTATCACAAGAATGGGGGAAAAAAGTACTCAAGGTCTCCACTACTAATATGAAACCAATATATAAACAACTACATGACAAGATGAAAGGAAAACACAAGTGTAGTCTAGTGAAGGAGAGGAGAGGGGAGGAGGGAGATGGAGGGAGTAGAGGGAGGGTGATTGGCAGGCTCTCACCTAAGGTGCACAATGCGAAGGTGTTCAGCCCCCTGGATGAAGGTTCGACTACAATGTGAACTTTACCTCAGAAATGAAAACAACATAAAAACATTCATACCCTCATATCAATCTGAATTTTTTTTAATCTTGGAAAAAAGGAAAACAAAATAAAATTAAAACTATATACACGCTGAGGTGCGCATTTGATATTTATGACACTAAACGGCACTTGCTGAATCACCTTTCTATAGATTGACACGCTTTTCTGTGCAGATAGAATCAAAACCAATAAGAAAAAACAAGAAAAGTAACTTAAGGGGAACTATGAAATCCAGATCCTATAGAATGAAGACAAAGAAGTTTCAAAGTACTTTTAGGCCTATTTTACCAGTTCATCCAAGACATTATTTAAAACAGGAGTATCAAGAAACTTAGTTTGATGCTCAAAATCCCAACACATAAGTTTTATATTTTTCATACTAATAAAATTCATAAAATCCACATGAAATTTCTCTACATTTAGTTAAAAATTTTTTCTTTAGATTGAAAAAGCAATCTATGGCCCAATTTTAGATAGGAACAATTTAGAAAGGATAATATAATTACATGTTACCTCATCATATCAAAATTCTATGATTTGGTGTAGTATTTGAGTATCACAGATTACTGGATTCTGTCAAAGCAACAAGAATTCATAAAGCTTTCATGTAAATCACAAAGCCTAACAAGAGAGGAGGGAGAGTGTTTCTTAGATTACAAAAATGAAAAAAAAATCTTTTTGAGTCAAGAAACTTTGATATGTTAGACATATCCACATACCCAGAACTTCAGCCATGCTTTTTGAATGCCGCTGTTAGGACTCAGAACAGCGGCCACCTCCTCCAGCTGTTGTACAGGGAGGTGCTGCTTCTGCCTGGCACCAGAACATAAACAGACCCCAAAGTGTGGTGGGAGTTTGAGACAGAGTCTCACTCTGTCGCCCTCAGTAGAGTGCTGTAGCATTAAGGCTCACAGCAACCTCAAACTCTTGGGCTTAAGCGATTAGCAAAAGTAGTAGTAGCAAGTAGCAAAGTGTGGTGGTAGTGATGGCACATGCCCCGTACTATCCTACTGTAGGCCTGCCATGGTCCATAGTCATCAGGAGACTGGTCACTTCCTGAGCACCAAAGAGAAACTGCCAGAAATGTAGCTGTGTCATTTCTAATATTGACATCAAAGTCATGAAGCCACCCAACCTCTAAGAAAACCACCTCATATCTAGTGATAGGTAGGTAGCAAATCTAATCATCAAGAGGGATTCAAACGGACCTCCCCTACATGTCACACACACAAAGACCGTCACTCAGACCACGGATAAAGGGCTTCTGGGTAACCATGAATATGACAGCACTCTCTTTGCTAAAGTAAATATCTGCCATCAACTATGATGCATACACACTTTGTGCTGGTAAAAATGAAAAAATAATACAATCATTCCCCTTGGGGATAGAGACATGAACTGTATCCTTCCTGGGGAAAAACTTTAACTGAAAATGATTTCAAGCCTCGAACTAAAGCAGAGAAGACAGTAACAGAGGCCATATTAATAAAACACCTATTTTGCAGTCTCACAAGAAAGAAGAGGCAAAAAAGCCCCTAAGTTTTATTATTAACCCAATTTTCCCACATTTATCTATTCTGTGGCTAGAGCAAAGGAGAGAGCAAAATACTCATATGATTTTGTCACTGTAGATGCCACAATATTTCTGAGTGTAACACACAGTGAATAAGATCCACTGCTATATTGAAGAACATCTTATTTATTCATAAGGATGAACACAAAGCAGCATTAATCATATTAACTGCTATAATCTTTATAGCTTAAGCTGTAATTTTTTTATGTAAAATATTAGTACAACGAAATTTGAAAATAGCACCCATTGATCTTAAGGGAAAGAAATTCTTACCTTGAAGATTAAAAACTTTTATAAGCATGTCTGCTGCAAGAATTATTATTCCCTTCCTCCGGTTTGAATAAGTAAGTTGGGTGTCTCACAAACGAAGTCAAAAGTATGTTAACAACTAATGGAGACCTTGGTTAAAAACTACCATCCTAGCTCTAAGACGTAACCTCATTATCTTTGTTTATCAAAAAACTTTATAATTAAAATAGAAGGTAGGAACACTTATGAGATTTTCAGAACAAAATCCGTATCAAGTGTTCCATACATGGTAAGAATAAGCACCTAAGGACAAACTTTTGCCATTACTGTTTTTGAACTGAAGGACTCATGTTTCGGTTGACAATCATGACAGATAAATCCAGCACCACCATCACCCTTAGTAATCAGGAGGACATGGCTACTTTTCCAGATGTCTCTGGTTGTCATGGTATCCTCTGTGGCTCTTTCTCATAGTTTTCACTCTAGGTAACAAACCTGCAAGCTATTTACTCTAACTTATCCAATCGCTCTAGGAAGGTTTTATATGCTCCTGATATAGACGGCACACACCTGTTGCACACAACAAAAAAGCAGCAGTTCCTTAGAATAATACTTAGGCTCACTATTACAATGGAAATAAAACTAATTCTTAGTTCGCATCATTCATAAAAACCAGATGTCATCACTTTTATATTTTCCACATAATTTCAGAACCACCTACGTTCAGATTAATAGCCTCCTTTAAAAAATATTTTCAAGTCCACACTTCTAAACAAATAATATTTCTACACCTGAAATCAAGTCAGTGGCATTTGGGGTGTGCTATATCCATATTTTGCTGGAAAACCTGCCCACAAAACCCATTAAGTGTTTGAGAAAATATGTAGCATCTCCTGATAGCAAAAATAAGTGTAAATAAGCAAACAAAAGACACCAACAATTTTAAGGGTTTATATTTCATTCTGTTAAAGTGAGGTTTAAACATCTTTCTAGGAATTAAATTTTAATCTTCAGTGACGAAAAGATGCTTCTCAAAGCAGAGCAGGGTAACATTTGCCATGCTATGGGATACAATGCTTGTATGTCCTACTTTTTCTTTTAATTAAATCTAATTTTCTTCACTGTGCAGTATCTTCTGTCAAGCCCTGTGGATGTGATACCTAAGTACACACACACCAGATAGAAGTTAGAAGTGGGGTAGCCTCCTCCCCCAAGAGCAACAGGAGGGCTTTCCACTCTCTTCTAGAACAGAGTTCTCTCCCTCCAGAATGAAAAAAACCCATAATATTCAAATACTAAAATGCAAATGCAGCTAAAGTTTTTTTTTTATCAGCTATACTTCTCTACACACATATGATGCCTATATTAATTTCACTGGAGTGCTTTCATTGCGCTAATTAGACATTGAAGAGGCGCTGACACGTGGGAAAACTGTTTTCTGAACGCCGTGTATGTTAAACAGTAGGAGTATAAGCACCTGGGATGTTCTTGCTATTCTCCGTATGCAAATGGCATTCTGCAAACAATTAAACGCTCCCATTAAAACAGTGGGGGTGTGGGATGGAAGGAGCGATGTGAAGAGTAAAAATGTGGCCTGCCCTTTCCATTCCGCCCTCATTCCACGGATGCTGAGCCGCTTCAACACGCTGCACTGCCAGACCCCGGGGAGCGCACAACCAGCACGCTCGACCACCTCTCACGCGCTCTGCTAATTACGAAACTCCGGTGATCTGACAACGAGCCCCTCGCTCTCCAACAGATCATGTTCTCGCTTTGCAGAGACACCAAAGACGTCGGAAGACTCTCCCCGGCTGAAGGGAGGGGAAAACGCTCCTTCCCACCCCTCCTCGCAGCCCCCAACACTTTCTCTCCTTAGAAGCGGCTCCACAAGTTCCCTGGCTCCAGCCCCCGAGGAAGCAAGTTCAGCACCATGGAAAGGGCTCGAGTAGCGGGCGGGGGAGAGAGGCAAAGACAGACCCGGGACGCTCCCCAGGGTACTCACCGGCGCCTGCTGCGACTGGAGTCCCGAGCGCTTGGTGGACCCCTGCTTGGAACTTAACCTTTTCCACGATTCGGCAAACCTGCCCCGGCTGGCGCTTCGGCTGCGCCTGCGGCTCTCCGCGCTGTCCTCGCGGTCGGAGCAGCCCCGCTCCATCTCCGCCGCATCCCTCCACTTCTTCCCCATGCTAAGTTCGCCTGGCTCGGCCGGGAAACAATCCAGCGCCGACGGCTGTGGCTGGCTCCTCGCCGCGGGTCTCACTCCAGCCTGCGCGCTGCTCCCGGTTGGCGCCGCCTTTGCCTCCGCCGGCTCGGTTACCGCCGCCGCCACCAGGCTGCGCTTGCGCCCGCGATTGGCTAAACTGTGGGCTGGGGCTGCGAGCGCCACCTGCGCCCAGCCGGCTTCCTTTCGCGCCCCCAAACTGCTCTTCACTCAGCTAGCAGCCGCCCTCCCTGGGGAGCGCGCGGCCCACGCCTGGGGCGAGTGAGGTGCTCCTGGGCAGCACCCTGCGATCACCCCACCTCTCCCAGTCCCCCAAGCTTGGGGGCCAGCCTCACCCCGTCTTCACCCCTGAAACAGCGGGTAGAAGCCTGGGTCACACAGCGGGTGGGTGGAGACTGCGGTTGACTTGGAGAAAGACAGGAAGCCAGCAACTTTGTCCTTCCTGTTCTTTCTTCCCTTCCTTCTTCCAACTGTCTCCAAAGTATCCTTGGGGAGAGTGGAGCTTCACAGCCTTGTCAGACGCCACACTCCTCCAGCTTGCTCAGACCAACCCCACTGTCTCAGACTTGGCTGCACACTGGAGTTACCTGAATTTTTTTTTTTTTAATGGTGATATTCCTCGGAGTCTAATTTAATTGGTCTGACTGCGGCCTGGGAATCCGGGTATTTAAAAGCTCCCAGGCGATTCTAGCCCCTCCACCTGCAATTAATGACTTCAAGGGCCTCTGTTATGGGAACTGGGCAGAAGAGGTGCGTGGAAGGAAAGAGAGGTCGATAATTCTTAACATCAACTCGTTTTTCTCTGCAGGATAGGAATGGGCTATTCCGATTACCCTTTCACTTCTGGGTAGTTCAGCAGCGGGGATGGTACGAGATGGGTCTGGAGTTGAACTCTGGTGTGTTGTACAGTCTTTGACCCCCTCCATCTTATTTGTTTCATGTACTTGCTTTCAGCTCATTAGAAGGAAAAGAGGCAGGCTCCCCTCCGTCTTGTGTCAGTTATTTCACCAGACTGAACTGACCTCATGTTCGGGAATGTTTTTGATCAGATGAGAGAGGGCAGCTGGGGCCATCACAAATTAACAAAAGCTGAAACAATGACCTTACCATTGAAGGGAGCGAGGCCTAAAATCTCTCCCAATTGAAAAGGGCTGTCAGGTTGCTTATCTGTTGCAATGGCAACAGACATATTTTCGTTTCCTTCTGAAATCAAGCATGCTCCTTCCCGTTTGAAGATTGTCCGGTCCTCTCAGGAGGAAAAGGGAAAGTGGAGTTAAAAGAGGAGGGGGAGAGGGGGAGAAATGCTATAGAAAAACTGGTGTGGCATTCCTTGGAAAAAATCGTCATCTGAGTTGTTATCGTTTGCTCTGATTAAACAGAGGTCTTGGAATTAGCTAGTTTGCAGGAATGGAATGCATAGCTCTAAATCCCACAGTCGTGCACCTGCGTGTGGTGCTACATGAGTATTAATCCTGCCATTGTAAGTGCCAGGGACTCAGAGTATACATCCTACCTTTGTAAACAACTCTCTGTGTTCAGAAATCACACACCTGTATTGAACAAAATGAGACTAAACAAATGTTTGCAACACAAAATTCCCTTTAATAAGAAAAGCACAGGCTCCATTTTTTTTGCATCCTATCTAAATTTATGAATTTGAAATTATTAGCGACATCTCATGGAAATACAACTCAATCCAGAGTCCACTCCATCACAAAAATAAAATGATTCTGCATAGTTCACAAATAACACAGATATGGGAACTAAATACAAATTAGAGGAGTAGAATAAAAGAATTTTGTGGCTCCAAGTAAGTATTTACCTTTTCCTTTGCTTGCCTACAAATGAGCATATGGGTATGACTATAAAAGTCACTAAGAGATGTGAGTTACATGGATACCTGTGTTAACATGGGAAAGCTCTCTCTTTAGTTGTAATAATATCCCTTAAAAGGAGCGAAGAGAGGCCTTCACAGATGTCTCAAGGCACATCATTCCAAAACATTCATCTCACAGAACCAGGCGACCCTGGTTCACTGGTATCAACCCATTAGGAGATAAATGACTCTGTCATCAAGGGTGTGTGTCATAAAAGACCATACCACCACATCAGTGAGCACTCAGCGCCACTGATGAGTTTTTAGATGTACTTAGAAAAGTTTAATGACAACTAGTGATTGCATGTGTCATTTTTTTAAAGCTATCTGGTCTGAAAAGGAGCTTCCCATTGCCCTTATCCTAGAGCACTGTTTTTAAAGCCTTATTTGAAAATGATCTCTGCATTTCTCTTTTGCCCTTGACAAGTACCAAAACTGTCTGAGAATTGTACAAGAGGCTAAATTGGCCGTGATTGTAGGCAAGCAGAAAACTGACCCTTTCCACTTGTGATGTTCATTTGTCTTTCCAAAGTTCCTAATAGCCAGGAAGTGGAAAACTAAGTTGAAAGTCTATCATATTTCTTACCAAGTTAGCAGAGAATGGCTGCATCAAAGCTGAAAACATGTTGAAAATTACCAGCTTTGCAATTCTGGAGTCGGGGATAGATTCCATTTGCAGAGCAACTTATCTCTACAGGGAAAGAGTCACTGTAATTACAAAAAGTGGGTGCTAATACATTTTAAGAAGCAAATGTGAAGTATGACATAATTTTTTTTTCTTCCATGGTTTCTAGGCATTAAAGAAGGTTCAAATTAATAGGACAAGATTAAGGAAAAAATTATTTTTTAAAGAATAGATGCCTGTATTCTATATAAAATATAAAGATATAATTTTTTGTATGAATCATATAAAATTTTTACATGCATCAATCCAACTATAACGAGATATTCTGGAAAGTGAACTTTAAATAATCTCTCAATAAACTGTCACATAGCGACAGTCCTCTGCCAGCCCTAGCTACTCTCTGACCTGAAGTGTACATGCTCCTGCTAGCTTGTTGATAAGTCTATTATCAGAAGAAACTCTTCCCAAACCCCATTTGCCCTGGGTCACAGAGTCAATCACTTTCTTGAAAAAAATTAATAGAAAATATCTTTTCTTTTGGTTATTTCTAATACATGTAAACTGAAACATACCCAGGGACTAATTAAACCAGGAAAAGTATGGAGGGGAGAGACATAGAGAAAATAATAAAAACTACAAAGTTGTGTTGACCCAAGAACTCTCTTCATGAAGTAAGAACACATGAACCATATTTCATCAGCTTTAACACCTCCGATTTTTCATGTGTAGCCTTCCTAAAATCAGGATGCTTTTTATAATAGATGGTATCTCAGATTCAGTGTAATGCCGTATATTGATTCATAGAGTCCTGGAGTTAGACAGATGGTCAAAGGTCTGACTTTAAAAATCCAACAAGCTATTATATACCCTCTGCCTAAACAATGAGTCTTCCATAATAGATATCTTCTTTCTCGTGAGCTCGGCCTTTCCTTAGCAAACAGCTTTAAGCATTAGGAAGCCCATCCTTATAAACTAAACTGAAACCCAACACTTTCTGTCCTTCTTTCAAATTCTGGGGTTGCACTATTTTAACATGTTTCTTGTAAGAGCCATGAAATGTTTGAGATGGTCTCTGCGAGTTCCCCTGAAATTTCTCTTCTCTTGAGTTAAATAATGTTTGATTCTTTGTGTCACATCCTGACACACATGGAGAAACCACGTCAGTCAGTACTCTCATGTACTAAGGGCAATTTGAAAATGGTGAGTGTTACATGAATTTGGGGAAGCTGCTTTGTGAATTCACTAAAAGGTTAATCACTGTGACTAGGATCGCCATGAAGTGGGATTAGTCAATACCTAGGAAGCAGGAGACAGGATGTAGAATTTGTGTTTAGTCATGATTAAGTTCTGTTCAACAGACCTGCGGGCTGAATTTCACACCAGCCAAACAAGCGTGAGAGTTGAAACAATTATTCCTGTAATTCAAGCAAAAAATCTCCCAAAGCCCATGACTGTTAATCAAGAAAAAGAACAGAGGGGTTATCCTGGTTTATGTAAATTGGCCATCTATGTGGATGAAATTCTCTGGGTGATAGTTCCTGAAAAATTATCCTCCCTATTAAGGAAAAGCAATCTCTTATCTTCCCTGCAATCTCTGGCTTCAACAGTTACACATCCCATTAAGGCCTCCCACTAGAAGTCACTGCAGGCCATAGAACCTAGCTACATACCATGTTTCCCCAAAAACAAGACACTGTCTTATATTTATTTTTTCTTAAGAAGACACACTAGGGCTTGTTTTCAGGGGGTGTCTTCCTCTCAGCCCCAAAATGCATGGTGTGGCTGCATAGCCATGCCCATCACTAGGTCTTACTATCAGGGTAGGACTTATATTTAATAAATGCATAGAAATCCTGTGAGGTCTTATTTTGTGGGTAGGTCTTATTTTCAGGGAAACATGGTAGATGCAGTTTTCTTCCTCCCTTCTTACCTCCCTCTCTCCCTTTTTTCCTACCTTCCTTCTAATTTTTTTCTGTAGACCATCCGTGCTACTCATCAGTTCTGCTTGTTACTGGCCACTCTGACTTCTCTTCATCAGTGACACTGTCTCTCCCCTCAGAAAAATGTTTATTAATGCATTGCCATTTGCATGGGATTATCTCCATAAACTTGAACAATCTAAATTCTCCAATTGTCCAGGTTTCCTACTCTTTAAATGATATTATGATTTATAGGAATTTTAGTATAAACTTTATTTTTCATTGATACATTTGCATGAATTTACATGATATAAACTTTTTTCTTTATAAATCTATAAGTAAATCATTTTCTAAAATGTTATTTGAAGATTAAGAGATGATGACTAAAGTTAATAATGTTAGAATTATAAAGGCAAATACTATAAGAATTTAAAATAAAAAGCAGATAAGGAGGGCGTAAGCGAGCTAAATTTCAACTTATTATTAAATGAATATTGGTATAGCACTTCCATAATAAGAAAACATAAGGAGACAAAAAATACTAAGTGTTGTCAAAGATGTGAGCACTTAAAATTTTTGGCATCTTTGTCTGCTTATTTACACAAACTATAGGAAAATGTTAAATATTTAATAGGTTTTGTGGTCAAATTTTCCATCAAAATATAGCTATAGCATGCCCAAAATGCAACTGATTTTATTTCAGGCATAGAAATAAGGTCTCCACTTCTACTTTCATCCAAGTTGATGCAAAAGACACTATTTCATTCTTTTTTATGGCTGAGTAGTATTCAATAGTATATGAGGTCTGACTATGAAGTTCACAAACTCATCCTAGAAAAAAATGCCACATACCTCATTGCTGCATATCACTATGGTTACCTTTGAAGTATTCCCTTTGGGAAGCTATGCACTGATGCTGATGCCTAATCCATCCTTCAAAGCAACTTAACTGGTTTTCTGGAATGGCCATCAGAGCTGTTGTCGTTATTCTTGATGTCTTGAATGTCATCAAAATGTCTTCTGTTCAATATTTCCTTTAGCTTTCGGTAAAAAGCCAATGGCGTCCAGATAAAATGAGCAGTGAGGATGTTCCCGTACACTTATTTGTTTACTGGCTAGAAACTCCCTCAGAGAAAGGGCCGTGTGAGCTGGTGCATTGTCATGATGCAGGAGCCATGAGCTGTTGGCCAACATTTTCAGATAAGGTTTTCCTGTTTCTCTATCAATATTTCTTTGGTCTGCGATGCTTCTCACAGTCAGCCAACAATTTTGATGCACAAGTTGACACATTTTTGCAATGTTTTCATCAGTTCTGCTTGTTATTGGCCACTCTGACTTCTCTTCATCAGTGACACTTTCTCTCCCCTCAGAAAAATGTTTATTTATGCATTGCCATTTGCATGGGATTATCTCCATAAACTTGAACTAACATGTCCCTGATTTCACTTTCACATTTGCCAAGTTTAAGAAGAAATTTATAAATATGTGTTTGTTACACTAATTTAATCTCCAATATCTCATGTCAGCCCTCGAAAACATGCAACAATGATAACCAACACCACTGAGCAAGACACCACCACACCTCAACATGAACACAACTGTGCAACACTGATAGAGCAAGCTCATGAAGCCTTACCAAGTTGTTTGTGCTCTGCTGCCAACGTAAGCCCATGGTGGTGAGTTCATGAATTTAATTGTCAGAACTCACACACCTACATTTTCTTTATTCACTCATTGGTTGATGGGCACAGGTTGATTCCTCATCTTTGCCATTGTGAGCTGTGTGCAATAATCATATGAGAGCAAGTACCTTTGATTAATATATAATGACTTATTTTCCTTTGGGTAGATAGCAAGTAGTGGATCAAATAGTAGACATACTTTTAATATTTCAAGAAATCCACACACTCATTTCCATATTTGCATTCCCACCAACAGTATATTAGTGTTTCCTTTTTGCCACATCCATGCCAACCTCTGTTGTCTTTTAACTTTTTATTGTCATTCTGATTAGAGTAAGCATTAAGACATAGCTCTACATTTTTCAAATAAAAAAATATATATGTATGTACTTAAAAACTTAGAGATTATAGATCCTACATGATGACTATGGGATGTGATTTATGTAAAAAGATAAATTAGAGGTTCAACTGCTTATAACATATGCAATGACTTTACCCTTATATCAAAAACATTAAACAAATATAATGTTTTTTAAGTTAAAAAAAGATGTTTATATTTAAGCAACTCTGTTGCCCTGGGTAGAGTGCTGAGGCATCATACCTCACAGCAACCTCAAACTCTTGGGCTTGAACAATCCTCTTGCCTCAGCCTCCCAAATAGCTGGGACTACAGGCACATGCCACTATGTACAGCTAGTTTTTCTGTTTTTAGTGAAGACAGGGTCTCGGTCTTGCTCAAGCTTCTCCCAAACTGGTGAGCTCAAGCAACCCACCCTCCTCAGCCTCCCACAGTGTTAGGATTGTAGGCATGAGCCACTGAACCCAGTCTTACACTTAATTAACTTTTTAACCACTTGAATCAGAAGACTCAGCTATCCCCAGGGAAAACTGATCTTGTTAATTATTTAAAGAATTGGATGCCACTTCTCTAAAAGGACTAAATTTTTTTTTTCAAATTGCTTTTCAGGTATCATAGATACCTGAATGTCTACTAGTTTTCAAAAACTTTCAACACTTTTCCTTCTAAAAAATGCAAGTCCTTCTGCAATGAGTAATCATTTAAATTTGCTGCTACTCAGAGGTTTGATACACAATGCCCGTGTGGCAAGGAGGGAAGTCAAGTTCGGCACCTGGGGGTTTCTAGAGGTAAACTGTTGCTTCCTTTCTGCTCTTGAGTTACAATCCTAGAACACAAGGCAATCATGCATGTTTAAGTCCAGTTATTTCTATGGTACAGTATTAGCCACAGAAAAACATCAAAGGTCATCTTGAAAACTCACATACAGACTTAGAGGCATAGGGGTAGTTTTTACTTTTTCTTTCTTTTTTTTTCTTTTTAAGAAAGGAGAAATTTCTCAAAACACCAAAAATAATTTTCAGTGGGGCCTTTAACAATTAGGTCCAGCACGTAGGCAGGCTTTGTGTCTTAAGTGTAAGTGTATTAGTCTTATGAAACTAAATTTTTTAACCGTCCACTTGCAAAATTATTTTGTGCAAAGGACAAATAATAGTGTTATTCAGCCCATTTCAAAATAGAGTGAAAAGGGAACCTGGAAGTTACCATGCAAAACTTCCATGTTCTTAGAGGCACAATTTTTCTTCACACTGAAAAAGAAACTATTTAAGTGCCATTGAATTTGAGAATATTAATTAGATGCCTATTAAGCATTTTCCCTGCTCAAAACAGAACAAATTTGTTCATTTTCCTCTCCAAAGTACAAAGGTGAATGAAGTGAACGCAATTAGTTAAACAAAAAGTAGCAGCTTAGTTACCTTTTTAATCTTTGATGTACTTTCAAAATCCATTTCCTCCAACTCATGCAAAATCATTATGGGAGCCTGAAAAGAGTCTGAAGGCAGAGGCTCAATGAACTAACAAATTTCCCGGTGCTTCACATGTCTCCTTTGACTTCCACAAAAGAAACAAAGCCAAGGATATGCTAAAAATGAGACAAGCTATTATCATTAACACAATGTATTACATTGAAGTTATCTTTGTGTAGTGAATGGGGTCTCAGGACACTCAGTAGAGCTTCCACTGCCTACTATGATGCTTAGAATTAAAAGATGATTTATATCAAATTAGGCTTTAAAGTAAATACATTGTACCAGACTCTGTAGTATTCTACCAACTGTTTAGGTAACAAAACTCATCTGATGGCTAAAATGTATTACCTATGCTACTACAGTCAAAGAGGTTAGCAACACTGTATGTCCAGGTTGGTGACATGAAGGCAAAACTCATCAGGGTGTTAAATGCAGAAGAAGATGGGAAGCTACACCACCCTCACCAACCTGAGTTGAATAAAAATTTAAAATTTACCCAAAATGAGGAAGGGGAATGCAAATGGGATGATCATACTCCTTCTAAACTCTTATTTTTCTAGAACACTTTATAGAAAAAAATTCTTTTATCTAAAGGTGAAGGATTAAGTGATTTTTAAAGTTTCCTACCAAATGGCACATCAGTGTTTGTTGATTGGTTCATCACTTTAGCTTCTTACTTTCAACCAGTGGTTTTCAACCGGACCTGACATGAAGGCCTGGCAAACAATTATGGCCTGTCCTATTCATTACTCCATCACAGCCAGTGATGAAGATTCTGTTGGATGCTACAAACCATTCACTTGTGTGAACAACTTTACAAGTTGATTGACAGTTTTGAGCCAGCTCTGCAACAGTGATTATTTCTTGGCTACTTAGATTTCAAATGTTACAAATCTCTGTGATTTTGAAGACTGTTGTCAGAATCTCAACTTCTTGACTGTGTCTAGAATGAAACTTGAACTTGAAGATGATGGGTAACATGAAAACCACACGTGTTTATCATGAATAAACTCTTTGCTTCAGTCATGATATCACATAAACACACTGATCAAGATCAGGGCACTAATTTTAGTTCCAAGTGTCACCAATTTGTTCACATAATGTGCAAGTAATATGATTTAATAAAAACAAAAAAAAATTTAAATAAGAATAAATAATAATTTGCAAGTACAAGGGATATGTTGAAAAGAATCCAAAAGGAAAACATTGAAAATATGAAAGGAAGAGTAAAATATGAAAAACTAAAAATTAGCAACAGAGCTATTACAATAATTAGCATTTACTAAGCACTTATTATGTGCCAGGCACCATCTCTCTACATGGATTCATTTAACTCCCAGAAAAGTTCCAGCAATCACTGAGGGAGCTGAAGCTAAACAAATTGCTGAAGGATACTCTTGTGTGCAGGACACAACTGCAAGTGGGACTCTACCTAACAAATGCAAACATTATAACCTAGTGGTTTGCACCCTCACATTAACTTGAAATTTTAAAAAAAAGTTTTTGCTGAAGGATATATGGCTAGACACCAGCAGGACCTGGACTTGAACCCAGAGACCATGCATTTTCCCACTGTCATTGTGTGTAGAAAAGCAGGTAGTGGCAGAAAATACTTATACCTGCCTGATATTGACTGCTTCCCATATGGCAATCACTGTGCTAAGTGTCCTAAGATTACTAATCTCAGGAACTCTGTAAAATGAATATTATCCTCATTTTGTAGTTATAGAAAACAGAGGCTCACACAGGGTATTAATATGCCCAAATTTTTCACCTTTTAAGTCACAGTATTGAGATTCAACCTCCAGATTGCCCAATTCACAGCAATGACAGTAACAATAACAATAATAAACAACTAAAACTAACTGATTTTTTAATCATTTTACAACAAAGACATTTGCACCAGAATGCTTATTGCAGCCCAATTCATAATAGCCAAGACATGGAAATATCCCAAGTGCCCATTGACCCATGAATGTATTAACAAATTGTGGTAAATGTACACCATGGAATACTATGCAGCCATAAAAAAGATGGAGACTTCACATCTTTTATGTTTACCTGGATGGAGCTGGAACATATTCTTCTTAGTAAAGCATCTCAAGAATGGGGGGAAAAGTATCCAACGTACTCAATACTACTGTGAAATCAATGTATAACCACCTACACAATCATACGAATGGCAAAACATAACTATAGTCCAGAAAATAGAAGGGAAAAGGAGAGAGACGGGAGGAGAGGGAGATATGGGAGGTGGAAGAGTATTTGGGGGGACCTCACCTAATGTGCATGACGCAATGGTACATTCAAAACTATTAAGAAATGAGTACAATTGAGATGGATGTGTTACTTAGTTCAATGTAAGCGTTTCACATTGCATATAGAAATAGTACCCTGAACCCCATAAATGCATCAATGTACAAAGTTATGATTTAATAAAAAATAATTTTAAAAAAAGATTGTTTACTTACTTGTTTAATTTAAAAATAAAAATTATTTAGAAAAATAAAATAAAAATAAAAATAAATGACTATTTGCTATGTAACCAGGCCCTGTGCATAAGCACAGCTGAGCATGTATTTATCTCAATTTATCCTCTGATCTGCATTAGAGATTAAGAAACTTCCATTTAGAGAGCCTAAGCTACTTCCCCCGAACACACAGGTGGCCACTGATGGAGTCTGGATTATAGTATAGGTGTCTCTGACTATTGAGCCTAGGGGATATAAGCATTATACTTCATTTTTAGTGTATTTAATCATATTAGTCATTATACTATTAGTATTATTATTTTATATTCTAATGTTATCACTAATTACTCATCTATATACTAATTTATTACTAATTATTACTTTTATACTAATTTAGCTTAACTTTTAAAAGACATACTTTCTGCTATGAAAATAATAGATTATCATGGATGGTTTAGGAATTTAAGTCAGAGGGGATGATCGTGAGTTTCTCCATTTTCTTGGGAATTCTTTTAGCCAATGTTAATATCCTCACAAAGGAGTGTGAGAATCCAGTGAAACACTATGGATAAAACATTTTACTTAGTGCCTGGCACAGTCTTAGTTCCCTTCCCCCCAAAGAGAGGTGACTTGTAGTAGTTTTTAATTATCTGGATAATGTATAGAATTGTACATTCTAGCCAGACAAGCCAATAGAAATATAATTCAAATCTCATATGTAATATTAAATTTCTTGTATTTACAGGTGAAATTTTAAAATATATTTTATTTAAGTTCACATATCCAAAATGATCGTTTCAATATGTAATATAAGTAAAATTAACAATGAGATATTTTACTTTCTTTTTGTACTGTCTTTGAAATTGATGTGTATTGTATATTTATAGCATAACTTGATTCACATTAGGTATTTTTCAAGTGCCTAATATCCACAGATGGCTTGTGGCTACCATATTGAGCAGTTTAGTTCTAACTTTATATATAATTATAAAATACCACCTAAATAATTATTATTGACTTCAAAATATGCCAAATAAAAAAATCTAAGTAGGTTCTTAAGCACCGCAGCTGTGGTAAGGAATAGGTAAAAGTTTCCAAGCCTTGGGAGCCTACAGGCCCTCTCCCCAATAGAGAAGCGTGGCTATTTACACTTCCAGATGTTTGCGTAGAGTTTTAGGAGGCCCAGCATTCCAAGCTAAGGAATGCTCTGAGTGATTTATTTGAGAGATGATTCAACTGTGAACGATGAGAAGGTAATGCCTCATTTTGTACAATCTCATTTAGAACTGGGGTAGCAACTGAGGCTTCCTGGCCCTGGCAGCTCGTTCTTGTACCACGTTAGCTGTGCTGAGTTCATCCAGCATTCCAGAATTCAAAGATTCACCATAGAGTCCTACGTTGTCACTGAGACTGAAATTACAAGAAGGCTCAGGAGAGCCAGGGACTTTTCCATGTTGTATTTCTACATTAAACCAAGTGGAACAGCAACAGACATGGCATTCCTCTTCATTTCCTATGAAGTATTTATCTCCATATTAGCATCCTCTGAAAGCATGGGAAAGCCATCTATTTCATTATTCTTTTTTATTTGAGGCAGAAAGGCCGAAGTCTGAGTTTTCACCTTAACGTGTTCTATAGTCTTCCTAAATATCAATAGGATTGATAAATGACTTGATTGAGGAATTCAACTGTTTGGCTCAGAGAAAGTTTTATGCAGGAGTTACAGCATCTGAACTGAATTTTGGACTCCTGTTTTCACTCTTTCTTTTTAAGTATAGAATTGTTTGGTCCCATTCACCATGTTTAAAATGAAATGATTTTAAAATTCAAAATATTATTAATCCTTATTTTCTGCTTTACTCGTTTTTTAAAGAAAGATAGGTACACGGTGTTATTTAATTCTATTTATCAAACTAGCTATCAAATATTTACTTATTCATTCTCAGAAGCATTAGCCCTCCATCAATATCTTATTAAGATGACAGAGTAAATGATTATTTCTAAGTGTAGAGGTACCTTTGAGACCTCCCTGTTTACAAAGGACTTGTACCAAATGTGGTGGTGCAAATTTCAGTGACTTAATGAGAATATAACTCAGGCACAATGCTTATTACCTTGGGGGGAAAAAAAAGAAAATTACTCAAGTCTCCCAGTCTATTTTTTTCTATTTTAGATTATTAAATTTGTGTATTTATGTGTCAGAGATAGAGAGAAAGGAATGGAGACACTTTCCATCTGTAATATTTATAAATTGCCCTGAAACTAGAGACTTTTACTTTCTTTGAAAAAATAGTATAAAATCTCCTTTTGAAAAGCCAATCATGTCCTCCATCATTTTTCCTATTTTTTTTTCAAGATCTATTTAATACTCTTTACTATAGGATGTCTTCTGGCTATAGGAGTTTACAACTGAACTTTTGCATAGAACACTAAGAACAGAAACAGTATCTTAAAAGAAAGATCTTTTGCTGTTGGGAAGAATTATAACATGAAGCAGTGTGTGTAGGTGAGAGTGTTTGGACCTCAAAGGCAGGTAATGAAGGATATACACCATTGCAACATCTATTGGAAGGTAATATTTCAGACATCTTACCCCTCCTATTTCCAGTCTGCCTCTGGTGTTTTAAAGGCTAACGAATTATGTTTTAAGACAAACCATGAGACCAGATTAAAGCAACCTATGGGGAAGCCAGAGCTGGGGAAGCTGGAATGAAGGAAGCCCCAGGAATTCCTGACTCTTCAGATGTATTCTAGGGTTTTACCAGAATAAAATCATCTTCTCAGATCTTGCCCAGAACCCGCCTGAGAAGTCAGAAGACCATTCAGTTCTGCTTCGGTTGAATCCCTCCAGACTCCCACACTTGGGTAAGCTCCAGAATTTGCCATCTTTGGAGAGGTGGTGACATGAGCTTCACACATGCTGAGGGGTTAGAGGAGGCTGGCAAGCTCTTCCCTTAGCACCCCCGGCTGCATGATCCCATGACATGAATCCCAGTTTAATACCCAGTGCTGTTCTCTGGATGATAAAATCCTATACAGCTTCTTCCCACAACAGACATGCCATATGGTACACATTATTTCCCTCATAGATAAAATGCCAGGAATTACAAAGCTTTTTCTTCTCGCTGCAAAAGATATAGTCTGTAAACAATAAAATAGTTTGAAAATCCCTCTTAACAATAGTATATTTACAAACTTCTCTTTCATTCAGGAAGTTTCTGGGGAAAATAGTCCTACCACGACAAAAGTCCAAAGTGATCTGGCACTACCGCTGATGAAGTTTTCCTTTACAAGCTTTCTTTTTGAAAATAGTGAAAGTTTTTTATGTGATCTTTCCCTTGACCACCACATTTTTTTTTTAAGGACATGTTTTATTTGTATCTAAATCTCACACTCAGGAGAGACCAAAAACAGTTTGACATTTAGACTCACTTCGTCTTTGAAAAGAAAAAGAAGGACTATATCTGTGGCGGGAAAAAAAAGATTAAGAGTAAAGAACATAATTGAGAGGTCAGAGAGATGTGGGTTCCATCTCTCACCCTCTCCAGCTTTGTGATTTGAGGCAAATAACTTTATCTGACCCACAGCATCCTTGGCGTACAGCACAATGGGCATAATAATCCATCACAGAAAGTCATACCTCAAGGCCAAAAGTATTATAATACTGTAGGTGTATTATTTCCAAAGGTTTATATGTAGTATTTTCTTTAATTGGTTTGGAACTGACTCTTTCCCACCTCCTTCTGTACTCCCGAAATAAACAAACTCCTCCTCCCTCAAAAAATATCTTTCATTTTAGGAAGAAATTTATTTCTTTTTTATCTGTGACCTGAAAAAAATTACAGAATCAGAATGTGTAAGATCTACTCGTGCAGCACCTTTTTCTGTGTTAATAAGTCACAAGACAATAGAAACCACAATGGCTTGATGTCACAAACGTACTCTCAATACCTTGTTTCTATAAAAGGGTTTTGTGATGCTGCCACATTGTAGTTACAAAAATAAAGTGAAGGAAACAATACATATTGGAGCTACATCAAAGGCACATGGACACACACCTCTACAAACATACTCATATTATTAACAGCAAATGAAGTGGTCGTTAGACGTCTTTAGAAAAGCAACCACAGATTTGTTATAACTGCCTGTAACAAAACTACACATTTGCCCAACAAATATAGACAGCTATTATGCACTTATATTAGCAATGTAAAAAATGTAAAAAGAAGCCAGACATGGTGGCTCACACTTGTAACCCTAACACCCCAGGAGGCCAAGGTGGGAGAATCCCTTGAGCTAGGGAGTTCAAGACCAGCCTGAGCAAGAAGGAGACTTTGTCTCCACTAAAAATAGAAAAACATTGCTGGGTGTTGTGGCAGATGACTGTAGTCCCAGCTGCTTGGGAGGCTGAGGGAGGAGAATCACTCAGCAAAAGAGTTTGAGATTGCTATGAGCTAGGCTGATGCCCCGGCACTCTACCCTGGGCAACAGAGTGAGACTCTATCACACACACACACACACACACACACAAACACAAATCTAAAAAGAAAAGTAACCACTGAAATCCAAAACATCACAGAACTAGAAGATAAACAAAGTTTGGAAGAGAGAGAAAAATCATTAAATGTTCATCACACAATTTCAGCAGTGTTGGTGGATTTAAATGGAAGTTTTAAATGATGTATTTTGAGGTACTTTCAGAAGAAAGAATTTAATGCTCCTATGTGTTTAATTTTGAGGAGAATAAATCGTTGTCAGAGAGTAACTTCAGTGCAAGACGGTTGACACAACCCTGTACATCAAGAAAGTTGGAGCAATGATTTAGCAAAAGGCACCGGCTCTGTTTTCTTTGTCAGGCTTTCTCTGTGTGGCGGGTTAGAACAGACCAGAGCTGAGGGATGCCCTGGGGGACGATGGGAACATGAGGGCCTCAGTTCCTCTCCGGGAGGACGCAAGCTGTACGCACTAGGACCTACTGCTTCAGGGAAGAGGGAATGGAGCAGAATCACGCTGACACCTTTAAAAGTCCAATGTCCATGTCTGCTGGAGTTCTGGACCCACTCACTTCCTGTTTTTAATACTAAAACCTTACTTTTTAGGAAACAGTTATCTTTGCTAACCATTATGCAAAACTCTCAGTTGAATTATAATATTCGGTGACCCTTCCCTCTTTCCTATAGCAAAGGTTTCTAAAATGAACTTACTTTATTTAGCAATGAATTCACTTTATGTAGCAAAGGAAATGTTTACACTACACTGAACACAGGAGAAGCTAAACTTAAACTAGAGGACCACGCAATCCCACTCCGAGGTGTCTACTCAGAAGGAAAAGAAATCATTTTATCTTAAGGACATTTGCAATAGATTGTTTGTTGCAACTCCATTACAATCACCAAGATGTGCCCATCAACTCAGGAATGGATTGACAAATTGTGGTATATGCACACCATGGAATACTATTCAGCCATAAAAAAGACAGTGACTTCACATCTTTTATAATACCCTGGATGGAGTTGAAAAATCCTCATGTTAGTAAAGTATCACAAGAATGGAAAAGCAATTGTCCAATGTATTCAATACTAATATGAAGCCAGTAGATGACTCAATACATGCCCATAAGGGTGAAAACGCATTTCAATTCAAGTTGTGGGGGCAACAAGAAAGGAGGAAAGGGGAGGGGGGCTGAGGTGCTCTCATTGAATGGACATGCTGGGAATGTTTGGCTCACCTTTTTAGTGTGGGATATAACCTTAAGAGGGATTCTGCCTAACAAAATCAAATATTTTGACCTGGTTGTTTGAACCCTCATGTTAACCTGAAATAAATATACTTTTCAATTTAAAAAAAGGAAAAAAATAAAAATAAACTAGAGGACCATACAAAACAATTACTTGTCAGTGATTTCCTACAATAAAGCTAACTTTGTCCACGTGGAAACTATGTTTTTAAACATACCCTTTATTTTATTTCAGACACTTCCTATCAATGGAACATGTAACAGACAATACTCCTATGTATTTGCAACTTACTCTGTGAATTAGGAACTACCCTCAGACCTCTACTTACTACACTATATAAATAATATCAAACATGGGAAATTACAGTAACTAACGCAGAGCAGTTATGCTGTGCCAGGCACTGCTCCAAGTGTCACCTTTATTATCTCACTAAAGCAACCTCAAAACCGCCCTATGCTGTAGGTACAATTATTACCCCATCCACAGCAAAGGAAATGGAGGCACAAGGTCAAATACTTGCCCTTGGTCATGCATCAAGTATAATAATCGGCAGAACTAGGATTCAAATCCCAAGCAGTCAGATTCCAGAGATCTAACCTTAAGCTAGTAGCCTGCATGTTTTTCCTATTTAATAAGTATCTACTTTTCACTGTTTCAAAATACTATTTAATGTTTCTCTTTGAAAGTGTATGTCATGAAGATCATTAAGCAAATAAATGACAAATGGCCCAGGGACTTTAGTTTGTGACCTCCATGAGAGGACTTTTACTGTGTGGATCATCAGTATATTCTTATGATTTACTGGAATATCAACCCCACTTGGAAACAGTATACAGTAGACACTCTCTTAGTGGAACCAAGCTGAGCCATGGTTGGAAAGATCTAAGAATTATGTTAATGTGAAGCTAGAATTTCCTCTGAATCTGAGCATTACTTTGATGGAATTCCAAGTCTTATCTGTCTAGAGACTTTTGGGGTTTCAGAAGTTTCTTTCTAAAGCAAGAGTTTGATGAAAAGCTTGACCCAACCACAAAAATTTAGTCTTTCAAGGAAGTGGCAATTCCAAATAATTGATATTTTCTTTCTGGCTCAGTGTCCATATTCTTTTTTTTTTTTTGAGATAGACTCTGTCACCTAGACAAAAATGCTTTGGCATCAGTCTAGCTCACAGCAACCTCAAACTCGTGGGTGTGAGCAATCCACCTGCCTCGGCCTCCCAGAGAGCTAGGATTACTGGAGTAAACCTTGCTGCTGGCCCCAGTTTCCATACTCAATCAACAAATCGGTACTGAGTCCCTCCTTTATGCAAGGCACCCTTTCATAATAGTGCTGGTAATTCAGAGGCAAACAAGTTTATACTAGACTTCTGTCTTACGGAGTCAAATGCGGATGGCAAGATAAGTAAAAATTCAAGGCAAATGTGAAATCTCCTTCTATGTATTCTAGAGTATAGGACAGATCATTTGTTCTGTGTTTTTCTTAAACTAACTTGATTATCCAAACAGCCATCCATCAGGAAATTCTACAGGGACTCCCTTCACCTCCCTAGGTTGTAATAAATATAAGATATATCGTGTCTTCTGAAGTTCTGTCTCATTGCTCTCCTGCCAAGCATCTACTTCCTGCCCAGTCCTGGATGCCTGTGTTGTGGATTTAATCCTTCTTGATTCTTCAAGAATTCCCCTCCTTGTAGGTCTGTCACTTCCCTGGGCTCTGCCATGATTGGATGTTCAAGTCCTCACTGTTAGGAAACCCCCACCCTTGAACTGTATCCCGTCTACTCCAGCTTCTTCCCCGGCTGCCTTCCAAAGTGCTCACACCTCCCCTCTCCCTCGGAGACAAGCAACACCTTCTCCTCTATGAGCTTGGGTTCTCCTCAAAAAGAACAGCCTTCGACTGCAAATGGTTCCTGCTCTAGACTCTACAAAATTCCCAAGGAAAATAAAAAGCAAAATGTCACACTTACTTCTCTTTCAAACAGAGGCTAGAGTGAAAAATTCCTATTATCTTTTCTCTCTCACACACACACACACAAAAACACACGCACACCCATATATTCTGTTGCCCCACTCAAAGAGCTGTTAACTAAATTCTCTGAGATTTTGGGGTAAGGGAGCATTCTCCAATGTGGGACACTGTGGAAAGAGAATAACATAAGAGTTTGCTCTGAAGTAGTGATTTGAAAATCTTAGGATTCCTTAATGTCATAGGATTCCCTGTAAGTGCAAAAGAGATTGGGGGAGAGAGGCCAGGCAAAGCTCATGACCCCTGCCCCCCATAAACAATCCCATTTTTCCCTTTCCATGAATTTGGCTTCATGTATGATGCTTTTATTCTTGTTATTTTTGCTACTTTTATCCAGCTTACTTGCTGTAGACTTATACATGCATAACTGCTAATCCATCTATATCCATGTACATGAGAACATGAACTTCATTTTTTCTAGGGTACTTTCAATGTGACAGTTCAACAAATAGAAACCCACAAGTGGAAAAATGGACAAAAATTGTGTTTCCTATAGGTACCAGAATTTTGCTCTTCGGTAAGTTCTTGGTCTTGGTGATTCGAAGAATGAATCCGCAGACCACAGATCAGTGGTAAGACAGGGTTTATTTAGAGAAAAGAATACGGAAGCGCCAGAGCTCCTGGCAGAGAGAGAAAACCCAAATCGGGAGAGAAAAGCTCTCTCTCTCTCTTCCTCTCTCTCCCAGCTCTTTGTCTAGGGGTATATACAGTCACATGGGGCCCTCAGTAGTTAACATTTAGCATGTCTGGGACATGTCTGGGTCGTGTCTGGGTCATGTCTGGACAACGTGTCTGGGGCATATCTGGGTCGTGTCTGGATCGCATGTGAATGGCTACAATCCCTTTCATTCCCAGGCCTAGGAAAGGGGCCCCCCACCTACCCTCCAGCCCACTGGTTCTGCTGCTCACTGCCACGATACCAACACCACCAAAGCAGAGGCAGCCGGTCCCTGCCCCCCAGCTCCACGAGCTGGCTGGGATGCCACTTGTCCTGTATCACTATCATTTATATCAGTTTTCATATATGTTTTGTATTTTTCTGTAAGAATTTGCATACTGTCAAAAAAATAAACAAAAGAATTTGTATAGTGTCAAACCACATAAAATCCAGAATTCAAATCCTTATCACCTCCAGCATCTTGTGGTGATAGAATGATCCATCACCTTGAGTGTGGCAGCAATGGTTATGCAAGGCTACACAGATAAATTTGCATAAAGCTATACGCACACGCCCCTATACATACTCACAAGGGCACCTAGAACTGGTGAGATCTGAACAAACTCTGTATTGTACCAATGCAATTTCTTGATTTGATACTGTGCTATAAGAGGTGAACTTGGGAGAGGCTGGAAGGTGCAAGGAACTCCCCGTACATTTCTTTGCAACGTCTTGAAATTCTGAAATAGTTATGGCAAAGAAATTTTTTTTAATTCTTCTCACCTTCTGTCTAAACAATTTAACCCAACGTTTTTGTCAAAATGTGATTGTTTTATTCTTCGTACGATAATTATCCTCCCTGATAGCAAAAGAATTAATTGAACATTTTCAGCGTGTGAGGCACGCTGCTGCACCTGAAAATGAAAACCAAGTTTATTCTTCTTTTCAGAAACCAGGGTTCTCTGATGAAAAGTAGCTTTTTAAATTCCTATTTAGATTTATCAATATTTAGTACACATGCTTCAGTTCTGTTTTAATAAATATTAGCTTTATAAGTGAAGCATGAAAAATCATAGTTCATCTGTCTGCTCTTCAAAATCTGAGCTGTTCATTGCACTCAAAAATGCGGTCACTGATAGTGATAATTATTCAGAGAAGGGATTTTAAAAATACAACAAACGTACATTTTTAAATAATAGCAATAGTGTTTGGCACTTGTATATTGTTTCGCTTTTTACTTATATTTTTACTTACACAATTAATTTTTGATCCTCTCAATAAGAGGATGGGAAGCAAATAGTATTAATAGATACAAATATATGTATTTAAACTGCTCTATGAAAAACCCGATGGTTCATTTGGTCTTTATTAGAGAAAAGCCACCAGTTCTTGTTTGGGGATCTCCAGAATGCTGGTGGTGATGGTGCTGGGGGATTATGGATGACAATGATGATGATGATGATGACGGTGCATTCATTTGTATTAAGTTTCGACTGCTTGCAAAATATGGCAACACCCAAACACTGTTTGGTTTGGGTCGAACACAGGATGATGTCCAAAGCACTTTAGTGCTGCAGGAAACACTGCCCACCAGCCAGATTTCTGGCCAAACTTTTCAGCTAACAATTAAATACTACATAAGGTCTATCACCCAGCCACCCCCATGCCTGCTCCCCAGGGCTGATGGGGAATGGGCAGTGAGTCACGGAGGCAGTTGGTAGGGAGGTGGCAGCTCCACCCACAAAGGATTATTTTTTAAAATAACTGAGGGCTATTACTATACTTTCCACCCCCAATTTCCTTCCCTCTACCATAACCAAGCCAATGTTGTAGAGTCCATCATCCATTTTTCAACTCCTTTCATTTTTATATTTATTTTAGCTGGATTTTTTTCAACATGCGGATACTGAAAGTGAGAGGAAGGAAGAACGGGCAGGATCCCTGGCCCAGGTCCCAGATTTTTTCTCACTAACCAATGCCAAGACCCCTAAACTGTACTCTTTCTTATGCCCGATAATCCCCACACAGATCATTATGTTTTGCTAGATGAAGGCATAGTATAAAAAAATATTGCCTACATATTAATGCTAGGTAGGTTACATTCTGACCTCTGTGTAAACATTGCTGGCTTGCTATGGAGAAATGGAAACAAAAAATTAGGAGCTCCTTCCAAACTCATCTTTTGGCATTGGGAACATGTATTAGGTACTTCTTAACATGTATTCACAGAATTCTTCATAGACAATCCATTCAAACTGGTTATGATATTCAGTTCTCCTCTACATCACAGATATATCTGCTCCTTTAAAAAACACAATGCAAATCCATGACACTGAACGAGTTTTTAATCTTCACGCCCTCTCAAGTTTTTCAATCTGCCATTTTGCTCCAAGGTGCAGAACTCTACGAAGCATTTGTCATTACCATAACAAGTGGACATTTATTGACTATAATGAATTTTATAGGTAATACGTTTCTCATATACCTTGCCTTCTTCTAAAGAAATAATTAACTTGTTATCAACTTTTTTGCGAGGGAGGGACTAATTATTTAAAGATGAGTTTGTTTTCCATTCTTCTCACTACCCTAATCATTGCTTTTATTTTTTCCTTTCTGCATCATGAGATTCCACCTTCTGTTTGATTTAACTATAATTAGCTTCTGCGTTTGGTAAGGTTATTGTATTATGTATTTCTAGCTTAATTTCTTCTAACTGGTTAAAAAGCTGCTGCAAATAACACTTAAAAAGACAGGACACGATATCCTTTGTTCTCTCAAATATTCTATTTAGGTTTCTCATGTCCAAATTTACTCTACTGTGCACCTAAATAGTGCTTAGCAAATATATGCTTTTAAAAAATTTTTATTTCAGGTTAATATGAAGGTACAAACAACTAAATCACAAGATTGGAATTTGTTAGGTAGAGTCCCTCTTGCAGTTATGTTCTGCACTCAAAAGGTGTGCCATACACCCCTACATTGTGCCCATTCAGGGGACCATCCCAAACCCTCCCCCCAACTGAAATTGAAATAAGGTTTTCTCCAATGTGGGCATGAAGCAGATTGTCTACTGGCTTCCCATTACTACTGACTACTTTGGATATTTGCTTTTCCATTCTTGTGATACTTTACTAAGAAGAAGCAAACAGATTCTATGCAATCCCCATTAGAATACCAACATCATACTTTGAAGATTTGGGGGGGGGGGGAAAGTTCTTCATTCCATATGAAACCAGGAAAAAAAATCATGTAGCCAAGGCCATTCTTAGTAATAAAAGCAAAGCTGGAGGCATCACCCTCCCACACTTTAGGCTACATAACAAGTCCACAGTGATCAACACAGCACAGTATTGGCATAAAAATAGAGATATAGACATTTGCAACAAAATAGAAAATCAAGAGATGAAACCCATCTCTTGCAGCCTTCTGATCTTTGATAAACCCGGCACAAGCATACACTGGGGGAAAGAATACCCTAGTCAATAAATGGTGCTGGGAGAACTGGATAACCAACTGGGAAAGACTGAAACTTGACTCGCACACGCTCATTTTTTAAAAGTCTGTCTTGTGATGGACAAAACCATGAAGGATGCAAGCAGTCCTCCAAGACACGCATAAGTGAGAAAATCACAAGGCTGGGGCGTGCATTCTGACACTAGGGGAGGATGGATGAAGGGGCCATCTTTGAGGGAGCACTGGATCCAAGTAATTATTCTTATTTGCATTACAACAATGATGTCCGCAGAAGTTAGTCTGTAGTAGCTCTTGAAAGCTGATGAGATAAGACTAAGAAAAATTAATTGTGAGAAGATAATATCCTACATGGGAAACATGAAGACTACCATAAGCCTAGCTGAAAAGTAGGTTAAATTTGCCTTTTATATCTTTCTACCTTTCCATTGAGTATGTTTCTATTCAACACACATATAGACACCTCTCCCTCCCTCTCTCTCTCTCTCTCTCACACACACACACTCCCACAAACGCATACCCTAGGTGTCTCCATACTCACTGAGTCATCATTACTTTTTAAATAATTCTACATGTCTAGAAAGTTGCAAGTATAGCACAGAATAGTCCCATGTACCTTTCACCCAATTCCCCCCAATGATTACAGCTGTGTAACACAGTAAACCATCAACGTCAGCAAGTGACGTTGACAAACGTATGTGTAACTTCTGTGCCGCTTCACTCATGCGTACATTCCCGTAACCAAGGCACAGAGCTGTTCTAGAAGCTCAAAAGCTACTGTTTTTGACCCTTTACCAGCGTGAAAACTGACCTCCCTTTAAGGCCATGGATGTTCCTTCACTTATAATTGCCTTAAATATTTCCTTTACACAGATGGAGATCCATAATGTACAATATTATACATTTTTCTTAGACCATCAAAATAATTTGGAAAACTCATGAGGAAAAGGAAAGTTTACTGCTTTTATCCATATTGTGGCCATTTCAGTATTTGTTCTTCCTCGTGTTTCAAGATATCTTTTCTTTTTGAAAAACTTCCTTTAGCCAATTTTTTAGGATAGGTCCACTGGCGAAATTCTTTTCACTTAACTTTGTCTCACATTATCTTTCTTTCCACTTCCTTCCTAACAACTAATTTCGCAGGAGACAGAATTCAGGGTTCTTTACTTTCACTACTTGAACAGCGCCCTGCCACTCCTCCAGCTTCCGGGATTTTCTGATGCTACATCTAACAGCATCTGAGTTGTCTTTTCAAATATATTATTTTCCTCTCACTGCCTTTATTTTTTTCTTTAGTTTTCTGAAGTTAAATTATGGTGTGTCTTGATATATTTCTTTGGGCTTATTCTGTTTGGGCGTTCAACTAGATTCTTTGTTGTTTTTTTTTTTTTTTCAACCTTTACAGCTTTACAGAGATATAAATTCACACACCATAAAATTCAACCATTCAGTGTACAAGGAGAGAGGTGTAAATTCACGAATTTAGTGGTCTGACAACAAAATTAGCATAGGTTTAATTTTTAAAAAGTGTACACTGAGACGGGAACAGTGGCTCACACCTGTAATCCTAACACTCTGGGAAGTCGAGATGGGTGGATTGCCTGAGCTCAGGAGTCCGAGACCAGTCCGAGCAAGAATGAGACCCCATCTCTACTAAAAATGGAAAAAAACTGAAGCAAAAGGCTCTCTTGAGCCCAAGAGTTTGAGGCTGCTGTGAGCTATAACGCCATGGCATGCTACCCAGGGTGACATAATGAGACTACGTCTCAAAAATAAAAATAAAAAATAAAGTGTACAATGAATGGTTGCTAATATACTTGCGGGCTTATGCAACCACCACCATAATCTGATTCTCGAATAATTTCATCACATCGAAAAGAAACCTCACTCCCCATTAGAAGTCACTCCTCATGCTGCTCCCCCTCTCTCAGCCCTGGCAAATGCTAATCTATTTTTTTGTCTCTGTAGCTTGGTCTTTACTGAGCACTTTCTATAAATAAAATCATACAATATGGGATTTTTTTGTCCGTGGCTTCTTTCACTTAGCATCAGGCTTTCAAAGTTCACCCATATTGTAGCATATACCAATATTTCATTTCCTCTTATTGGCAAATAATGTTCCATTGTATAGATATACTGCATATTTATGGACGTTGGTTGGTGGATGTCTGGTTTGTCCATTTGGGGCTGTTATAAATACGGCTGCTATGAACATTTGCACACAAGTTTTGTGTTCATTCGTGTTTTCATTTCTCTTCAGTATAAACGAAGGAGTGGAATTTCTGGGTCATGTATGAACTTTATTTAACATCCTGAGGAACTGACAGAGTTTTCCAAAGCACCTATCCCATTTTTACATTCCCACCAGCAATGTGTGAGGCTCCTTTTTTATCGTTTTTATCATGGCCATCCTAGTGAGAGCACAGTAATATTTCACTGTGGTTTTAAACTGGGCTTCCATGATGACCAATGACACTGAGCATCTTTACATGTGGCTGTGGCAACTAGTATATCTTCTTTGGACAAATACACATTCAGATCCTTTGGCCATTTTAAATTGATTTTTATGGATTTTATAATCCATAATTATAAAAGAGTTCTTCATAAAATTTTAGATTCTGCAAGGGAGGGTGAATGGTGGGATCATGCCAATGGTGCATAATGCAAGGATACATGTCGGATCTATTAGTATAGAGTATAAATGTCTTCACACAATAACTAAGTAAACAAGATGAGGTCTATCTTAACCAGTGTGATGTAAGCATTCCTAATTCTATATGAAATCAGCACATTGTACCCCATAAATGCTCTACTATGTACATGATCTATGTGTTTATGATTTAATCAAAAAAATTAAAATAAAACAAAAAACATATAAAATTTTAGATTTTGTTCTCTTATCAGATAGATCATTTGCCTATGTTTTCTCTTATGTGCATTGTTTTTTCAATTTTTGAAGATATTCTTTGAAATAAAAACATTTCAATGAATATGAAGTCCAATTTATATACTTTCTTTTGTTTGCTTATATTTTTGCTATTGTGTCTGAAAAACCAGTGCTTCATCCAAGGCCATAAAGATTACCTCTATGTTTTCACCTAAGAGTTTTGGTGACTTTGCTTTTACATTTAGATTGACACATTTTGAGTTCGTTTTAGTGTATGGTATGAGAAGGTGTCCAGCTTCATTATTTCAGATGTGAACATACATGATTTCTTGAAAAGATTGTTCTTTCCTTCACTGAATTTTCTTGGTAACCTTTTGGAAAATCAATTGTAAATGTGAAGGGCTTATTTCTGGACTCTCAATTTTATTTTGTTATCCTATCAGTCTATTCCATGCCAGACTGTCTTGATTATTGTCACTTTGTAATGAGTTTTCAAATCAGAAAATGTTAGTCCTCCAATTCTGTTCTTTTCAAGATTGCATTGAATACTCAGGATTCCTTGTGATGGAGGTGGGGGATTGGTATTTGGGGATTTTGATAGACATCGCATCAAGCCTATACATCAATCTGAGGAATTTTATCATCCTAACAACTTAAACTATCAATTCATTATGGCGAGATTTATTTCCATTTATTTAGATCTTACTTAATTTTCTTCAAAATGTTTTATATTTTTAGTGTGCAAATTTATAGTGTCCTTGGCTAAATTTATTCCTAGTAGTTTATTCTAATTGGTACTATTTTAAGTGGAATTTTTTTTAATTTCAGTTTTTGATTGTTAATGCTAGTGTATAGAAATACAGTTTATTTTTGTATATTGATACTATAGCCTATAATACTGCTGAATGCAATTATTACTATTTTCTAATATTTTTTAAATGGTTCCTTCAGAGTCATTTTGTACAAGATTATGCTGTCTACAAATAGAGATATCTTACTGCTCTCTCTGACCTGAATGCCTTTTATTTATTTTCTTGCCTAATTGCCCTGGCTAAACCCTTCAGAGAAGTAGTCAATGGAAGCAGTGAGAGTAGATACCCTTTTAGATACCCTTTTAGATACCCCTTTCTCAAGGAGAAAGTATCTTTCATCATTATACATGATGTTAACAGACTTTTTCATGGATATCCTTATCATATTGAGGAAGTTTTCATCTATTACTAGTTTGTTGAGCATTTTTTTTAACCACGAAAGAGTGTTAGATTTTTGTGAAATACTCTTCCTGCATGTATTCGGATAACCATGTTGTTTTTAAGCCAATCTATTACATTAATCAATATTCAAATATCAAACCAAACTAGCATCCCTAGTTGGATAAATCCCAACTGGGCAGTGTTTATAATTTTTATATAACTTTTGAATTCAGTTTACTAGTGTTTTGGTGAGGATTTTTGCATCCATGTTCATAAAATATATAGGTGTATAATTTTCTATCCTAAGTAATATCTAGATCTGGTTTGGGTATTAATAGAAGGAGTTGTAAAGCATTCTCTCTTCTTCTATTTTTTGAAAAAAGATTATAAAGAATTATTGTTAATTTTCCTTTAAATAGATGGTAGAATTCACTAATGAAGCCATGTGAGTCTGGGCTTTTCTTTGACAGAAGTTTTAAAATTACTAATTTAAACTCTGTATCTTCTTGGCTAAGTTTTCATAGTTTTTGATGTAGGATGTGTTTAAAATTTATCAATTTTATCTAAGTTAGCTAATTTTTTTGGGTATAGATGTTTATATTATTTCTTTATAATCCCTTTTTTTATTTCTGGGCTAGCAGTGGGATATTATCTTTTATTCCTATTTTAGTAATTTCACTATTCTCTCTTTTTTTGGGTTAGTATAACTAAACATTTGCCAATTTTGTTGATCTTTCCAAAGAGTCAACTTTGATTTTATCATTTTTTTTGTTTTTTCTATTTTATTCATTTCTGCTCTTATATTTTTTTGTTCTTTCTTCTCTTGCTTTACATTTTGTCTACTTTTTTGTTCCAGTCTCATAAGGTGAAAACAGGTCATTGATGTTTATATTTCTTTTTTAATGTATATTTTACAGCCTCATCCAATTTCCCCTAAACATTGCTTTATTTTCATCCCATAATTTAGGATTGTTCTGTCTTTATTTTCAATTATCACAAAATATTTTCCAAGTTTTCTTATAATTTCTTCTTTGACTCCCTGGTTATTTAGGAGAGTGCTATTTAATTTCAAATATTTTTGAATTTCCAAAATTTCTTTCTGTTCTTCATTCCTAATTTTATTTTATTGTAGTCCTAGAAAAAAAATTATCCATATTTCATATGATTTGAATCTTTTTAATTTATTGTTTTGTTCTGTGGCCTACCACATGGTCTATCTTTCTTTTCTTTTTCTTTTTCTTTTTTTTTTTTTTTTTTGGTTTCTTGAGCCCAGACAAAGCTTGAACCCACGACCCTGGTGTGTGGGGCCAGCACGCTAACCACTGAGCAGCCACCTCTCATGCTCTCTATCTTAAAGAATGTTCTATGTGTCCTTGAAGAAAATGTGTATCCAGCTGATGTTGGAATGGAGCATTCCATAGACGTCTATGAGACTGGTTGGTTTATAGCGTTGTTTGAGCATTCTATTTCCTTCTTCATTTTCTACCTAATTATTCTATCCATTGTTTAAAATGAAGTATTAAAATCCCCATTTATGATGGTTACCTTTACTGATTTTTTTTTTCAACGTGAAGTTGAATTACTGTCTGGAGTCATTTGCCTTCCGTCTCAAGAATTGTCTTTTATTTTTTCTTATAAAGCACATCTGCTTGCAACAAATTCTCTCACCTTTTGTTAACCTGAAAAGATCTTTATTTTATCTTCATTTTTGAAATATAGTTTCTGGAAATAAGTTTCTCACGTAACGGTTTCATTTGAGCACTTTCAATATGTCATCCTATTGCCTTCTGTCACTCAAGGTTTCTAATGCGGGGTCAGATATGACTAATATCACAGGGCTGTTATGATTTATTTCCCCCAAAGTGTTTAGCTAAAGTAAAAGGCCTAGTGACTACAAGTTTTCTATATTGCGAGGTTACCCTTTCCCTGGTCCTTTGGCTGGAGGCACAAAGGGTTCCTGGGGCCTTTGTTTGTCCTCTCAATAATTAGCATTTTTGTGTTATCTGTTACTCCAGCACCCAGTCCAGGAAACAGGAGGCAAAAAGAAAACCCAGATTACTATGTTGTTCTTCTGTTCATGTGGCCCACACCCCCTCTGCCTTCTCGCCAGCTTTTCCAGTGTTCTTATGGATGTTTTATACTTCAGTTCCATGAGTTTTAGCTAAACTCAGCAAGAATAAGGAAAAGTGCATTTCTTCCAAAGTGGTCCAGAACTGGAAGCTCCCTGTTACTTTCTGAACTTCACATTCAGTTAGATGTCCACTGACAGAGGAAAAATTATCTTCATCTGAATAACTTATATTAGACAAGGGATTATTTATTTGAATATAGGTTCATCCTCACCCTCTTTCTCCTCTATTTCTGAAATTCTGAACAAAATGACAATCAATGACCTGTGGCACTATCACAAATGATCTAACTTTCTTGTCATCGGTCTATTTTCAAGTTTCAAGCATTCTCTACATTGGCAATCTTCATTTTTATGACTCTCAGAAGACTGAAAATAAAGCAGTTCCCAGGTGAATTCTCTCTGAAAGTATAATTTTAGTTGATCTCACCAGCCAGGGTAGAAGATAACTCATTTACACTAATCAAACAGCAATCATTGTGTTTCATTCTAAATTCAGTCCTCAGTCTTGGCAGATGGAGGTTAAAATACACACTCATGAATTGACCCAGCTGTGCATTGGATTTTTACCACTGGATGGGAGAAAGATTCTAGGACCACATCCAGAAGTAAAAGGAAAACTATAATTGGTCAATTATTTAACAAAGTTCATTTGTTAATTGCTTTCATTGCTTACATCGTTTTCATTGCTTCAACGGCCACGACAAACTATAATGTTCATTTCACAACTCCCTTAGGCCTCCCAACTCCAAAAGACCCCTTTCATCTATGCTTGTGATACATAATTGTTGCCAGGGATTCTGGGAAATGGCTAAACCTCTGCCCTGGGTACCAAGTCTGCAAGTGGCCACTCCTAACTCATATCTCTGTTTATGAATACAGGTTGTTACCCCAGGGGTAAAGAAGGACAGAAAGAGGCGATGGTCATCAACCTAATTAAAATGAAGACAAGTCGTGTATCTGAGAACCTTATTCTGAGAGAAAATAAAGATTTCATGTTTATGCATACTCTGAGGAAATAATCAGCTTTATGAGGTGAAATGTAATATCGTAACCTCATAGACATACACAGTCCCCCGGCAGACTGCAAGTACAGAAGCCTACACTTTTTCAATATGAAAGAAGATGAGAAATATGAGAAGGGAAAGTGCAAGAACATAAACACATCCACAAGAAAGGATTCCTTAGGATAGAATCTGTTCTTGATATAACAGTCTGGCTTAAATCTTCCCCCATTCTCCTTTGTCTATGCATGTTATTTTTCCTAAAAGAAAAAGAAAAGAAAGGAAAAGAAAAGAGATAGGCATCACTTAATTCCAAAAGTATATCTTGTGAATTCTGCAAATAATTGTTACCATGGAGCTCTAAGTATCCCACAGCAAGTTAATATGTTCTTGGGACTAATGCTATTTGGGCATTTAATGTACTTGCTACTTTAATAGAGAAACCTGAAAGGAAAAAAACTGCCTCCATTCCTAATTATGTCCTTCTAAACACATTGGTGTTCCTACTTGTTTTGTAAAACTGTACTAAAAGAAAGGTCCATAGAGGAGAAAAAAATGAAGACATGATTTCTCTTTTAGAGCCTGTCCTTAGATGGATGCTGTGCAAATTTAAGTATGATAAACTAAAAGAGACATCTAGCTAAAGAGCTAAGTAGTGAGTTTAAATAACTTTCTCTTAGGAAATTTGTTGTCGAACATCTTAAGAAAAAAAAACAATGTAGCAGAACATGTTGTTATTAAATTGCTTATAACACCTTTCCTCTGAAGCTTTTCAACCATGTTACAAATTTATCTAGTCCACAAATAATCATGGGTGGGAGGAGGAAAAAAGAGAAAAATAGATGTAGATCTTGGACATTTGCCCTTTTTCAATAACGTTATCGTTTCTAGACAATGCAACAGAAATCTGATCAGCCTCAAGGAAAGAAAAAGACTGTCATGTGAAAGTACAAAAGATTGCTATTGCTACTTTATGATGAGCGCTTGGAAAAAAAACATGATCTTTTTAAGGACTTATCAGAGCATAAACTATTCAATAAACTTTACGCTTTTATTCTTCTTATTTTAGTTGATGATATTGTTTCAAATATATATATACCTTGCTCTATAATTTAAAAAAAATCAAGTATATTCTTACTAAATCCCAAGAACAATCTCATATGCTATGTAAGCAGGTATTGTTTTCATTGGATGAATGCAAAAATTGGAGCTTAAAGAGGTCATATTACTTGCCGAGATTCTTGCACTAACAATAAGGGAGAAAATACGAATGTAAATCTACACAATAGCACATAATAGTTACGTGCACGTGGGAAGCCCGGCTGACAAAGTTCAAATCGCAGCTCTGCCACGTACTATCTGAGTCAACTTGGGGAAGTTACTGAACATCTCTGTGACTCAGTTTTCTCCTGTGTAAAATGGTGGTATCTGCTCATATCATAAAGGTAAATAAATTTAAAGTATATAAAGCTGTATGTAGCATATGGCAAATACTGGGGAAAGTTAGCTCTTTTTTCACTCTAGCAACTGATTGTAGTTCTAGATTTTCAGTGTTGATGGCTACAGTGTCCAGATTTCTTCTAAAGGAAGCAGCCTTACCCATGGCCAAGTTTGAGGTAGGTGATGGGTTAGACCGGGCACTGGATGCAAAGTTAGCCAATCCACTGGGAACAGATGCGCTGAGCTAATCTTACTCTCATAGATTTCGTATTCTGAAAATGAGGAAGAAGCAAAGGAGTTTGCAGATTAACCACAGCAGAAAGGATGTCACGGGGAAGGGAAGTGGCAAAGGAGGAGCTGCGGAGCTGGAGCTGGGAGGGGAAAAGTCACCAGGACAGAGAAGAGCGCATGCCCTTGGTGTTGCCTCGGTTCCTTCCACTTCACTTAGAGTCTTAAAACATTTCCAAGCTTTTCCATATTTGGAATTTCATACACAGTTTCATTCTTAGGTGTGCCCAAGTCTCAGCCCTTTCAGAATGTCATAGGCCTGGTCACATCCATGCTCCCTGAGGCTACCCCAGTCATAACCTTTTATCCACTAAGTTCCCGGTTTCCATTTTATTAATACTCATATACACCTGTCACTTCTGAATCATAATTGCTCTCATTTTGTAACTCCATCTTGCCTTATAAGCACCAAAAACTTTATGGATCATATTAACACTTGATTGTCAAAGGGATGTATGAATAAATTAAATGATTACAAAGGCTTACCAGAGAAACCTGATTTGTGAACATCACAGGCAGTGCTTGTGTGGTCTGATTACAAGGATATTAAGAAGAATCTTCTTGGGTTAGGCATGGTGGCTCATGCCTGTAATCCTAGCACTCTGGAAGGCCGAGGTGAGTAGATTGCCTGAGCTCAGAGGTTCAAGACCAGCCTGAGCCAGAGAAAGACCTCATCTCTAAAAATAGCCAAGCATTATGATGGGCACCTGTAGTCCCAGCTACTTGGGAGGCTGAGGCAAAAGAATTGCTTAAGCCCAAGAGTTTAAGATTGCTGTGAGCTATGATGCCATGGCACTCTACCAAGGTGACAAAGTGAGATTCTGTCTCAAAAAAAAGAATCTTCTGTTCCTTCTGGTATTCCTCACTCAAATCCTTAAAAAAATCCCTTTACTGAGTAAAAAAAGAGTTTTTCAGGGACTGTGGCTCAAGGAGGAGGGCACCAGCCCCATATCCTGGAAGTGGTGGGTTGAAACCTGGCCCCAGCCAAAAACTGCAAAAAAAAAAAAAAAAAAAAAAAGAGTTTTTCAACAATAAGAATTAAGCATTAAAATTTAAGAGCTAGTGGGAGAATAATGAATTGTTTTCCATGTTTACCAAGTTATTGATACTTTCCTAAGTATTACTTTAGAGACCCAAAAAATAAAGTACATTTGGGAAGGATGTGACAGAGAAACAATCCAGTGAAGTCGGGGGATGACTGTGTTTCACTGGGCACTTCTCCAGTTCCCTTCCATTAAAATTCAAACCATGCAGATACAATCTGCAACTCAGTGATAAAATACTTAACCTCTCTGAGCTCCAGACTGACTATGTATAAATATTCACACTTATTGTAAGAATTAAATAAAAATGTATTTAATAGGGGAAAACTTCCTTCCTCAAGTATTCCATTTTGCATGGAAAATGGACCCTTCATTTGCAGAGATCTCTGCAGGGAATCAGAGAAGTCAAGTCAGGGAGCATCGATTATAAGTTATTGATTTATTACTTATTCTTCATCCATTTATTCAGGAATACCTATTTTAAGCAGGTTACCCTACTAATTACTCAATCAGTAGGAATGTCATAAAGATAATATCTCTGCCACCACAGTATAAGCTTCTTGCAGCCAGGGCCTGTATCTTAGATCTCCAGAATCTAGCTCAGTGCCTGGTAAAAAATGAAAATTCTTTATCTGAAAAGAGTAGCTAAGTAACGACAGCATACCACAGCCCTGATAAAAGATATAAGCCACAAACCTCATCTGTTTACTCAGAATGGTAGAAGGGAGAAGTATCTTACCAAATCCATGTCATTAATGAGACAAATTTTTCCATGATCCGAATCTTTTTCTGTGATCTCTATCCCTGTCTGAGTGGAGAAGCAGCCTCTGAGCCCAGGAGCCCATCATCCCTAGCTAGTGGGGCTCACCACTGTACAATTATGGCACTGACTGAATAGTTTGAAGGTTCATTTTCTATAGTGGTGCTTTTGAGGGTAACGTTAGGTTTATCATTGTAAAAGAATAATGTTTGCAAGCCCAGAACTGGGCTTTTTCTGCAGATGCATTGAGCCGTTTGGATAAATAGTATATGGGAATTCCGCTAAGTGTTTGAAGAATATCACTCCCTGCAGATCAGACAAAATCCACGTTCCATTCATCCCTCATGTAGATAAGCTACATATGGCTTTTCCTTGCCTTTATTTATTTTTTAAACCTTGTAGTTAAAAAATTCTCAGATTATTGCATTTCTAAAAAAAAAAAAAAGAATTCAGGCTTAAGTAGTATCTTCTAATGTGTTGTAGCTAGAAAATAAATACTTGTTTAAAATAGCGTATTCATTTTTACATCAGATAAATGAAATAATAAACCCTAATGATGGATTTTTTAAAGGGTTTTAAAACACATTTTATAAAAGAAAATGTATTTTATTTCCAAAGAGCTTTTTTATGTCAAGAGATGTGTACAGGTGAATCTTTCTAAGAGTAGAATGTGAATGTTTTAAAGCAATAACTGAGAAAATGACATGAAGGCTGTGTTGACCAGTTGATGGAAGTATTTCAGATTGCATGTGAAAACCCCACACTGTACCCCAGAAGTGCATTAATGTACATAGTTACCGTTCAATAAAAAAAAAAAAAAAAAGAGATGTGGAAGAGTATACATGTTTTTTGTTACATGGTAGAATTTTACAATGCGGTAGTCAGCGTATAGAGGTCCGATGCTCTCCCTATGTAAGCACTGACTAAATAAGTGAGGACTCTACTCAACATCTCAATATACAGATAGACTACCAATTAGTGATCTAGGAAAATACAAGTGGGTTATTAAAATTGTGCCACTATCACTATCTGAATCTATATGGCTTCTTAGTAAAATATCATGATGACCATACATGTGATGAAAGACTAATTGCCTGATTTCCATTCCATTGTTCCTACTGTGTGTCTCTTATCTATTGCAACAGCTCCCTGATCACATCTCGCCTACACACACTGGTGTGAATCCACACATGCACACTTTCTAACCTGTTATATTTCAATAATTGACTATACCATGAGCCATTCATGCAAGTTAGAAATCTGCAAGCCATCTTTGAGCCATCCTGTCACTTCTCTCCATGCCTTACATCCTGTCAATCCCTGGATTTTGACAATCTCATCTACCCACTTAAATCCCTCCCCACCTAACTGGATATTACAATATCCTCTACACTGATCTTCTTACTTCCAATTTTAGTCCCTTTCAAGGCATTCTGTTCACTGCAGTCAGATGAAGGATTCTAAAAAGCAAATCTGATCATATACTCCCCTGTTTGAAACTCAAGATGACACGCTTTTTCCTTTATGACAATGTTTAAACTCCTCACATGCCTATACTGTGCTTCCTAAACTGTCTTCTGTCCACTTCTTTCTACTCTCTCCTTTCTCATTCTACCCCTCATCCAAGGTGAACTTTTTGGGGTTCTGGAGAGCTCAATGACCAGTATGTGTATTGGTCACTTCTGGGCACTTCCGGGTCTACACATCTGTCACTCCCTTGCCTACAAAGCCTGCCGATTTGCTTGGTAATGTTTCCATGTCACTCAAGTCTTGGTCGGCTCCATCTTCTCTGCTATCTTCCTGACCCCAGAGGAGGCCTTCAGGGAGTCCTTCCCACAGATACTGTGTCTCCTTTCACCTTATACATTTTACTGGGTGGCACATGCTTGTTTAATTAGCTCCCAGCCCTACCAGATTACCAGCTCTGAAGACCAAAGGCTTCCTCCATCACTCTTTCCATTTTAACTCCTTAACCAAACACATAGCAGCCACTTAGATACCCTTCAACGTTAAATAAATGAACAGATGCCCACCAGAATGGTTCTCCTGATATACAGCTTTCCCATTAAAAAAAAAAGCTTTCAATAGATTCAAAGGAAAGATCCAACAGATTTACTTAGGCTATTGCTTTTATGCCACCTCATATACGGTATTTCTAGAAAATTCCATATACCGCATACCTAATCTTCACTTTCCTGCTTATTTCTTTGGCTAATGCTGAAATCCTAGTCTTCACCATTCTTACTTATTAAATTTTACCCGTCACTCAGTAACTAACCATAACCTACTTCCATATTTAATGATCATTATTTTCTTCTAAAACTTTAATCTCTTGATTGGGTATGGTGGCTTATGACTGCAATCCTTGCACACTGAGAGGCTGAGGCCTGAGAATCCCTTGAGCTCAGGAGTTTAAGACCAGACAGAACAAAAGCAAGACTCCAATTGTACTTAAAATAGAAAAATTAGCCAGGTATGGTGGTGTAGGCCTATGGTCCCAGCTACCCAAGAGGCTGAGGCAGGAGGATCACTTGAGTCCAGGAATTTGAGGTCATAGTAAGCTATGATGATACCATGGCACTCTAGCCTGGGTGACAGAGTAAGACTCTGTCTCAAAAAAAAAAAAATTACTCTCTTATACAGTGGCTAATTCTCCTACAGATCTGATAATGTATGCTACATTATTTTTGCTATGTAGTATAGTTAATTGTCTGCACACTTACTACATAGTAGACTGTAAGCACCTTGTAGGATAGTTATAGTTTTCTGTCTGTCTTCTGTAATAGATGAGAAACTCATAAAAGTTCCTTTTCTTTTGGTATTCTCTAACTAGACAGAATAATGCCTGAGATACTGTATATAGGTGTTTAGAGAGCAGAAAGCGCAAGTATTTCAAAGTCAGGTACATTTGGAGCATGTCCCACCCCATTTCCAATTAACTGTTTCATCTTGATCATGTCACTTAGTATCTGTCAGCCATTGGTTTTCTTATTTATAAAATGGGGGTAAAAGGACTACTGTAAGTTAGTTAAATGATGTAATATTTCTCAAAGTTTTCTCATTCCAAAAATATTGAGAATTATTATGCATCAGGCATTCATTTATCCAACAAGTATAACAGGGCACCTACTATGTGATAGCCACTACTCTAGGTGTTCATGATGTAAGTGAATAAAATAGACAAAGAGCCCCTCATTGTGAAGCTGACAGTCGAGTGGGGAACAAGATAGCAAAACTTGTAAGTTTCACAGTATGTTAAATGGAGATAAATGCTATAGAAAAAATAGCACAGGGTTAGAGAGAGGAAGGGATTCGGAAGTGTGTGGGGTGAGTGAGAGGTGGGGTCATTCCCTGCTATATGAAATAGAGCAGCCACGATAGACCTTATGAAGATGGGAACGAAGACTCAAAGAGGTGAAGAAGATGAGGAAGTGAGCTGTGTGGCCCCACGGGTGAGAATGTTCCAGGGAAAATGAACAGCAAGAGAAAAGCCTAAGTGCACATGTGCTGAGTGTAGGACAGGAAGAGCCAGGAGATGCTCAGGGATGTGGTGAACAAGGAGGGGTGAAGCAAGAGGGGCGGTGAGAAGCAGTGCAGAGTCACCTGCTACAGGACTTTGCCATCCATTGTAAGTGTGTTGGCTTCTACTCTGAATAAAATGAGGAGATACAAAAGGGCGCAAGGAGAGGTCGTGGGATCTGCATTTTTAATAAACATTTCAGGAGATTTTTCCATTTAATATTTGAGAACCATCCTAATAGGAGTCTAATGAATCTTTGCTGAACTCACATTTAAATTTTAATTTCTATTTAATAACAAAGTGACACATAGAGGTTCAGTTTGGTTTCATTTCTGATCATAACGGTGAGTCTGAATTTCAATCCGTATCTTGACAATCAGGGATAATATTTCCAATCTGTTGAATACCACACTGTGAGAGCTCAAATGACGGGGGACAGAGAAAAATACCCAAGTAGCTCTGGGAGCCTAACTTCTGCTAACGCAGGGAGGAAGCACTGGGATTATATAATGCATCAGCAAGAGGGAAAAGAATCAGAGAGGTGGGATTTCTGTCCTTGTCTTCTCTGTCCTGAGTTCTCCACAGGGGATGAAGCCAAATGATTTCCCCTGAGATTTCTACAAAGAACACTGTGGAAAGCCCTGCCCTGACCCACAGAGGCCACCTGCACAAGGGCACATTTCTGATTTCCAGCCCAGTGCTCTCAGACGAGACACAGTCTACAGATGAGTGGGCAATCCCAGGGGCTTCATGCAGCTGCCACAGACACACAAATGGCATGGCCACCGCCTGTTGCTGGCCTTAAAAAGAAATGCTCAAACGAAGTTGCAAGCACTTTTCCATGATGCCTGACAGCCCGTCTGCCAGGAGCACAGAGCGGCAGGCCTGTGTCGTGGAGGTGCAGAGGTGTTTTGAACTGAAGCTGATTGCACTTTGCCAAAGATTTAGTGTTTGTCTAACCAGCATCTTAGTCCTTACCCTCCTAAACTCTCTTCAGCCAGAAGAATGAAGACTTTTCATCTTCAGCCTAATTCAAGTTGGGGTAAGTTTGGCCCCTGCAGGAAGTGAACTCTGATTACCTATGTGCCCACAGAATAGGAGGATTTGCTTACCCCCTGCCTAGCTGACCTGAAATGTATGACGAGGCTTGCTATCCTTAGTATTCCCGTTTCCTCAAGGGACTAGTGCCCCAGTGCCAGTGGCTTGGCTGGATGAAGAAAGGAAGGATGGAGTGCAACTCCCCACATTGCCTAGCTCTGGCCCCAGCCTCCTTTCCTGGAGGGCTAGACTTCATCCCCAGTACCTGATGGATAGAAGCCTCTGCTTTGTAAATGAGTCCCCTGGAGCCACAGAGCTGTCATTCATTAGCTTCAAGCACCAGCGCCTTTCTGAAAATGACTCTCCTCTTTCCCACGACAGCAGCAGTTCTCACTCCTGAGTGTGCTGTGAAGGAGGGCTGGTGCTAACAGATTGCTGGTCCACCTCCAGAGTTTCTGGCTCAGTGGGGCTGAGGAAGGCTTGAGGATTTGCATTTCTTACAAGATACCAATGATGCTGGTCTGAAGATCACACTCTGAGGACCTCTACACAGCAGTTCTCCACCGGTGGGTCACAACCCACAGGAACTGTATTAAAGGGCCGCAGTATTAGGAAGGTCGAGAACCACTGCTCTACAGTAGTAGACTGGACATCTTAAATATATGGTGGTTTGCACTGAGGGGCATTAGATAGATAGAAAGAAAATAAAGAAAAATAGCTAGTGTTTGTTAAGGGCCCTGTGCCCTCAGTTGTCATTTCTCACTGTGCCTCCACCCTATAAGGTGTGTATGACTGACATTCCCATATTTCCCTCAGATAGTCCCACTTAGCAGTTTCATGCAGGCAGTAGATGGCAAGGCTGGTTCTGATTCCCAGACCTTATGTTTCTGAAACAACAACAAATTTATGTTTTCCTATTTACCACACTTATGCTAGTCTGGACTATAGTTAGGAGCCAAGGCACATCTCCCAGTTCTGCCCAATCACCAGTCCCCCCCCCCCAGTCAGTGATGTGAAGGTCTCAGCATGCTTCAAAGACCACCCAGCCTCTGACGATCTCTGTTCTCCAGCACTTCCAGATCAACAAAACGATCAACAAACATGTCCAAGATGCAAATCATTCAGTTTGGTGACCATGTCTTTTTTGGGGGGAGGGGGGGCTATCCTGATTAATTTCATGTTCCTCTTTTTTAGGATTTATATTACAGAAGTTTTTCTGTCCTTTTATACACCTAACTAATGTCTAGTTTAGTCAATTAGACTAGAGTTGTACATGCAGAGCCTGTCTTGTCTTTGCTAATAAAAAAAAAAAAAGTTAATACCCATCACCAGATAGATCACAAAGCCCCTGTTTCAACTTCATCTCTGTGCAGCTCACCCCCGCCCTCTACCTTTGCACCTGTTTTAACCTCCCCATCTCTGCACAGCTCACCCCTGCCCTCTACCTTTCTATCACTGCCATCTCTGGAAAATGTTTACTACACAGAATAGCAAGTGTAGGTCAATGGAGCTCTTCAGGAAGAGAAACAAAGGAAAAGAAATTTCTTTGTTAATAAATGCTCACTAGTGTGAAAACACAAACAAAAGATTTGATGCTTTTTTGATGAAACCCGCCTGCCTCCCAGTGAAGCCCCCATTGGATCTGAATTTGTTTTCTGACAAGTAGTGAGTCATTCTAAATAGGAGTATTAATTTATTTGCACCTCTGGGGGTGGGAAGGTGGGGATTAGGTATATTACCTAGAAACCGTGATGGAGAGTGTTTTAGATGGAAAGGTTAGTACAGACAACCTTGCCTTATAACTTTGTCAGAAATAAGAATTCAAAAAAGTTGAGTCAAATGCGAAGGAAAAAAGTGTATTATAAGGCAGCTCTCCTCTTTTTTGATTTTAGACCTAACACGATAAATGGTTTTCTCTATAATAATGGACCAGAAAGCAGCAGCACCCAAGACTTTATTAGGAATGCAGATTCTAGACTCCACTTAGACCTACTAGGTCAAAAACTTGTGAGGGGTGAAGCTGAGATCCTAACAAGCCCTCTAGACAATCCTGATGCATGTTAAAGTTTCATAATGAATGGAATGTCAACCTTAACATGTACTGATAAGGTATATTCCTTATCTGTCTGGCCATTGTCAGAAGAGCTCTTGATTTTTTACAAAAGATATGCTGGCCAGCAGGAGGTGATCTAGCCAGGAGCTCTGCTAGAGCCAGGGCCTCAGCAATCTGACCAACCACCAGATGGCTGTTTTAGCCTTCTGCCTCTCATCTGACAGCATATATGGCCCAGGCTTGAGGAACTGTTTAAGAGACATCTTCACGTGTGGGCTGCCTGCCAGCCACCTGGTTTTGATTTTGCTGTGGTATAAAAATGAAGCAATTAGCTTCCTGTTGCTAAATGGACTTCTCCTGATGCGTCTCACGCACATTTTTTTCCCCTGTTAAGCCATCCTGTGATGGATTTGGGGTTTTATTGTCCCATCCCACATTCCACACTCTGAATAAATACAAAGATGGCTCTGTTGGAAGGATCTGCAAACACCACACCACCCTATATCTGCCAACACGGAGCTGCCCAGATCTCATATCACAGCTGGCAAAACTCCCCCAAATAAATCTCTCTCTCTCTCAAGTTCTTTTCCACTTATTTATTTAGCTCCCTCTTCCAGGTATTAATTCTTTCTAATCCGTATTTTTTATGTTATAATAAACAAACCCATATTTCAAGGGAGAAACAGGATAGGGTGGGGCATTGAGAAAATGGAGACAAGAGCTTTCCTTCCTTTCCTCCTTTCTATCTATAGCTCTGCTTTTATCTCTACATGAGGGGTGCAAATATTACCTATACATCATGTGGAAATAGCTTGTAGAAATATTAATTCTACAACATACTACCCTTGGTGCTCAGATATGCATCAACTTCGCCCACCTCCAGAATTTCTACCATAGCCCCTTGTTTCCAACTTTCTTATTCTCTCTCAGATTCTGGCTCTTACTGCTGCCTTCATAACTTATCTCTGCAAAATCATAACTTCTTGCTTGACTGTAAAATTAGCCACAGTACTTCAAAGTCACAACTTCTAAATATATGCATTTCTTTCTGAACAGCAATGTAAGACATGTTTTTCTCAATCTCCATGAGACTCACCAACCCTTTGTGTAGGTACATGCATTTGTGTATGTGTGTGTGTGTGTGCCCAAACAGACAACTGTAGGATGTCCCCAATTCAACTGCTTTTTACTGTAATGAAGGTAATAACAACAATCCTGTCCTATTCTCGGTGAAGTCGTGTCATGGGCATACTGGCATAGCAGCGGAACTTTTTCCTGAGAACACAGGGAAATTATTTTCTTGAGAATGAGATTCTGGGAATCATCTAGAATCAATAATAAATGTTTATTTGATGAAATAAAGACTAAAAGAATGAATGAAGGGTGAATAAAGGAATAAGGGCAGCTGAATTTGTTGCTGTGGTTAAAGGACCCCTCTTGAGAATGTCTTGAGATAGGTTGCATGTTTTCATGCATTTCTCCGACCAGCTCTGTCCTGCCTCCTGACACCTGCCCACAGCTCCCAGGATGGCTACTGAGAAAACTTGCCTTCTCCTTCATTCCCAGCTCCTGCTGCAGTCTTTCTGTGGCCATCCTTCTAAAAGTAGACAAAGCAAAGGGTGGTGTAGACCGCTCAAAACATTCTGCAAGAGCTAAATCTGGAGCAAGCCTGATTCCTGCCTCTATGCCACAGGATGTCAAGGACAAGCCTGGTATAAATGGCTATTCCCCAGGGTGTTTGGGAGAATGTTACTTTCAAAGAAATAATTTCTGTCATCTTAGGTGTTGGGTACAAAATGAAAACAGGGTTGGAAGAAAGTGAAAGTAGAAAATTAAGCTGCCTTCATTTTGCCATGGGGCAAAGAGTTTAAAAAGATGAAGGGGGAAAAAAGCTTGAAAATGAACTGCTTTTACCTTCTGGTTTCATTTTTCTTCTTGGCATATAAACAAGTGTTTTACATGATATATAAATGCAGGCATTAAAAGGTTCAAAACAATCAGTTCCTTAAAGCAGAAGAAACAATAATCCTGAGAGTTTGGAACAATACAGTAAAAAGCTAGAAGCCACCAGAGATATCCTGCTAATAGCAAGTGTCATATTACTGATATTTTCACTTGGAGATGTTGCTCCCTGTGCAATCTTCAGAAGAAGAAAGAACAGAAACCAAGACAAATAGAAAAAATAAAAATAAGTCTTTTAGCTCCAAAGTAGCAAAATTGACATTCTTGATGACGGTGGCTTTTGATGCAGACCATAATAAAGTCTTGTCACCTTTACTGCATTCCCATAGCTCCACTGCAGTCAGGGAGCAGAGAAACCATGTAAAAGTAGGCAATAAATAAGCGCATTGTCTGAAATGTTTATCTGGAGTGCTCCATGGACTTTGGTTATGGTCTTTTCAACATAATGTTAACACAGGACTCAGAATCCCAAGGAAACAGGTTTTAGTCAAGTTGTGACTTTTAAAGTTAATCTAATTAGATGTTCCTGCAAAAAATTATTACTACTGTCATTTGTGTTTCATAGTGAAAAATAATTCAAGATAAAAAATAATGCTTTAGAGGGGGTGGAGCAAGATGGCAGGCTAGAGACAGCTTCTTTGCAACTGGGCATGGTGAGGTTGGGAGAGAAGACTCCAGGCACCTCTGGCTTGTGGGCTTTACCCAGAAATATCCCTTCCCTGGTACAGGGAGGCAGTGGGAGACTTCAGGGCCCCAAAAGGAGGACGAATGCTGTGGAGAAGTGGCAAGTATTTGCAATCGGTCGGAGGCCAGCCAGCTAAGGTGACTGCAGTGGCAGCAGCTACAACGGCAGGGTAAGTGTGCAGATGGAGAAGGCCTTCTCTCCCTGTGGGGGAGTTTTTTTTTTTTTTACTTTGATACTTGGCTGAGTTACCTTAGGAGACCTTGGGCAAGTGAGCCAATGACTTTGGACAGTGCCAGAGCTTTTATTGTCCAGCTGCAGGCCAGGCCCAGCCATTGTGGGTTAGCTGCCTTGTAGGCTCGGCCCTCAGAGTCTAGAGCGAGGCCAATTCTGGCACACCTGATAAGAGGGCAGTCACTTCTGAAGAGATCTGAGAGACACACACTTTCCTGGGAAAGCCGCTGGTTATCCAAGGTACACAGTTTGGAAAGGTCAAGGTGTGTCTCTTAAGTGAACTGAGGAGACATTCAGACTCCCCACCCTGCAGGGTTTGAGGGCAAAGAAGTCAGCAGAGGCTTCTAATCACCACCTTAGACAGCTGTATTATGATTAACATCTCATACCTCAGAAGATCACCCATTGCCCAGGCAATATTCAGCAATCTACATCTATATATCTGTATCTATCTATATCTATATAATATTTTTCTTTTAAAATTTTTTTCAACTTTTTTCCCCCTAGATTTTTCTTTTTCTTTTTCCTTCATTTTTTTCCCATGTAAATATAATTTTTCATTGTTGCCTTCTTTAATAAGAAGGGCTTCATTTTTGCAAGTTTTTTTGCTCCTGTTATTTGTTTTTTCCCCCAATTTTATCCTTCAAGGTTTCTCATTTGTTTGTTTTGGTTTGATTTGTGGTAATTTTGTTTTTCTTCTCTATTTGGTGGAAGTGGGTCCTGTGTCTGCTTAGGCTGGCAAAGAGCTGCAGGCATCAAGGGACCCATCCAAACCAGCCACCCCAGAGGTTAGGATTTGCGTGTGTGGATCAAACTATCCTACTTTACACCACTATTACTCCTGTATCTCGCTTTCTGTTTCTCTCCTCTTTTTGTCAGTCTTTCCTTTTAATTCCCACTTTGCTTTATCTTTTCTCCTTTTTATCTTTTATCTCTTCTTGTTCTTCACTCTTCTTTTCCTTTGAGTCCTAGACCAAAAGGACACTTCAACACCTCAGGTCAGAGGCATGGTAACTCAAAGAGGAAGAAGTGAAAGAAAAAATTAGGGAAAGGCAACAGACAAAAAGAAAACACTCATGAGGAAGAAACAGCAGAGAAATTCTGGCATCATGAAAAAACAGGACAGAGCAACACTCCTAAGGGATTATGAGGTAGCTACTGTAGAGAAATCTATCTATAAAGAAATGTTAGAAATGACAGGAGGGGGATTTAAAATATGGATGGTAAAAACAATGAAGGAAATTGCCAAGAAAGTAGAAAATAACCAAATGAAAATCCAAAAACAGAATCAAATAAGAGATGAACAATATGAAGAATATAGAAAAAAATATAGTGGAGCTTAAGGAACTGAAGCAGTCAGTCAGGGAACTTAAAGATGCAGTAGAAAGTATCAATAACAGATTAGACCATGCAGAAGAAGGACTCTCAGAGGTAGAAGATAAAGCTCTTGGGCTAACTAAGGCAATTAAAGAGACAGGAAAAAGAGAGAGAGAAAGCAGAGCGTTCACTGACAGAATTATGGGACATCATGAAGCATTCAAACATATGCATTATAGGTATCCCAGAAGAGGAAGAAGAAGGCCCCCGAGGAATGGAAGCCTTACTAGAGGATATCATAAATAAAAATTTCCCAAATATCACCAAAGATTCTGACACAGAATCCTTTCAGAGAGATATTAGACCCAGGTCATCTCAACTCAAGTAGAGCTTCTCCAAGTCACATTCTCATGAATCTGTCTAAAGTCAAGACAAAAGAGTAGATTCATCAGGCTGACAGGAGTAAGCACCAATTGACCTACAGGGGAAATCCATCAGGGTGACTGCAGACTTCTCAAATGAACTTTTCAGGCCAGAAGACAATGGTCATCTCCTTTTAACCTACTTAAACAAAATAATTTTCAGCCCAGAATTCTATATCCTGCTACACTAAGCTTTAATGTTGACAGAGAAATCAAATCATTTACTGATATACAAACATTGAGGAAGTTTGCCACAACAAGACCAGTGCCACAAGAAATACTTAGACCTATTCTACATACTGACCATCACAATGGACCACCAGCAAAGTAAACACCCTAAAACTAAAGGATAAAACCTAGCTTCCACAATGATGCATAAGATAACACTAAGCAATGGACTTTCACAAAATAAGATGAATAGAACTCCACCACACTTATCAATTATCTCAATAAATGTTAATGGCTTGAATTCCCCACTGAAGAGGCATAGACCTGCTGATTGGATTTTAAAAAAAAAAAAAAAAAGCACAAACCATCCATTTGCTCTCTGCAGGAAACACACCTAGCCTCAAAGGACAAACTAAAACTCATGGTTAAGGGATGGAAGACAATTTTTCAGGCAAATGGAAATAAGAAGAAGAGAAGGGTTGCAATCTTATTTTCAGATACAAGTAGATTTAAAGTAACTAAAGTCTAAAAAAACAAAGATGGACACTTCATATTGGTCAAGGAAGCAATACAACAAGTACACATTTCAATTCTAAATATTTATGCTCCCAGATTCTTGAAATAGACCTTAATTAGTCTGAACAATGTAATATCCCATAACACCATAATAGCAGGTGACTTTGACACTCCTCTTACAGAACTAAAGAGATTCTCTAAACCAGCAGTTCTCCACCTGTGGGTCACGACCCCTTTGTAACAATGAAAATACATCCTGCACATCAGATATTTACAGTAAGATTCATAACAGTAGCAAAATTACAGTTATGAAGTAGCAACAAAGATAATTTTATGGTTGGGGGTCACCATGACATGAGGAACTGTATTAAAGGGTCACGACATAAGGAAGGTTGAGAACCACTGCTCTAAACAGAAACTAAACAAAGATATAAGGGACTTAAATGTGACCCTAAAACAACTGTGCATGATAGACATACATAGAACACTCCATCCCAAAGCTAACAAATATATGTTCTTCTCATCAGTCCATGAAACATTCTCCAAAAATAGATCATATCCTGGGACACAAATCAAATCTCAACAAAATCAAAAGAATTTAAATTTTACCTTGTATCTTCTCAGACCACAAGGCAAAAAAGGTAGAACTCAAATCAAACAAAAATTGTTATCCCCATACAAAGGCATAGAAATTAAGCAACCTTATGTAGAATAACAGTTGGGTCAAGGAAGAAATTTTTAAAAAGAAAATCATTAACTTCCTTAAACATAACAACAATGAAGACACAAGCTACCAAAACTTGTGGGACACTGCAAAAGCAGTCCTAGGAGGGAAATGGACCACATTAGATGCCTATATTTAAAAAACAGAGAGCGCATTAATAACCTAATGAATCATCTTAAAGAAAAGGAAAAGGAAGAGCAATCCAATCCCAAACCTACCAGAACAGAAATAACCAAAATTAAATCAGAAATAAATGAAATCAGAAACAAGGGATAAAACCTAGCTTCCACAACGATGCATATGAAGTCATTCAGAAAATCAATGAAAAAAAAAAGTTGGTTATTTGAAAATATAAATAAAATTGATAAACCAATGGCCAGATTAACCAGAAATAGAAAAGTAAAATCTTTAATAACCTCAACCAGAAATGAAAAGGGAGTAATAACAACTGATACCACAAAGATACAAGAGATAATTTCTGACTATTACAAAAGACTTTATGCCCTGAAATTTGACAATGTGGAAGAAATGAACCAATACCTTGAATCACACCATCTTCCTAGAATTAACCAGGAAGAAATAGATCTCTTGAACAGACCAATATCAAATACTGCAATTGCAGAAAAGATAAAAAGCTTTCAAACAAGCAAACAAAAAAAGTCCATGGGCAGTGCCTGTGGCTCAAAGGAGTAGGGCACCAACCCCATATGCCAGAGGTGGTGGGTTGAAACCCAGCCCTGGCCAAAAACTGAAAAAAAAAAGTCCAGGACCAAATGGCTTCACACCAGAATTCTATCATACCTTCAAAGATGAGCTTGTACCTGTACTGCAGAACTATTTCCAAAACATTGAGAAGGAAGGAACCTCCCCCAACACACTCTATGAACCAAATATCACCTTGATTCCAAAACCAGAAAAGGACCAAATCAAAAAGAACTATAGACCAATTTCACTAATAAGTATCAGTGCAAAAATACTCAACAAAATCTTAGCTAATAGATTACAGCTACTTGTTAAAAAAAATTTTATACCATGATCAAATAGGCTTTATCCAAGGGATGCAAGATTTGGTTTAACATATGCAAATCCATAAATGTAATTACCATAGCAATAGAAGCAAAAACAAAGACCATATGATCCTATCAATAATGCAGCAAAAGCATTAGACAAAATTCATCATCCTTTTCCAACAAGAACATGAAAGAAAATCAGCATAGGTGGCACATTTTTAAGCTGATTGAAGCCATCTGTGACAAACCCACAGCTAACATCATACTGAATAGTGTAAAACTGAAAGCTTTTCCACTTAGAACTGGAAGCAGACAAGCATGTCCACTGTTGCCACTATTATTCCACATAGTTCTAGAAGTTCTAGCCAATGCAATCAGGCAAGAGAAGGAAATAAAGGGCATCCAAATGGAGGCAGAGGAGGTCAAACTCTCTCTCTTTGCTGACAATATGCTCTTATACTTAGAAAACCCCAGAGACTCAGCCACAAAACTGCTGGAAGTCATCAGGAAATACAGTAATGTCTCAGGGTATAAATCAAGGTCCACAAATCTGTAGCCTTTGTATACACCAATAACAGCAAGTTGAAAAGCAAATCAAGGACACAATTCCCTTCACGGTAGCTTCAAAGAAAATGAAATACTTAGGAATATACCTAACAAAAGTGGTGAAAGGTCTTTTCAAAGAGAATTATGAAACCCTAATAAAAGAAATTGCAGAAGACACTAACAAAAGGAAGAACATACCATGCTGTTGGCTGGGAAGAATCAACATTGTTTAAATGTCTCTTCTAGGCTCAGCACCTGTAGCTCAAGCTGCTAGGGTGCCAGCCACATACACTGGAGCTTGTGGGTTCAAATCCAGTCCAGGCCCACCAAACAACAATGACAACTACAACCAAAAAATGGCTGAGCATTGTGGCAGGCACCTGTAGTCCCAGCTACTTGGGAGGCTGAGGCAAGAGAATGGCTTAAGCCCAAGAGTTAGAGATTGCTGTGAGCTGTGATGCCACGGCACTCTACCCAGGGTGACAATTTGAGACTCTGTCTCAAAAAAAAAAAAAAAAAATATATATATATATATACGTCTATTCTACCCAAAACAATCTACAGATTCAATGCTATCTCCACTAAAATACCAACATCATATTTGGAAGAACTGGAAAAAATAGTACTTCATATTGTATGGAATCAGAAAAAAAACCAAATAGGTAAGGCTATTCTTAGTAATATAAATAAAGTTGGAGGCATCATCCTACCAGACTTCAGGCTATATTACAAGTCCATAGTAATGAAAACAGCATAGTATTGGTACAAAAATAAAGACAGGGACATTTGGAACAGAATAGAAAACAAGAGACGAAACCAGTCTCTACCTGCCATCTGATCTTTGATAAACCAAACCAAAGCAGGCTGTGGGGAAAAGAATCCTTATTTAACAAATAGTGCTAGGAGAACTGGATAACTACATGTAAAAAACTGATACTCGACCCACACTTTCACCTCTTACAAACATTGACTGAAGATAGACAAGAGACTTAAATCTAAGACACAAAATGGTAAAAAATCTTAGAAGAAATTATGGGGAAAACTCTTGATGATGTTGGACTGGCAAAAGATTTTATGAAAAAGACTTCAGCGATCATCAGGGCAACAAGAAAAATTAACAAATGGAACTTAATTAAGCTGAAAAGCTTCTGCACAGCTAAGGACACAACAAGTAAAGCAAAAAGACAACCTTCAGAATGGGAAAAGATATTTGCAGGGTATCAATCTGACAAAGCGCTGATAACTATAATCTACAGAGAATTTAAATTAGTCAACAGAAAAAGAATAAACAATCCCACGTACCTCTGGGCAAGACATGAACAGAACCTCTTCTGATGAAGACAGATGAATGACTAACATTTGAAAAAATGCTCATCATTCCTGATTATCAGAGACATGCAAACCAAAACCACCCTGAGATATCACCTAACCCCAGTGAGAATGGCCCACATCACAAAATCTCAAACCTGCAGATGCTGGCATGGATGTAGAGAGAAGGCAACACTTTTACACTGGTGGTGGGACTGCAATTAATACAACCATTTTGGAAGAAAGTATGGAGTATCCTCAAAGAACTCAAATTAGACATCCCATTCGATCCTGCAATCCCATTACTAGGCATCTACCCAGAATAAAAAAAAAAAAAAAAGAAACTCATTTTATCATAAGGTCATTTGCACTGAACTGTTTATTGCAGTTCAACTTACAATCGCCAAAACATGGTAACAACCTAAATGTCCACCAACCCAGGAATGGATTAACAAGCTGTGGTATATGTATATTATGGAATACTATGTAGCCATTAAAAGAGATGGAGACTTTACATCTTTTGTATTAAACTGGATGGAAGTAGAACACATTCTTCTTAGTAAAGCATCACAAGAATGGTGAAGCAAGAGTCTAAAGTACTCAATTCTAGTATGAAGGCAGTAGATGAGCTAATACAACGGGTGGGGTAGGGGAATGAGGGATCGGGGAGAAGGAGGGAGATGGGGGTCATGGTGTTTTGCACACCTTTTGGAGGCGGGACACAATTAAAAGAGGGATTTTACCCAACAACTACAATCAGTGTAACCTAATTCCTTGTAGCCCCAATGAATCCCAAACAATTAAAAAAAAGTTTAGAAAAAATATAGTGCTTTATCTGAAGCTTATTTAGAAAGCACATATGACATAAAAACTTGCACATAGTCTAAACTATGACTTTTTACTACAAACACACACACATTTCTATATATTGCATGGGCATCATATAAGAGCAGAGAAAAAGCTTCAGGAGACAGATATGTGAGCGCCAACTCACTGCTGTGTGAGTTGTCCAAACTTTCCACCTGTCTGCACATCAGTTTTCTCATTTATAGGAATGTTTCCCCTTCCTATGTCACTTGGTGGTCATAAGACTAGTAGGAAAAGCCTGTGATGTTGCTTTATATCCTGTAGGGTGTCTAGGAAGAACAGTATTACTATGTTTATTTCTCACATGTCCTCACCTTTTATTCCAGTAATAGTGTCAGCCATTTTTGGCCTACATGTGTCTTTGCATATCTTTTTGTAGTTGATTAAAAGCTAGGTCAGATTCTCATGTAAGAACACATTATTAATTAATGAAACCCTTTGTTAATTCTTTTGCAGAACATTTCCTTGTCTTTAGATCTAGATTTTTCTATATTCTGCTTAACGTGGGACACTCTGAAGATTTGTTCTCAGCCTCAACACTATTGACTTTGGGTGCTGGTTGATTGTGTGGAGGCTGTCCTGTGCCTTGCATGTTTTATAGCGTCCCTGGGTTCTACCCACTAGATGTCAGTAGCGTCTCCCCGACCCAGTGGTGATAACCAAAAAATGCCCCAGACATCACCAAAAAGGACACCTGGGGAACAATTGCACCTACTTGAGAACTATTATTCTAGATGCAGAGAATATAGAGAAAGGAGAGAGGAAAGATTTGATCAGGAACCAGAAATGCTGGATTCCAGGGCAACCTCTGTTCTGTTTCTGGCTATGGAAGCTTGAGCAAGGTACTAACTTTTCTGAGCTTGGTTCTGCATCTCTCTGAGATTGCAGAACAGATAACCTTTAAGAACTCTTCCACTTCCAAAATTCTATAACTTCTGTATGTTTTCCGATTTCCTCCATGAACTGGATTTGCATTTTCAAGAAACAGGAAGAAAAATAATTGAGTATTATTAATGTGCACAGTAGTGTCCTTTATCCCAGGTTTTGCTTTCTGCAGTTTCAGTTGCCAATAGTCAATCATGGTCTGAAAATATTAAATGCAATTCTGGAGATCAACAATTTCTAAGTTTTAAATTGCACACTGTTCTGAGCAGTGTGATGAAATCTCACCTAAAAAATGAATATGCCGTTTATCTTACAAAAGTACATGCGAATCTTTCTAAATGTAGAATATAAATGTCTTGACATAATAACTAAGAAATTGCCATGAAGGCTATGTTAACCAGTTTGATGAAAATATTTCAAATTGTATATAAAACCAGCACACTGTACCCCATGACTACATTAATGTACACAGCTATGATTTAAAAAAAAAATGAATATGCCTTTTGTCAGCATATCTGCACTGCATATACTACCCACCCATTAGGTACTAAGTAGCTATCTTGCTTATCATATCTGCTCTTGTGGTATCACAGTGCTTGGGTTCAAACAACCTTTATTTTACTTAATAATAGACCCAAAGAACAGTGGTGCTGGCATATTGTTATAATTGCTCTATTTTATTTTTATTTATTACTGTTAATATCCTACTGAGCCTAATTTATAAATTAAACTTTATCTAGTATGTACATATAGAAAAAACTATAGCATATAAAAATTTCAGTACTATCATTATTTTAGGCATCTACTGGATAGCTTAGAATGTACCCACTGTGAATTAGTGGGGCTACTGTACTTATAAAGATTATTTACTTGACTGGTATGATGTTTTCACAATTCCATAATGGTGTTCCTCATTCCCTATACCTGGAACTTCTCTTAACCCACTGCATTTCTAAGAAAATATAAATTCATATAGGTAGACTCAGAAGTGATCTCACAGGTACCTACAAACTTCTTGCCTTGTTATCAATTGTGCTCCCTTTTACCTATAACATCCATTTGCTATAGGCTGTGAGTCAAACTTCTGAAGAAAATATTATATTCTGCAATCAATTTGAAGCAGTTTTTTCCCTCCAAACTGGTGAGCCACTGGAAAAAACTATCAAAAATCCACTTTGATGGTTGACTTCAGGGACAATATGAAAGATTTAACAGTTTATTTCCTACTTAGTTAGAGATAATGCTCAAAAATGAGGAACAGGTAGTTTCTACACTCTTAAGAACTATGAGTTACCACAGTGATCCTACTCCAAAGACAATAGAATCTTTCCCAAGTCTCATTTTTCAGAATCTGCTGTTAATGAAGTCTCACTCTTTTTACTATTATTCCCTGCATACACCTCTCACTATCATGCCTGTATTTTCTGCAGCAACACTGAAAGGATTAGGAGAGCATGGAGTAAGCCCAAGGAATCCAAGAAGAGTCAGGATTGAGAGTTCAGGGTTCTGGGATCCAGATACCTAGGGACATGTGGCAGAAACCATCATGGGAACAAGTGTCAGCATAGGAAAACTAGCACTGATTAGACTAAAGCCTAACTATAGGATAACAGAATAAAAAGGAAAAGGAACAGAAGAACTATTTTTAAAAATAACTTAGAAAATAACTGGGTATGGTGGCTCATGCCTGTAACCTCAGCACTATGAAAGGCTAAGGCAAGTAGATGGCTTGAGCTCACAAATTAAGACTAGCCTGGACAAGAGTGAGACACCATTTCTAAAAAAAAAAAAAAATTGTGGCAGGCACCTGTAGTTCCAGCTACTTGGGAGGCTGAAGTAAGAGGATCACTTGAGCCCAAGAGTTTGAGGTTGCTGTGAGTTATGATGCTACAGCACTCTACCAAGGGTGACAGAGTAAGACTCTTTAGTTTTTGGCTGGGCCTGGGTTTGAACCCACCACCTCTGGCTTATGGGGCCAACACCCTATTCCTTTGACCCACAGGCACCGCCCCCCAGAGTAAGACTCTTATCTTAAAAAAAAAAAAGAAACTTAGAAATACCCACAGATTAATGTCAAAAACCAAACCACAGATCTCAGAAGCTCAGAGAACACTTAGCAGGATAACTGCCAAAAGCTACATTTAAGCATATCATTTTCAAACATAGGAAACCACAGACAAAGGAAAAACTCCTGAAAGGAACCAGAATCAATAACTTCACAGAAACCATATAAGCAAGGAAAGAGAGGAGAAAAATACTTAAAATATTGAGAGAAAAATATCACCAATGTAGAATTCTCACCATATCCCACAAGGTTATTCTTCAAAAGTGAGGGGAAAATAAAGACTTTCTCAAACAAACAAAAATTGAGGAAATTTGTTGCCAGTAATCCTGCTTTGCAAGAAATGTTAAAAAGAAGTTATTTAGAAAGAGGGGAAATAATATGGGTCAGAAACTCAGTCTTTCATAAAGAAAGAAAGAACACTAAAGAAGAAATAAGTGAAGGTAACACAAATGTTTTATTTTTCTCATTATACATTGATCTAACAGATAATTTGTTCAAAATAATAATAGCAACAATGAGGCTGGGCACAGCGGCTCGTGCCTGTAATCCTAGCACTCTGTGAGGCCAAGGTAGAAGGATTGCTTAGGAGTGTGAGACCAGCCTGAGCAAGAGCAGGACCCCCTTCTCTACTTAAAATAGAAAAAAATTAGCTGTGTGCCATGGTGCATGTTTGTAGTTCCAGCTACTCAGGAGGCTGAGGCAGAAGGATTCCTTGAATCTAGGAGTTAGAAGTTGCAGTGAGCTATAATAATATCACTTCCCTCTACCCAGAGCAATGGAACAAGACTCTGTCACAAAAAAAGCAACAATGTATTCAATTTTGCATATTTATGTATATACTACATATGGCATATATGCTTATGTATGCTTGCATATAAATGAGTAGCAGTAATAATAGAAGCAACAGGTGTGAGGAATTAGGATTATTTTGTTATGAGGTATTCACATAAATGTAATGAAGTATAGTTTTATTCAAAAGCAGACTTGGATTAGTTGTAAATGTATATTGCAAAGTCTAGGACAATCACTATAAAAGAAAAAAAAAAGTATTACAGTGTATAACTGATATGCTAATGGAGGAAGAAAAAGTGGAATCTTATAAAATTCTGAACAATAAAGCAGAAAAATCAGTAGAAGATAAAAATAGGAACAAAGAATAAGATCAAAAAATGAAAAAAGAAACAAATATGTTAGATATTAACCCACCTACATCAATAATCACTTTAAATGTTAGTAGTCCAAATGTACCAATTAAAAAACAAAAATCATCAGAGTGTATCAAAAAACAAGACTCAACTATATATTGTCTACAAGAACCCCACTTTAGATATAAAGATGTATATATATTATAAGTAAATGGATGTAGAAAGGTATACCAGGTAATACTAATCAAAAGAAGATTTGATTTGATTTGATTTGAAAATTATTTCAGAAGGAGCAGACCTTGAAGCAAGTCATCAGAAATGAAGAAGTATGCTGTATAATGATAAAGAGGTTAATACTCCAAGAAGACATATTACTATGTAACATGTATGCAGCTAACAACAAAGATCAAACTGCATGAAGCAAAAGATGACAGAACTACAAGAAGAAATAAATGAATCCACTAATATTGTTAGAGATGTCAGCACCCCTCTGTCAGGAATGAACCAATCCAGCAGGCAGAAAATCAGTAAGGACATATTGCACTCAGCAAATCCATCAATCAACTGGACATTATTGACATCTATAAACCACTTCATCCAACAATAACAAATTACACATTCTTCTCAAGTTCATATGAAACAGTCACCAAGACAAATCACATTCTGTGCCATAAGCCACAATTTGGCAAATTCAAAAGAATATAAATTGTACAATGTCTGCTATCAAACCATGATGGAATTAAAGTAGAAATTAGTAACAGATAGATAACCAGAAAATTCCAAAATACATATATATTAAACAACACAGTTCTATATAATGCTATATATGTAAATGAAGAATTCTCAAGAGAAATTTTTAAATAGGTTGAATTAAGTGACAAAAAAATACAACTTATCAAAAGTTGTGAGATGCAGTAAAAGCAGTGCTTAAAAATATGTGTGGTATTATATATATATATATGAAGAATATATAAAATCAATAATCGAATAATTTCATAAGTTACAAAAAGAAGAATGAATTGAAGGAGAGAAAGAAGAAATTAAGGAATAAATCTAAAGTCAATAATCTAATAAACTAGAATAAGAAAGCAAATTAAATCCAAGTGAGCAAAAGAAAATAAACTGTAGAGCAGAAACCAACAAAATAGAAGGTAGAAAAAATCAACAAAAACTATAACCAATTTTTTGAAAATATTAATAATATTGATAAGCTTCTCACCAAGATTGCTTGGAAAAAAAGAGAAATGACACAAATTACTACTATCAGAAATTACAAAGTCCATGAAGATAAAAAGGATACTAAATGAATACTATGTACCACTCTATGCCCACTAGTTTAATAACCTAAATAAAATAGATTAATTCTATGAAAGACATAATCTGCTAAACCTTACACAAGAAGAAAACAATCTGAATAGTCCAATATTCATTAAAGATATTGAATCAACAATTAATAATCTTTTAAAACATAAAACACCAAACCCAGATGAGTTCAATAGTAAATTCTACCACACATTTAAGGAAGAAATTATACCAACTCCATATAAGGTCTTCCAGAAACAGACCAAAGGAATACTTCCTAAATCTTTTTCTTTTTTTTTTTTTTTTTGCGGTTTTTGTCTGCGGCCAAGTTTGAACCTGCCACCTCCAGTATATGGGGCCAGCGCCCTACTCCTTTGTTGTTGTTTTTAATCATTTGTACATAGATCATGAATGCATTTATGCCATTATACAATTCAATATGTTGATTATCTGTATAAATTAGAGTGCTTACATTCTACTAATCAACATAGCCTTCACTTCATTTACCCAGTTACAGTGTTTAGACATTTGTGTTCTACACCTGATAGATCTAACTTATACTTGCAATATGCTCCATAGGTGTGGTCCCCCTATTAACCCTCCGTCTATCGACCCACCCTCTCTCTTCCCCCCTCCCTCCCCTTCCATCCTTCATCCTAGGCTATAGTTGTGTTTCATTTTTTGTATGCAAGTATGAGTGATTAAAAATTGGTTTCACAGTAGTACTGAGTACATTGGATATTATTTTTTTAATGCTGCATAGTATTCCATGGCATACATATACCACAATTTATTAATCCATTAATGGGTTGATGGGCACTTGGGCTTCTTCCATGACTTGGCAATTGTGAATTGAGTTGCAATGAACAATCTGATGCAAATATTTTTATTGCCAAATGATTTTTGGTCCTTTAGATATACACCTAGAAGAGATACTCCTTTGAGCCACAGGAGCCACCCCTCTGAATCATTTTATGAGATTATCATTACCCTAATATCAAAATTAGACAAAACATTACAAGGAAAAAAACTCCACAGATTAATGTCTGTTATAAACAGACACTAAAAAATATCAAGAAAATACTGGCAAAGCAAATTCAAAATTGAATTTAAAAAAATAATGTATGGGCTCGGCGCCTATAGCTCAACCGGCTAAGGCGCCAGCCACGTACACCTAAGGTGGCAGGTTCGAATCCCCAGCCCGGACCTGCCAAACAACAACAATGACGGCTGCAACCAAAAAACAGCCGGGCATTGTGGCGGGTGCCTGTGGTCCCAGCTACTTGGGAGGCAGAGGCAGGAGACTCGCTTGAGCCCAGGAGTTGGAGGTTGCTGTGAGCTGTAATGCCATGGCACTCTACCCAGGGGGACAGCTTGAGGCTCTGTCTCAAAAAAAAAAAAAAAAAAAATAATGTATGACCAAATATACAAATCTAGCTCAACATTTGAACCAACTAATAGGAGAGTGACATCAGAAAATGGTTGAAAAGAGTACCGGGCACTCAATACCCTCACAAAGTGACCCAGGCAATGAATAAACTAAAATTCATCTAGAATGTCTGAAGGAGAAAGCTGGAGTACAGCAAAAGAGTGGTGAGGTCCCTGTGGAGCACAGAAACCCAGGATGGTAGCATAGAAGGCGGAAAGAGGCACCCTGCCTCTGCCACCTTTTCTCCTCTGCCTGGATTGGCTCAGAACCAAAAAGGACTTTCCTTTGCAAGATAAAGTTAAGCAGAAGACCCTCAGTAACCAACATTACCACTACAGACACTTGTAGTTTTACTACAAGAGATTCTGACAGTCCTCACAAGCCCCAAGGCCACTTCAAGTAACTGCCTGGAATTTACACAGCTGCATTGCTCTGGATTAGAAGCAAAAATTGTGTACACCCCACTTTAGCCTACCCCATGACCCAACCTGCTTCCCACACAATCCCATCTTGAAACCAGTGCCACTGCTAAAGTGCAACACTCTGGGACCTAGTAGCCCCTGCACTGCTCCAGCAATGAGGTTCTGCCACCATATTACCAGGTACACTTGGGTGGCTATGATACCACAATCTGAGATGTGGAGAGCCTGGGTCCAGGAATAACTGTGGCTCTAGTCCTACACAGTGAAGAAACCAAACCCAAACCAACAGAACAGCCATATGCTCATGTTCCCAGGCAGAGAAACACTTCTGTGGGACTAGCTGGGGAGGACTCACCCTTGAGTCAGTTGAGCAGACACATGCCCATGACCCCAGATGAAGGAACAGTCCAGCAGACCTTCCTCTGATAAGCACCACTGCTGTCTGTGGTTGAAGAAACAGTAAGGTAGACCTTTCTCCTGTGGATCCACTCTCAGCTAAATGAGCATCCATGTACTCGAGCCCTGGCTGGAGAAAAAGCCTGACAATCTTGACTTCAGTGAGTCAGTCCTCGAGCCAGCCAAACTACCCCACATGGATGTGCTTTCAGCGGGAGAAACCCCAGAGAGCTAACCCCGTGGAGAAGCTATGCCATGCTTCCATAAACTTCTATAGTCTAAGCCACTGAGAAACTTGCAAGCATCACAATATGGATTACAGGTGCAGAAACTGCACAGAGACTACATTATTATGTCCACTCAGAACCAAAGACAATGTACCCCACCCAACTGATACCCCAGGATCTATCCATAGAAATAAATCTTTCCCTAGGAAAGCTACTTTATAACATTACAAGAGGTGACTATTTCACCAGATGTGCAAATATCACCATAGGGACACAAGAAGCATAAAAAAGCAAGGCAACCTCCAAAGAAACACAAAAATTCTCTAATAAAAAACCCCAAATAAAATAAAATAAAATATTAAAACACCAGCAAGGCAACCTCCAAAGAAACACAAAAATTCTCTAATAAAAAACCCCAAATAAAATAAAATAAAATATTAAAACACCAGGAAAGGAATTCAAAATAATGATCTTAAGGAAATACAGTAAGATACAAGAAAATACAAATAGATAGTGCAATAAAGTCAGGAAAAGAATTCGTTATATCTGAATGAAAATTTAATAATACTAGATATGATTGAGAAAAATAAAAAATAAATTGTAGAGCTGAAATTTTCAATGAATGAAATTTTTTAAATGCAAGTGAAAGCATCAACAGATTAGACAAAGAAGAAAGAACTGTTGAACTTGAAAATAGGTCCTGTGGAATAACCCAGGCAAACCAATAAGGGAAAAAAAAAGAGAGAGAGAGAAAGAAAGCCTATAGTATACATGAGATACTACTAAGAGAACAAAAATTCACATATGGAAGTTCCAGAAAGAGAAAAGCTAAGACAGGGAGTAGAAAACCCATTTAGTGAAGTAATGGCTAAAGATTTCTTGGAAGAGATATGTACATGCAGACCTAGAAAACTCAAAGATCTTCAAAAATATTCAACCCAAAAAGATTCTTTCCGAGACACGTGAGGACCAAATCATCAAGAGTCAAAGACAAAGAATTTTAAACACAGCTATTGAGAATGGTGTCACAACAAATGTAAAGGAATCTTCATTAGACTAATACCAGATTTCTCTGCAGAAACCTTACACACCAGGAAAAAATGAGTGACATCAAAGCGCTAAAAGGAAAAAAAAAAAAAAAGCCTGTCAACCAAGAATACTCTACTTAGTAAAATACCTTTCAGAAATGAAGGAGAAATAAATTCTCAGAGATAAGCAAAAACTAAGGAAATTCATCACCATTAGACCATCCTTATAAGAAATTCTTAAGGGAGTCCTACATCTGCAAGCAAAAAGATGGCAACTACCATCATGAAAACAAATTATACTACAAAACTCACTTGTAGAGCAAATCTACAAAAGAGAAAGGGAAAGGGCCTTATTAAACCTTATCACTACAGAAAACCACTAACCATCAAAATAACCAATAAAATAGAAACAAAAGAGATGCAAACTAGAAAAAAAATTAATGAAATGACAGGATTAAGTCCTTAGTTAGCAATAGAAACATTCAATGAAAATGTAATAAATTCCCTAATTAAAAGATATAGATTGGCTGAATGGATTTTTTAAAAAAGACTCAATTACATACAACTATATGCTGTCTACAAGAAACTCATAGACTGAAAGTGAAGACATGGAAAAAAGTATTCCATACAAATAGAACCCAAAAGTAATAGATATAGTTAACTCAAATAAAACAGGCTTTAAATCACAAGTGTAAAAAGACAAATAAGAATGTTATATAATGATAAAGAAATCAATTCAGCAAGAGGATTTAACAGTTAATTGTAAATATGTATGTACCCAACATCAGATCATCCAGTTATATTAAGCAAATATTAGTAGACCTAAAAGGAAAGAAAGACTCTTGTACAATAATAGTTGGAAACTTTAACACCCAGTCTCAGTATTGGGCACATCACCAAGAAAAATAACAATAAGAATAATCAGATTTGAACTGCACCATAGACCACATAGACTTGACAAACATTTACAGAATACACATTCTTTTCATTACTACATACAACATTCACCAGGATTGATTATATGTTAGTCCATAGAACAAGTCTCAAAAAGCTTTTAAAAATCAAAATTTGGTGATGTATCTTTTCTGACCACAATGAAATAAAATTAGAAATCAATAAAAAAGAAAATAACTGAACCTGTACATATAAATGGGAATTAAGCAATATGCTTCTGAATGAGCAATGGGTTAATAAAGAAATAAAGAAGAAAATTTAAAAATTATTAAGACAAATGAAAATTGAAACACAATATACCAAAACTTATGGGATACAGAAAATACAGTATTAAAGAGAAAGTTTATAGTAATAAATACCTACATCAAAAAAGTAGAACATTTCAAATAACCTAATAATGCACCTCAAGGAACTATAAAAACAAGAATAAGCCAAATGCAAAATCAGTAGAAGGAAAGAAATAATAAAGATCAGAGCAGCATACATAAAATTGAAACTAAAAAAATGCAAAAGATCAACAAAATGTGTGGGGACAGGCTAGAAAGATTATAAAGGAATAAAAAGTAGTAAAGCATTTGTGAGGGCTTCAAACAGCAAGAACCTGCCTCCTTATCCTGTATGCTGAATATAGCTGCAAGAATAAAATTCTTAACCAGTTTTGAATAACTTAAAAGATTAGGTTAGAAAGCAGCCATTTGGGCTGGATGGAATAGATTAGCAGTATAGATTAAAAAGCAACATCTCCTCTCTTCTGTTTCTTTAAATGTTAATTCTAACCCTGATCCTTTGTCCATTCCCTTATATGTTAGTTCCCTTAGGTCTTAGGCAAGACCTCCCATATGTCACATGTTGGGACATAGTTTCCTTGACTCCTGAATAATACTGATAAATCAGCTAATGCTATATTGTAAATGATTGCCAACAACACAATAAAAAGCCTGGTGAAATTTCAGATGAGGCAGCATTCTCCTGGTGGGTCTTTGTGCTGGTCAGAGCGCTTCCCTCTCTGAGCCTTACAGTTATTGCCCTGAGAACAGCTGAGGGTGAAATCTTTGTCACACTGACCTCCTCTGCCTTATCCAGGCTCCAAGGAGGTCATTGGGGTCCAACAGCAACAAAAATTAAAAATTGTTTTTTAAAAGATAAACAAAATTGATAAGTCATTAGCTTGACTAAGAAAAAAAAAAAAAGACAGAAGACCTAAGTAAATAAAATCAGAAACAAAGAAGGAGACATTAGGACTGAAATGTAAAGGGTCATTAGAGAGTATTGTGAAGAATATATATGCCAACGAATTGGAAAACCTAGCGGAAATGGACATAAATAAATTCCTAGACATATATCTATATCTTCTTTCTTCTAGATAGAACCAAGAAAAAATAGAAAATCTGAATAGACCAATTACTAATAATGAGATAGAATCAGGAATAAGAAATTTCCTAGGAACGTTTTTTACATGAATAAAAAGCCCAGGAATGAATGGCTTCACTGCCGAATTCTACCAAATTTTGAAAGAACTAATGCCAGTTCCTGTCAAAACATTCTATAAATTCAAAAGGGGAAAAGTCTTCCAAACTCATTCTATGAGACCAGCATAACCCTGATACCAAAACCAGGCAACAACAACAATACAATAATAGCAAAATACAGGACAATATCCCTGCTGAACATAGCTGCAAAGGGGGACCAGCACATGCAAATTTTACAATATGATACATTGCAAGAATGGAATGAAAGACAAAAATCATATGATCATTTCAATAGATACAGAAAAAGCATGTGATATGATTTAACATTCCTTTATGATAAAAAACTCTCAAAAAATTATACCTCAACACAATAAAATGCCAAACACACAGTTATCATACTTAATGAAGAAAAACTGAAAGATTTTTCTCTGAAAACTGGAACAAGACAAGAATGTCCATTCTCATCACTTTTATGCAAAATAGTATTGAATTCCTGGCCAAAAGAATTAGGCAAAAGAAAAAAATAAAGGGAATCCAAATTGGAAAAGAAGAGGTCAAATTGTTCTTGTTTGCACATGACATAATTTTACATATAGAAAAATCTAAAGATCTGCCAAAAGTTATTAGAGCAGATAAATGAATTTAATAAAGTTAAAGGATAGAAAAATTAACATATAAAAATCAGTAGCATTTCTACACATTGACAACAGGCTAGCTGAAAAAGAAATCTAGAAAGCAATTCCATTTATGATAGCTACAAAAATAAAATGCTTACGAATAGATTTAACCAATGAAGTAAAATAATCATATTTACACAAGTTAAACTATAAAACACTGATGAAAGAAATTAAAGAGGACACAAAATAATGAAAAGACATCCCACGTTTGCAGACTGGAATAATTAATAATATATAAATGACCAGACTATCCACAACAATCTACAAAGCCTGAATAGCCAAAGCAATTCTGAGCAAAAAGAACAAAGCTGAGGCATCACACTACTGAACTTAAAAATATACTACAAAAGCTATAGCAACCAAAATAGCATCATACTGGCATAAAAACAAACACATAGACAAATGGGACAGAAAAAGGAATCCAGAACTGTATCAGTGTATTTATAGCCAACTGATTGTTACTAAAAGTGCCTAGAATGTGCACCAGGAAAGGATAGGATTTTTAATAAATAGTATGGGAAAACTGGACATCCATATTCAGAATAATAAAACCAGATCCCTATCTCTCACCTTATGCAAAAATCCATCAAAATGGATTAAAAGCTTAAACTTTAAAATTACTAGGAAAAAACATTGGGGAAATTCTTCAGGACAATGGTCGGGAAAAAGATGTTATGGATAAGACCTCAAAAGCACAGGAAACAAAAATAAAAATAGACAATGGGATTATCTCAAACTAAAAAGCTCAGTACAGGGTGGCGCCTGTGGCTCAAAGGAGAATGGCACTGGCCCCATTTACTGGAAGTGGCAGGTTCAAACCCAGCTCCGGCCAAAAAAAAAAAAAGCTCAGTATAGCAAAGGAAAGAATCAACTGGCTGAAAAGGTAACTTAAGCAATGAGAAAAATCTTTGCAAACCATTTAACTGACAAGGCACTAATATTCAGAATACACAAGGAACATAACAACTCAACAGAAAGGTAAAAGGAAACCAACAAATAATCTGATTAAAAATGGGCAAAAGATTTGAATAGATGTTTCTCAAAAGAAGACATACAAATTGCCAACTGTATTAAAAAATGCTCAACATCACTAATCAGCAGGAAAATGCAAATCAAAACCACAATGAGATATCATCTCACTACAGTTAGAACCGCTATTATCAGAAAGATAAAAAGTAACAAAAGTTGTGAAGAAAAGGGAATTCACAGATACTGGTGGTGGGAATGTAAAATAGTAGAGTCACTGCAGCACTAGTCAGAGTATCTAAGATACAGAAACAACCTCAATGTCCATCAACAGAAGAATGAAGAAATTGAAATACTATTTAGCCATGAAAAATAATGAAATTCTATTATTTGTGGCAACATGGATGAACCTAGGGGACATTATTATAAGTGAAATAGCCTGGAACAGAAAATTAAATTCTGCATGTTTTGATTCATATGTGATAGCTAAACAAGCTTATCCCATATAAGCAGAGAATAGAATAGTGTTTCCTAGAGGCTAAAAAGAGTAGGAAAGAGGTGGAGATAAGGAGAGGTTAGTTAATAATGCAAAATTATAGCTTGATATGAAGAATAAGTTCTAGTGTTCCCTAGCATTAAGGGTGATGGTAGCTAAAGATAATTTATTATGCATTTTCAAATAACTAGAAGAGATAATTTGGGATGTGCCCAATGCAAAGAAATGGTAAGCTTTTGAAGTGATGGATATTTCGATTACCCTGATTTAATCAGTACATAATGTATGTATTCAAATGTCACTATGTACCCCGTAAGTACACAGAAAGTATTTTGTGTTGATTTAGATATATGTACACCATTAAGGAAATTAAATCAATAAGCTAAAGAAGGAAAACCACATGATCACATATGATACAGACAAATCATTTGACAAAAATCAAACACCTATTTATGATAAAAGTTCTGGACAAACTAAGAATGTAGGGAAACTTCCTTGACTTGATAAAGAACACCTACCCCAAACCTATAGCTGATATTGTACTCAATGTTGAGAAACTCGACTTTCCTGCTGCGATCAGGAACCCAAGGCAAGAATGCTCCTCTCACTTCTTTTCAGCATTGTACTTAAAATCTTGGCCTTGCAATAAGATAAGAAAAGGAAGGGAAATTTATACTAATTGGGAAGGAAGAAACAAAACAAAATCTTTGTTCCCAGATGACATGATTATATCTATGTACAAAATCTGAAAGAATTGACTAAAATTCTCCTGGAATTAATGAACAATTATAATAAGGTTGCAGGATATTAAATTACTATACAAAAGTAACTCACTTTCTTACATAGTTACAATTAACAAGTGGAATTTGAAACTAAAAACACATTCCCATTTACATTAGCAACCCCAAAAGTGAAATACTTAGATATAAATATAACAATATATGTACAAGTTTTACAAATTGTAGAAAAAAATACAAACATCTGATGAAAGAAATTTAAAAGAACCAAATAAAATGGAGAGCTATTCCATGTTCATAGTTAGGAAGATTCAATATTGTCTAGATCAGTGGTTCTCAACCTTCCTAATGCTGTGATCCTTTAATACAGTTCCTCATGTTGTGGTGACCCCCAACCATAAAATTATTTTCGTTGCTACTTCATAACTGTAATTTTGCTACTGTTATCAATTGCAATGTAAATATCTGATATGCAGGATATATTTAGGTGACCCCAGTGAAAGGGTCATTTGACCCCCAAAGGGGTCACAACCCACAGGTTGAGAACTGCTGATCTAGATGTTAGTTCTATCCAATTTGATTTATAGATTTAACATAATCCTAATCAAAACCTCAGTTATTTATTTTGTAGATATCAACAACTAATTCAAAAGTTTATATGGAGGCCAAAGACCAAGAATAGCCAACTCAATACTGACTGAGAACAAAGGCATACAACAGATACTACTCAAATTCAAGACAAACTATATGGCTACAAGAATCAAGATGGTGTGTTACTGGCAAATCAATGGAACAGAATAAAGAGCCCATAAATACGCCCACATATATTCAAGCAATCTTTGACAAAGGAACAATGGAGCAAAGATAGTCTATTTAAAAATAGTATTGGAACAACTGGACATCCACATACAAAAACATTAAATACAGACTTTATACCTTTCACAAGAATTAATTCAAAATGAATCACAGAACTAAATGTAAAATGCAACTATAAAACTTCTAGAAGAAAACAGAGGAGAAAATCGAGATGGCCTTCTGTACAGTGATGACATTTAGATAAAAAGCTAAAAACACTCAATGACAGAAATAATTGATAAGCTAGACTTGATTACCACTAAAACTGTCTATTCTGTGCAAGACAATGTCAAGAGAATGAGAAGTCAAGCCCCGGATTGGGAGAAAATGTGTGCAAAAGACATATGTGATGAAAGACTGCTATCCAAAAGGTGCAAACAACTCCTAAAATTTTGAAATACGAAAATGAACAATCCAATTGAAAGATGAGCAAAAGACCTAAATAGATACCTCCTCAAATAAAATATGCAGATGACAAACACATGAAAAGATGTCCCCATATGATACGTTGTCAGGGAAATATCAATTAAATTAGACGTCACATCATACTTATTAGAAAGGTCAAAATTCACAACACTGACAACACTACACACAGGTGAAGATGTGGAACAATGGGAACTCTCATTCATTGCTGATAAGAAAGCAAAATGATACCACCACTTTAGAAGATTGTTTGGCAGTTTCTCATAAGACTAAACATTCTCCTACCAGATAATCACGCAGTTGAGTTCTACGGTTTTCATACACATGAACTGAAAACTTATATCTCTATATAAACCTGCGCATGTGTGCTTATAGCAGCTTTATTCTTAATTGCCACAACTCGAAAGCAATCAAGATGTCCTTTAGTGGATGTATATTGATAAATTATGATGCATCCAGACAGTGGAATATTATTCAGTGCTATAAAGAACTGAGCTATAGCCGGGCAGAGTGGCTCACACCTATAATCCTGGCTCTCTGAGAGGCTAAGGAGGGTGGATCATCTGAGCTCAGGAGTTCGAGACCAGCCTGAGCAAGCGCAAGACCCCCATCTCTATTAAATCTAGCCAGGATAGTGGTGCATTCTTGTAGTCCCAGCTATTGGACTGGCTGAGGTGAGAATATTGCTGAAGTCCAAGAGTTTAAGGTTGCTGTGAGCTATGACACCACAGCACTCTACCCAGGGTGACAGAATGAGAGTCTGTCTCAAAAACAGAAAGAATGAACTATGAAAAGCCATGGAGGAAACTTCAATGCATATTACTAACTAAAAAGAAGCCAATCTGATAAGGGTACATACTACGTGATTTCGACCACATGACATTCTGGAAAAGGCAAAACTATGGAGATAGTAAAAAGATCAGTAGTAGCCAGGAGTTAGGGGTAGGAGATGAATGAATAGGGGGAACATAAAATAAATTTAGGATAGTGAAACTACTACTCTGTATGATACTACGTCCTAAACTTTAGGATGTACAACTCCCTTGTGTAAACCCAATGGACTATGGGTGATGACTGATGCGTCAATGCAGGGCCATCAATCGTTTCAAAGATACCTCTCTTGTGGTATTGCTAATGGGGGGAGGTATGCACGTATGGTGGAGGAGGGACAGGAGAAATGTTTCCTTCCTCTCGATTTTGCTGTGGACCTCAAAGTGCCTTAGAAAAATAAAATCTTTTTAAAAAATATATGAAAATGGAAATCATAATGGAATTGATAAAATAATAACAATTTATTTTAAAATTCATAGTCAGGAAAATTGGGCTTTGTCCTACAAATAGATTTTGAAAGATGTTTGTGTGAGCACCAAGATTTTTTAGAATAGACAATTTCAACAGGGCTTACAAAAGTATATCCATTCTTACCATGATGAAGTGAAAGACACAAAAAAATTTAGTATAGCAATGAATATTAATCAACCAATAAAGGAACAAGAGAAAAAAAGAATGAGTTTCTTCCATTTCCCCTCCATGAAAAGCTAATATAATTTTCCTCTCTGATGTGCAACTGAAATGTTTAAAAATGAATCACTTTGTTGAATAATTTCCTTTTACATTTAGGACAATTCTCTCAAGTTCATCCTGAGAAAACGTGGCTTATTTTCATGTGCAATGACAATTACTCTTTACTGAGCTTTTGACATGCATTTCATTAAACAAAGAGGCTATGGTAAATGTACACTTTCAAATGGAATAACATTTCCGTTTTTGCCCAGGGTTTGCCAGGATATTAGGCATTACGTCTACCAGAAGCTATAACACAAATTGCCATATTAAAAAGGCACCAGTGATTAGGAGAACCTCTAACAATATCCCTTTCCTTATGCTCTGGATACAATTCCCTCCAGATCTGCAACTTCTTCCAGAAGAATCAGGCCTTGCTATGCCTAAATGATATAATGGTCGTTTAGGGGCAAAATTCATTCAAGGTACTTCCTCATTTACACATGATTTCAACTACATGACATTCTGGAAAAGACAAAACTATGGAGATAGTAAAGACGCACCACGCAGTCCTGCATGCCCTTCAAGCTTCCATTGCTGATTAGGATCGTCTTTTCCTCCTTTTAAAAATATATCAGCACGACCCAGGGGCATTTTACTAAAAGTATCCTTAACATTCAAGGGTTTCTCTTTGTTTCCAGTGACCTTCCCTTATACTAACATGAGACGATCACATAGCACCTCGCTGATAAAAGAGACGGTTTCATTAAATTCCATCCCTATGTGGTGAGCAAGAACGGCCTTAGATAAAATCACGAAATAAATACCTTCATTTTTGCTACCGTCCTCCACCCACACTCCTTCTGTGATTCCTTCTGCCCCTAGAATTGCAGGGTTAATTAATCCTGGTCCTTCTGCTACAAAGAATAGTGAACTGATGAATGCACTCACATGGAATCATTCTGGATATTTTAAGGTAGAACCATACACAATTGAAAGTTATAAACACAAAGGAATAAATTTCAAATTACACTACCTATTATTAATACTTGGGAAGATATTTACAGGGTGGGGCTTTCTTTGTTTTGCCCATCAAATCATGCCTTCTAGATGACCAGTCATTTCACCCCCATATAAGACTAGCAATGGATCCATGATGCAGGCAGTTTTCCCAAAAAAGACCTAGAGAAGCATCCGGGATTTCTTCTCAAGCTACTAAATTCAGTCGCAAAAAACAGTCAGAAGTCAAACTCAATCCTGTTCTGCCCTGTCTAGTCTAAAAACTACCTGGAATCTGAGATTGAAGGGCAAGGTGGTATGATCCTGGTCCATATGATGCCTTCAACTGCAAAGATTCATACTGTATCCCGTGGAGGGAGCTGGGGTAATCCAGGAACAAACATCTGGCTAGAGGGCCTTCTGGAGAGGTGACACATGTGCTAGCTGGAAGAATGGGCTCCCATGGCAGGACAGTGGACTTTTGTAAGGAACTGCTCCCAGTGGTAGAGGGAGCAAAGAAAGGGATGGAGGTCAGAGGAATGTACCTCAGATGAAGGGGTGCAATTGGTAGGATCTCACCTAAAGAGCACAATGTAAGGGTGTTCAGCACACCTCTTGGGAGAAGGGCTCAACTACAACTTGAATTATACCTTGGAAGTGAGAACAATGTAACCTAAAAATTTGTGCCCTCATATTAATTGGAAATTAAAAAAAAGAAAAGAAAATGCCTTCTATGATGATCTTCAGCTTCTGGGAAGAAGATGTGAGTACCTGGGGCAGATGGCTGTCTCCTGTATTCCGACTGAATCTAACACACACCTCGCTCGTCCTCATGAGTAGGGAGTCAAAGGTGGAAGGGGGGTGGGGGGGAGGTTGGAACATCACTTTTTGGCAATGAAGAAAGCCCCATCACTCACTCCCCTACTGTACCAGGGCAATGCAGGAAAAGCTTTGCACCCTTAAAGACACAAGTATTTTCCCCTCATTTAGGCAATAAATATGGACTACAGAACTGACTGTATCTTCCTATTCCTCTGGCTGCCTGGAGACTTTGAATGGAGTTGTTAGCTTAATTATTGCAAAGAATTGAGGTTTTGTAATCTTCAAGTTTTTCTATTTTCTGTCTTGATTTCTTACTCAAATTGTGTTTTTAAAATCATTCTTGTCTATTTATTGTTTCTTTTCTTGTAACATGTTATTTTTAAAGACATGCTTATTTTGAGCCACTCCCACATCAAATATTTTGTGCAATAAAGCAAAAGAGGTGACAAGAGAGAAACATCCAGACACCACGATGCTGAGATGTGTCATCCTTCATTTTTCTCAGATGTTTCTACTCCTATCACAAAGGTCCAAGGACGTGCACAGCAAAGTGTAGGCTCATGACCATCGTCAAAACAATCTCCTGAAATGTTTATTTAAAATGCCCATTTGGGGACGGGGAAGGGAGATGGGTGTGCTCTCACCTAACAGGCATCAGTGTACGGATATATGGCACACCTCCTGGGTGAAGGGCTCAACTACGATTTAGACTTTACCTAACAAACGTAAATAATGTAACCTAATCTTTTGTACCCTGATATTAATCCGAAATTTGAAAAAAAAATTAAATCTAAAAAAGGAATAAAATTCCTGTTTTCAAGTTCATCCAAGAAACGTTGAAATTTAGATGCAGGTTCCAGGAATTTAAAGTGTTGATAAGCAACACTGAATCTATTTATTAGTGTTCAAGTTAGAGAACCAGTAGTCTAAACGAAATAGCTCATGCTCTCTTTGCAATGTCCTTGGAAAAAGTTAAAACAACTTTAGTTTTAGGAATCAAATTTGAACTTGGAGGAGTGGTCATGCCTTGTGCTGCTTTATCATCTACATACCATGAGATGTCGTAATAAGAGTTTAATCGGAGTGGCAACTGCTAAAATCTCCATCATCCAACTAGTGTTATGATATTAACAAGAACATAAGGATGATTTAAATACTTTATCAAGTTACAAAATTGACAGACTCTTTTATTAACCTTTCAGTGAAGAGCACCTGTATGTTTACAAAAGGTTCAAGCATAGCAAACTTTCTGGCCACAGTAGCTCCCATTTCAGTGTTGGCAGATAGCAATCATCAGCCAATGCTTCGCTTATCTTCAAAAGCACTTAGTGCTAGGAATCCGTGCCCATATTCCATTTGCATAATGCCAAATCAAATTAGTTTCAGTGATGGAAATGGTTTGGCACTACTACATGCAAACCAAGTGGTTTTCTCTTAACCTGTTTTATAGGGACAATAAATTTACAAAATTAGACCTGAATATTTATACTAATTATGTTTTCATGTTCATTTGCTGGTTTGGTAATAGACGTGAGAAAAATGTTTATTTGTTCCCAAATAGAGACGCAAACACTAATTTTAAAAAGAAAAGGTGAGATGTTATTCCAGTTAAAGGCTGATCTAGTCTAATAACGTTTGTAGCTATTGGAAATATCTCAGAATAGGAATGCTATTATCATTTTTAAATGATATGGGACTCTTACCTGCCAATCAGTAATTAATTTGCACTTTGTTATCACCAACTTGATCATCCCATTCAAAGCTAGTTGGATCTGTGCTTTGCACATTTTGCCAGAAAAGTTTATTCTTATATAGCTAGCTCATCAGTCTTCCAAAAGCCAAACCTTCCATCAACTCACAGATTACAAGTTTGCAACTTGACGAGAGTCTTTTATAAGCTATCGGTGCCATGTGTAGGCTTTTCTTAAGCAACTGAGTCCAATGGAGTTATTTTGGATACAATGTGATGTGCTGTGTGGAATCAGTTGACTCCCAATTTTTAAAAGATTTCTTAAGTAAACATGTCACCCTCTCCTCAGATTGGATGCAGAAAAATAATTGCAGTGTTTCCTAAAGATATTTGATTTTTTTAAAAAAGTCTGTGTTCCTCTGTCTTTTTCTGCCTCAATTGTATATTTTCTATTCAATCATTCTCGTAATTCCACCACATCCTTGGCAATTTTACTGTAGAAAATGTGGCATGCAAATTGGTCTTATGAAGAATGATGGCAATAATAACTAACATGTTAGCCCCAGAATGAAGATAGATGTACCTGATAGGAGCCCAACGGTGAGAAGCCAATCTCAGTAAGACCTATATCTTGAAACAGAATGATCCAGCCCAGTGCAGCCTAGATCATTTGACTCAGCTGACTCACACTGTACGGGGATGTAGAATAAGAATAAATGACTCACTATGTTTAAGGATGGTTTGTCACACAGCAATGGCTTACTGATAAGTGATACACAGAAGTAAGATAATTTCTCTAACAGTAGACTTTCTTTTTTTTTTTTATTGAATGGTAACTGTGTACATTGATGCACTTTGGGGGTACAGTGTGGTGTTTTCACACACAATCCAAGACACTTCCATCAAACTGGTTAACATAGCCTTCATGTAGTAGACTTTCTAATAACAATGATGGAAGCAAGAGGTCAATAAAATAATATTTCCAATGTGCTCAGATAAGATATTAGCCAATCTAGAATTCTGTAACCAATACAGCTATTTCTAACTAGATGAACAAGAAGGAAAAAAAAAAACCACATTTCCAATCAACAGACATTCACAGAGGAAGTTCAGGAAGGAAGCATATGATCCCTGGAAGGAAAGTCTGAGATCAGAATGGTGAGCAAAGAAAATGAGAAATACGAAGTTATGCTTAAACAAACATGGTTGGCCCAAAATAATTATGTCTAACTAACTGTGTGGTTTTTTTTATTTTTTGAAAGCACATAATTAAAATACTGGGCAGCACTGGACTCAGGGGCTCACACCTATAATCCTAGCTTTTTGAGAGGCCCAAGTAAGGGGATCTCTAGAGGCTGGGAGCTCAAGACCAGCCTGGGCATTATAGTGAGACACATCTCTATACAAAATAAAAAATATTATCTGGACATGATGGTATGCACCCATAGTCTCAGATACACAAGAGGCTAAAGTGGGACAATAACTTGAGCCTGGGAATTCAAGGTTGCAATGAGCTTTAATTGAGCCGCTGCATTCCAGCCTATGAGAGAGAGAGAGTGGGAGAGAGAGAAACTCTGTCTCTTAAAAAAAATTGAACAGTATCCCAATAAAAGTAAAGTTTCTAACTTTTTTTAATATTCAGGAGATGATGAAGATAGTAACTATAGAATTTCTTAACTTAATGCACAGGGTAAAATTTAAAAATCAACTAAAAGATGAACAGCAGTGTATAACTTCCAAACCAAGAAAAGGCAGAAAATTGAATAAGAAAAGCTAAGTAAGCAAATAAAAACCTAAAATAATTTTTTTAAAGACAAGAAAGAGGAATAGAAAAAAAGAACCAAAAAAAAGTATAGAAATTCCAGAAATAGACTTATGCATATATGGAAATTTCATAAGTCATTTGATACTTAGATAATTGGCTATCTAGAAGGCAAAAAACTAAAAGTGAGTGCCCACCTCATACCATTCACAATAATTAACTCCCAATGTATTATAGACTTTGTGTAAAATAAAAACATATAGAACTTTACTGGTTTTGTAGAAAAAAGATTTTTTAAACAAAAAAAATTAGGAACACTTCCATAAAAGGAAAAAAATTGAAAAATTCAACTGCACTAAAAATGAGAACTTCTATTCCTTCAAACAAGTGAAAGAAAATAAAGGCTTCAAATGGGGGAAAGTATTCACAGTACATACACACAACAAAGGATTAACACCAAGATAAACTCCTAGAAATTAATTTTTTAAATAGACAAATAATCCACAAATTTAATGTGCACAGGACCCAACCTGAAATTTCTCTAAAGAAGTTACATTGTAATTACAAACGTAAAATATTGTCCAGATTTATTTGTAACCAGAACAATATAAAAAGATATCACTACAAGTTCCATATTCCTTGCCACTGGGCCAGCAACATCAGATGCTAGTAAAGATTTAGTGGAGACAACTCTTTCATGCCACTGGTAAGAATGTAATGGGCCACTCTCCTTCAGAAAACAAGTTGGCTACAATCTTGTTAGGGTGAACATTCAAATATCCTGCTACCCACCTTATTTAGACCTCAAAGTACATCCCCCCGAGCATCCCTTACACTGTGAAATGGGAGATCTAGACAAGAATATTTATACTGGCATCAATGACAATCAAAGGAAAACTATAGATCAATGGAACATAATGCACTAAAGCTATGCACAGTGATGTGAATGAATCTTAGAAATATACTCTTGAATAAGAAAAGCAATTTTTAGATAATTATTACATTATGTGATTTTTTTTAAGTTCAGAAGCAATTAAACTACACCATATAATATGTGGGTAATTATATACATAGTATACTAAGTAAAAGCATATTTTTTTAAACAGGGAAATAATAAACACAAAAATCTAAAAATTACTTCTGGCAGGAGCAGGCAGACAAGGAACTCAGATGCATCAATGTTGGTAAAGTTCTAGCTGTTAACGTTGGGGGTGGATTTGTGAGTGTTCATTATGCTTTACAAGTTACGTATCTTGTATATATTCTGTTTTATGTATCTAAAAGGATAGAATCAATTGACTAAATCAAATTAATAACACAATAAAGAAGGATTCTTTTATGGACTCATTTGTTCAGAACTATAGCAAATAACTAGGGAGGTTGACATGTGAAGTTGGGTAAAATTGGTCAGCATATAATTAATAGTGGTAGTTTAAATAAAGTCTTTGTGCTAAGATATGAGATAATGCCTTTGTCTTGTAGGAATTTAACAAGTGGTTAAGAAGGCCCACCTTCTTTACTATATTGCACTAAACTACTACTTACTAGAATCCTGCTAACAGGAGAAAGACATGGATAGAGGCTTTTACCTGATCCAGGGTCATGGTGGGATCTGGCTTCAACCAGTGTCATCTGCTAATTACCACTGGCACATGATGGATAGCCGGAGAGAAAGGGAGGTCGCTGAGTATTGGCATATCTTGGAATTAACTATGGATTCGGTTCCAGACCAACACAATAAAAGGAGCTACAATAATTTTTTTGTTCCCCAGTACATTTTTGTGTTTAGACTATATTAGTCTATTATGTATGCACCAGCATTTTTTCTATTATAGAAAAACAATGAGAATATCTTAATCATAAAATATTGCTTAAAAATGCCAGCAATCATCTGGCATTGAGTGAGTTGTGATCTTTTTTCTGGTAAGAGGGCCTTGCCTGATTGATCAAGGTGGTGGTTGCTGAAGGATGGAGTGACTGTGGCAAGTTCTTAAAATAAGACAACAATGATGTTTGCTGCATCTTCCTTTCACTAAAGAATTCTCTGTAGCATGTAATGCTTTCTGATACCATTTTACCTACTGTGGAGATCATGGCTGTTACAGAGAAATAGCTATGAGTAGAATTTCACATTAATGGATAAAATACATCTTGAGAAACAGAAAAACAAGACAAATAGTAGTGCTGACAAATAGCAAAACTACCTCATTTCCACAAAGTGACTTCTATGGCTATTGTCCTGAATCATCACCTCAGTGGTAGGAAGCCGAGCAAAATGACATGGGTACAAGGTAAGGTTAGAAACCTCTGTATTTAGGCAAAGTCTCTAGAACATTCATCACTTTCAACTCCAGTGCAGAGAAGCCATCTGATCTGTCTTATTGGCTCATTAGAAACCAGCAGCAGAGCCTCCATGGTTGAATCCCTTTCATTCATTATTCAATATTGGTATATTTTGGTATAAAGGATGGTATACATTAAAACTTCACTTTGAAATGAAAATGCTTAGTTTTTACATGTGTTTAGCCATCTTCTATTCAAATATGTGCCCTACTTAAAAGATCTAAAAGTAGCATATGTGAATGGAAAATAATATTATAATATTTTAACATTATTTCCCTCTTTGGGTTATGTTTTATTAGCAAGATGCTTCGATACAGAATCTCTTTTACTGGTCTTTAGTACAACTTTTCCCTACTGCTTAGATGGCACAAAAACAACTTCCTATAACTTAAAAAAAAAAACAAAACTGGCAAACTGGGTCCAGGAAATGATATACTCTGGAAATGGTATTGCTGCTATTATATATATTTTCTAATAGAGGAAAATAATCTATTTTATAGATTAAGTAGGGTCTGTGAGTCATTAAGCATCAAGTGTCAACCTATAAATTCTTCATAGGGCCAAATGGGAAAATGGCACTGTAGTCTTGCCACCAACAAATAGACATTTGTTTTCATGAAAATCAGACTTATTCTTTTAATAATGCACACACTGATAATGACTCTGACTCTTTTATTATCCATAAGACATATACTTGGAATGTCAAAAGATAATTTTGTAGGAGATCAATCATTTTGTACATAAGCACAAGGGAAAAAAAAAGGAAACCCCAGGGAGCCAAGATATGATTTATTATTTTTCTGTTGATATTAAAAACTATAAATAAGATGAAATTCTACTTGATAGTCTGAAAATGAGCAATATTCATGCCCAAAGAATGAAACGAGCATATTAAAATAGTCACAATAGAAATATATTAGCAAATAACTCATCATTCATCTTTACATGTGACTATAAGAAGGCAGATACTGGGTGGGGGTCGATGGAAGACTCCTACAAGAAGGGAACAGCCCTTGGTTTCCTTATTTTAAGGCAGCCCCCTCCCACCACCTTGCTGAGTGATAAAAGCCTGCACTTTCACTGGTTTAAGGAAGAGGACAGATTTCAGGGCAATCGCAGCAACTAGAAAGTGAGGGGGAAAGACCCAGAAAGAAGAAAACCAGAGAGTGGTAGCCTCAAATTCTGTGTATAAACAAAGTCTGGCCAGATCTCTGGCTGACTATAAAACACACATGAGCTGAGGGGACTCCACATACATAGCTCAGCTCAGGACAATAAAATTGACCTGAAATTTTAGCTTCTGGCCACACTAAGGAGTGTGGCCAGAAAACTTGAAAGTCTGAGTTGAACACTGACACTTGAAAGTCTGAGTTCAGTCCACCTAAGTACATGCCAGAACAAAGCTGGAGGAGGGAGAGGGCACACCTATCACCAAATATAACAGAATTCAGAATCTCTACAATGTATAGTCACAGGGTGTAGTATACAATGTGTAATTACTAGATTTAAGAGGAGTCAGAAAAATGTGACCCATATTTAAGGGAAAAGGTAATTGGTAGAGACTGATCCTTAACCTAGATATTAAATTAAGCAGAAAGGAATTTTAGAGCAGCTATTATAACTATCCTCAAAGACCAAATAATTAAAAGTTATAAATCAAGGCAATAAATTGTCAAAATTTATTATATCTCCTGCCTTGAGAAAAATGCCTTCACACTGACCTGAAAGACCAGATTCAAATTTAGAGTCCTCGTACACTGTTGGTGGGAATGTCAATTAGTACAACCATTATGGAAAACAGCATGGAAGTTCCTCAAAAAATTAAAGATAAATTATCAGATGATCCAGCAATCCCACGAGTGAGTGTGTATGTTATGCACGCCCATGTTCGTTGCAAAATTACTCACAGTAGCCTAAGTAGATAGAGAATCAACCTAAGTATCCGTCAACTGATGAATAGACTAAAAACAAATGTGATTCATATACGCAGTGGAATACCATTAAGCCTTAGAAGGGAATCCTGTCATCCAGCCCTAAAGAAAGATGGAGACTTTACCTTCTTCATGTTTATATGGTTGGAATTAGAAAATGTTCTTCTTAGCAAAGTATCTTAAGAGTGGAAGAAAAAGTATTCAATTTACACAGCCCTATTCTGAAACTAATTCATAGCTTTTATAGGAATGTCATAACCTAATTATAGCCTTAGAATATGGGAAGGGGGTATGAGAGGGGAGGTGAGGAGGTTGGAGGCGGGGAGGGAGGGTGATTGGTGAGGTCACCTCTATGGTTAATCTTACAAGGGTACAAGTGAATCTTTCTAAAAGCAGAGTATGAATGTCTTGACTCAATAACTAAGAAAATGACGTGAAGGTTATGTTAACCAATTTGATGAGAGTATTTCAAAATGTATATGAAAACAGCACACTGTACCCCATGGTTGCATTAATGTACACACTTATGCTATAAGAAATAAAAAAAAAAGAAAGAAAAAGAAGGGAATCCTGTCATTTGTAACATCATGGATGAGCCAGAAGGATGTACTATTAAGTGAACGAAGCCAGACACAGAAAGACAAATACCCCACGTTCTCACTTATATGTGGAATCTATAAAAGGCAAACTCAGTAGAAACAGAGGGGAGAATGGTGGTTACCAGGGGCTGGGTAGAGGGAAGGGGAGAGAGATTGGAGGGTTGTTGGTGGAAGGATACAAAATTTCAGTGAGACAGGAAGAATCCATTCAGAAGAGCTATGTAAAGACATGGTGACTTTTTCTAGAACTAGAATATAAATGTTTTGACACAATGACTATGCAAATGACATGAAATTTATGTGAACCAGCTTGATGAAAGTATTCCAAAATGTATGTGAAAACACTACACTGTACCCCATGTTTGCATTAATGTATACAGCTATCATTTAATAATAAAAAAAAAAGAAAAGAAAGGCTACAAAGAAAGTATCAAAAACTGCAAATAAAAAAAAAAAGACATGGTGACTGTGGTAAATAACAATGTATTACACATTTGAAATTAAGAATAGATTATAAGTGTTCTCATTACATTAAAAAAGTATGTGAGGTAATGCAGATGTTAATTAGCTTAATTTAGCCATTTCGCAATGTACACATTTCTCAAAACATCCTATTTTCACCATAAACATATATTGTTTTTAGTTGTCAATTTAAACAAAATACATGATTTAAAAAAAAAAAAACAAAAAATAAGGAATTCTTCAATCCCTTGAAGTTCTAGGCTCAAATATGACAGCCCTAGGAGAGGTGGCAGCACCCTGGCTGCACACCCTTATCACTCTCCTCCCCTCTTTACCCTGAATTCCATCCCGTACCTCAAGACATTCCAGCTCACAAGTCACCCCGCAGTGGGCCCACCATGGTAGGTTCATGCTCAAGGGACACATAGGGGAGAGGTCTATACAAGCTCGGAAAGCCATGGGGGGACTTTTTGTGCAGAGAATTTAAGGGTCCTGAGTACCCTAATCGTGGTCCAGAAGGAGGTACAGGCCCTGGTTGAGCACATCCACTTGGCTCCCCACATTCTACTTTCTTCAGAAAGGATACAGCCCGGGGAGGGTCAGAATAGAATCCTCAAAGTGTGGACTGCAGGGCAAGAGTCCCATTGGGTAGGCCTAGCCTGGTGCAGGTCATTGAAGACAGAAAACATTCCAGCTCTGGATTTTCCACTTACTAGCTATACTAACTTGAACATTTCATTTAACTACTCTGTGCCTCAGTATCCACATCTGTAAGATGGGAATAGTTACACAGGTGTCCCAAAAGTCACCCATAAAGTTGCCAAACATAGGGAAAATGGGAGATCATATTAAATGTACCTTTATTTACAAAATATTCATGATAACATTTTACAAAATATTCTCTACATATTGCCTACCTCTTTGTAAAATGTTGTCATGAATAATTTGTAAATAAAGGCTCATTTAGCCACAATTTACCATTTTCCTCATGTATGAGGGGTTTTATGGGGGACTTTTGGAGTACGCTGTAGTCCCTAGTATTTTGTAAAGTTTAAATGAGATCATGTTTTCTGTACACCAAAGAAGCTCCCTAGTTTAATTATTTTTGCTTTTCTAATGGTGATTACTATTATCATACCGTTATTACATTTCCACTGATCTGTAAGAGTTACATCTCTGTGTATTTTTCTAGTATGAGCTGTTAATTTTTAAGACCCATATATCATGTTACAAAAAAAAAACCCACTGTGGTAGCTAACCTGAAATTGAACCTTTCAAATTCTTCTTAGCTTCCAGATACTGAATAATGCACAAGTTTTGAAATCATCTATAATGAATGAAAGTGCTTACATTTATTGAATGTCTATTAAATGCCAGGTTCTGGGCATAAAACTTCATCTGGAGTATTTCATTTAATGTCTTTAATAAAGCTGTGAAGCAGATTTTTCTCCACATTATGGATGCGCACATTGAGTTTCAGGAAGGTTAGCCTGCAAATGGTCACACTGTTAGAAAGTAAGCACATCGAAATTCACATCAAATGACTTCCCTTATTTTTGATATAAGTAGTTTGGAAATTGCTATCTATTGTTAGAAATGCCGTTTTGTCACACAATTTAAGGAAAGTAAAGCTAGTCTGTTTTCAGATCCTTTCTGGTCAGGATCCCAAGCTCACAGAACATGAATATATAACAGAAATAACTGTGTATTATATTGTACATCATTGAAGATGCTAATCACCTTTAAATACTCCTATACAGCATGGATATTTGCCTTCCTACTTGCAGGTGCATAAGGTCTGAAAGCAAACTTTGGGGATTAGACAATCAGGAAGAAACTACTCAAGTATAACACAGAGAGGCAGCATGGGGAGTGGCAGCCTACTCCTACCACGGTGAGTGCCGGGGCAGCCGTAGCATGACAGGCAGGGATGGTGATCCTAAGTAGGCAAAGAATATGACAATAAAGGTGGGATCTCTGCCGATGCTCTCCTCTTCTTCTACACAGGTGCTATTCAGTTATCAGTGCCCCATCAACAATCTTTTCTTGCAACAATATTCAAGGAAATTACTAATGACTAACACTGCAAAGCAGCCCAGAAGAGGGCCCAGAACCCTCCGGCATATTGACTGTCCAGAAGTGGAGAATATTCTCAGGACCTGCACTAATCTCCCTTATTTATCTGCACTACCTTCTGTCTCTAAAACACAACAGGCACCCCTAATCTTCTTTATGACTTGTCCCCTGCATACAATTGAATGAATTACAGCTTGTCTTGTTTGCTTGGTTTGGGTTTTGGTTTCTGTACCTTGCTAGTCCGACTAGAAGCCAGGCCTCCCATGGCAGGTACTTTCTTCAAACCACCCTCATTTCCTGAATGGTTTCTTGGCGTGTCCACTGAATAGATGAGCTAATACTCGAGGAAGCCCATTGAGAAAACACTTGGCTCAGTGAACAATCAAAAGATATCCAGTCTTCTTTTCTTAGCCCTCTTGGCGTTCTGATTTTCTTAGAATTCAACATTTACTCACTTTCTGGATTACTTTTTATTGTCTTTCTCTCCCCCAACTAGTCTATGAGTTCTAAGACAAAAAGGATGAGGTCTACTTTGTTCACCATTGTTTTCTCCGAATACAATATAGTGGCCTGGTTCACAGTGAGCATGGAGCACTTATGGGTTGAGTTAAGTGAATGGATGGGTAGCTGGATGGGTGGAAAGAAGGAGTAATATGGGGTTTTCTGTATGCTGATTCCTGCGTTTCCTTAATCCCTGCCAGAGAGGCGTGAGAGAAGGAACAGGACGTCTTTATTCTGCCAGCTGTGATCGTGGGTGGGGCAGATGGGAAATCTTCAGACAGAAGGACACGTAAGATCTATTTTGGGGCTACCGGGAGTGAGAAAAGAGTAGGCTGGGCTAATGACCTGACAGTTGGGCACCAGCACAGTCCACAGAGGCTTTGCTTCAAACTGCTTCGAACTACATATTTACTCAATCCTATCTGTGCTGTGATTGGGGTTCTGAGACCTTGAGGGATTTTTTTTTCCTCTAACTGCATTTTCCTTAAATATGTTTAAGAAGTTTACTTTTTGTTTAATAATTGACTACGCACCTACTGCATGCTCAATTCTGTGACAGAATGAAAGAGATGCCAAGAAAGCAAAGGCATGATCTCTGCCAAAAAGGAGCTTACACAATCTACCTCTAGCCCCACAACAGTCAATAGCTGCACTTAGTTGTACTTACTGCTAAGATTCCTGCCTGGCCTTCTCTCCTTATCTCAGCTTTGATATAAAATCGGCGCAGACACAGCGTGGCATTGTGGGGACTGCAGACCAGAGGCAAATACCCAAGGAGTCTCCCATGCTTCCAAAACTGAAAGACACACTGCTCTTAGATTTGTAGAAAAGACCTGGGGCATATTATCTGCATTTTCTAGAAGTTCGTAAAAAGAGATTACGAGGATTAATGTTTTTTTTTTTAAAGACGTGACGGCTTTTTGGTTGAAAAAATGTTCTTTGGGAGATGTTCTCATTTTTCCAGGGAAAGTTTATGTTAATTGGCATTGAATTGGCAGTTTGAAAACCCATGGCTGTTCTGCCTGTAACTGCCCTGTCTGTCTTAGACCAGCAGAAGCCCAAGCATGTCTGGGGAGTGGCAGGATAATACGTTGCTACTTTGAGAGACGGAAATACAGTTGGTGAGAAAGCACCCCAGCCTTCCCAAGAAGCTTTCTGCTGCCCCATGTGAGTGAAGAATTAATATTACCAGCAGTTACAATTGCAGAGGACATTTCTGCTTCAGAAAGCTACATTGATTTGGTTGGATAATATTTGCTCAAGACACAAAGATGTGAAATATCATAGATTGTCACAAAAACATCTATGAAGAATCCTATAGGATTGAGAAATGACATAGCATTTGCATCTTCTGACTTTGGTAAATAAGAGCCCAGGACTTCTGTGAAGAAAAAAAAAAAAAAAATCTATTCACAAAGGTAGACCAGTAAGAAATCCAGACCTTTCTTTCCTTAGTGATAGAGGCATTTTTTTTTTATATAATTCTCTTACAAGGTCTTCAAGGAAGCTGAGCAGAGGTGAAACTATGATATATAGATGAAGAATAAGGGATGCTGAGAAGTGGCACATCCCGGACCCTACACTTCCTATGGGACACGTTAAGCCAGTTTCTCCTTTTGTTATCAGGACCAACTATCAACACTGTTTGAATCTAAATATTTGGAATCCTGGTGTTGGAAATGAGGAACTGAACTGAAACAGCTTTCAAACTAGAAAGCACAAGTGCGTGTGTGGTTAAAGTACATTTTCCATATGTGCTAACAAATCATGACAGCAAAATCATGCCTTTATCCCAGAGGAGAAATCACGTTTCTTGTTTGCTATGGCAATGGAACCCATCCACGGGTCAAAAAGCTGAATCAGTTGTTTAGCTATACTCACAGAACTCCTTTACATCTGGCATGTCAGAGGCTAGTTTAGGTTGATACTCTTAATGCTGTTAAAATGCAGATTTTCATAAGCATTAATAGTTACGGATTTGTGCTACATTTTTTTTAAAAAAGGTCATGCATGTTAGTAAAATAAAGCCTATAAACAGAATTGTGTTTTTCTTACTTTAGTTTCATAAAATGAGTGGATAATAACTAATGATAGGTGGTTTCACCAAAATGTACTCACTCTTCCTTTAAAATATTAGACCAAATTAGGGATAAGAAAAGATTGGTTTTTTGTGTTGTTTTGTTGTTGTTGTTGTCTAGTTGCATGGTTATTTTGATTTGGTTTATTGAGGAGAGGTTAAAAATAGAAAATGGGAAAAAGTGTATGGTCCCTAAAAACAAGAAAATGTTACCTTGTTTCGTAGGAGCAGGGAGACCCTCCAACCCCCCTAATCCCAGGAAGTAAATTAGCACTTGTCAAAACAGAAATGAAGGCCTTGTTACCCCCAGAGCATTTGACCACACTGCCTCCCTCTGCACTTGTTTCTAGAAATAATATACCTATCTCTGTGCCTCTAACTCTCTACTGAGATCCCCAGTGCAAAGAATTCAGATACTCAAATGTCAGCTCTTGGGAGACATGGAAGGGAGCAGTTTTCATTTTCAATTTCCACGGCATATTTCCCCTCCCTCCGTCTTCTTGAGATCAGTAGGCAGTCTGCAGGGTACAATCAGAAATGAAAATCCATCCACAATGTGAACAAATGTATGTTGGATTAAGAAAACAGCACTGGGAATATCTATTAAATTCCCTAGCATTTGGCATGTGTAATTTTTTCAGGAAGGAATGTGCACTAGGGAACGTGGAAAGCCAGAATTTCTCCCTCCCATAATCCCTCTGTTTATGTTTTTTAAACCATAAACAGAGTTCCCCTTGACTGACTTGAGAGAGGCTCCAGGAATAGAGGCCAAAGGAGATCAATGTTGGCTTCAAATTCTAGCCTTAAGGGTTGTCCAACATTTGTATTAATTCAGCCTCACTTGAAATCTTTGGTTTTGGAAAGAAAAAAAAAAAAAAGAATTTAACAATCTGGTTAACATCTGGTTTGCTGGCATTAACTTAAAACTTTGCTGCAGTTCTCAGTTTTAAGATGCTATGGAACTCCCTGTAGATAAGGCCTGATCTTGGAAAGTTTAATGAAGCAGATGGCTCCCTTAAATAAGGAAAATCTCACTGCAGGAGGCAAGCACCCAACAAGCTCCCTCAAAGGAGCAATTGTTCTCTTCCCCAACACCCACTCTGCCAACACCATAGGATATCACTTTAGTATTCCTCAGCAACTTTTTAAAAATTAAATAATATTTGAAAATAAAAGTTGTTGACTGTGGTCCTTTGTCTCATTTTCTGATACCTTAGTTGATCAGCTCATTCGTAGAGGCATTCAAATTTCTCCCCTATTCAGAATCTTGACTAGATTGTTTAAAGACTTTATTAAGTTTTATTTTCCTTTAAAACAAAAACATCCTTGTGTTCCCCAGAACCATTTTCTATACTAAGGGTTTTCTTTTGTAAAATCATGTATTTTCCTTAATGTATCAGCACACCTCTCATGGCCTAGGCTGCCCAGACGAGGAAGCACCTCAAAACTAGATGCTCGGTAGTAAATAAATGCCTCTCTGTTCACAACTCTCTTTAGAGCCGCAAAGGAACAACTTGGTGACTGTGCCTCACAACTTAAATCAACCACAAATACCACAAACATCCCACTTTTCTCCTAAACAAAAATGAGCAGCAGACATATTTCTTCCCACTTAGTACAAAAATGAAATTCTAGTATCTCTGGTCTACCCCAAACTGGTTATGAGTGATACCATATGTGGGATCACTTAGAGTGTCAGCTTCTGGGTCAGTTCAGTGTTTTCTGAGAACCTCTTGTTTGGCAGGAACCGTGCTAGTTGTTGGGCACACAGTGAAGAATGAGGAAAACATGGATCCTGTCTCCCAGAGCTTATAGTCCGGGGATCGTCAGTTTTCAAGCATTTTCTGTCCTGGTACACGTGATAAATGAAGCACACACATGTGACACGCTCCCCAAGGTGAGTTCAGAATGGTTAGGCAGTTCTCACCCTACTGTCCCAAATTCCACCCATTTCATTCCTTTTAAAGAAAATGTTGAGATACAAGTGAATGAGGGACATAGTTATTCTAGACATTACTTTGAATATACTCAATTTTAATAAGCACTTTATAATCATCAGATTTTTATGACTAGCAATAAATTACTGGCAACAAATTATTCACCCCTTACTAATTATGTTGACACTCTGGGTCATCGACATAAAGGTTGAGAACCACAGTTCTAATTACTTTTCTATGAAACTGCTTTTCAGGTTATAAATCAGTTTTACTCTTGAAAGCTCATCTGACTTTTGTAACCACCTTGTAAGACAAGTGGGGCATGTTTATCAGCTCCATTTTAATAATGAGGAAATCATAGCTCAAGTCACTCAACTAGACGGTGGCTAATTCTCTTCTGTGGTCTTCTGCCTCCAGACTATGCGCGCTTAGCAGTAACATGGGGATTAGATATATGTATGTTCCAGACTGGGAAAAAGAAAGAAAACCTCCAAATCCCAAGGCAAAAACCAACAACTGAAAACATGATAAGGGCTTTGTAGGTATTAAAAACTACAACTAAGAAATCATGGGTATCAGAGAAAAGTGGAGAACAGAACTCTGAGGAATTTGATAGTTCAGTCTATATACTGTATAAACTAGGTCTGGAGCATACCAACGGCCAACTCAGTACGGATTAACATGTGTACATGACAATTCAACTCAATCATTTCCTGTCTTTCCCACTTTGTTGTTAGAGAATGTGCGCACATCTTCCTCTCAGGTCATCAGCTAGCCTGTTCCCTACTGAATGGGCAGCAAGGTCCTCTAAGCACTGCTAGTTGGACCAGAGTGCATGAAAGACTCAAGCCATCTCAGATCTCATCTATAAGTTGAGGGTAGAGTGTGTAAGGACATGGAGAGTCAAGGCTGTCATGGCCACGTTCAAGACATGAATGAAGATGAGCAAGTAGAGAAAACCAGTCTACAAAGATAATGAGAAAAGAATGAAGTAGAAGCACAGAGAAAAAGGGAAAAGAGAGTCCAGAGAGAGAAGAAGCAAGATAATAAATGCTTCTTGCCCTTGCCCTTGGATGGATTCTTAGAGATACTCCTATATTCTGTTAGTAAATTTCCTTTCTTTTTTTAAATTTTCTTTCTTTCTTTCTTTCTTTCTTTCTTTCTTTCTTTCTTTCTTTCTTTCTTTCTTTCTCTCTCTCTCTTTCTTCTTCTTCTTCTTCATTTTTTTTTTAAACTTAATCCAGCTGGAGAAGATTTCTATTTCTTGTATCCAAGAAAAAGTTAAAAAAAAATATGATGAAGAGTTAAGTCTATCCATAAAGGTCAACTTTCTATACCAGCTAGGCTGGAATCCTTTCTTTTGTTCTAACCTTTGCAGAGTACCAAGGTTATTTGTAAGTACTTTTCATATCCACTCTTCTGATTTACGATAAACCTACACTTCAGAAAATTCTGCCCCCTACCAGAAAATGTTGTTCTACATCCCACAATTCCAGAACTCAACTTCCTAAATTGACAGTCTAGATCAAGCTCCTCATCAAACATTTGTGTTGAACCAACACCCTATCTCTTATAACTCATTACTATTGCTTTATCGTCTCAGTTTTAATCTTCATCATTTTCATTCTCTCATTCTTTCCTACTACCAATTTAAGTAATGAATGTAGGACACTTACTTGGTCATTGACCCGTATATTTCTCTCATTCCATGGTACCACCCTTTGTAATTGTAGGAATTAATATTGACCCTTGGCCTACCTAAGGTAGAACTCATCTTAAAGCACAAGGTGTAACTGTGACACTCTGTTAGAAAGGACATTGGATACAAAGAATAGAAGGCCACTCAAATCTGTCAAGGAAAGAGGCATTTTTTGGCTTACAGGACTGGGAAAGGGACAGGAAAGCAAGTACCATCAGGACTCTCTCATTTCTTATTTCTATTTCTATCTGTCTGCTAGCTTTATTTTCTCTTCTCCCAGGAGGGTCTGCTCCATGTGACAGGACACCTAGCCACAATAGCACCTAAGCATCCACCAAGACAGAATAGAATTGCCTTCTCCAGCTCCACTGAAAACTCCCAGGGGAGAACTCCTATTGGTCAAGCTTGAATCAGGTGTCTACCTGCCAGCCAGTCAATTGTGTCATGAAAAGGTACAGTGATTGGATTAGCAGCTCACCAAATCACATGGCAGGAAGAGGGTAGGAGCAGGACTCCTCAAAGAAGAGAAAGAACCCCAGAAATTCAACTCCTAGATATGTACCCCAAAGAATTGAAAGCAGGGACTCAGAGAGATAGTGTTCATCTATACTGACAGCAGCAGTATTTATAGAGGCAACACAGCTGTCTATGGATAGGTAAATAGATAAACAAAATGTGTCATATACATACGGTGGAATATTGTTCAGCCCTAAAAAGGGAGGAAATTCTTAACTATTTGTAACTACACTTACAACATGGATGAACTTTGAGGACATTATGCTATGTGAAATAAGCCAGTTGTAAAAAAAATTTAGAATAATTAGGATGGTAAATCATATGTTATATGTATTTTCTATAATAAAAAACAACTTTTACAAAAAGAAAAAAGCTTACTACCCTTTCTCCCTCCTCCCACCTACTGGATTCCTGTTGAATTTTACTTCCATCTGTGCACAGAAGTGTTGACTGGCTAGTTCTAATTTAGTTCTGAATACATGTGGTATTTGTTTTCCCAAAGGAAAAAAAAGACATTTTATCAAAAAGACATCTGCACTTTAATGTTTATAGCCACACAATTCACAACTGCAAAGATGTGGAAACAACCCAAGTGCCCATCAATACATGAATGGATTAACAAAATGTGTTATATGTATAAGACAGAGTACTATTCAGCCATAAAAAGTAGGGATCTAGTATCTTTTGTAACAACCTAGATGCAACTGGAGACCATTCTTAATATAAATGTTTTTAAAAATTGAATATAAAGCAAACTCAGGGTCTAGCACAGTGGCTCATGCCTGTAATCCTAGCACTCTGAGAGGCTAAGGTGGGGAGATCCTTTAAGCTCAGGAGTTCTAAACCAGCCTGAGCAAGAGTGAAACCTTATCACTACTAAAAATAAAAAAAAAAATTATCCAGGAATTCTGGCAGGCACCCATAGTCCCAGCTACTTGGGAGGCTGAGGCAGGAGGATGGCTTGAACCCAAGAGTTTGAGGTTGAGCAAGACTGATGCCATGGCACTTTAGCCTGGGCAACAGAGTGAGACTCCATCTCAAAAAATAAACAAAAAGACAAATTCGGGGTAACAATGTCAAGGAAAGTTGAAGATGGTTGGACTCTATAATTCAGTAACCCCTTCCTGGAAATACACTTCAGGGAAACTCTTATTGTATATCCACCAGAAGACATGAGCCAGAATCTCTCTAGCAATGTTACCATAAATAGGAAAATATAAGGACCAAATATCAAAAATGTCCCTTGAAAAAAGAATGGCTAAGTAAAGCAGGAAGGGTTTTTTTCCCATACAAGGGAATACTATGTCGTAGTAAAAACAAATAAACATGGATGAATCTTGTAGGGACAATGTTAAGCAAAACAAACAGATACTAATTTATTTACAGAAAGAGCAAATCCTGCATGGTCAAAAATTATTTCTGGAAATAAGCTGATAAAGTAAAGCTTTAAAGAAAAGCAAGGGACTGTAATAACTTTCAGGATAGTAGTTACCTCTGAGTAGACATAAAGGAATGGCATTAGGGAGGGACACTCATAGGGCCTAGAAGGTACTGACAATCTTCTATTTCTTAAGCTGATTGTTAAACACACAGGTGTTCAATTTATTATTAGTTTCCTATGTTACACATATATATTCTACAACTTTATAAAATATGTTTAACAGCAAAATATGTTAGAAAGCTAAATAAAGAGAAATCTTTTTCACATCTCTCACTGTGGTGATGCTGTACAACTAAAGTATTATTCAGAAGACACTGGACTCATGTGCAATGATTTGTTGGTAGGAAGCCACACGGTATTGAAATGAGCAATGTGAAATGGTAGAATTTCTTTTGTATTTGTCTCTTTAATGCACTTGTGTTTTTATAATATCTTCTGACATGTGGAAGACAGGAGAAGAAAAACACAATGGAAAAAGATTAACTAGAAACAGAAGTTGACATTTGAATGCATTCGCCAATAGGCAGGTAGAGTTATACATCTGCATGATTTATGGTGAAGTTTTGTACGAGCAGTTGAAGGAGAAAAAAATGAATGTAGATGTGGAGTTTTGATTAAAATATGTCCTCATTTTGGTGCTTTACTGCTTGCAAAAGGGGGGTTCAGATCACAGTTTGTAGTGGGTTATGTAAAGCCTTACTCCATGAGTGAAAATATTTCTGATTAGAACACTCCCCAGGTTACTCACTGTGTTCTGTTTATTCAGCTTATTTCAAACATTTGCTGGGGGGGTTGGGGGCGGGGGTCCAGAATTTACACAGAGAAAAATAGTAAAAGCTGTGACATAAATTTCTGGTTTGACTTGGCAAACTGGAACACGCCCATGGGTGTAATATCCACATATTAAATTTCACAGATACCAGAATTGTCTTTGTCTTTCATCCAAGAAGGGTGATAAACCATTGCTGAAATTTTTGACATATGGCATTGGACTGGATGACCTTTTCTGGAACTTAATATGTGTTTGAAAATGTCTCCGCATCAAGGGATTAAAAAAAATAAGTAAACTCATGGGTTATACATGCTATCTGGAGTGATAGGTATCTTTAGAAAATGTCATTTAACTTCTTTGAGCAGCTGGAGAAGTTTACTGAACATTCTATTCAAAAAGGAGCATTCTTTCCTATAATAGTGGTAAGATGGATTTATGAAATGGTTTCTGGGCATTATAAAAAAAAGATTCCATACACAGAGAGCTATCCTCTGTTTTTTCTTTCAAAAAGAAAATATAAGTGGGAAGACATGCAGGGTTAATGGTTTATACAACATCTTTTGCCTCTGAGTCTCTCTCAGGCCACAGAAAATTGTCCAAGAATATTGGATCCCAAAAGGAAAACAAAATTGATGACTTCACAATAACCAAAAATAAAGACAAAACACATATACTAAATAGTATGCATAGAAAAAATTAATTTGAAACCTATGTTCTTTTTGGCAGGGCCACAAATATGAACAATAGCATAGGAAAAAATTACCCAGAAGAAGTATATGAATGATCGTCACGCTATACAGCTTGGAAGAAAGGTCCAATAGTTACGAAACAAAATAAAAGGCAGCCCTGAAATTGCCCAAGACCAAAGTCCTCAATCAAGTCAGTCCAAAGAGAAAAGGCCATCATGGAGGACACATTGTGTGGGTTGGATCCCAGGACCCTCCTTTTGAAATATTTCTTCAATGCCAACTGGACACTCTAGCAACATTTATGACTCTCTCTTGATATTGTTTTCCAACATCAAGCTCTCTCTCAAGAGATATCCTATCAAACCACTTGGAAATATATCTGCATACAGGTGACAGAGAGAACGTTTTAAATAAGCAAGATATGTTTTTGCTATCTTTGTATGTCATATTTTACCTGAGAGAAGAAACTGAATACAGATATTACTTAATAGAACATTTGTTTGGATGGAATGAGCTCATCCATTTGGAAACTCCGATCAAGAGACTAAAAACAAAAAGTGATGCTCTTTAAAAAATATATCAGAAATGAGAATAAAGGTCATCAGAGAAGCTCATAAAAGAAAAGAATTGTTTTTTTAATCAATAAGTAACATTGGCTCAGCGCCTGTGGCTCAAGTGGCTAAGGCGCCAGCCACATACACCTAAGGTGGCAGGTTCGAATCCAGCCCAGGCCCGCCAAACAACAATAATGGCTGCAACCAAAAAATAGCCGGGCGTTATGGCGGGCGCCTGTGGTCCCAGCTACTTGGGAGGCTGAGGCAGAAGACTCGCTTGAGCCCAGGAGTTGGAGGTTGCTGTGAGCAGTGAAGCCATGGCACTCTACCCAGGGGGACAGCTTGAGGCTCTGTCTCAAATAAATAAATAAATGACATTAGAACAGGGTTCCAACATAGCATTTTTTCATGCCAGCATTCTACCCATCAGAGAACTTCCCTAGAGACTAAAACTGTGATGGAATGGTGGGAGCTAACAACATGACTATCTTTATGTTTTAGTTGATGTTTTCGTACACACCTCAGCTTTTCTTCCTAATGGAATTAGAGCACAGAGAAACAAGGCCCTCGGGTAGAGGCAGTTCAGGGGCAAGTTGTGAAGTCTGTCATTGTCCCAATGCTCATTCTTATTGTGAGAGAATCTTCTTTAACATTCCACACTTCTATAATAAGGGAGACATCCTCTTTCCCAAAGTCTCTCTGTTTACCGAAAGATCCATGTTCTAATGACTTACTACAAGATAATGTCCTCTGCTGTCTCAATCTTAGAAACTACTCAATCCATGCACTGAGAGCAAACTGATTTCATCCCAAGTAGCAATCCTGACTGATTAGCAAGGCCTCCTGAACACGCACGGGCAAGGATTCTAAGACCCTGCTGAGACTCCATGGAAAGGGTGCCATGGTTGATGAAGTGTCTGCCACGGTGCCACAGCTGAGGAAGAGCAGCATCCACGCCTTGTACTTGTTTTTCTTACACCAACCTGTTCTTTCTCCCAGACAGGACAGCTTTATGAATGTCTTTTAACATAGAATTCTTCATACCAGTTCTTTATCCAAAACATAATTCTAAAAGTAAAGAGCTCAGCCCTGTAGTCCTTTGATAAAGGCGAAATATGGGTTGGACTCAGCTTTGAGAAAACAAACACCACATGTACTCAGTACTAAATTAGAACTAGTCATAAGGCAATAAAAGATTTTTGAAAGGAATTCTCAGCAAATTAGTACAACCTCTATGAAAAACAGTATAGAGATCCTTGAAGAACTACAAGTAGGTATACCATTTGACCTAGCAATCCCACTCCTGGGTATCTACCCAAAGGAAAAGAAGTCATTTTATCAAAGAAATACCTATACACAAATGTTTATTGTAGCACAATTTACAATTGCAAAGATGTGGAATCAACCCAGGTTCCCATCAATCCATGAGTGGTTTAACAAAATGTGGTACATATATGCTGTGGAATACTACACAGGCAGGAAGAAGGATGGATTAAGGCATTATGTGACAATATAGATGGAACCAGAGACCATTATCCTAAGTGAAGTATCTAAACAATGGAAAACCAAGCACCACGTGTACTGACTATTAAATTGGAACTAACCAATGAGCACACATGTAAACAGAGGGAGGTAAAACTCAGTGGAAATCAAGAAGGGTGGGGGGGTGGGATCGGGTGAAAATCTACCTAACAGGTATGTGAACACTATCTGGGTGATGGGCACACCTATAACCCTGACTCAAGCATAAAAAAATCGATCTGTGTAACCAAAAACATTTGTACCCCCATAATATTTTGAAATTTAGAAAAAGAAAGAAGGAAAGGGTATCTCAGCTTTCTCCAGAAATTTACATTATTATGAAGCTCTTCATGATCAGAATTTATCCCAGGCACCTAGATTTCATAAAATAGGTGAAATATAAGCCAAATCATATAAGAAACTGATTAATCTGTCCTTGAACAAAATGCACCCTTCAACATTTTTATGGCTGCAACACTCTAACCTTTTAAATTTTCAAAGTTGTTGATGATAATTGATCAAAATTTGATCCAAAAAATGATAATTTTCCTGACTGCATCATTTTTATAACTACTGTCTGAAGTAGACGAGTTAAGGTAAGAACTCCAAAATGTGATCACAACTTCAGGATCCAGAATTTAATCGCAATTAACAGATTCAGGTGCTGAAGATTTACTAACTTATTTCATAGGATTGCTTTCATTTTTAAGCTGAGTATAGTAAATAGTCACGAAATCACCAGAAAAAGTCTTATATTTCTGAATCAAATATAAGAACATAAAAAGAATAAGGATAAAATCACAAAGCACCCCAACATTTAGAACTTCACTACAACATAGTATTTTTACACTTTGCAATAGGACCTATTAGAAATAAGAATAATTTTAAGGTGACTTTCTTTGAACAATAAATTCCCTTATGAAGAAAAAGACGAGAGCAAAATTAGAGCAGGACAAGGAGCTCTGGTAAGTGTCGTAGAAATATAAAAATCTGGAAGCAGTTTAAAAATAGTAATACAAGAGGCAGATAAAACTAGATACACATACATATGAGAAATGTCATATGACTCCTTAACTATAAGCCATAGAAAAATAGTACAGTGGTTTCTCAAAAAACTCAAAATAGAACATACAGTCTAATAGTCCCACCACTGAGTATTTGTCCAAAGGAAAGGAAATCAGTATCAAAGAAATACTTGCTCCCCTATATGAATTGTAGCACTATTCACAATAGCCAAGATATGGAATCAACCTAAGTGCACATCAACAGATGTATAGATAAAGAAAGTATGTAGTTGGGCATCATGGTGGGTGCCATGAGAATTGCCTAAGCCCAGGAGTTGGAGGTTGCTGTGAGCTGTGACACTATGGCACTCTACTGAGGGCGATAAAGTGAGACTCTGTCTCTAAAAACAAACAAAAAGAAAGTGTGGTATGAAATACTATTCAGCCATAGGAAAGAATGAAATCCTGTCCTTTACAACAACATGGATGAGCCTAGGGTACATTATATTAAGTATAATATATACTTATATAATATATATATAAGGCAAGAGCAGACAGGTAAATAATGCATGTTCTCATTCATACGTAGACGCGTAAAAAAATGAGTTCTCAAAAGTAGAGAATACAATTGTGGTTCTTAGAGGCTGAGAAAAAGGAAGGGGAGGGTTGGTTAATGGATATAAAATTATAGGCATATAGGAGGAATAAATTCTAGTGTTCTATACCACTGTAAGTTGGCGTAGAATAATTTATTGTGTATTTTCAAAAAATTAGAAGAGGATTTTAAATATTACCAACACAAAGAAATGACAAATGTTTGAGGTGATGAATATACTGATTGTCCTGATATAATCATTATACATCACATACATGTATCAAAATACCAGCCCATGTCCCACAAATATGTGTAATTATTATGTGTCAACTGAAAATAAAAGGGAGGGAAGTAAACCATAGAATAATAACACAGTAATATTAGTTTACACAGTACTTGCCATGTGCCAGGTAATGTTCTAATGTACTTTATATAAATAAATTCATTTAATCTTCACAATACCTCCATGGGATAGATACCATACTTAGTCCCCATGTTATATATAAGGAAATTGAGGTACAGCGTAGTAAAGTAATTTTCCTGAGGCTACATAGCCAACCGGTGGCAGAGCTTGTATTTGGATGTAGACAATGAACATGAACTACAAGTTCAGAGACGAGAGAAACTTCCATTGCTTTGAATGGTTTAGGAAGACATCATAGATGGGGAAGACATAATATAGTCTTCAAAGGAAAAGCAAGGTCCACCAAGAAGGCATTAGAAAATGCCACAGGAAAGAAAAAGAGATTTGATCAGGTTTCCTGGAGCATAAACATCAGATCATCACAATGCCACAAGCAATAGAAGGGCAGAAGTGAACTGTTCCCTACCAATCTATATATCCTGACACATGGTAGATGCCTACTAAACATTAGAATGAAGGACTAAATTAATGAATGCTATTGAATATGGATTTAAAATATTAAAAATAGGCTCGGTGCCCATAGTTCAGTGGTTAGGGGGCCAGCCACATACACCAAGGCAGGCAGGTTTGAACCCAACTTGGGCCTGCTAAACAATAATGACAACTACAACAAAAAAATAGCCAGGTGTTGTGCTGGGTTCCTATAGTCCCAGCTACTTGGGAGGCTGAGGCAAGAGAATCACTTAAGCCAAAAAGTTTAGGGTTGCTGTGAACTATGACACCATGGCACTCTACTGAGGGCAACATAGTGAGACTTTGTCTAAAAAAAAAAAAAAAAAAAAATATATATATATATATATATAATAGGCATTAAGGCAAAGATGTAAATCTGGATCAGATTTTAGAATCTTTTGGGGGGAAGTCTACCCTAATAATTAAACTTAATAGACTTTAGGATCAGGCAGACCAGGTTCAAATCCTACCTGTACCACTTAAGAGCTGTGTGACCTTGAAAATCTCACTCAAATTCTCTGAGTTCTCTTTCTTTATCTATAAAAGAAGCACATAGATTTATTGTGAGGACTGAATGGTATAACGTACACACATGTGTACAGCCCCTCGTATCTGGTAAAATGCTGAATGAATGGTAACTTTTGATTGGCAGACTAAGTAGCTCATATTTCAACTATTGGTAGTATGAGCCATTGATCCAGTAATTGATCAAGAAGGCATTTGAAGGCATTCTTGATCAGTTACTGGATCAATGGCTCATTCTAGGAAAGTAGAATGAAATGAATGGAGAGACACAAGGAAAAAGAAAGAGCCTAACATGTTATTATAATTGAGCATGAATTAAGCGTCTAAAAATGGTCACTGGCAGAAGAATTAGGAAGACAATCTGGAACAAGACCAGTGATTGAAAGAATCTTATAGAATTTCTCTTCTGTAGTGTATATTCCAGTTTATTAAGAACTTCCACAAGACATATACACTAAAAACTCATTCAAACCATTAATATTTACTGTCAAATTGCTAGCAAAAAAAAAAAAGATGATAGAAATCAATAAATAATGGGAAATTCTACACGTATATTAATATGCAATGTGCTAACCCATCTTTCTCTTGAGCAGGTTCATCTATTTCAATTGAATTACCCTATTCATAAACAAGTTTTCACGTTGGCAACAGACAAAATTGTGAAAGTTTGTGTTTCCAACATGAACCAATTGCCTTTCACAATATATGAGCACACATATATATATTATATATCTATACAGACAGATATATATACATATATATATGAAAGTTTTATGGACTTTTATGAAAAATGACTAGTTTGGAAGCAGAAGTAAAAAAATGTTTAAGGCGTAAAGCTATGGGATAAATCTGGAAAAGTGGAGTATGTTATAATTATAATGCAGTTAGTTTGGGGTTACCTACAGTAGCAGTGCCAGCATAATTAGCTCTGTCAAATGTTAAAAATTAATTTTGTAAATTACTCATTTAATTGTTTTCATCTTCGATACAGAGACATTCTTTAATTAGGCATGAGTCAACTATTTCACGGGCTAACTTGCCAATATGAGTAGAGTTTATACAAGAAGCCCAGCGCAAGCCCACAAGATGCTTTTTATAACCCTCCCAGCCGTGAAGAGTGCGCGAGTGTTGCCTTTTCAGCACGAACACCGTTTCCAAGTGTGGTAAGCTATTTTGGTTGGAGCCAAACAAAAGGAAAAATAGGAGGGTGCCATCTTCTAACTAAGAATCTACAAAAATGTAAGCCGCTTTTGTGGATCATCTAGGCAAACACTGTAGTTTTAGTAGTATTGCTGACCTGTTCAGAGGGAACTAAAGTTTTTCAGAATCATCCAGAAATGGAGACTAAGACTTAGGATGAGAATTCCTATACACCAGTGGTTCTCAACCTGGGGGGTCATGACCTCTTTTTAACAATGAAAATACATTGCGGCATTAGGAAGGTTGAGAACGACTGCACACCCACCAACAAACCTACCTCCATATTTATGTAATGCCACTGTTTACAATCTCCCTTGGGACAGGGGACCCTCCCGACTGTCGCCTGTTCCAAAGCAGCAGGTCCTTTTCCCGAACTGTTCTTGGTCATGTCCTTACCTTCATGCTCCCAGAACTGGAAAAATTCACCAGTCTCATTTTAACAAGCTTAGATGAAAGCTTTGTTAAAAAGGGCAAATGGATCATTCCATCACCATTTTCTTTCCTGTATAAACATGACAGTATTCCCCTGGTGAGACCCTACCCCTTACAACAGCACCACCCCCTGTGCATTGACCAGCAAGACTGATGTCCAGTTTTCTCAAGAAATTTTTCAATCACCTTTATTTTTATTCTATATCACTATATGAGGATTCATGAAAGACAAAAATAAGACAAACTGGCCACCTACTGGGAACAAGAAAAAATTCGCCAATCTAAGAAATAAAGATCTAATTAGTTCAAAAACCATGGCTTGGGTATAAATTCTGGTATCCTATGAATAGAAATTTACTTCATGATTTCCAAATAGAACAAAAAAGTTCATGCTTATATGTATAAACTTGCTAAGGCCCATTTATTCATACGTATATGTGTGTGTATATAAATAGAACAAAAAAAGTTTATATTTATATGTATAAACTTGCTAAGGCCCATTTATTCCTATGTATATATGTGTGTGTGTATATACATATATAATAAATATATGAATAAATGGGCCTTAGCAAGTTCCCCAGTGATAAGTATACTCACACTCTGGACAGATCCAATTGCAAACAAAGTCTCCAGGCCAGGACAGTTGAGGTGCCTCACGGGACAAGATGGTGGGCCCCTTCTTGTAGGTTCTTTCTCCAGCATGGAATTCACCCATATGAGGAGTTCCTGGGCCCACAGTGGTTCCACATGTTTGGAAGAGGATGGCATATGGAAGTGTGTGGAAGCAATTGTTGTCACAATGACCAGGGGGTCAGAGGCCAAGATAGGAAACATCGTGATTGCTCCATGTAGGTGCTTCAACAAAGATTTTTGCTCAAAGAATTGTAAAAAGTGATACACCACTCTTACATGTTTACGTTCAAACGTAAAATCTGTAATATGTTAAACAGTCGCTACAAGTGTAATTTAAAATATACATGACATAAAACATTTTTTTTCAAAACCTTAGAGCTAAAGATTTCACTCATTTGAGTTAGAGGAAATATCTGTCATTTAACCTGATCTGGAACCCTGGTTCTCATTGTGAAGCTCATCAGCCAATTCAGATTTACGCTGTATCCCCAAAAGCCTTGTTTTCATTTTAAGTAAAGGTATTAATACCTATTGCTGTGACAACCGTCTCACTTCTGAACTCCAATTCTAAGACAGAATGGAGCAAGAGAAGCCACGGAGTCTGACCATGAGCTTACTGCCTGGTTGACATACGTGTGGTCCTTTCACTGTTTGTCACTAAAGGCTTCTTTCCCTTGCATTTCCTGGCTATTCTCTAAGCACCCAGGCCTGTTCAATTGTCCCTTGTTTCACATCCAGAAATTTACCCAGCCTAGGGTCATTCACCAGGTGATCCTAGGAAGACTTAGGAAGAGGAAGATGTTTACCTTCCTTTTATAAAATAGGAAATGGTAAGGCGACCATACTATGCAGTCTCGTCCAAATTAGTCTAGAGCAGCGGTTCTCAACCTCTGGGTCACAACCCCTTTGTAACAATGAAAATACATCCTGCATATCAGATATTTACATTATGATTCATAACAGTAGCAAAATTACAGTTACGAAGTAGCGATGAAAACAGTTTTATGGTTGGGGGTCACCACAACATGAGGAACTGTATTAAAGGGTTGCAGTATTAAGAGGCATTAGGAAGGTTGAGAACCACTGGTCTAGAGTAACACCTGTTACTTTGGCATAATCATTAATAGAGTCCTCATTCACTCTCAAAACCATTGCAGTTGGATAATAAATAATACGGTAACCCGAGAAGAAAGGCAATCATGGGCAGGGAGATCACATCAATTTTAGGGAAAAGTATATATGAATGTTGAATCTGGGATGTCTGCCTGCACTTCCAATGTTTGTGTGTACCCCAATGTGAAGACAGCTACCTTGGAATATTATCTTACCAGACCAGAACTTTGGCCCTGAGATTTTTTCACATACAGTCTAAAGATGCAAACAAGGCACACAGTGACCTAAGCAAATGCCAAAAGGCAATTATTCATTTAGAATCACTGAGAAAATGCTCAAAAAACTTAGGAGTTGTCATCCCTGAGATGAAATAATATTCGGAGTCTTTTGCCAGAACACAAGGATAACAGGGCCTTTGAAATAGGTATTCCCTACACATTTGTTTCTCAACTGCTTCCAGGCAGAGTCCTCTGCCAAAATCCACATGGATCCACCTCCCTAGAGATCAAGGCTCATAATTGGCGCACAGTGCAGAAGCATAAGTCCTCTGTGTGTGGGGAGACCATTCAGCGTCCCCAAGCACCAAAGCCAAGGTGAAGGCCAGCAGAAAAGCACTGGCCTTCACCATCCCATCCTTTGGCTGGGATGTCCAAACCAAAGTTGGCATCTCTGGGTTTGGAGTTTCTTCATTTTTGCCACAAAGCAAAATGGCCCTCTAGATGAGATAATGACAATACAAAGCAATTTCAGACGCAGAATGGTCTGACATTAGCCTGTAAGTCAGCACAACTTGCACACACATCGGCACCAGCCCCAGCCATATGCTCAGCCTAGTGCATCTATTTTGACCATGACCACAGAGTTATTAACAGATCAGAACATTTATACTCCTGCCTACGAGAGACAACTGGAAATGTCTTCTGGCCATGCCACTTGCTGACTGTGCGCCTTTGGGAAATGGAGTCAGCCTCACTGACAGTCGGTTTTCCTCATCAATACCCTGGACACAGTGATGCCACCTCACAGGGTGCTATCTGGCTTCCATGCAACGTTGCAGGCAGTTATTCTGCAGCCTGAGCAAGATGACAGAACTCCAAAGAGTGTTATTAACCAGGAACATAACTTGCTTCTGACTTCATAGAAAAGAAACATGCCTGCCTACCTCGGATGAGTGATGGACTGCCACCAGTCAGATTGTGACTTCTTTGTTAGCTGGAATATGACTCCATGTTTTAAAACAACTCTCAAATAAGATGAACTTCAGAACATTAGACAATGGAGTAATTTACAAAACCCACCCTGAGGACCTTCACTAAATATGCAAGTTTGAGGACCCCAAGGGGCGACTCCTGTGGCTCAGAAGGGTAGGGTGCTGGTCCCACATGCTAGAGGTGGTGGGTTCAAACCCAGCCCCAGCTAAAAAAATTAAAAAAAACAAGTTTGGGGAACCTGTAAAAATTTCCTGGGATGTTCCCAGGAACAAAACCTATTAACTAAAGCTAAGCTAACCTTAGCTTTACTTTTAGGATTTGGCAGTGGAAAAGCTATGAGGCAGAGGCTCTGCTAACCCAGTGTCAAAATTCCACACCCCCAAGAAATAAGATACTTCAGAGCTGGTTTTAAAAATCCCCAGACCTTACCTTAGAACTTTTGATTCTCCAGACATAAAATGAAGCCTAGGATTCTATATTATTTACAGATACTCCCTGTTATTCCTAACACAAGGATAGCTTACTCTAGAGAGTGAGAACGTAAAATACTTGTTCACCCTGAAACAAGTATTTTAGGTGTGTGGCTGAAACTGGTTAATACAACTTACAGCTGTGCAGGCCACACACTGCACAATTCCAGGCGTTCCTCTTCCCTTTCCTAATAGTGGTGCCCCTCCCAAAGTTGTGTGGTCCAAAATCCATCCATGGTAGCCCTGCATGGAATGGGAGAGTACCATGGAACACACACCTTTCTAGAACCTGAAGACAAACGTGTTGCTCTTCCTTTGCACTAATTTTCATGAGGAATATTTAAAATGCCATCTTTTTATGGTTTTCAAACTCCTCACTTCAAAACAATGGAATCTAAATAGAAGGCTGCAAAAATGGAAAAATTCTCAAGAAATATACCTGCTTTACTTGAATAATGAACTGAAAGAAAACTTAGAATCTGAGATACCTAGTTGATGGCTGCATTAGTTAGAGAAAGGTGTCTAGATGCCTATCAGGTGGGAGAGTTATAGACAAGACTCTGGGCTCACATCTAGCAAACAGCAGAGGGTCCTTTTTGTTGTTGTTGCAATTTTTTGCCGGGGCTGGGTTTGAGCCCACTACCTCCAGCATATGGGGCTAGTGCCCTACTCCATTGAGCCACAGGCACCACCTATCATTTATTCATTCAAATGCAGATAGTCTCAATAATTTTTGAGCATATATGTGGTGTCCCTGGCTTTACTCCCTGGTACAGTTTAACTCCTCATCCTTGGTCTGAAGTATACAAAGCACATATTTAGCCTTGACTCAAACCTTTCGGCCCCTCTCCCTTTCTATTCTCAGCTTTATGGGCATCTTTCCTGTCTGTTCAAGTTTCATAGACAGGATCCCAAATAAGACATCATGGAAAGAGACATGAAGTCTAAGACAATAAAGACAGGCTGTAAGGAAGGCTTGTTAGTTACATTATGAAACTGCAGAAACCACACAGGTGCAGCCATGAGAAGCAGAAGTCTATGAAATTTTAGGAGGTCAGTCCTTCACACCTCTGTGTGAGACTACATTGTAATATTCTAGCACCTTCTTCCATCTGCTCTTAGCATCACAGTGTGAAAGCTTACAGAACCACAAAGCACAGTCCCTAGCAATGATCAAAGCTGTATTTGAGCTCTACAAAAAAGACCACAGAAACTGATTTTACATTAGAAAGAAGTAATAAGTGAAAATTGTCTGCTGATAATTCTTGGCAGACTCTCCGATTTTGTGCATGCATTTCTTCAATTACACAGCCTCTGATCATTATGTGTTTTGCATGAAAATACTATTACACCTTCATGTTGGCTTAAAATGGGGATACTACTTGGGACTGAACAAATATTCCAAATCATTGTATTTCAAAATGCCTTAATTTAACTCTACTTAGCTTATTGATTGAACCACTGAAGACTGGGTCCCATGTGATTTGTTTTTCAATATTTATATTAAGAACTCTATAGCATTTTGGAATCAAAGGAAAGGACAGTCTGGTCTGTCATCAACATTTAGAACAGAACTACTATACAGAGAAACTGTAAAGATTGGCATGTATATAAGTTGGGGGTTGAAGACAATGAAAAGCAGACTGGAAATGACCCAGGAATGGAAGACAGAATCCCTGACCCAAATATGTCAATCTAGCTATAAAACCAGACCACAAAGTCATGAAGAAAACACATTTGCAGTACAACCCTCTCTATCACTGCTTATCATTAATGTCACAAAGAAGGGAAAGAGGGTCTCGGGTATGAAGGGTAACAAGCTACAGCATCAGGCAGTGTTTATATGAGCAACTGGCAATGTCACCTTAACCCCTAGTGTAGACACAAAGGCGGAAAAGCTTAGGAAGTCCAATATCAATGTGTTCACAGTGACTTAGAACTTTAACCAAGTCTGCCTGACTTCACCGCCCAGGCCGCCAGACAATTCCACCTACCCTGAGGCAAGTGAATTTTAACCAGATATGAAAAGAATTAGGAAACAGGATGAGCCAGCAGGAGGCAAAGGAGTGAGCATACCTTGGGGGAATTAATTTGTTTGATATAGAATGTATATATCTCTGAGGGCAGAAAGGTTGGAGCAGCCCATTGGTTAGAGTTGTTGCTACAGTCAACCAGTCCATCAAGTGAGTAACAGCAACAGCACAGCCAAGTCCCAGTTCAATCTCCCTCAATGTCTATACATGATTTTGTCCAAGATAATATTCACACACTTGCCTGTATGCTTAGAATTACCTGGAAAGCTTTTTAAAACTATAAATAACTGAGCAAAATACCAAAAAAAGCTCAATAAATCTATGTAGGCTGTTCCCATCTACTGATACTATTTTTGAAATTACTCCAGTGATTCTTTTTTGTTGAGACAGAGTCTCATTTTGTTGCCTTGGGTAGAATGCTATGGTGTTATAGCTCGTAGCAACCTCAAATTCTTGAGCTCAAGGGATCCTCTCGCCTCAGCCTCTGAAGTAACTGGGATATAGGCACCCAACACAATACCTGGGTATTTTTAGAGATGGGGTCTTGCCCTGGCTCAGGCTGGTCTTGAACTCCTGAGCTCAGGTGATCCACTGGCCTCAGCCTCCCAGAGTGCTCAGATTATATGCACGAGCCACCATGCCTGCCCCTGCTCCAGTGATTCTAATATACCTTCAGGTTTGGGAAACACTGCACTCTAGCAAAATGTTTTTCAAATTAGAGGGTTAAATTTCAATAGGGGAAAGGAAGTTTAACATGACCACCTCCATTTTGCTTCTGACACCCTGCTGTTATATCCCTTTAGGTTAAAAGTTTCTGCTGAGCTCTGCACATAGGTTAGAAGAAAGGTGAAAACCATGCCTTTTCTAAAACTAACTCCTATGGAGACAAGAAGGGTATACACACAAGCAACAATGCTACGTTAAGGATTTTCAGGAACAGAACATCCTGACCTCCATCCTCCAAAGTTAAATAACTGAGAGCAAAGAAGTTAAACACCCTTCTTAGACCCTCCCTGATGCTCAGATGTCTGCAGTTCTTGGTTACCTCTTGCGACCTAACACCTTCTTCCCTTACAAAAAAAAGAGGAGCCTAAACTTCATACATAACATAACTTAAGATGGCTCTCTGGGATATTTGTCTGCCATCTTCTTGCTTTGCTGGCTCTCCAAATAAAACTCACTTTCCTTGAAGCTAACGCCATGCCTCACAACTTACTGACTGTCTTGCAGCAAATGGTACAAGCTTGAATTTGGTTACCATGAAATAGTTTTCAACCAAAATCATTATTTTTTCCAATTTTCAAAGGGGAAAAAATGGGTTAATAAGCAATTTACTGACTAAGTCAACCTTCTATAAATTTTTTCAACCTTTTATGCTGCTACCACATAATTATAGGAGAATCTAATATGACATAATGTGTGATTTAGTTCTAAATGTACGTTTAATAATTCTGTTCGGTTTATAGTCACTCTGCTAAGCTCCCCAACATTCAGGCTCTCAGCTTCCTGAATAAGTTCAGAAATCATGGTTGCAATATCTCTAGGAAGTCCTTGGTAGGGTATACTTTTTCTGTGAGAGGAGGCTAAATTGTGAGAATGATGAAAACAATTGGCTGTATATGAATACAAACAAGAAAAGTCCAAAGTTAGACTGTAACACTAAGGTCGCCAGATTTTAACATTGCTAAAGTGGGACACCATTGACCGGGGTGGTGGGGGGTGGTGGTGGTTCTTAATTAAAAATTTGGTCTATTGGCTCGGCGCCTATAGCTCAACCGGCTAAGGCGCCAGCCACGTACACCTAAGGTGGCGGGTTCGA